>NW_027182433.1:5625000-6250000 GCF_040938575.1 Ambystoma mexicanum
ACCAAACCTGAGACCCTTCCTATAGCATGAGATGTCATATCCAACTGCTTCCTATTCCAATCCTGAGACCCTTCCTATAGCATGAGATGTGATATCTCAATGCTTCTAATACCAAACCTGAGATCCTTCCTCTAACATGAAATGTGATATCCAACTCCTTCCCTTTCCAAACCTAAGAGCCTATCTATAGCATGAGATGTGATATCCAAGTCCTTCACATTCCAACCCTTAGACCCTTCCTACAGCATGCAATATGATATCTCAATGATTCTAATAACAAACCTGAGACCCGTCCTATAACATGAGATGGGATATCCAACTCCTTCCCATTCCAATCCTGAGACACTTCCGATAGCAGAGATGTGATATCTCAATGCTTATACCAAACCTGAGACCCTTCCTGTAACATGAGATGTGATATCCAAATCCTTCTCGTTCCAAACCTGAGACCCTTCCTTTAGCATGAGATGTGATATCCAGCTCCTTCCCATTCCAATCCTGAGACACTTCCGATAGCATGAGATGTGATATCTCAATGCTTCTAATATCAAAACTGAGACCCTCCCTATAGCATGATATGTGATATCTAAGTCCTTCCCATTCCAATCCTGAGACCCTCCCTATAGCATGAGATGTGATATCCAACTCCTTCCCATTCCAATCCTGAGACCCTTCCTATAGCATGAGATATGATATCTCAATACTTCTAATACCAAACGTGAGATCCTTCCGATAACATGAGATGTGATATCCAAATCCTTCCCCTTCCAAACCTGAGACCCTCCCTTTAGCATGAAATGTGATATCCAACTCCTTCCTATTCCAATCCTGAGACTCTTCTGATAGCATGAGATGTGATATCTCAATGCTTCTAATACCAAACCTGAGATCCTTCCGATAGCATGAGATGTGATATCTCAATGCTTCTAATACCAAACCTGAGATCCTTCCTATAACATGAGATGTGATATCCAAATCCTTCCCCTTCCAAACCTGAGACCCTCCCTTTAGCATGAGATGTGATATCTAACTCCTTCCCATTCCATTCCTGAGACCCTTCTGATAGCATGAGATGTGATATCTCAATGCCTCTAATACCAAACCTGAGATCCTACCTCTAACATGAAATGAGATATCCAACTCTTTCCCCTTCCAAACCTGAGAGCCTTCCTATAGCATGAGATGTGATATCCAAGTCCTTCCCATTCCAATACTGAGACCCTTCCTATAGCTTGAGATGTGATATCCAACTCCTTCCCATTCCAATTCTGAGACCCTTCCTATAGCATGAGATGTGATATCTCAATGCTTATACCAAACCTGAGAGCCTACCTATAGCATGAGATGTGATATCCAAGTCCATCCCATTCCAATCCTTAGACCCTTCCTACAGCATGCGATGTGAATATCTCAATGATTCTAATACCAAACCAGAGACTCTTCCTATAACATGAGATGGGATATCCAACTCCTTCCCATTCCAATTCTGAGACCCTTCCTATACTATGAGACTTGATATCTCAATGCTTCTAATACCAAACCTGAGACCCGTAATATAACATGAGATGTGATATCCAAATCCTTCCCCTTCCAAACCTTAGACCCTTCCTTTATCATGAGATGTGATATCCAACTCCTTCCCATTCCAATCCTGAGACCCTTCCGATATCATGAGATGTGATATCTCAAAGCTTCTAATATCAAACTTGAGACCCTCCCTATAGCATGAGATGTGATATCCAAGTCCTTCCCATTCCAATCCTGAGACCCTTCCTATAGCATGAGATGTGATATCTCAATGCTTCTAATACCAAACCTGAGACCCTTCCTATAACATGAGATGGGAATATCCAACTCCTTCCCATTCCAATCTTGAGACCCTTCCGATAGCAGAGATGTGATATATCAATGCTTATACCACACCTGAGATCCTTCCTATAACATGAGATGTGATATCCAACTCCTTCCCATTCCAATCCTGAGACACTTCCTATAGCATGAGATGTGATATCTCACTGCTTATACCAAACCTGAGACCCTTCCCATAGCAGGAGATGTGATATCCAACTCCTTCCCATTCCAATCCTCAGACCCTTCCTATAGCATGAGATGTGATATCTCAATGCTTCTAATGTCAAACTTGAGACCCTACCTATAGCATGAGATGTGATATCCAAGTCCTTCCCATTCCAATCCTGAGACACTTCCTATAACATGAAATGTGATATCCAACTCCTTCCCATTCCAACCTGAGACCCTTCCTATAGCATGAGATGGGATATCCAACTTCTTCCAAATCCAATACTGATACCCTTCCGATAGCATGAGATGTGATATCCCAATGCTTCTACCAAACCTGAGACCCATACTATGGCATGAGATGTGATATCAAACTCCTTCCCATTCCAATCCTGAGACCCTCCCTATAGCATGAGATGTGATATCTCACTGCTTATACCAAACCTGAGACCCTTCCCATAGCATGAGATGTGATATCCAACTCCTTCCCATTCCAATCCTCAGACCCTTCCTATAGCATGAGATGTGATATCTCAATGCTTCTAATGTCAAACTTGAGACCCTACCTATAGCATGAGATGTGATATCCAAGTCCTTCCCATTCCAATCCTGAGACACTTCCTATAGCATGAGATGTGATATCTCAATGCTTCTAATACCAAACCTGAGACTCTTCCTATAACATGAGATGGGATATCCAACTCCTTCCAATTCCAATCCTGAGACCCTTTTGATAGCAGAGATGTGATATCTCAATGTTTATACCAAACCTGAGACCCTTCCTACGGCATGAGATGTCATATTCAACTCCTTCCCATTCCAATCCTGAGACCCTTCCTATAGCATGAGATTTGATATCCAACTCCTTCCCATTCCAATCCTGAGACCCTTCCTATAGCATGAGATGTGATGTCTCAATGCTTCTAATACCAAACCTGAGATCCTTCCTATAACATGAGATGTGATATCCAACTCCTTCCATTCCAATCCTGAGACCCTTTCTATAGCATGAGATGTGATATCTCAATGCTTATACCAAACCTGAGACCCTTCCTATAGCATGAGATGTGATATCCAACTCCTTCCCATTCCAATCCTGAGACCCTTCCTATAGCCTGAGATGTGATATCCAATTCCTTCCCATTCCAATCCTGAGACCCTTCCTATAGCATGAGATGTGATATCTCAATGCTTATACCAAACCTGAGAGCCTACCTATAATATGAGATGTGATATCCAAGTCCATCCCATTCCAATCCTTAGACCCTTCCTACAGCATGCGATGTGATATCTCAATGATTCTAATACCAAACCAGAGACTCTTCCTATAACATGATATGGGATATCCAACTCCTTCCCATTCCAATCCTGAGCCGCTTCCGATAGCAGAGATGTGATATCTCAATGCTTATACCAAACCTGAGACCCTTCCTATAACATGAGATGTGATATCCAACTCCTTCCCGTTCCAAACCTGAGACACTAACTATAGCATATGTGATATCCAACTCCTTCCCATTCCAAACATGAGACCCTTCCTATAGCAAGAAAGTAATATCCAACTCCTACCCATTCCAATCCTGAGACCCTTCCTATAGCAAGAGATGTGATATCCAAATCCTTCCCATTCCAATCCTGAGACCCTTCCTATAACATGAGATGTGATATCCAACTCCTTCCCATTCCAACCTGAGACACTTCCTATAGCATGAGAAGGGATATCCAACTCCTTCCCAATCCAATCCTGAGACCCTTCCGATAGCAGAGATGTGATATCTCAATGCTTATACCAAACCTGAGACCCTTCCTATGGCATGAGATGTGATATCCAACTCCTTGCCATTCAAATCCTGAGACCCTTCCTATAGCATGAGAAGGGATATCCAACTCCTTCCCAATCCAATCCTGAGACCCTTCCGATAGCAGCGACGTGATATCTCAATGCTTCTACCAAACCTGAGACCCTTCCTTTAGCATGAGATGTGATATCCAAATCCTTCACATTCCAATCCTGAGACCCTTCCTATAGCATGAGATGTGATATCTCAATGCTTCTAATACCAAACCTGAGATCCTTCCTATAACATGAGATGTGATATCCAATTCCTTCCCATTCCAAACCTGAGACCCTTCCTATTGGATGAGATATGATATCCAACTTCTTCCCATTCCAACCCTGAGACCCTTCCTATAGCATGAGATGTGATGTCTCAATGCTTCTAATACCAAACCTGAGATCCTTCCTATAACATGAGATGTGATATCCAACTCCTTCCATTCCAATCCTGAGACCCGTCCTATAGCATGAGATGTGATATCTCAATGCTTATACCAAACCTGAGACCCTTCCTATAGCATATGTCATATCCAACTGCTTCCCATTCCAATCCTGAGACCCTTCCTATAGCATAAGATGTGATATCTCAATGCTTCTAATACCAAACCTGAGATCCTTCCTCTAACATGAAATGTGATATTCAACTCCTTCCCTTTCCAAACCTAAGAGCCTATCTATAGCATGAGATGTGATATCCAAGTCCTTCACATTCCAACCCTTAGACCCTTCCTACAGCATGCAATATGATATCTCAATGATTCTAATAACAAACCTGAGACCCGTCCTATAACATGAGATGGGATATCCAACTCCTTCCCATTCCAATCCTGAGACACTTCCGATAGCAGAGATGTGATATCTCAATGCTTATACCAAACCTGAGACCCTTCCTATAACATGAGATGTGATATCCAAATCCTTCTCGTTCCAAACCTGAGTCCCTTCCTTTAGCATGAGATGTGATATCCAGCTCCTTCCCATTCCAATCCTGAGACACTTCCGATAGCATGAGATGTGATATCTCAATGCTTCTAATATCAAAACTGAGACCCTCCCTATAGCATGATATGTGATATCTAAGTCCTTCCCATTCCAATCCTGAGACCCTCCCTATAGCATGAGATGTGATATCCAACTCCTTCCCATTCCAATCCTGAGACCCTTCCTATAGCATGAGATATGATATCTCAATACTTCTAATACCAAACGTGAGATCCTTCCGATAACATGAGATGTGATATCCAAATCCTTCCCCTTCCAAACCTGAGACCCTCCCTTTAGCATGAAATGTGATATCCAACTCCTTCCTATTCCAATCCTGAGACTCTTCTGATAGCATGAGATGTGATATCTCAATGCTTCTAATACCAAACCTGAGATCCTTCCGATAGCATGAGATGTGATATCTCAATGCTTCTAATACCAAACCTGAGATCCTTCCTATAACATGAGATGTGATATCCAAATCCTTCCCCTTCCAAACCTGAGACACCCCCTTTAGCATGAGATGTGATATCTAACTCCTTCCCATTCCATTCCTGAGACCCTTCTGATAGCATGAGATGTGATATCTCAATGCCTCTAATACCAAACCTGAGATCCTACCTCTAACATGAAATGAGATATCCAACTCTTTCCCCTTCCAAACCTGAGAGCCTTCCTATAGCATGAGATGTGATATCCAAGTCCTTCCCATTCCAATACTGAGACCCTTCCTATAGCTTGAGATGTGATATCCAACTCCTTCCCATTCCAATTCTGAGACCCTTCCTATAGCATGAGATGTGATATCTCAATGCTTATACCAAACCTGAGAGCCTACCTATAGCATGAGATGTGATATCCAAGTCCATCCCATTCCAATCCTTAGACCCTTCCTACAGCATGCGATGTGAATATCTCAATGATTCTAATACCAAACCAGAGACTCTTCCTATAACATGAGATGGGATATCCAACTCCTTCCCATTCCAATTATGAGACCCTTCCTATACTATGAGACTTGATATCTCAATGCTTCTAATACCAAACCTGAGGCCCGTAATATAACATGAGATGTGATATCCAAATCCTTCCCCTTCCAAACCTTAGACCCTTCCTTTATCATGAGATGTGATATCCAACTCCTTCCCATTCCAATCCTGAGACCCTTCCGATATCATGAGATGTGATATCTCAAAGCTTCTAATATCAAACTTGAGACCCTCCCTATAGCATGAGATGTGATATCCAAGTCCTTCCCATTCCAATCCTGAGACCCTTCCTATAGCATGAGATGTGATATCTCAATGCTTCTAATACCAAACCTGAGACCCTTCCTATAACATGAGATGGGAATATCCAACTCCTTCCCATTCCAATCTTGAGACCCTTCCGATAGCAGAGATGTGATATCTCAATGCTTATACCACACCTGAGATCCTTCCTATAACATGAGATGTGATATCCAACTCCTTCCCATTCCAATCCTGAGACACTTCCTATAGCATGAGATGTGATATCTCACTGCTTATACCAAACCTGAGACCCTTCCCATAGCAGGAGATGTGATATCCAACTCCTTCCCATTCCAATCCTCAGACCCTTCCTATAGCATGAGATGTGATATCTCAATGCTTCTAATGTCAAACTTGAGACCCTACCTATAGCATGAGATGTGATATCCAAGTCCTTCCCATTCCAATCCTGAGACACTTCCTATAGCATGAGATGTGATATCTCAATGCTTCTAATACCAAACCTGAGACTCTTCCTATAACATGAGATGGGATATCCAACTCCTTCCAATTCCAATCCTGAGACCCTTTTGATAGCAGAGATGTGATATCTCAATGTTTATACCAAACCTGAGACCCTTCCTACGGCATGAGATGTCATATTCAACTCCTTTCCATTCCAATCCTGAGACCCTTCCTATAGCATGAGATGTGATGTCTCAATGCTTCTAATACCAAACCTGAGATCCTTCCTATAACATGAGATGTGATATCCAACTCCTTCCATTCCAATCCTGAGACCCTTCCTATAGCATGAGATGTGATATCTCAATGCTTATACCAAACCTGAGACCCTCCCTTTAGCATGAGATGTGATATCTAACTCCTTCCCATTCCATTCCTGAGACCCTTCTGATAGCATGAGATGTGATATCTCAATGCCTCTAATACCAAACCTGAGATCCTACCTCTAACATGAAATGAGATATCCAACTCTTTCCCCTTCCAAACCTGAGAGCCTTCCTATAGCATGAGATGTGATATCCAAGTCCTTCCCATTCCAATACTGAGACCCTTCCTATAGCTTGAGATGTGATATCCAACTCCTTCCCATTCCAATTCTGAGACCCTTCCTATAGCATGAGATGTGATATCTCAATGCTTATACCAAACCTGAGAGCCTACCTATAGCATGAGATGTGATATCCAAGTCCATCCCATTCCAATCCTTAGACCCTTCCTACAGCATGCGATGTGAATATCTCAATGATTCTAATACCAAACCAGAGACTCTTCCTATAACATGAGATGGGATATCCAACTCCTTCCCATTCCAATTCTGAGACCCTTCCTATACTATGAGACTTGATATCTCAATGCTTCTAATACCAAACCTGAGACCCGTAATATAACATGAGATGTGATATCCAAATCCTTCCCCTTCCAAACCTTAGACCCTTCCTTTATCATGAGATGTGATATCCAACTCCTTCCCATTCCAATCCTGAGACCCTTCCGATATCATGAGATGTGATATCTCAAAGCTTCTAATATCAAACTTGAGACCCTCCCTATAGCATGAGATGTGATATCCAAGTCCTTCCCATTCCAATCCTGAGACCCTTCCTATAGCATGAGATGTGATATCTCAATGCTTCTAATACCAAACCTGAGACCCTTCCTATAACATGAGATGGGAATATCCAACTCCTTCCCATTCCAATCTTGAGACCCTTCCGATAGCAGAGATGTGATATATCAATGCTTATACCACACCTGAGATCCTTCCTATAACATGAGATGTGATATCCAACTCCTTCCCATTCCAATCCTGAGACACTTCCTATAGCATGAGATGTGATATCTCACTGCTTATACCAAACCTGAGACCCTTCCCATAGCAGGAGATGTGATATCCAACTCCTTCCCATTCCAATCCTCAGACCCTTCCTATAGCATGAGATGTGATATCTCAATGCTTCTAATGTCAAACTTGAGACCCTACCTATAGCATGAGATGTGATATCCAAGTCCTTCCCATTCCAATCCTGAGACACTTCCTATAACATGAAATGTGATATCCAACTCCTTCCCATTCCAACCTGAGACCCTTCCTATAGCATGAGATGGGATATCCAACTTCTTCCAAATTCAATACTGATACCCTTCCGATAGCATGAGATGTTATATCCCAATGCTTCTACCAAACCTGAGACCCATACTATGGCATGAGATGTGATGTCAAACTCCTTCCCATTCCAATCCTGAGACCCTCCCTATAGCATGAGATGTGATATCTCACTGCTTATACCAAACCTGAGACCCTTCCCATAGCATGAGATGTGATATCCAACTCCTTCCCATTCCAATCCTCAGACCCTTCCTATAGCATGAGATGTGATATCTCAATGCTTCTAATGTCAAACTTGAGACCCTACCTATAGCATGAGATGTGATATCCAAGTCCTTCCCATTCCAATCCTGAGACACTTCCTATAGCATGAGATGTGATATCTCAATGCTTCTAATACCAAACCTGAGACTCTTCCTATAACATGAGATGGGATATCCAACTCCTTCCAATTCCAATCCTGAGACCCTTTTGATAGCAGAGATGTGATATCTCAATGTTTATACCAAACCTGAGACCCTTCCTACGGCATGAGATGTCATATTCAACTCCTTCCCATTCCAATCCTGAGACCCTTCCTATAGCATGAGATTTGATATCCAACTCCTTCCCATTCCAATCCTGAGACCCTTCCTATAGCATGAGATGTGATGTCTCAATGCTTCTAATACCAAACCTGAGATCCTTCCTATAACATGAGATGTGATATCCAACTCCTTCCATTCCAATCCTGAGACCCTTCCTATAGCATGAGATGTGATATCTCAATGCTTATACCAAACCTGAGACCCTTCCTATAGCATGAGATGTGATATCCAACTCCTTCCCATTCCAATCCTGAGACCCTTCCTATAGCCTGAGATGTGATATCCAATTCCTTCCCATTCCAATCCTGAGACCCTTCCTATAGCATGAGATGTGATATCTCAATGCTTATACCAAACCTGAGAGCCTACCTATAATATGAGATGTGATATCCAAGTCCATCCCATTCCAATCCTTAGACCCTTCCTACAGCATGCGATGTGATATCTCAATGATTCTAATACCAAACCAGAGACTCTTCCTATAACATGAGATGGGATATCCAACTCCTTCCCATTCCAATCCTGAGCCGCTTCCGATAGCAGAGATGTGATATCTCAATGCTTATACCAAACCTGAGACCCTTCCTATAACATGAGATGTGATATCCAACTCCTTCCCGTTCCAAACCTGAGACACTAACTATAGCATATGTGATATCCAACTCCTTCCCATTCCAAACATGAGACCCTTCCTATAGCAAGAAAGTAATATCCAACTCCTACCCATTCCAATCCTGAGACCCTTCCTATAGCAAGAGATGTGATATCCAAATCCTTCCCATTCCAATCCTGAGACCCTTCCTATAACATGAGATGTGATATCCAACTCCTTCCCATTCCAACCTGAGACACTTCCTATAGCATGAGAAGGGATATCCAACTCCTTCCCAATCCAATCCTGAGACCCTTCCGATAGCAGAGATGTGATATCTCAATGCTTATACCAAACCTGAGACCCTTCCTATGGCATGAGATGTGATATCCAACTCCTTGCCATTCAAATCCTGAGACCCTTCCTATAGCATGAGAAGGGATATCCAACTCCTTCCCAATCCAATCCTGAGACCCTTCCGATAGCAGCGACGTGATATCTCAATGCTTCTACCAAACCTGAGACCCTTCCTTTAGCATGAGATGTGATATCCAAATCCTTCACATTCCAATCCTGAGACCCTTCCTATAGCATGAGATGTGATATCTCAATGCTTCTAATACCAAACCTGAGATCCTTCCTATAACATGAGATGTGATATCCAATTCCTTCCCATTCCAAACCTGAGACCCTTCCTATTGGATGAGATGTGATATCCAACTTCTTCCCATTCCAACCCTGAGACCCTTCCTATAGCATGAGATGTGATGTCTCAATGCTTCTAATACCAAACCTGAGATCCTTCCTATAACATGAGATGTGATATCCAACTCCTTCCATTCCAATCCTGAGACCCGTCCTATAGCATGAGATGTGATATCTCAATGCTTATACCAAACCTGAGACCCTTCCTATAGCATATGTCATATCCAACTGCTTCCCATTCCAATCCTGAGACCCTTCCTATAGCATAAGATGTGATATCTCAATGCTTCTAATACCAAACCTGAGATCCTTCCTCTAACATGAAATGTGATATCCAACTCCTTCCCTTTCCAAACCTAAGAGCCTATCTATAGCATGAGATGTGATATCCAAGTCCTTCACATTCCAACCCTTAGACCCTTCCTACAGCATGCAATATGATATCTCAATGATTCTAATAACAAACCTGAGACCCGTCCTATAACATGAGATGGGATATCCAACTCCTTCCCATTCCAATCCTGAGACACTTCCGATAGCAGAGATGTGATATCTCAATGCTTATACCAAACCTGAGACCCTTCCTATAACAGGAGATGTGATATCCAAATCCTTCTCGTTCCAAACCTGAGTCCCTTCCTTTAGCATGAGATGTGATATCCAGCTCCTTCCCATTCCAATCCTGAGACACTTCCGATAGCATGAGATGTGATATCTCAATGCTTCTAATATCAAAACTGAGACCCTCCCTATAGCATGATATGTGATATCTAAGTCCTTCCCATTCCAATCCTGAGACCCTCCCTATAGCATGAGATGTGATATCCAACTCCTTCCCATTCCAATCCTGAGACCCTTCCTATAGCATGAGATATGATATCTCAATACTTCTAATACCAAACGTGAGATCCTTCCGATAACATGAGATGTGATATCCAAATCCTTCCCCTTCCAAACCTGAGACCCTCCCTTTAGCATGAAATGTGATATCCAACTCCTTCCTATTCCAATCCTGAGACTCTTCTGATAGCATGAGATGTGATATCTCAATGCTTCTAATACCAAACCTGAGATCCTTCCGATAGCATGAGATGTGATATCTCAATGCTTCTAATACCAAACCTGAGATCCTTCCTATAACATGAGATGTGATATCCAAATCCTTCCCCTTCCAAACCTGAGACACCCCCTTTAGCATGAGATGTGATATCTAACTCCTTCCCATTCCATTCCTGAGACCCTTCTGATAGCATGAGATGTGATATCTCAATGCCTCTAATACCAAACCTGAGATCCTACCTCTAACATGAAATGAGATATCCAACTCTTTCCCCTTCCAAACCTGAGAGCCTTCCTATAGCATGAGATGTGATATCCAAGTCCTTCCCATTCCAATACTGAGACCCTTCCTATAGCTTGAGATGTGATATCCAACTCCTTCCCATTCCAATTCTGAGACCCTTCCTATAGCATGAGATGTGATATCTCAATGCTTATACCAAACCTGAGAGCCTACCTATAGCATGAGATGTGATATCCAAGTCCATCCCATTCCAATCCTTAGACCCTTCCTACAGCATGCGATGTGAATATCTCAATGATTCTAATACCAAACCAGAGACTCTTCCTATAACATGAGATGGGATATCCAACTCCTTCCCATTCCAATTATGAGACCCTTCCTATACTATGAGACTTGATATCTCAATGCTTCTAATACCAAACCTGAGGCCCGTAATATAACATGAGATGTGATATCCAAATCCTTCCCCTTCCAAACCTTAGACCCTTCCTTTATCATGAGATGTGATATCCAACTCCTTCCCATTCCAATCCTGAGACCCTTCCGATATCATGAGATGTGATATCTCAAAGCTTCTAATATCAAACTTGAGACCCTCCCTATAGCATGAGATGTGATATCCAAGTCCTTCCCATTCCAATCCTGAGACCCTTCCTATAGCATGAGATGTGATATCTCAATGCTTCTAATACCAAACCTGAGACCCTTCCTATAACATGAGATGGGAATATCCAACTCCTTCCCATTCCAATCTTGAGACCCTTCCGATAGCAGAGATGTGATATCTCAATGCTTATACCACACCTGAGATCCTTCCTATAACATGAGATGTGATATCCAACTCCTTCCCATTCCAATCCTGAGACACTTCCTATAGCATGAGATGTGATATCTCACTGCTTATACCAAACCTGAGACCCTTCCCATAGCAGGAGATGTGATATCCAACTCCTTCCCATTCCAATCCTCAGACCCTTCCTATAGCATGAGATGTGATATCTCAATGCTTCTAATGTCAAACTTGAGACCCTACCTATAGCATGAGATGTGATATCCAAGTCCTTCCCATTCCAATCCTGAGACACTTCCTATAGCATGAGATGTGATATCTCAATGCTTCTAATACCAAACCTGAGACTCTTCCTATAACATGAGATGGGATATCCAACTCCTTCCAATTCCAATCCTGAGACCCTTTTGATAGCAGAGATGTGATATCTCAATGTTTATACCAAACCTGAGACCCTTCCTACGGCATGAGATGTCATATTCAACTCCTTTCCATTCCAATCCTGAGACCCTTCCTATAGCATGAGATGTGATGTCTCAATGCTTCTAATACCAAACCTGAGATCCTTCCTATAACATGAGATGTGATATCCAACTCCTTCCATTCCAATCCTGAGACCCTTCCTATAGCATGAGATGTGATATCTCAATGCTTATACCAAACCTGAGACCCTTCCTATAGCATGAGATGTGATATCCAACTCCTTCCCATTCCAATCCTGAGACCCTTCCTATAGCATGAGATGTGATATCTCAATGCCTCTAATACCAAACCTGAGATCCTTCCTCTAACATGAAATGTGATATCCAATTCCTTCACTTTCCAAACCTGAGAGCCTATCTATAGCATGAGATGTGATATCCAAGTCCTTCCCATTCCAATCCTTAGACCCTTCCTACAGCATGCAATATGATATCTCAATGATTCTAATAAAAAACCTGAGACCCGTCCTATAACATGAGATGGGATATCCAACTCCTTCCCATTCCAATCCTGAGACACGTCGGATAGCAGAGATGTGATATCTCAATGTTTATACCAAACCTGAGACCCTTCCTATAACATGAGATGTGATATCCAACTCCTTCCCGTTCCAAACCTGAGACCCTTCCTTTAGCATGAGATGTGATATCCAGCTCCTTCCCATTCCAATCCTGAGACACTTCTGATAGCATAAGATGTGATATCTCAATGCTTCTAATATCAAAACTGAGACCCTCCCTATAGCATATGTGATATCTAAGTCCTTCCCATTCCAATCCTGAGACCCTTCCTATAGCATGAGATGTGATATCTCAATGCTTCTACCAAACCTGAGACCCTTCCTTTAGCATGAGATGTGATATCCAACTCCTTCCCATTCCAATCCTGAGACCCTTCCTATAGCATGAGATGTGATATCTCAATACTTCTAATACCAAACCTGAGATCCTTCCGATAACATGAGATGTGATATCTCAATACTTCTAATACCAAACCTGAGATCCATCCTATAACATGAGATGTGATATCCAAATCCTTCCCCTTCCAAACCTGAGACCCTCCCTTTAGCATGAGATGTGATATCCAACTCCTTCCCATTCCAATCCTGAGACCCTTCTGATAGCATAAGATATGATATCTCAATGCTTCTATACCAAACCTGAGATCCTTCTGATAGCATGAGATGTGATATCTCAATGCTTCTAATACCAAACCTGAGATCCTACCTCTAACATGAAATGTGATATCCAACTCTTTCCCCTTGCAAAACTGAGAGCCTTCCTATAGCATGAGATGTGATATCCAAGTCCTTCCCATTCCAATCCTGAGACCCTTCCTATAACATGACTTGTGATATCCAACTCCTTCCCATTCCAACCTGAGACCCTTCCTATAGCATGAGATGGGATATCCAACTCCTTCCAAATCCAATCCCGATACCCTTCCGATAGCATGAGATGTGATATCCCAATGCTTCTACCAAACCTGAGACCCATATTATGGCATGAGATGTGATATCAAACTCCTTCCCATTCTAATCCTGAGACCCTTCCTATACCATGAGACTTGATATCTCAATGCTTCTAATACCAAACCTGAGACCCGTCCTATAACATGAGATGTGATATCCAAATCCTTCCCCTTCCAAACCTTAGACCCTTCCTTTATCATGAGATGTGATATCCAACTCCTTCCCATTCCAATCTTGAGACCCTTCCGATATCATGAAATGTGATATCTCAATGCTTCTATCAAACTTGAGACCCTCCCTATAGCATGAGATGTGATATCCAAGTCCTTCCCATTCCAATCCTGAGACCCTTCCTATAGCATGAGATGTGATATCTCAATGCTTCTAATACCAAACCTGAGACCCTTCCTATAACATGAGATGGGAATATCCAACTCCTTCCCATTCCAATCTTGAGAACCTTCCGATAGCAGAGTTGTGATATATCAATGCTTATACCACACCTGAGATCCTTCCTATAACATGAGATGTGATATCCAACTCCTTCCCATTCCAATCCTGAGACACTTCCTATAGCATGAGATGTGATATATCACTGCTTATACCAAACCTGAGACCCTTCCCATAGCAGGAGATGTGATATCCAACTCCTTCCCATTCCAATCCTCAGACCCTTCCTATAGCATGAGATGTGATATCTCAATGCTTCTAATGTCAAACTTGAGACCTTACCTATAGCATGAGATGTGATATCCAAGTCCTTCCCATTCCAATCCTGAGACACTTCCTATAACATGAAATGTGATATCCAACTCCTTCCCATTCCAACCTGAGACCCTTCCTATAGCATGAGATGGGATATCCAACTTCTTCCAAATCCAATACTGATACCCTTCCGATAGCATGAGATGTGATATCCCAATGCTTCTACCAAACCTGAGACCCATACTATGGCATGAGATGTGATATCAAACTCCTTCCCATTCCAATCCTGAGACCCTCCCTATAGCATGAGATGTGATATCTCAATGCTTATACCTAACCTGAGACCCTTCCCATAGCATGAGATGTGATATCCAACTCCTTCCCATTCCAATCCTCAGACCCTTCCTATAGCATGAGATGTGATATCTCAATGCTTCTAATGTCAAACTTGAGACCCTACCTATAGCATGAGATGTGATATCCAAGTCCTTCCCATTCCAATCCTGTGACACTTCCTATAGCATGAGATGTGATATCTCAATGCTTCTAATACCAAACCTGAGACTCTTCCTATAACATGAGATGGGATATCCAACTCCTTCCAATTCCAATCCTGAGACCCTTTTGATAGCAGAGATGTGATATCTCAATGTTTATACCAAACCTGAGACCCTTCCTACGGCATGAGATGTCATATTCAACTCCTTCCCATTCCAATCCTGAGACCCTTCCTATAGCATGAGATTTGATATCCAACTCCTTCCCATTCCAATCCTGAGACCCTTCCTATAGCATGAGATGTGATGTCTCAATGCTTCTAATACCAAACCTGAGATCCTTCCTATAGCATGAGATGTGATATCCAACTCCTTCCCATTCCAATCCTGAGACCCTTCCTATAGCCTGAGATGTGATATCCAATTCCTTCCCATTCCAATCCTGAGACCCTTCCTATAGCATGAGATGTGATATCTCAATGCTTATACCAAACCTGAGAGCCTACCTATAATATGAGATGTGATATCCAAGTCCATCCCATTCCAATCCTTAGACCCTTCCTACAGCATGCGATGTGATATCTCAATGATTCTAATACCAAACCAGAGACTCTTCCTATAACATGAGATGGGATATCCAACTCCTTCCCATTCCAATCCTGAGCCGCTTCCGATAGCAGAGATGTGATATCTCAATGCTTATACCAAACCTGAGACCCTTCCTATAACATGAGATGTGATATCCAACTCCTTCCCGTTCCAAACCTGAGACACTAACTATAGCATATGTGATATCCAACTCCTTCCCATTCCAAACATGAGACCCTTCCTATAGCAAGAAAGTAATATCCAACTCCTACCCATTCCAATCCTGAGACCCTTCCTATAGCAAGAGATGTGATATCCAAATCCTTCCCATTGCAATCCTGAGACCCTTCCTATAACATGAGATGTGATATCCAACTCCTTCCCATTCCAACCTGAGACACTTCCTATAGCATGAGAAGGGATATCCAACTCCTTCCCAATCCAATCCTGAGACCCTTCCGATAGCAGAGATGTGATATCTCAATGCTTATACCAAACCTGAGACCCTTCCTATGGCATGAGATGTGATATCCAACTCCTTGCCATTCAAATCCTGAGACCCTTCCTATAGCATGAGAAGGGATATCCAACTCCTTCCCAATCCATTCCTGAGACCCTTCCGATAGCAGCGACGTGATATCTCAATGCTTCTACCAAACCTGAGACCCTTCCTTTAGCATGAGATGTGATATCCAAATCCTTCACATTCCAATCCTGAGACCCTTCCTATAGCATGAGATGTGATATCTCAATGCTTCTAATACCAAACCTGAGATCCTTCCTATAACATGAGATGTGATATCCAATTCCTTCCCATTCCAAACCTGAGACCCTTCCTATTGGATGAGATGTGATATCCAACTCCTTCCCATTCCAACCCTGAGACCCTTCCTATAGCATGAGATGTGATGTCTCAATGCTTCTAATACCAAACCTGAGATCCTTCCTATAACAAGAGATGTGATATCCAACTCCTTCCATTCCAATCCTGAGACCCATCCTATAGCATGAGATGTGATATCTCAATGCTTATACCAAACCTGAGACCCTTCCTATAGCATATGTCATATCCAACTGCTTCCCATTCCAACCCTGAGACCCTTCCTATAGCATAAGATGTGATATCTCAATGCTTCTAATACCAAACCTGAGATCCTTCCTCTAACATGAAATGTGATATCCAACTCCTTCCCTTTCCAAACCTAAGAGCCTATCTATAGCATGAGATGTGATATCCAAGTCCTTCACATTCCAACCCTTAGACCCTTCCTACAGCATGCAATATGATATCTCAATGATTCTAATAACAAACCTGAGACCCGTCCTATAACATGAGATGGGATATCCAACTCCTTCCCATTCCAATCCTGAGACACTTCCGATAGCAGAGATGTGATATCTCAATGCTTATACCAAACCTGAGACCCTTCCTATAACATGAGATGTGATATCCAAATCCTTCTCGTTCCAAACCTGAGACCCTTCCTTTAGCATGAGATGTGATATCCAGCTCCTTCCCATTCCAATCCTGAGACACTTCCGATAGCATGAGATGTGATATCTCAATGCTTCTAATATCAAAACTGAGACCCTCCCTATAGCATGATATGTGATATCTAAGTCCTTCCCATTCCAATCCTGAGACCCTCCCTATAGCATGAGATGTGATATCCAACTCCTTCCCATTCCAATCCTGAGACCCTTCCTATAGCATGAGATATGATATCTCAATACTTCTAATACCAAACGTGAGATCCTTCCGATAACGAGATGTGATATCCAAATCCTTCCCCTTCCAAACCTGAGACCCCCCCTTTAGCATGAGATGTGATATCTAACTCCTTCCCCTTCCATTCCTGAGACCCTTCTGATAGCATGAGATGTGATATCTCAATGCCTCTAATACCAAACCTGAGATCCTACCTCTAACATGAAATGAGATATCCAACTCTTTCCCCTTCCAAACCTGAGAGCCTTCCTATAGCATGAGATGTGATATCCAAGTCCTTCCCATTCCAATACTGAGACCCGTCCTATAGCTTGAGATGTGATATCCAACTCCTTCCCATTCCAATTCTGAGACCCTTCCTATAGCATGAGATGTGATATCTCAATGCTTATACCAAACCTGAGAGCCTACCTATAGCATGAGATGTGATATCCAAGTCCATCCCATTCCAATCCTTAGACCCTTCCTACAGCATGCGATGTGAATATCTCAATGATTCTAATACCAGAGACTCTTCCTATAACATGAGATGGGATATCCAACTCCTTCCCATTCCAATTATGAGACCCTTCCTATACTATGAGACTTGATATCTCAATGCTTCTAATACCAAACCTGAGACCCGTAATATAACATGAGATGTGATATCCAAATCCTTCCCCTTCCAAACCTTAGACCCTTCCTTTATCATGAGATGTGATATCCAACTCCTTCCCATTCCAATCCTGAGACCCTTCCGATATCATGAGATGTGATATCTCAAAGCTTCTAATATAAAACTTGAGACCCTCCCTATAGCATGAGATGTGATATCCAAGTCCTTCCCATTCCAATCCTGAGACCCTTCCTATAGCATGAGATGTGATATCTCAATGCTTCTAATACCAAACCTGAGACCCTTCCTATAACATGAGATGGGAATATCCAACTCCTTCCCATTCCAATCTTGAGACCCTTCCGATAGCAGAGATGTGATATCTCAATGCTTATACCACACCTGAGATCCTTCCTATAACATGAGATGTGATATCCAACTCCTTCCCATTCCAATCCTGAGACACTTCCTATAGCATGAGATGTGATATCTCACTGCTTATACCAAACCTGAGACCCTTCCCATAGCAGGAGATGTGATATCCAACTCCTTCCCATTCCAATCCTCAGACCCTTCCTATAGCATGAGATGTGATATCTCAATGCTTCTAATGTCAAACTTGAGACCCTACCTATAGCATGAGATGTGATATCCAAGTCCTTCCCATTCCAATCCTGAGACACTTCCTATAGCATGAGATGTGATATCTCAATGCTTCTAATACCAAACCTGAGACTCTTCCTATAACATGAGATGGGATATCCAACTCCTTCCAATTCCAATCCTGAGACCCTTTTGATAGCAGAGATGTGATATCTCAATGTTTATACCAAACCTGAGACCCTTCCTACGGCATGAGATGTCATATTCAACTCCTTCCCATTCCAATCCTGAGACCCTTCCTATAGCATGAGATGTGATGTCTCAATGCTTCTAATACCAAACCTGAGATCCTTCCTATAACATGAGATGTGATATCCAACTCCTTCCATTCCAATCCTGAGCCCCTTCCTATAGCATGAGATGTGATATCTCAATGCTTATACCAAAACTGAGACCCTTCCTATAGCATGAGATTTGATATCCAACTCCTTCCCATTCCAATCCTGAGACCCTTCCTATAGCATGAGATGTGATATCTCAATGCCTCTAATACCAAACCTGCGATCCTTCCTCTAACATGAAATGTGATATCCAACTCCTTCACTTTCCAAACCTGAGAGCCTATCTATAGCATGAGATGTGATATCCAAGTCCTTCCCATTCCAATCCTTAGACCCTTCCTACAGCATGCAATATGATATCTCAATGATTCTAATAAAAAACCTGAGACCCGTCCTATAACATGAGATGGGATATCCAACTCCTTCCCATTCCAATCCTGAGACACGTCCGATAGCAGAGATGTGATATCTCAATGTTTATACCAAACCTGAGACCCTTCCTATAAACATGAGATGTGATATCCAACTCCTTCCCGTTCCAAACCTGAGACCCTTCCTTTAGCATGAGATGTGATATCCAGCTCCTTCCCATTCCAATCCTGAGACACTTCTGATAACATAAGAAGTGATATCTCAATGCTTCTAATATCAAAACTGAGACCCTCCCTATAGCATATGTGATATCTAAGTCCTTCCCATTCCAATCCTGAGACCCTTCCTATAGCATGAGATGTGATATCTCCATGCTTCTAACAAACCTGAGACCCTTCCTTTAGCATGAGATGTGATATCCAACTCCTTCCCATTCCAAACCTGAGACCCTTCCTATAGCATGAGATGTGATATCTCAATACTTCTAATACCAAACCTGAGATCCTTCCGATAACATGAGATGTGATATCTCAATACTTCTAATACCAAACCTGAGATCCATCCTATAACATGAGATGTGATATCCAAATCCTTCCCCTTCCAAACCTGAGACCCTCCCTTTAGCATGAGATGTGATATCCAACTCCTTCCCATTCCAATCCTGAGACCCTTCTGATAGCATAAGATATGATATCTCAATGCTTCTATACCAAACCTGAGATCCTTCTGATAGCATGAGATGTGATATCTCAATGCTTCTAATACCAAACCTGAGATCCTACCTCTAACATGAAATGTGATATCCAACTCTTTCCCCATGCAAACCTGAGAGCCTTCCTATAGCATGAGATGTGATATCCAAATCCTTCCCATTCCAATCCTGAGACCCTTCCTATAGCATGAGATGGGATATCCAACTCCTTCCAAATCCAATCCCGATACCCTTCCGATAGCATGAGATGTGATATCCCAATGCTTCTACCAAACCTGAGACCCATATTATGGCATGAGATGTGATATCAAACTCCTTCCCATTCTAATCCTGAGACCCTTCCTATACCATGAGACTTGATATCTCAATGCTTCTAATACCAAACCTGAGACCCGTCCTATAACATGAGATGTGATATCCAAATCCTTCCCCTTCCAAACCTTAGACCCTTCCTTTATCATGAGATGTGATATCCAACTCCTTCCCATTCCAATCTTGAGACCCTTCCGATATCATGAAATGTGATATCTCAATGCTTCTATCAAACTTGAGACCCTCCCTATAGCATGAGATGTGATATCCAAGTCCTTCCCATTCCAATCCTGAGACCCTTCCTATAGCATGAGATGTGATATCTCAATGCTTCTAATACCAAACCTGAGACCCTTCCTATAACATGAGATGGGAATATCCAACTCCTTCCCATTCCAATCCTTAGACCCTTCCTACAGCATGCAATATGATATCTCAATGATTTTAATAAAAAACCTGAGACCCGTCCTATAACATGAGATGGGATATCCAACTCCTTCCCATTCCAATCCTGAGACACTTCCGATGGTAGAGATGTGATATCCCAATGTTTATACCAAACCTGAGACCGTTCCTATAACATGAGATGTGATATCCAACTCCTTCCCATTCCAATCCTGAGACCCTTCCTATAGCATGAGATGTGATATCCAACTCCATCCCATTCCAACCTGAGACCCTTCCTATAGCATGAGATGTGATGTCTCAATGCTTCTAATACCAAACCTGAGATCCTTCCTTTAACATGAGATGTGATATCCAACTCCTTCCATTCCAATCCTTAGACCCTTCCTACAGCATGCAATATGATATCTCAATGATTTTAATAAAAAACCTGAGACCCGTCCTATAACATGAGATGGGATATCCAACTCCTTCCCATTCCAATCCTGAGACACTTCCGATAGCAGAGATGTGATATCTCAATGTTTATACCAAACCCGAGACCCTTCCTATAACATGAGATGTGATATCCAACTCCTTCCCGTTCCAAACCTGAGACCCTTCCTTTAGCATGAGTTGTGATATCCAGCTCCTTCCCATTCCAATCCTGAGACACTTCCGATAGCATGAGATGTGATATCTCAAGGCTTCTAATATCAAAACTGAGACCCTCTCTATAGCATGATATGTGATATCTAAGTCCTTCCCATTCCAATCCTGAGACCCTATAGCATGAGATGTGATATCTCAATGCTTATCCTTGATTCCTGTAGTAAATTGATTTCCTTTGCAGGCCGACTCCTGTCACGAATGCCTTGTCTGCATGCATTCTCCCCTGGCCATTCGCTCACCGTGGCTATTTGCCTACCCCCTTCCTCTCTCAGTGGATGGACTTCTCCATCCTTGCCTCCTACCACTCAACTCCGCCTACTTGGAGAATTCAACATGAACCTGTATGCTTCCTGACCTGGACTTTTACGAGATCTGCAACTCTTCATGTCGCTGGCCCTACACACTGGAGGGAATACTCGGGATTTTCTGATCTCAGACCTCCCCCTCTGTAACCCTCTAAACAATCCTCTCCCGTGGTGATCAAGTTCTCATCTCCAAAGAAGGCTAACTGCCAGCTATTCCTCCTCAGAGGAGTTCTCCCTTTCTGTCCCTGCTCCCTGCACAGTTTCGCGTTGCAAACACTCGCTTTCCTGCTCTCTGGTTTAGACGCTTTTCCTTCTCAGAGGCCTTCTTCCTTTCTGCCCTTTTCGCGTTGCAAGTACTCGCTTCCCAGCTCTCTGGTTTAGACGCGTGTTCCCTGCCTTCTCTCCTCTTCCCGCTGCCTTCAAATCAAAAAATGAGCTCCAAAAGATACACAGTGCTCAGAATGCTCTATAATACCCATTATTCAACATATCGCCGTAATCCGCTAGACGTATTGAAACGTGCTGTAAACGAGCAAAAACAGCTAGAAAATGTACTTTCCTCGCGTTTTTGTAAATGCTAATTCTGATGGGTTCCCATGTATGTACTGTCCGTGCGTTTGTTGTCGAATCCTGATGTTTTTAACCACTTTTCTCCCATACAAGGGGGGGGGGGGTCAACGTCTACTGCTGTTCACAGGCTGAATGTATACGGCTGAAATCTTCAAGGCATTATCAGCTTTCCTGACTGTTTTGGAACGTGTATTTGCCATCTGTTAATGCAGTCGCCCTGTGTTCATCGTCCCTTCTACTTCTCAGGCTGCACTCCCCTGGTGATCACATTCTCCTCTCCAGAGCAGGCTGACTACCAGCTGCTCCTCCTCATAGGCGTTCATCCTTTCTGTCCCTGCTCCCTGCACCGTTCCGCGTTACATGTACTCGCTTCCCAGCTCTCTGGTTTAGATGCGTGTTCCCTGCCTTCTCTCCTCTTCCTACAGCCTTCCAATGAGCTCCACAAGATAGTGTTCAGAATGCTTTATAACCCCATTATTCAACATATAGCTGTAACCCGCTAGACGTATTGAAACGTGCTAAAAACGAGCAGAAACAGCTCGAAAATGTACTTTTCTCGCGTTTTGGTAAATGCGAATTCTGGTGGATTCCCATTTTGTACTCTGTTCGTGCGTTTGTTCAGTCGAATCCTGGTCTTTTGAACCACTCTTCTCCCATACAAAGGAGGGTCAAAATGTGTTGTTCACAGGCTGAATATATACTGCTGAAATGCTCGCTTCCCTGCTCTCTGGTTTAGACGCGTGTACCCTGCATTTACCAAAACGCGAGGGAAGTACATTTTCTAGCTGTTTTTGCCAGTTTTTAGCACGTTTCAATACGTCTAGCGGGTTACAGCTATATGTTGAATAATGGGTGTTATAAAGCATTCTGAACACTATCTTGTGGAGCAAATTGGAAGGCTGTAGCAAGAGGAGAGAAGGCAGGGAACACGCATCTCAACCAGAGAGCTGGGACGCGAGTACATGCAACGCGAAACGGTGCAGGGAGCAGGGACAGAAAGGATGAACACCTATAGCCTGCAAAGGAGAGAAGAATGTGATCACTAGGGGAGTGCAGCCTGTAAACTAGAAGGAACGATGAACAAAGGGCGACTGCATTAACAGATGGCAAATACACGTTCCAAAACAGTCAGGAAAGCTGATAATGCCTTGAAGATTTCAGCCGTATACATTCAGCCTGTGAACAGCAGATGTTGACCCCCCCTCCCTAGTATGGGAGAACAGTGGTTAAAAACTTCAGGATTCGACACAAAGGCACGGACACAGTACATACAACATGGGAACCCACCAGAATTCGCCTTTACAAAAACGCGAGGGAAGTACATTTTCTAGCTATTTTTTAGTTTTTAGCACGTTTCAATACGTCTAACGGGTTACAGCTATATGTTGAATAATGGGGTTATAAAGCATTCTGAACACTATCTAGTGGAGCTCATTGGAAGGCTGTAGGAAGAGGAGAGAAGGCAGGAACACGCATCTAAACCAGAGAGCAGGGAAGCGAGCATTTCAGCAGTATAAATTCAGCCTGTGAACAACACATTTTGACCCTCCTTTGTATGGGAGCAGAGTGGTTCAAAAGACCAGGATTCGACTGAACAAACGCACGAACAGAGTACAAAATGGGAATCCACCAGAATTCGCATTTACCAAAACGCGAGAAAAGTACATTTTCGAGCTGTTTCTGCTCGTTTTTAGCACGTTTCAATACGTCTAGCGGGTTACAGCTATATGTTGAATAATGGGGTTATAAAGCATTCTGAACACTATCTTGTGGAGCTCATTGGAAGGCTGTAGGAAGAGGAGAGAAGGCAGGGAACACGCATCTAAACCAGAGAGCTGGGAAGCGAGTACATGCAACGCGGAACGGTGCAGGAGCAGGGACAGAAAGGATGAACGCCTATTAGGAGGAGCAGCTGGTAGTCAGCCTGCTCTGGAGAGGAGAATGTGATCACCAGGGGAGTGCAGCCTGTGAAGTAGAAGGGACGATGAACACAGGGCGACTGCATTAACAGATGGCAAATACACGTTCCAAAACAGTCAGGAAAGCTGATAATGCCTTGAAGATTTCAGCCGTATACATTCAGCCTGTGAACAGCAGTAGACGTTGACCCCCCCCCCCCTTGTATGGGAGAACAGTGGTTAAAAACATCATGATTCGACAACAAACGCACGGACAGTACATACATGGGAACCCATCAGAATTAGCATTTACAAAAACGCGAGGAAAGTACATGTTCTAGCTGTTTTTGCTAGTTTACAGCACGTTTCAATACGTCTATCGGATTACGGCTATATGTTGAATAATGGGTGTTATAGAGCATTCTGAGCACTGTGTATCTTTTGGAGCTCATTTTTTGATTTGAAGGCAGCGGGAAGAGGAGAGAAGGCAGGGAACACGCGTCTAAACCAGAGAGCTGGGAAGCGAGTACTTGCAACGCGAAAAGGGCAGAAAGGAAGAAGGCCTCTGAGAAGGAAAAGCGTCTAAACCAGAGAGCAGGAAAGCGAGTGTTTGCAACGCGAAACTGTGCAGGGAGCAGGGACAGAAAGGGAGAACTCCTCTGAGGAGGAATAGCTGGCAGTTAGCCTTCTTTGGAGATGAGAACTTGATCACCACGGGAGAGGATTGTTGAGAGGGTTACAGAGGGGGAGGTCTGAGATCAGAAAATCCCGAGTATTCCCTGCAGTGTGTAGGGCCAGCGACATGAAGAGTTGCAGATCTCGTAAAAGTCCAGGTCAGGAAGCATACAGGTTCATGTTGAATTCTCCAAGTAGGCGGAGTTGAGTGGTAGGAGGCAAGGATGGAGAAGTCCATCCACTGAGAGAGGAAGGGGGTAGGCAAATAGCCACGGTGAGCGAATGGCCAGGGGAGAATGCATGCAGACAAGGCATTCGTGACAGGAGTCGGCCTGCAAAGGAAATCAATTTACTACAGGAATCAAGGATAAGCATTGAGATATCACATCTCATGCTATAGGGTCTCAGGATTGGAATGGGAAGGACTTAGATATCACATATCATGCTATAGAGAGGGTCTCAGTTTTGATATTAGAAGCCTTGAGATATCACATCTCATGCTAAAGGAAGGGTCTCAGGTTTGGAACGGGAAGAAGTTGGATATCACATCTCATGTTATAGGAAGGGTCTCGGGTTTGGTATAAACATCGAGATATCACATCTCTGCTATCGGAAGTGTCTCAGGATTGGAATGGGAAGGAGCTGGATATCACATTTCATGCTAAAGGAAGGGTCTCAGGTTTGGAACGGGAAGGAGTTGGATATCCCATCTCATGTTATAGGACGGGTCTCAGGTTTTTTATTAAAATCATTGAGATATCATATTGCATGCTGTAGGAAGGGTCTAAGGATTGGAATGGAAGGAGTTGGATATCACATCTCATGTTAAAGGAAGGATCTCAGGTTTGGTATTAGAAGCATTGAGACATCACATCTCATGCTATAGGAAGGGTCTCAGGATTGGAATGGGATGGAGTTGGATATCACATCTCATGCTATAGGAAGGGTCTCAGGATTGGAATGGGAAGGAGTTGGATATCACATCTCATGTTATAGGAAGGGTCTCAGGTTTGGTATAAACATTGGGATATCACATCTCTACCATCGGAAGTGTCTCAGGATTGGAATGGATGGAAAGGAGTTGGATATCCCATCTCATGTTATAGGACGGGTCTCAGGTTTTTTATTAAAATCATTGAGATATCATATTGCATGCTGTAGGAAGGGTCTAAGGATTGGAATGGGAAGGAGTTGGATATTCCCATCTCATGTTATAGGAAGGGTCTCAGGTTTGGTATTAGAAGCATTGGGATATCACATTTCATGATATCGGAAGGGTCTCAAGATTGGAATGGGAAGGAGTTGGATATCACATCTCATGATAAAGGAAGGGTCTAAGGTTTGGAAGGGGAAGGATTTGGATATCACATCTCATGTTATAGGACGGGTCTCAGGTTTGGTATTAGAAGCATTGAGATATCAAGTCTCATGGTATAGGAAGGGTCTCAGGATTAGAATGGGAAGGAGTTTGATATCACATCTCATGCCATAATATGGGTCTCAGGTTTGGTAGAAGCATTGGGATATCACATCTCATGCTATCGGAAGGGTATCGGGATTGGATTTGGAAGGAGTTGGATATCCCATCTCATGCTATAGGAAGGGTCTCAGGTTGGAATGGGAAGGAGTTGGATATCACATCTCATGTTATAGGAAGGGTCTCGGGATTGGAATGGGAAGGACTTGGATATCACATCTCATGCTATAGGAAGGCTCTCAGGTTTGCAAGGGGAAAGAGTTGGATATCACATTTCATGTTAGAGGTAGGATCTCAGGTTTGGTATTAGAAGCATTGAGATATCACATCTCATGCTATCAGAAGGATCTCAGGTTTGGTATAGAAGCATTGAGATATCATATCTTATGCTATCAGAAGGGTCTCAGGATTGGAATGGGATGGAGTTGGATATCACATCTCATGCTATAGGAAGGGTCTCAGGATTGGAATGGGAAGGAGTTGGATATCACATCTCATGCTATAGGGAGGGTCTCAAGTTTGATAGAAGCATTGAGATATCACATTTCATGATATCGGAAGGGTCTCAAGATTGGAATGGGAAGGAGTTGGATATCACATCTCATGATAAAGGAAGGGTCTAAGGTTTGGAAGGGGAAGGATTTGGATATCACATCTCATGTTATAGGACGGGTCTCAGGTTTGGTATTAGAAGCATTGAGATATCAAGTCTCATGGTATAGGAAGGGTCTCAGGATTAGAATGGGAAGGAGTTTGATATCACATCTCATGCCATAATATGGGTCTCAGGTTTGGTAGAAGCATTGGGATATCACATCTCATGCTATCGGAAGGGTATCGGGATTGGATTTGGAAGGAGTTGGATATCCCATCTCATGCCATAGGAAGGGTCTCAGGTTGGAATGGGAAGGAGTTGGATATCACATCTCATGTTATAGGAAGGGTCTCAGGATTGGAATGGGAAGGAGTTGGATATCACATCTCATGCTAAAGGGAGGGTCTCAGGTTTGGAAGGGGAAGGATTTGGATATCACATCTCATGTTATAGGATGGATCTCAGGTTTGGTATTAGAAGTATTGAGATATCACATCTCATGTTATCGGAAGGATCTCAGGTTTGGTATTAGAAGTATTGAGATATCACATCTCATGCTATAGGAAGGGTCTTAGGATTGGAATGGGAAGGACTTAGATATCATATGCTATAGGGAGGGTCTCAGTTTTGATATTAGAAGCATTGAGATATCACATCTTATGCTATCAGAAGTGTCTCAGGAATGGAATGGGAAGGAGCTGGATATCACATCTCATGCTAAAGGAAGGGTCTCAGGTTTGGAACGGGAAGGAGTTGGATATCACATCTCATGTTATAGGAAGGGTCTCAGGTTTGGTATAAACATTGAGATATCACATCTCTGCTATCGGACGTGTCTCAGGATTGGAATGGGAAGGAGTTGGATATCCCATCTCATGTTATAGGACGGGTCTCAGGTTTTTTATTAGAATCATTGAGATATATTGCATGCTGTAGGAAGGGTCTAAGGATTGGAATGGGAAGGACTTGGATATCACATCTCATGCTATAGATAGGCTCTCAGGTTTGGAAAGTGAAGGAGTTGGATATCACATTTCATGTTAGAGGAAGGATCTCAGGTTTGGTATTAGAGGCATTGAGATATCACATCTCATGCTATAGGAAGGGTCTCAGGATTGGAATGGGAAGGTGTTGGATATCACATCTCATGCTATAGGAAGGGTCTTAGGTTTGGTATAAGCATTGAGATATCACATCTCATGCTATAGGAAGGGTCTCAGGATTGGAATGGAAGGAGTTGGATATCACATCTCATGTTATAGGAAGGATCTCAGGTTTGGTATTAGAAGCATTGAGACATCACATCTCATGCTATAGGAAGGGTCTCAGGATTGGAATGGGAAGGAGTTGGATATCCCATCTCATGTTATAGGAAGAGTCTCAGGTTTGGTATTAGAAGCATTGAGATATCACATCTCATGCTATAGGAAGTGTCTCAGGATTGGAATGGGAAGGACTTGGATATCACATCTCATGCTATAGGTAGGGTCTCAAGTTTGACATTAGAAGCATTGAGATATCACATCTCATGCTATAGGAAGGGTCTGAGGATTGGAATGGGAAGGAGTTGGATATCACATCTCCTGCTATGGGAAGGGTCTCAGGTTTGGTATAAGCAGTGAGATATCACATCTCATGCTATAGGAAGTGTCTCAGGATTGGAATGGGAAGGAGTTGGATATCACATCTCATGTTATAGGAAGGATCTCAGGTGTGGTATAAGCATTGAGATATCACATCTCTGCTATCGGAAGGGTCTCAAGATTGGAATGGGAAGGAGTTGGATATTCCCATCTCATGTTATAGGAAGGGTCTCAGGTTTGGTATTAGAAGCATTGAGATATCACATCTCCTGCTATAGGAAGGGTCTCAGGATTGGAATGGGAAGGACTTGGATATCACATCTCATGCTATAGGGAGGGTCTCAAGTTTGATATTAGAAGCTTTGAGATATCACATCTCATGATATCGGAAGGGTCTCAGGATTGGAATGGGAAGGAGTTGGATATCACATCTCATGATAAAGGAAGGGTCTCAGGTTTGGAAGGGGAAGGATTTGGATATCACATCTCATGTTATATTACGGGTCTCAGGTTTGGTATTAGAAGCATTGAGATATCAAGTCTCATAGTATAGGAAGGGTCTCATAATTGGAATGGGAAGGAGTTGGATATCCCATCTCATGTTATAGGAAGAGTCTCTGGTTTGGTATTAGAATCATTGAGATATTCACATCGCAAGCTGTAGGAAGGGTCTAAGGATTGGAATGGGATGGACTTGGATATCACATCTCATGCTATAGGTAGGCTCTCAGGTTTGGTATAAGCATTGAGATATCACATCTCATGCTATAGGAAGGGTCTCAGAATTGGAATGGGAAGGAGTTGGATATCACATCTCAAGATATAGGAAGGGTCTCAGTATTGGAATGGGAAGGACTTGGATATCACATCTCATGCTATAGGAAGGCTCTCAGGTTTGGAAGGGGAAAGAGTTGGATATCTCATTTCATGTTAGAGGTAGGATCTCAGGTTTGGTATTAGAGGCATTGAGATATCACATCTCATGCTATCAGAAGGATCTCAGGTTTGGTATTAGAAGCATTGAGATATCACATCTCATGCTATCAGAAGAGTCTCAGGATTGGAATAGGAAGGAGTTGGATATCACATTTCATGCTAAAGGGAGGGTCTCAGGTTTGGAAGGGGAAGGATTTGGATATCACATCTCATGTTATCGGAAGGATCTCACGTTTGGTATTAGAAGTATTGAGATATCATATCATGCTATAGGAAGGGTCTCAGGATTGGAATGGGAAGGAGTTGGATATCACATCTCATCCAATAGGAAGGGTCTCAGGTTTGGAATGGGAAGGAATTGGATATCACATCTCATGTTATAGGAAGGATCTCAGGTTTGGTATTAGAAGCATTGAGATATCACATCTCATGCTATAGGAAGGGTCTCAGGATTGGAATGTGAAGGAATTGGATATCACATCTCATGCTAAAGGAAGGGTCTCAGGTTTGGTAGAAGCATTGAGATATCACGTCGCTGCTATCGGAAGGGTCTCAGGATTGGATTGGGAAGGAGTTGGATATCCCTTCTCATGCTATAGGAAGGGTCTCAGGATTTGAATGGCAAGGAGTTGGATATCACATCTCATGCCATAGGAAGGGTCTCAGGTTTGGTATAAGCATTGAGCTATCACATCTCTGCTATCGGAAGGGTCTCAGGATTGGATTGGGAAGGAGTTGGATATCCCTTCTCATGCTATAGGGAGGGTCTCAGGATTGGAATGGGAAGGACTTAGATATCACATATCATGCTATAGGGAGGGTCTCAGTTTTGATATTAGAAGCATTGAGATATCACATCTCATGCTATCGGAAGTGTCTCAGGATTGGAATGGGAAGGAGCTGGATATCACATCTCATGCTAAAGGAAGGGTCTCAGGTTTGGAACGAGAAGGATTTGCATATCACATCTCATGTTATAGGAAGGGTCTCAGGTTTGGTATAAGCATTGAGATATCACATCTCTGCTATCGGAAGTGTCTCAGGATTGGAATGGGAAGGAGTTGGATATCCCATCTCATGTTATAGGACGGGTCTCAGGTTTGTTATTAGAATCATTGAGATATCATATTGCATGCTGTAGGAAGGGTCTAAGGGTTGGAATGTGAAGGACTTGGATATCACATCTCATGCTATAGATAGGCTCTTAGGTTTGGAAAGGGAAGGAGTTGGATATCACATTTCATGTTAGAGGAAGGATCTCAGGTTTGGTATTAGAAGCATTGAGATATCACATCTTATGTTATAGGAAGGGTCTCAGGATTGGAATGGGAAGCAGTTGGATATGACATATGCTATAGGAAGGGTCTCAGGTTTGGTATAAGCATTGAGATATCACATCTCATGCTATAGGACGGGTCTCAGGATTGGAATGGAAGGAGTTGGATACCACATCTCATGTTATAGGAAGGATCTCAGGTTTGGTATTAGAAGCATTGAGACATCACATCTCATGCTATAGGAAGGGTCTCAGGGTTGGAATGGGAAGGAGTTGGATATCACATCTCATCCAATAGGAAGGGTCTCAGGTTTGGAATGGGAAGGAATTGGATGCTATGCTATGCATGCTATCAGAAGGGTCTCAGGAATGGAATGGGAAGGAGTTAGATATCACATCTCATGCTAAAGGGGGGGTCTCAGGTTTGGAAGGGGAAGGATTTGGATATCACATCTCATGTTATATTACGGGTCTCAGGTTTGGTATTAGAAGCATTGAGATATCAAGTCTCATAGTATAGGAAGGGTCTCATAATTGGAATGGGAAGGAGTTGGATATCCCATCTCATGTTATAGGAAGAGTCTCTGGTTTGGTATTAGAATCATTGAGATATTCACATCGCATGCTGTAGGAAGGGTCTAAGGATTGGAATGGGATGGACTTGGATATCACATCTCAGGCTCTCAGGTTTGGTATAAGCATTGAGATATCACATCTCATGCTATAGGAAGGGTCTCAGAATTGGAATGGGAAGGAGTTGGATATCACATCTCAAGATATAGGAAGGGTCTCAGTATTGGAATGGGAAGGACTTGGATATCACATCTCATGCTATAGGAAGGCTCTCAGGTTTGGAAGGGGAAAGAGTTGGATATCTCATTTCATGTTAGAGGTAGGATCTCAGGTTTGGTATTAGAGGCATTGAGATATCACATCTCATGCTATCAGAAGGGTCTCAGGAATGGAATGGGAAGGAGTTAGATATCACATCTCATGCTAAAGGGGGGGTCTCAGGTTTGGAAGGGGAAGGATTTGGATATCACATCTCATGTTATAGGAAGGATCTCAGGTTTGGTATTAGAAGCATTGAGATATCACATCTCATGCTATCGGAAGGATCTCAGGTTTGGTATTAGAAGCATTGAGATATCACATCTCATGCTATCAGAAGAGTCTCAGGATTGGAATAGGAAGGAGTTGGATATCACATTTCATGCTAAAGGGAGGGTCTCAGGTTTGGAAGGGGAAGGATTTGGATATCACATCTCATGTTATCGGAAGGATCTCACGTTTGGTATTAGAAGTATTGAGATATCATATCATGCTATAGGAAGGGTCTCAGGATTGGAATGGGAAGGAGTTGGATATCACATCTCATGCTATAGGGAGGGTCTCAGGATTGGAATGGGAAGGACTTAGATATCACATATCATGCTATAGGGAGGGTCTCAGTTTTGATATTAGAAGCATTGAGATATCACATCTCATGCTGTCGGAAGTGTCTCAGGATTGGAATGGGAAGGAGCTGGATATCACATCTCATGCTAAAGGAAGGGTCTCAGGTTTGGAACGAGAAGGATTTGCATATCACATCTCATGTTATAGGAAGGGTCTCAGGTTTGGAACGGGAAGAAGTTGGATATCACATCTCATGTTATAGGAAGGGTCTCGGGTTTGGTATAAACATCGAGATATCACATCTCTGCTATCGGAAGTGTCTCAGGATTGGAATGGGAAGGAGCTGGATATCACATTTCATGCTAAAGGAAGGGTCTCAGGTTTGGAACGGGAAGGAGTTGGATATCCCATCTCATGTTATAGGACGGGTCTCAGGTTTTTTATTAAAATCATTGAGATATCATATTGCATGCTGTAGGAAGGGTCTAAGGATTGGAATGGAAGGAGTTGGATATCACATCTCATGTTAAAGGAAGGATCTCAGGTTTGGTATTAGAAGCATTGAGACATCACATCTCATGCTATAGGAAGGGTCTCAGGATTGGAATGGGATGGAGTTGGATATCACATCTCATGCTATAGGAAGGGTCTCAGGATTGGAATGGGAAGGAGTTGGATATCACATCTCATGTTATAGGAAGGGTCTCAGGTTTGGTATAAACATTGGGATATCACATCTCTACCATCGGAAGTGTCTCAGGATTGGAATGGATGGAAAGGAGTTGGATATCCCATCTCATGTTATAGGACGGGTCTCAGGTTTTTTATTAAAATCATTGAGATATCATATTGCATGCTGTAGGAAGGGTCTAAGGATTGGAATGGGAAGGAGTTGGATATTCCCATCTCATGTTATAGGAAGGGTCTCAGGTTTGGTATTAGAAGCATTGGGATATCACATTTCATGATATCGGAAGGGTCTCAAGATTGGAATGGGAAGGAGTTGGATATCACATCTCATGATAAAGGAAGGGTCTAAGGTTTGGAAGGGGAAGGATTTGGATATCACATCTCATGTTATAGGACGGGTCTCAGGTTTGGTATTAGAAGCATTGAGATATCAAGTCTCATGGTATAGGAAGGGTCTCAGGATTAGAATGGGAAGGAGTTTGATATCACATCTCATGCCATAATATGGGTCTCAGGTTTGGTAGAAGCATTGGGATATCACATCTCATGCTATCGGAAGGGTATCGGGATTGGATTTGGAAGGAGTTGGATATCCCATCTCATGCTATAGGAAGGGTCTCAGGTTGGAATGGGAAGGAGTTGGATATCACATCTCATGTTATAGGAAGGGTCTCGGGATTGGAATGGGAAGGACTTGGATATCACATCTCATGCTATAGGAAGGCTCTCAGGTTTGCAAGGGGAAAGAGTTGGATATCACATTTCATGTTAGAGGTAGGATCTCAGGTTTGGTATTAGAAGCATTGAGATATCACATCTCATGCTATCAGAAGGATCTCAGGTTTGGTATAGAAGCATTGAGATATCATATCTTATGCTATCAGAAGGGTCTCAGGATTGGAATGGGATGGAGTTGGATATCACATCTCATGCTATAGGAAGGGTCTCAGGATTGGAATGGGAAGGAGTTGGATATCACATCTCATGCTATAGGGAGGGTCTCAAGTTTGATAGAAGCATTGAGATATCACATTTCATGATATCGGAAGGGTCTCAAGATTGGAATGGGAAGGAGTTGGATATCACATCTCATGATAAAGGAAGGGTCTAAGGTTTGGAAGGGGAAGGATTTGGATATCACATCTCATGTTATAGGACGGGTCTCAGGTTTGGTATTAGAAGCATTGAGATATCAAGTCTCATGGTATAGGAAGGGTCTCAGGATTAGAATGGGAAGGAGTTTGATATCACATCTCATGCCATAATATGGGTCTCAGGTTTGGTAGAAGCATTGGGATATCACATCTCATGCTATCGGAAGGGTATCGGGATTGGATTTGGAAGGAGTTGGATATCCCATCTCATGCCATAGGAAGGGTCTCAGGTTGGAATGGGAAGGAGTTGGATATCACATCTCATGTTATAGGAAGGGTCTCAGGATTGGAATGGGAAGGAGTTGGATATCACATCTCATGCTAAAGGGAGGGTCTCAGGTTTGGAAGGGGAAGGATTTGGATATCACATCTCATGTTATAGGATGGATCTCAGGTTTGGTATTAGAAGTATTGAGATATCACATCTCATGTTATCGGAAGGATCTCAGGTTTGGTATTAGAAGTATTGAGATATCACATCTCATGCTATAGGAAGGGTCTTAGGATTGGAATGGGAAGGACTTAGATATCATATGCTATAGGGAGGGTCTCAGTTTTGATATTAGAAGCATTGAGATATCACATCTTATGCTATCAGAAGTGTCTCAGGAATGGAATGGGAAGGAGCTGGATATCACATCTCATGCTAAAGGAAGGGTCTCAGGTTTGGAACGGGAAGGAGTTGGATATCACATCTCATGTTATAGGAAGGGTCTCAGGTTTGGTATAAACATTGAGATATCACATCTCTGCTATCGGACGTGTCTCAGGATTGGAATGGGAAGGAGTTGGATATCCCATCTCATGTTATAGGACGGGTCTCAGGTTTTTTATTAGAATCATTGAGATATATTGCATGCTGTAGGAAGGGTCTAAGGATTGGAATGGGAAGGACTTGGATATCACATCTCATGCTATAGATAGGCTCTCAGGTTTGGAAAGTGAAGGAGTTGGATATCACATTTCATGTTAGAGGAAGGATCTCAGGTTTGGTATTAGAGGCATTGAGATATCACATCTCATGCTATAGGAAGGGTCTCAGGATTGGAATGGGAAGGTGTTGGATATCACATCTCATGCTATAGGAAGGGTCTTAGGTTTGGTATAAGCATTGAGATATCACATCTCATGCTATAGGAAGGGTCTCAGGATTGGAATGGAAGGAGTTGGATATCACATCTCATGTTATAGGAAGGATCTCAGGTTTGGTATTAGAAGCATTGAGACATCACATCTCATGCTATAGGAAGGGTCTCAGGATTGGAATGGGAAGGAGTTGGATATCCCATCTCATGTTATAGGAAGAGTCTCAGGTTTGGTATTAGAAGCATTGAGATATCACATCTCATGCTATAGGAAGTGTCTCAGGATTGGAATGGGAAGGACTTGGATATCACATCTCATGCTATAGGTAGGGTCTCAAGTTTGACATTAGAAGCATTGAGATATCACATCTCATGCTATAGGAAGGGTCTGAGGATTGGAATGGGAAGGAGTTGGATATCACATCTCCTGCTATGGGAAGGGTCTCAGGTTTGGTATAAGCAGTGAGATATCACATCTCATGCTATAGGAAGTGTCTCAGGATTGGAATGGGAAGGAGTTGGATATCACATCTCATGTTATAGGAAGGATCTCAGGTGTGGTATAAGCATTGAGATATCACATCTCTGCTATCGGAAGGGTCTCAAGATTGGAATGGGAAGGAGTTGGATATTCCCATCTCATGTTATAGGAAGGGTCTCAGGTTTGGTATTAGAAGCATTGAGATATCACATCTCCTGCTATAGGAAGGGTCTCAGGATTGGAATGGGAAGGACTTGGATATCACATCTCATGCTATAGGGAGGGTCTCAAGTTTGATATTAGAAGCTTTGAGATATCACATCTCATGATATCGGAAGGGTCTCAGGATTGGAATGGGAAGGAGTTGGATATCACATCTCATGATAAAGGAAGGGTCTCAGGTTTGGAAGGGGAAGGATTTGGATATCACATCTCATGTTATATTACGGGTCTCAGGTTTGGTATTGGAAGCATTGAGATATCAAGTCTCATAGTATAGGAAGGGTCTCATAATTGGAATGGGAAGGAGTTGGATATCCCATCTCATGTTATAGGAAGAGTCTCTGGTTTGGTATTAGAATCATTGAGATATTCACATCGCAAGCTGTAGGAAGGGTCTAAGGATTGGAATGGGATGGACTTGGATATCACATCTCATGCTATAGGTAGGCTCTCAGGTTTGGTATAAGCATTGAGATATCACATCTCATGCTATAGGAAGGGTCTCAGAATTGGAATGGGAAGGAGTTGGATATCACATCTCAAGATATAGGAAGGGTCTCAGTATTGGAATGGGAAGGACTTGGATATCACATCTCATGCTATAGGAAGGCTCTCAGGTTTGGAAGGGGAAAGAGTTGGATATCTCATTTCATGTTAGAGGTAGGATCTCAGGTTTGGTATTAGAGGCATTGAGATATCACATCTCATGCTATCAGAAGGATCTCAGGTTTGGTATTAGAAGCATTGAGATATCACATCTCATGCTATCAGAAGAGTCTCAGGATTGGAATAGGAAGGAGTTGGATATCACATTTCATGCTAAAGGGAGGGTCTCAGGTTTGGAAGGGGAAGGATTTGGATATCACATCTCATGTTATCGGAAGGATCTCACGTTTGGTATTAGAAGTATTGAGATATCATATCATGCTATAGGAAGGGTCTCAGGATTGGAATGGGAAGGAGTTGGATATCACATCTCATCCAATAGGAAGGGTCTCAGGTTTGGAATGGGAAGGAATTGGATATCACATCTCATGTTATAGGAAGGATCTCAGGTTTGGTATTAGAAGCATTGAGATATCACATCTCATGCTATAGGAAGGGTCTCAGGATTGGAATGTGAAGGAATTGGATATCACATCTCATGCTAAAGGAAGGGTCTCAGGTTTGGTAGAAGCATTGAGATATCACGTCGCTGCTATCGGAAGGGTCTCAGGATTGGATTGGGAAGGAGTTGGATATCCCTTCTCATGCTATAGGAAGGGTCTCAGGATTTGAATGGCAAGGAGTTGGATATCACATCTCATGCCATAGGAAGGGTCTCAGGTTTGGTATAAGCATTGAGCTATCACATCTCTGCTATCGGAAGGGTCTCAGGATTGGATTGGGAAGGAGTTGGATATCCCTTCTCATGCTATAGGGAGGGTCTCAGGATTGGAATGGGAAGGACTTAGATATCACATATCATGCTATAGGGAGGGTCTCAGTTTTGATATTAGAAGCATTGAGATATCACATCTCATGCTATCGGAAGTGTCTCAGGATTGGAATGGGAAGGAGCTGGATATCACATCTCATGCTAAAGGAAGGGTCTCAGGTTTGGAACGAGAAGGATTTGCATATCACATCTCATGTTATAGGAAGGGTCTCAGGTTTGGTATAAGCATTGAGATATCACATCTCTGCTATCGGAAGTGTCTCAGGATTGGAATGGGAAGGAGTTGGATATCCCATCTCATGTTATAGGACGGGTCTCAGGTTTGTTATTAGAATCATTGAGATATCATATTGCATGCTGTAGGAAGGGTCTAAGGGTTGGAATGTGAAGGACTTGGATATCACATCTCATGCTATAGATAGGCTCTTAGGTTTGGAAAGGGAAGGAGTTGGATATCACATTTCATGTTAGAGGAAGGATCTCAGGTTTGGTATTAGAAGCATTGAGATATCACATCTTATGTTATAGGAAGGGTCTCAGGATTGGAATGGGAAGCAGTTGGATATGACATATGCTATAGGAAGGGTCTCAGGTTTGGTATAAGCATTGAGATATCACATCTCATGCTATAGGACGGGTCTCAGGATTGGAATGGAAGGAGTTGGATACCACATCTCATGTTATAGGAAGGATCTCAGGTTTGGTATTAGAAGCATTGAGACATCACATCTCATGCTATAGGAAGGGTCTCAGGGTTGGAATGGGAAGGAGTTGGATATCACATCTCATCCAATAGGAAGGGTCTCAGGTTTGGAATGGGAAGGAATTGGATGCTATGCTATGCATGCTATCAGAAGGGTCTCAGGAATGGAATGGGAAGGAGTTAGATATCACATCTCATGCTAAAGGGGGGGTCTCAGGTTTGGAAGGGGAAGGATTTGGATATCACATCTCATGTTATATTACGGGTCTCAGGTTTGGTATTAGAAGCATTGAGATATCAAGTCTCATAGTATAGGAAGGGTCTCATAATTGGAATGGGAAGGAGTTGGATATCCCATCTCATGTTATAGGAAGAGTCTCTGGTTTGGTATTAGAATCATTGAGATATTCACATCGCATGCTGTAGGAAGGGTCTAAGGATTGGAATGGGATGGACTTGGATATCACATCTCAGGCTCTCAGGTTTGGTATAAGCATTGAGATATCACATCTCATGCTATAGGAAGGGTCTCAGAATTGGAATGGGAAGGAGTTGGATATCACATCTCAAGATATAGGAAGGGTCTCAGTATTGGAATGGGAAGGACTTGGATATCACATCTCATGCTATAGGAAGGCTCTCAGGTTTGGAAGGGGAAAGAGTTGGATATCTCATTTCATGTTAGAGGTAGGATCTCAGGTTTGGTATTAGAGGCATTGAGATATCACATCTCATGCTATCAGAAGGGTCTCAGGAATGGAATGGGAAGGAGTTAGATATCACATCTCATGCTAAAGGGGGGGTCTCAGGTTTGGAAGGGGAAGGATTTGGATATCACATCTCATGTTATAGGAAGGATCTCAGGTTTGGTATTAGAAGCATTGAGATATCACATCTCATGCTATCGGAAGGATCTCAGGTTTGGTATTAGAAGCATTGAGATATCACATCTCATGCTATCAGAAGAGTCTCAGGATTGGAATAGGAAGGAGTTGGATATCACATTTCATGCTAAAGGGAGGGTCTCAGGTTTGGAAGGGGAAGGATTTGGATATCACATCTCATGTTATCGGAAGGATCTCACGTTTGGTATTAGAAGTATTGAGATATCATATCATGCTATAGGAAGGGTCTCAGGATTGGAATGGGAAGGAGTTGGATATCACATCTCATGCTATAGGGAGGGTCTCAGGATTGGAATGGGAAGGACTTAGATATCACATATCATGCTATAGGGAGGGTCTCAGTTTTGATATTAGAAGCATTGAGATATCACATCTCATGCTGTCGGAAGTGTCTCAGGATTGGAATGGGAAGGAGCTGGATATCACATCTCATGCTAAAGGAAGGGTCTCAGGTTTGGAACGAGAAGGATTTGCATATCACATCTCATGTTATAGGAAGGGTCTCAGGTTTGGAACGGGAAGAAGTTGGATATCACATCTCATGTTATAGGAAGGGTCTCGGGTTTGGTATAAACATCGAGATATCACATCTCTGCTATCGGAAGTGTCTCAGGATTGGAATGGGAAGGAGCTGGATATCACATTTCATGCTAAAGGAAGGGTCTCAGGTTTGGAACGGGAAGGAGTTGGATATCCCATCTCATGTTATAGGACGGGTCTCAGGTTTTTTATTAAAATCATTGAGATATCATATTGCATGCTGTAGGAAGGGTCTAAGGATTGGAATGGAAGGAGTTGGATATCACATCTCATGTTAAAGGAAGGATCTCAGGTTTGGTATTAGAAGCATTGAGACATCACATCTCATGCTATAGGAAGGGTCTCAGGATTGGAATGGGATGGAGTTGGATATCACATCTCATGCTATAGGAAGGGTCTCAGGATTGGAATGGGAAGGAGTTGGATATCACATCTCATGTTATAGGAAGGGTCTCAGGTTTGGTATAAACATTGGGATATCACATCTCTACCATCGGAAGTGTCTCAGGATTGGAATGGATGGAAAGGAGTTGGATATCCCATCTCATGTTATAGGACGGGTCTCAGGTTTTTTATTAAAATCATTGAGATATCATATTGCATGCTGTAGGAAGGGTCTAAGGATTGGAATGGGAAGGAGTTGGATATTCCCATCTCATGTTATAGGAAGGGTCTCAGGTTTGGTATTAGAAGCATTGGGATATCACATTTCATGATATCGGAAGGGTCTCAAGATTGGAATGGGAAGGAGTTGGATATCACATCTCATGATAAAGGAAGGGTCTAAGGTTTGGAAGGGGAAGGATTTGGATATCACATCTCATGTTATAGGACGGGTCTCAGGTTTGGTATTAGAAGCATTGAGATATCAAGTCTCATGGTATAGGAAGGGTCTCAGGATTAGAATGGGAAGGAGTTTGATATCACATCTCATGCCATAATATGGGTCTCAGGTTTGGTAGAAGCATTGGGATATCACATCTCATGCTATCGGAAGGGTATCGGGATTGGATTTGGAAGGAGTTGGATATCCCATCTCATGCTATAGGAAGGGTCTCAGGTTGGAATGGGAAGGAGTTGGATATCACATCTCATGTTATAGGAAGGGTCTCGGGATTGGAATGGGAAGGACTTGGATATCACATCTCATGCTATAGGAAGGCTCTCAGGTTTGCAAGGGGAAAGAGTTGGATATCACATTTCATGTTAGAGGTAGGATCTCAGGTTTGGTATTAGAAGCATTGAGATATCACATCTCATGCTATCAGAAGGATCTCAGGTTTGGTATAGAAGCATTGAGATATCATATCTTATGCTATCAGAAGGGTCTCAGGATTGGAATGGGATGGAGTTGGATATCACATCTCATGCTATAGGAAGGGTCTCAGGATTGGAATGGGAAGGAGTTGGATATCACATCTCATGCTATAGGGAGGGTCTCAAGTTTGATAGAAGCATTGAGATATCACATTTCATGATATCGGAAGGGTCTCAAGATTGGAATGGGAAGGAGTTGGATATCACATCTCATGATAAAGGAAGGGTCTAAGGTTTGGAAGGGGAAGGATTTGGATATCACATCTCATGTTATAGGACGGGTCTCAGGTTTGGTATTAGAAGCATTGAGATATCAAGTCTCATGGTATAGGAAGGGTCTCAGGATTAGAATGGGAAGGAGTTTGATATCACATCTCATGCCATAATATGGGTCTCAGGTTTGGTAGAAGCATTGGGATATCACATCTCATGCTATCGGAAGGGTATCGGGATTGGATTTGGAAGGAGTTGGATATCCCATCTCATGCCATAGGAAGGGTCTCAGGTTGGAATGGGAAGGAGTTGGATATCACATCTCATGTTATAGGAAGGGTCTCAGGATTGGAATGGGAAGGAGTTGGATATCACATCTCATGCTAAAGGGAGGGTCTCAGGTTTGGAAGGGGAAGGATTTGGATATCACATCTCATGTTATAGGATGGATCTCAGGTTTGGTATTAGAAGTATTGAGATATCACATCTCATGTTATCGGAAGGATCTCAGGTTTGGTATTAGAAGTATTGAGATATCACATCTCATGCTATAGGAAGGGTCTTAGGATTGGAATGGGAAGGACTTAGATATCATATGCTATAGGGAGGGTCTCAGTTTTGATATTAGAAGCATTGAGATATCACATCTTATGCTATCAGAAGTGTCTCAGGAATGGAATGGGAAGGAGCTGGATATCACATCTCATGCTAAAGGAAGGGTCTCAGGTTTGGAACGGGAAGGAGTTGGATATCACATCTCATGTTATAGGAAGGGTCTCAGGTTTGGTATAAACATTGAGATATCACATCTCTGCTATCGGACGTGTCTCAGGATTGGAATGGGAAGGAGTTGGATATCCCATCTCATGTTATAGGACGGGTCTCAGGTTTTTTATTAGAATCATTGAGATATATTGCATGCTGTAGGAAGGGTCTAAGGATTGGAATGGGAAGGACTTGGATATCACATCTCATGCTATAGATAGGCTCTCAGGTTTGGAAAGTGAAGGAGTTGGATATCACATTTCATGTTAGAGGAAGGATCTCAGGTTTGGTATTAGAGGCATTGAGATATCACATCTCATGCTATAGGAAGGGTCTCAGGATTGGAATGGGAAGGTGTTGGATATCACATCTCATGCTATAGGAAGGGTCTTAGGTTTGGTATAAGCATTGAGATATCACATCTCATGCTATAGGAAGGGTCTCAGGATTGGAATGGAAGGAGTTGGATATCACATCTCATGTTATAGGAAGGATCTCAGGTTTGGTATTAGAAGCATTGAGACATCACATCTCATGCTATAGGAAGGGTCTCAGGATTGGAATGGGAAGGAGTTGGATATCCCATCTCATGTTATAGGAAGAGTCTCAGGTTTGGTATTAGAAGCATTGAGATATCACATCTCATGCTATAGGAAGTGTCTCAGGATTGGAATGGGAAGGACTTGGATATCACATCTCATGCTATAGGTAGGGTCTCAAGTTTGACATTAGAAGCATTGAGATATCACATCTCATGCTATAGGAAGGGTCTGAGGATTGGAATGGGAAGGAGTTGGATATCACATCTCCTGCTATGGGAAGGGTCTCAGGTTTGGTATAAGCAGTGAGATATCACATCTCATGCTATAGGAAGTGTCTCAGGATTGGAATGGGAAGGAGTTGGATATCACATCTCATGTTATAGGAAGGATCTCAGGTGTGGTATAAGCATTGAGATATCACATCTCTGCTATCGGAAGGGTCTCAAGATTGGAATGGGAAGGAGTTGGATATTCCCATCTCATGTTATAGGAAGGGTCTCAGGTTTGGTATTAGAAGCATTGAGATATCACATCTCCTGCTATAGGAAGGGTCTCAGGATTGGAATGGGAAGGACTTGGATATCACATCTCATGCTATAGGGAGGGTCTCAAGTTTGATATTAGAAGCTTTGAGATATCACATCTCATGATATCGGAAGGGTCTCAGGATTGGAATGGGAAGGAGTTGGATATCACATCTCATGATAAAGGAAGGGTCTCAGGTTTGGAAGGGGAAGGATTTGGATATCACATCTCATGTTATATTACGGGTCTCAGGTTTGGTATTGGAAGCATTGAGATATCAAGTCTCATAGTATAGGAAGGGTCTCATAATTGGAATGGGAAGGAGTTGGATATCCCATCTCATGTTATAGGAAGAGTCTCTGGTTTGGTATTAGAATCATTGAGATATTCACATCGCAAGCTGTAGGAAGGGTCTAAGGATTGGAATGGGATGGACTTGGATATCACATCTCATGCTATAGGTAGGCTCTCAGGTTTGGTATAAGCATTGAGATATCACATCTCATGCTATAGGAAGGGTCTCAGAATTGGAATGGGAAGGAGTTGGATATCACATCTCAAGATATAGGAAGGGTCTCAGTATTGGAATGGGAAGGACTTGGATATCACATCTCATGCTATAGGAAGGCTCTCAGGTTTGGAAGGGGAAAGAGTTGGATATCTCATTTCATGTTAGAGGTAGGATCTCAGGTTTGGTATTAGAGGCATTGAGATATCACATCTCATGCTATCAGAAGGATCTCAGGTTTGGTATTAGAAGCATTGAGATATCACATCTCATGCTATCAGAAGAGTCTCAGGATTGGAATAGGAAGGAGTTGGATATCACATTTCATGCTAAAGGGAGGGTCTCAGGTTTGGAAGGGGAAGGATTTGGATATCACATCTCATGTTATCGGAAGGATCTCACGTTTGGTATTAGAAGTATTGAGATATCATATCATGCTATAGGAAGGGTCTCAGGATTGGAATGGGAAGGAGTTGGATATCACATCTCATCCAATAGGAAGGGTCTCAGGTTTGGAATGGGAAGGAATTGGATATCACATCTCATGTTATAGGAAGGATCTCAGGTTTGGTATTAGAAGCATTGAGATATCACATCTCATGCTATAGGAAGGGTCTCAGGATTGGAATGTGAAGGAATTGGATATCACATCTCATGCTAAAGGAAGGGTCTCAGGTTTGGTAGAAGCATTGAGATATCACGTCGCTGCTATCGGAAGGGTCTCAGGATTGGATTGGGAAGGAGTTGGATATCCCTTCTCATGCTATAGGAAGGGTCTCAGGATTTGAATGGCAAGGAGTTGGATATCACATCTCATGCCATAGGAAGGATCTCAGGTTTGGTATAAGCATTGAGCTATCACATCTCTGCTATCGGAAGGGTCTCAGGATTGGATTGGGAAGGAGTTGGATATCCCTTCTCATGCTATAGGGAGGGTCTCAGGATTGGAATGGGAAGGACTTAGATATCACATATCATGCTATAGGGAGGGTCTCAGTTTTGATATTAGAAGCATTGAGATATCACATCTCATGCTATCGGAAGTGTCTCAGGATTGGAATGGGAAGGAGCTGGATATCACATCTCATGCTAAAGGAAGGGTCTCAGGTTTGGAACGAGAAGGATTTGCATATCACATCTCATGTTATAGGAAGGGTCTCAGGTTTGGTATAAGCATTGAGATATCACATCTCTGCTATCGGAAGTGTCTCAGGATTGGAATGGGAAGGAGTTGGATATCCCATCTCATGTTATAGGACGGGTCTCAGGTTTGTTATTAGAATCATTGAGATATCATATTGCATGCTGTAGGAAGGGTCTAAGGGTTGGAATGTGAAGGACTTGGATATCACATCTCATGCTATAGATAGGCTCTTAGGTTTGGAAAGGGAAGGAGTTGGATATCACATTTCATGTTAGAGGAAGGATCTCAGGTTTGGTATTAGAAGCATTGAGATATCACATCTTATGTTATAGGAAGGGTCTCAGGATTGGAATGGGAAGCAGTTGGATATGACATATGCTATAGGAAGGGTCTCAGGTTTGGTATAAGCATTGAGATATCACATCTCATGCTATAGGACGGGTCTCAGGATTGGAATGGAAGGAGTTGGATACCACATCTCATGTTATAGGAAGGATCTCAGGTTTGGTATTAGAAGCATTGAGACATCACATCTCATGCTATAGGAAGGGTCTCAGGGTTGGAATGGGAAGGAGTTGGATATCACATCTCATCCAATAGGAAGGGTCTCAGGTTTGGAATGGGAAGGAATTGGATGCTATGCTATGCATGCTATCAGAAGGGTCTCAGGAATGGAATGGGAAGGAGTTAGATATCACATCTCATGCTAAAGGGGGGGTCTCAGGTTTGGAAGGGGAAGGATTTGGATATCACATCTCATGTTATATTACGGGTCTCAGGTTTGGTATTAGAAGCATTGAGATATCAAGTCTCATAGTATAGGAAGGGTCTCATAATTGGAATGGGAAGGAGTTGGATATCCCATCTCATGTTATAGGAAGAGTCTCTGGTTTGGTATTAGAATCATTGAGATATTCACATCGCATGCTGTAGGAAGGGTCTAAGGATTGGAATGGGATGGACTTGGATATCACATCTCAGGCTCTCAGGTTTGGTATAAGCATTGAGATATCACATCTCATGCTATAGGAAGGGTCTCAGAATTGGAATGGGAAGGAGTTGGATATCACATCTCAAGATATAGGAAGGGTCTCAGTATTGGAATGGGAAGGACTTGGATATCACATCTCATGCTATAGGAAGGCTCTCAGGTTTGGAAGGGGAAAGAGTTGGATATCTCATTTCATGTTAGAGGTAGGATCTCAGGTTTGGTATTAGAGGCATTGAGATATCACATCTCATGCTATCAGAAGGGTCTCAGGAATGGAATGGGAAGGAGTTAGATATCACATCTCATGCTAAAGGGGGGGTCTCAGGTTTGGAAGGGGAAGGATTTGGATATCACATCTCATGTTATAGGAAGGATCTCAGGTTTGGTATTAGAAGCATTGAGATATCACATCTCATGCTATCGGAAGGATCTCAGGTTTGGTATTAGAAGCATTGAGATATCACATCTCATGCTATCAGAAGAGTCTCAGGATTGGAATAGGAAGGAGTTGGATATCACATTTCATGCTAAAGGGAGGGTCTCAGGTTTGGAAGGGGAAGGATTTGGATATCACATCTCATGTTATCGGAAGGATCTCACGTTTGGTATTAGAAGTATTGAGATATCATATCATGCTATAGGAAGGGTCTCAGGATTGGAATGGGAAGGAGTTGGATATCACATCTCATGCTATAGGGAGGGTCTCAGGATTGGAATGGGAAGGACTTAGATATCACATATCATGCTATAGGGAGGGTCTCAGTTTTGATATTAGAAGCATTGAGATATCACATCTCATGCTGTCGGAAGTGTCTCAGGATTGGAATGGGAAGGAGCTGGATATCACATCTCATGCTAAAGGAAGGGTCTCAGGTTTGGAACGAGAAGGATTTGCATATCACATCTCATGTTATAGGAAGGGTCTCAGGTTTGGAACGGGAAGAAGTTGGATATCACATCTCATGTTATAGGAAGGGTCTCGGGTTTGGTATAAACATCGAGATATCACATCTCTGCTATCGGAAGTGTCTCAGGATTGGAATGGGAAGGAGCTGGATATCACATTTCATGCTAAAGGAAGGGTCTCAGGTTTGGAACGGGAAGGAGTTGGATATCCCATCTCATGTTATAGGACGGGTCTCAGGTTTTTTATTAAAATCATTGAGATATCATATTGCATGCTGTAGGAAGGGTCTAAGGATTGGAATGGAAGGAGTTGGATATCACATCTCATGTTAAAGGAAGGATCTCAGGTTTGGTATTAGAAGCATTGAGACATCACATCTCATGCTATAGGAAGGGTCTCAGGATTGGAATGGGATGGAGTTGGATATCACATCTCATGCTATAGGAAGGGTCTCAGGATTGGAATGGGAAGGAGTTGGATATCACATCTCATGTTATAGGAAGGGTCTCAGGTTTGGTATAAACATTGGGATATCACATCTCTACCATCGGAAGTGTCTCAGGATTGGAATGGATGGAAAGGAGTTGGATATCCCATCTCATGTTATAGGACGGGTCTCAGGTTTTTTATTAAAATCATTGAGATATCATATTGCATGCTGTAGGAAGGGTCTAAGGATTGGAATGGGAAGGAGTTGGATATTCCCATCTCATGTTATAGGAAGGGTCTCAGGTTTGGTATTAGAAGCATTGGGATATCACATTTCATGATATCGGAAGGGTCTCAAGATTGGAATGGGAAGGAGTTGGATATCACATCTCATGATAAAGGAAGGGTCTAAGGTTTGGAAGGGGAAGGATTTGGATATCACATCTCATGTTATAGGACGGGTCTCAGGTTTGGTATTAGAAGCATTGAGATATCAAGTCTCATGGTATAGGAAGGGTCTCAGGATTAGAATGGGAAGGAGTTTGATATCACATCTCATGCCATAATATGGGTCTCAGGTTTGGTAGAAGCATTGGGATATCACATCTCATGCTATCGGAAGGGTATCGGGATTGGATTTGGAAGGAGTTGGATATCCCATCTCATGCTATAGGAAGGGTCTCAGGTTGGAATGGGAAGGAGTTGGATATCACATCTCATGTTATAGGAAGGGTCTCGGGATTGGAATGGGAAGGACTTGGATATCACATCTCATGCTATAGGAAGGCTCTCAGGTTTGCAAGGGGAAAGAGTTGGATATCACATTTCATGTTAGAGGTAGGATCTCAGGTTTGGTATTAGAAGCATTGAGATATCACATCTCATGCTATCAGAAGGATCTCAGGTTTGGTATAGAAGCATTGAGATATCATATCTTATGCTATCAGAAGGGTCTCAGGATTGGAATGGGATGGAGTTGGATATCACATCTCATGCTATAGGAAGGGTCTCAGGATTGGAATGGGAAGGAGTTGGATATCACATCTCATGCTATAGGGAGGGTCTCAAGTTTGATAGAAGCATTGAGATATCACATTTCATGATATCGGAAGGGTCTCAAGATTGGAATGGGAAGGAGTTGGATATCACATCTCATGATAAAGGAAGGGTCTAAGGTTTGGAAGGGGAAGGATTTGGATATCACATCTCATGTTATAGGACGGGTCTCAGGTTTGGTATTAGAAGCATTGAGATATCAAGTCTCATGGTATAGGAAGGGTCTCAGGATTAGAATGGGAAGGAGTTTGATATCACATCTCATGCCATAATATGGGTCTCAGGTTTGGTAGAAGCATTGGGATATCACATCTCATGCTATCGGAAGGGTATCGGGATTGGATTTGGAAGGAGTTGGATATCCCATCTCATGCCATAGGAAGGGTCTCAGGTTGGAATGGGAAGGAGTTGGATATCACATCTCATGTTATAGGAAGGGTCTCAGGATTGGAATGGGAAGGAGTTGGATATCACATCTCATGCTAAAGGGAGGGTCTCAGGTTTGGAAGGGGAAGGATTTGGATATCACATCTCATGTTATAGGATGGATCTCAGGTTTGGTATTAGAAGTATTGAGATATCACATCTCATGTTATCGGAAGGATCTCAGGTTTGGTATTAGAAGTATTGAGATATCACATCTCATGCTATAGGAAGGGTCTTAGGATTGGAATGGGAAGGACTTAGATATCATATGCTATAGGGAGGGTCTCAGTTTTGATATTAGAAGCATTGAGATATCACATCTTATGCTATCAGAAGTGTCTCAGGAATGGAATGGGAAGGAGCTGGATATCACATCTCATGCTAAAGGAAGGGTCTCAGGTTTGGAACGGGAAGGAGTTGGATATCACATCTCATGTTATAGGAAGGGTCTCAGGTTTGGTATAAACATTGAGATATCACATCTCTGCTATCGGACGTGTCTCAGGATTGGAATGGGAAGGAGTTGGATATCCCATCTCATGTTATAGGACGGGTCTCAGGTTTTTTATTAGAATCATTGAGATATATTGCATGCTGTAGGAAGGGTCTAAGGATTGGAATGGGAAGGACTTGGATATCACATCTCATGCTATAGATAGGCTCTCAGGTTTGGAAAGTGAAGGAGTTGGATATCACATTTCATGTTAGAGGAAGGATCTCAGGTTTGGTATTAGAGGCATTGAGATATCACATCTCATGCTATAGGAAGGGTCTCAGGATTGGAATGGGAAGGTGTTGGATATCACATCTCATGCTATAGGAAGGGTCTTAGGTTTGGTATAAGCATTGAGATATCACATCTCATGCTATAGGAAGGGTCTCAGGATTGGAATGGAAGGAGTTGGATATCACATCTCATGTTATAGGAAGGATCTCAGGTTTGGTATTAGAAGCATTGAGACATCACATCTCATGCTATAGGAAGGGTCTCAGGATTGGAATGGGAAGGAGTTGGATATCCCATCTCATGTTATAGGAAGAGTCTCAGGTTTGGTATTAGAAGCATTGAGATATCACATCTCATGCTATAGGAAGTGTCTCAGGATTGGAATGGGAAGGACTTGGATATCACATCTCATGCTATAGGTAGGGTCTCAAGTTTGACATTAGAAGCATTGAGATATCACATCTCATGCTATAGGAAGGGTCTGAGGATTGGAATGGGAAGGAGTTGGATATCACATCTCCTGCTATGGGAAGGGTCTCAGGTTTGGTATAAGCAGTGAGATATCACATCTCATGCTATAGGAAGTGTCTCAGGATTGGAATGGGAAGGAGTTGGATATCACATCTCATGTTATAGGAAGGATCTCAGGTGTGGTATAAGCATTGAGATATCACATCTCTGCTATCGGAAGGGTCTCAAGATTGGAATGGGAAGGAGTTGGATATTCCCATCTCATGTTATAGGAAGGGTCTCAGGTTTGGTATTAGAAGCATTGAGATATCACATCTCCTGCTATAGGAAGGGTCTCAGGATTGGAATGGGAAGGACTTGGATATCACATCTCATGCTATAGGGAGGGTCTCAAGTTTGATATTAGAAGCTTTGAGATATCACATCTCATGATATCGGAAGGGTCTCAGGATTGGAATGGGAAGGAGTTGGATATCACATCTCATGATAAAGGAAGGGTCTCAGGTTTGGAAGGGGAAGGATTTGGATATCACATCTCATGTTATATTACGGGTCTCAGGTTTGGTATTGGAAGCATTGAGATATCAAGTCTCATAGTATAGGAAGGGTCTCATAATTGGAATGGGAAGGAGTTGGATATCCCATCTCATGTTATAGGAAGAGTCTCTGGTTTGGTATTAGAATCATTGAGATATTCACATCGCAAGCTGTAGGAAGGGTCTAAGGATTGGAATGGGATGGACTTGGATATCACATCTCATGCTATAGGTAGGCTCTCAGGTTTGGTATAAGCATTGAGATATCACATCTCATGCTATAGGAAGGGTCTCAGAATTGGAATGGGAAGGAGTTGGATATCACATCTCAAGATATAGGAAGGGTCTCAGTATTGGAATGGGAAGGACTTGGATATCACATCTCATGCTATAGGAAGGCTCTCAGGTTTGGAAGGGGAAAGAGTTGGATATCTCATTTCATGTTAGAGGTAGGATCTCAGGTTTGGTATTAGAGGCATTGAGATATCACATCTCATGCTATCAGAAGGATCTCAGGTTTGGTATTAGAAGCATTGAGATATCACATCTCATGCTATCAGAAGAGTCTCAGGATTGGAATAGGAAGGAGTTGGATATCACATTTCATGCTAAAGGGAGGGTCTCAGGTTTGGAAGGGGAAGGATTTGGATATCACATCTCATGTTATCGGAAGGATCTCACGTTTGGTATTAGAAGTATTGAGATATCATATCATGCTATAGGAAGGGTCTCAGGATTGGAATGGGAAGGAGTTGGATATCACATCTCATCCAATAGGAAGGGTCTCAGGTTTGGAATGGGAAGGAATTGGATATCACATCTCATGTTATAGGAAGGATCTCAGGTTTGGTATTAGAAGCATTGAGATATCACATCTCATGCTATAGGAAGGGTCTCAGGATTGGAATGTGAAGGAATTGGATATCACATCTCATGCTAAAGGAAGGGTCTCAGGTTTGGTAGAAGCATTGAGATATCACGTCGCTGCTATCGGAAGGGTCTCAGGATTGGATTGGGAAGGAGTTGGATATCCCTTCTCATGCTATAGGAAGGGTCTCAGGATTTGAATGGCAAGGAGTTGGATATCACATCTCATGCCATAGGAAGGATCTCAGGTTTGGTATAAGCATTGAGCTATCACATCTCTGCTATCGGAAGGGTCTCAGGATTGGATTGGGAAGGAGTTGGATATCCCTTCTCATGCTATAGGGAGGGTCTCAGGATTGGAATGGGAAGGACTTAGATATCACATATCATGCTATAGGGAGGGTCTCAGTTTTGATATTAGAAGCATTGAGATATCACATCTCATGCTATCGGAAGTGTCTCAGGATTGGAATGGGAAGGAGCTGGATATCACATCTCATGCTAAAGGAAGGGTCTCAGGTTTGGAACGAGAAGGATTTGCATATCACATCTCATGTTATAGGAAGGGTCTCAGGTTTGGTATAAGCATTGAGATATCACATCTCTGCTATCGGAAGTGTCTCAGGATTGGAATGGGAAGGAGTTGGATATCCCATCTCATGTTATAGGACGGGTCTCAGGTTTGTTATTAGAATCATTGAGATATCATATTGCATGCTGTAGGAAGGGTCTAAGGGTTGGAATGTGAAGGACTTGGATATCACATCTCATGCTATAGATAGGCTCTTAGGTTTGGAAAGGGAAGGAGTTGGATATCACATTTCATGTTAGAGGAAGGATCTCAGGTTTGGTATTAGAAGCATTGAGATATCACATCTTATGTTATAGGAAGGGTCTCAGGATTGGAATGGGAAGCAGTTGGATATGACATATGCTATAGGAAGGGTCTCAGGTTTGGTATAAGCATTGAGATATCACATCTCATGCTATAGGACGGGTCTCAGGATTGGAATGGAAGGAGTTGGATACCACATCTCATGTTATAGGAAGGATCTCAGGTTTGGTATTAGAAGCATTGAGACATCACATCTCATGCTATAGGAAGGGTCTCAGGGTTGGAATGGGAAGGAGTTGGATATCACATCTCATCCAATAGGAAGGGTCTCAGGTTTGGAATGGGAAGGAATTGGATGCTATGCTATGCATGCTATCAGAAGGGTCTCAGGAATGGAATGGGAAGGAGTTAGATATCACATCTCATGCTAAAGGGGGGGTCTCAGGTTTGGAAGGGGAAGGATTTGGATATCACATCTCATGTTATATTACGGGTCTCAGGTTTGGTATTAGAAGCATTGAGATATCAAGTCTCATAGTATAGGAAGGGTCTCATAATTGGAATGGGAAGGAGTTGGATATCCCATCTCATGTTATAGGAAGAGTCTCTGGTTTGGTATTAGAATCATTGAGATATTCACATCGCATGCTGTAGGAAGGGTCTAAGGATTGGAATGGGATGGACTTGGATATCACATCTCAGGCTCTCAGGTTTGGTATAAGCATTGAGATATCACATCTCATGCTATAGGAAGGGTCTCAGAATTGGAATGGGAAGGAGTTGGATATCACATCTCAAGATATAGGAAGGGTCTCAGTATTGGAATGGGAAGGACTTGGATATCACATCTCATGCTATAGGAAGGCTCTCAGGTTTGGAAGGGGAAAGAGTTGGATATCTCATTTCATGTTAGAGGTAGGATCTCAGGTTTGGTATTAGAGGCATTGAGATATCACATCTCATGCTATCAGAAGGGTCTCAGGAATGGAATGGGAAGGAGTTAGATATCACATCTCATGCTAAAGGGGGGGTCTCAGGTTTGGAAGGGGAAGGATTTGGATATCACATCTCATGTTATAGGAAGGATCTCAGGTTTGGTATTAGAAGCATTGAGATATCACATCTCATGCTATCGGAAGGATCTCAGGTTTGGTATTAGAAGCATTGAGATATCACATCTCATGCTATCAGAAGAGTCTCAGGATTGGAATAGGAAGGAGTTGGATATCACATTTCATGCTAAAGGGAGGGTCTCAGGTTTGGAAGGGGAAGGATTTGGATATCACATCTCATGTTATCGGAAGGATCTCACGTTTGGTATTAGAAGTATTGAGATATCATATCATGCTATAGGAAGGGTCTCAGGATTGGAATGGGAAGGAGTTGGATATCACATCTCATGCTATAGGGAGGGTCTCAGGATTGGAATGGGAAGGACTTAGATATCACATATCATGCTATAGGGAGGGTCTCAGTTTTGATATTAGAAGCATTGAGATATCACATCTCATGCTGTCGGAAGTGTCTCAGGATTGGAATGGGAAGGAGCTGGATATCACATCTCATGCTAAAGGAAGGGTCTCAGGTTTGGAACGAGAAGGATTTGCATATCACATCTCATGTTATAGGAAGGGTCTCAGGTTTGGTATAAGCATTGAGATATCACATCTCTGCTATCGGAAGTGTCTCAGGATTGGAATGGGAAGGAGTTGGATATCCCATCTCATGTTATAGGACGGGTCTCAGGTTTGTTATTAGAATCATTGAGATATCATATTGCATGCTGTAGGAAGGGTCTAAGGGTTGGAATGTGAAGGACTTGGATATCACATCTCATGCTATAGATAGGCTCTTAGGTTTGGAAAGGGAAGGAGTTGGATATCACATTTCATGTTAGAGGAAGGATCTCAGGTTTGGTATTAGAAGCATTGAGATATCACATCTTATGCTATAGGAAGGGTCTCAGGATTGGAATGGGAAGCAGTTGGATATGACATATGCTATAGGAAGGGTCTCAGGTTTGGTATAAGCATTGAGATATCACATCTCATGCTATAGGACGGGTCTCAGGATTGGAATGGAAGGAGTTGGATACCACATCTCATGTTATAGGAAGGATCTCAGGTTTGGTATTAGAAGCATTGAGACATCACATCTCATGCTATAGGAAGGGTCTCAGGGTTGGAATGGGAAGGAGTTGGATATCACATCTCATCCAATAGGAAGGGTCTCAGGTTTGGAATGGGAAGGAATTGGATATCACATCTCATGTTATAGGAAGGATCTCAGGTTTGGTATTAGAAGCATTGAGATATCACATCTCATGCTATAGGAAGGGTCTCAGGATTGGAATGTGAAGGAATTGGATATCACATCTCATGCTAAAGGAAGGGTCTCAGGTTTGGTAGAAGCATTGAGATATCACGTCGCTGCTATCGGAAGGGTCTCAGGATTGGATTGGGAAGGAGTTGGATATCCCTTCTCATGCTATAGGAAGGGTCTCAGGATTTGAATGGCAAGGAGTTGGATATCACATCTCATGCCATAGGAAGGGTCTCAGGTTTGGTATAAGCATTGAGATATCACATCTCTGCTATCGGAAGGGTCTCAGGATTGGATTGGGAAGGAGTTGGATATCCCTTCTCATGCTATAGGGAGGGTCTCAGGATTGGAATGGGAAGGACTTAGATATCACATATCATGCTATAGGGAGGGTCTCAGGATTGGAATGGGAAGGATTTGGATATCACATCTCTTGCTATAGGAAGGGTCTCAGGATTGGAATGGGTAGGAGTTGGATATTACTTTCTTGCTATAGGAAGGGTCTCATGTTTGGAATGGGAAGGAGTTGGATATCACATATGCTATAGTTAGTGTCTCAGGTTTGGAACGGGAAGGAGTTGGATATCACATCTCATGTTATAGGAAGGGTCTCAGGTTTGGTATAAGCATTGAGATATCACATCTCTGCTATCGGAAGCGGCTCAGGATTGGAATGGGAAGGAGTTGGATATCCCATCTCATGTTATAGGAAGAGTCTCTGGTTTGGTATTAGAATCATTGAGATATCACATCTCATGCTATAGGAAGGGTCTCAGGATTGGAATGGGAAGGAATTGGATATCACATCTCAGGCTATAGGAAGGGTCTCAGGATTGGAATGGGAAGGAGTTGGATATCACATCTCATGCTATAGGAAGGGTCTCAGGTTTGGTATAAGCATTGAGATATCACATCTCATGCTATAGGAAGGGTCTCAGGATTGGAATGGAAGGAGTTGGATATCACATCTCATGTTATAGGAAGGATCTCAGGTTTGGTATTAGAAGCATTGAGACATCACATCTCATGCTATAGGAAGGGTCTCAGGATTGGAATGGGAAGGAGTTGGATATCAAATCTCATGCTATAGGAAGGGTCTCAGGATTGGAATGGGAAGGAGTTGAATATGACATCTCATGCCGTAGGAAGGGTCTCATTTTTGGTATAAACATTGAGATATCACATCTCTGCTATCAAAAGGGTCTCAGGATTGGAATTGGAAGGAGTTGGATATCCCATCTCATGTTATAGGAAGAGTCTCAGGTTTGGTATTAGAAGCATTGAGATATCACATCTCATGCTATAGGAAGTGTCTCAGGATTGGAATGGGAAGGACTTGGATATCACATCTCATGCTATAGGTAGGGTCTCAAGTTTGACATTAGAAGCATTGAGATATCACATCTCATGCTATAGGAAGGGTCTGAGGATTGGAATGGGAAGGAGTTGGATATCACATCTCATGCTAAGGGAAGGGTCTCAGGTTTGGTATAAGCAGTGAGATATCACATCTCATGCTATAGGGAGGGTCTCAGGATTGGAATGGGAAGGAGTTTGATATCACATCTCATGCCATAGTATGGGTCTCAGGTTTGGTAGAAGCATTGGGATATCACATCTCATGCTATCGGAAGGGTATCAGTATTGGATTTGGAAGAAGTTGGATATCCCATCTCATGCTATAGGAAGGGTCTCAGGTTGGAATGGGAAGGAGTTGGATATCACATTTCATGTTATAGGAAGTGTCTCAGGATTGGAATGGGAAGGACTTGGATATCACATCTCATGCTATAGGTAGGGTCTCAAGTTTGACATTAGAAGCATTGAGATATCACATCTCATGCTATAGGAAGGGTCTGAGGATTGGAATGGGAAGGAGTTGGATATCACATCTCCTGCTATGGGAAGGGTCTCAGGTTTGGTATAAGCAGTGAGATATCACATCTCATGCTATAGGAAGGGTCTCAGGGTTGGAATGGGAAGGAGTTGGATATCACATCTCATCCAATAGGAAGGGTCTCAGGTTTGGAATGGGAAGGAATTGGATATCACATCTCATGTTATAGGAAGGATCTCAGGTTTGGTATTAGAAGCATTGAGATATCACATCTCATGCTATAGGAAGGGTCTCAGGATTGGAATGTGAAGGAATTGGATATCACATCTCATGCTAAAGGAAGGGTCTCAGGTTTGGTAGAAGCATTGAGATATCACGTCGCTGCTATCGGAAGGGTCTCAGGATTGGATTGGGAAGGAGTTGGATATCCCTTCTCATGCTATAGGAAGGGTCTCAGGATTTGAATGGCAAGGAGTTGGATATCACATCTCATGCCATAGGAAGGGTCTCAGGTTTGGTATAAGCATTGAGATATCACATCTCTGCTATCGGAAGGGTCTCAGGATTGGATTGGGAAGGAGTTGGATATCCCTTCTCATGCTATAGGGAGGGTCTCAGGATTGGAATGGGAAGGACTTAGATATCACATATCATGCTATAGGGAGGGTCTCAGGATTGGAATGGGAAGGATTTGGATATCACATCTCTTGCTATAGGAAGGGTCTCAGGATTGGAATGGGTAGGAGTTGGATATTACTTTCTTGCTATAGGAAGGGTCTCATGTTTGGAATGGGAAGGAGTTGGATATCACATATGCTATAGTTAGTGTCTCAGGTTTGGAACGGGAAGGAGTTGGATATCACATCTCATGTTATAGGAAGGGTCTCAGGTTTGGTATTAGAAGCATTGAGACATCACATCTCATGCTATAGGAAGGGTCTCAGGGTTGGAATGGAAGGAGTTGGATACCACATCTCATGTTATAGGAAGGATCTCAGGTTTGGTATTAGAAGCATTGAGACATCACATCTCATGCTATAGGAAGGGTCTCAGGGTTGGAATGGGAAGGAGTTGGATATCACATCTCATCCAATAGGAAGGGTCTCAGGTTTGGAATGGGAAGGAATTGGATATCACATCTCATGTTATAGGAAGGATCTCAGGTTTGGTATTAGAAGCATTGAGATATCACATCTCATGCTATAGGAAGGGTCTCAGGATTGGAATGTGAAGGAATTGGATATCACATCTCATGCTAAAGGAAGGGTCTCAGGTTTGGTAGAAGCATTGAGATATCACGTCGCTGCTATCGGAAGGGTCTCAGGATTGGATTGGGAAGGAGTTGGATATCCCTTCTCATGCTATAGGAAGGGTCTCAGGATTTGAATGGCAAGGAGTTGGATATCACATCTCATGCCATAGGAAGGGTCTCAGGTTTGGTATAAGCATTGAGATATCACATCTCTGCTATCGGAAGGGTCTCAGGATTGGATTGGGAAGGAGTTGGATATCCCTTCTCATGCTATAGGGAGGGTCTCAGGATTGGAATGGGAAGGACTTAGATATCACATATCATGCTATAGGGAGGGTCTCAGGATTGGAATGGGAAGGATTTGGATATCACATCTCTTGCTATAGGAAGGGTCTCAGGATTGGAATGGGTAGGAGTTGGATATTACTTTCTTGCTATAGGAAGGGTCTCATGTTTGGAATGGGAAGGAGTTGGATATCACATATGCTATAGTTAGTGTCTCAGGTTTGGAACGGGAAGGAGTTGGATATCACATCTCATGTTATAGGAAGGGTCTCAGGTTTGGTATAAGCATTGAGATATCACATCTCTGCTATCGGAAGCGGCTCAGGATTGGAATGGGAAGGAGTTGGATATCCCATCTCATGTTATAGGAAGAGTCTCTGGTTTGGTATTAGAATCATTGAGATATCACATCTCATGCTATAGGAAGGGTCTCAGGATTGGAATGGGAAGGAATTGGATATCACATCTCAGGCTATAGGAAGGGTCTCAGGATTGGAATGGGAAGGAGTTGGATATCACATCTCATGCTATAGGAAGGGTCTCAGGTTTGGTATAAGCATTGAGATATCACATCTCATGCTATAGGAAGGGTCTCAGGATTGGAATGGAAGGAGTTGGATATCACATCTCATGTTATAGGAAGGATCTCAGGTTTGGTATTAGAAGCATTGAGACATCACATCTCATGCTATAGGAAGGGTCTCAGGATTGGAATGGGAAGGAGTTGGATATCAAATCTCATGCTATAGGAAGGGTCTCAGGATTGGAATGGGAAGGAGTTGAATATGACATCTCATGCCGTAGGAAGGGTCTCATTTTTGGTATAAACATTGAGATATCACATCTCTGCTATCAAAAGGGTCTCAGGATTGGAATTGGAAGGAGTTGGATATCCCATCTCATGTTATAGGAAGAGTCTCAGGTTTGGTATTAGAAGCATTGAGATATCACATCTCATGCTATAGGAAGTGTCTCAGGATTGGAATGGGAAGGACTTGGATATCACATCTCATGCTATAGGTAGGGTCTCAAGTTTGACATTAGAAGCATTGAGATATCACATCTCATGCTATAGGAAGGGTCTGAGGATTGGAATGGGAAGGAGTTGGATATCACATCTCATGCTAAGGGAAGGGTCTCAGGTTTGGTATAAGCAGTGAGATATCACATCTCATGCTATAGGGAGGGTCTCAGGATTGGAATGGGAAGGAGTTTGATATCACATCTCATGCCATAGTATGGGTCTCAGGTTTGGTAGAAGCATTGGGATATCACATCTCATGCTATCGGAAGGGTATCAGTATTGGATTTGGAAGAAGTTGGATATCCCATCTCATGCTATAGGAAGGGTCTCAGGTTGGAATGGGAAGGAGTTGGATATCACATTTCATGTTATAGGAAGTGTCTCAGGATTGGAATGGGAAGGACTTGGATATCACATCTCATGCTATAGGTAGGGTCTCAAGTTTGACATTAGAAGCATTGAGATATCACATCTCATGCTATAGGAAGGGTCTGAGGATTGGAATGGGAAGGAGTTGGATATCACATCTCCTGCTATGGGAAGGGTCTCAGGTTTGGTATAAGCAGTGAGATATCACATCTCATGCTATAGGAAGTGTCTCAGGATTGGAATGGGAAGGAGTTGGATATCTCATCTCATGTTATAGGAAGGATCTCAGGTGTGGTATAAGCATTGATATATCACATCTCTGCTATCGGAAGGGTCTCAAGATTGGAATGGGAAGGAGTTGGATATTCCCATCTCATGTTATAGGAAGGGTCTCAGGTTTGGTATTAGAAGCATTGAGATATCACATCTCATGCTATAGGAAGGGTCTCAGGATTGGAATGGGAAGGACTTGGATATCACATCTCATGCTATAGGGAGGGTCTCAAGTTTGATAGAAGCATTGAGATATCACATTTCATGATATCGGAAGGGTCTCAAGATTGGAATGGGAAGGAGTTGGATATCACATCTCATGATAAAGGAAGGGTCTAAGGTTTGGAAGGGGAAGGATTTGGATATCACATCTCATGTTATAGGACGGGTCTCAGGTTTGGTATTAGAAGCATTGAGATATCAAGTCTCATGGTATCGGAAGGGTATCGGGATTGGATTTGGAAGGAGTTGGATATCCCATCTCATGCTATAGGAAGGGTCTCAGGTTGGAATGGGAAGGAGTTGGATATCACATCTCATGTTATAGGAAGGGTCTCAGGATTGGAATGGGAAGGACTTGGATATCACATCTCATGCTATAGGAAGGCTCTCAGGTTTGCAAGGGGAAAGAGTTGGATATCACATTTCATGTTAGAGGTAGGATCTCAGGTTTGGTATTAGAAGCATTGAGATATCACATCTCATGCTATCAGAAGGATCTCAGGTTTGGTATAGAAGCATTGAGATATCATATCTTATGCTATAGGAAGGGTCTCAGGATTGGAATGGGAAGGAGTTGGATATCACATCTCATGCTAAAGGAAGGGTCTCAGGTTTGGTAGAAGCATTGAGATATCACATCTCATGCTATAGGAAGGGTCTCAGGATTGGAATGGGAAGGACTTAGATATCACATATGCTATAGGGAGGGTCTCAATTTTGATATTAGAAGCATTGAGATATCACATCTTATGCTATCAGAAGTGTCTCAGGATTGGAATGGGAAGGAGCTGGATATCACATCTCATGCTAAAGTAAGGGTCTCAGGTTTGGAACGGGAAGGAGTTGGATATCACATCTCATGTTATAGGAAGGGTCTCAGGTTTGGTATAAACATTGAGATATCACATCTCTGCTATCGGACGTGTCTCAGGATTGGAATGGGACGGAGTTGGATATCCCATCTCATGTTATAGGACGGGTCTCAGGTTTTTTATTAGAATCATTGAGATATCATATTGCATGCTGTAGGAAGGGTCTAAGGATTGGAATGGAAAGGACTTGGATATCACATCTCATGCTATAGATAGGCTCTCAGGTTTGGAAAGTGAAGGAGTTGGATATCACATTTCATGTTAGAGGAAGGATCTCAGGTTTGGTATTAGAGGCATTGAGATATCACATCTCATGCTATAGGAAGGGTCTCAGGATTGGAATGGGAAGGAGTTGGATATCACATCTCATGCTATCGGAAGGGTCTCAGGTTTGGTATAAGCATTGAGATATCACATCTCATGCTATAGGAAGGGTCTCAGGATTGGAATGGAAGGAGTTGGATATCAGATCTCATGTTATAGGAAGGATCTCAGGTTTGGTATTAGAAGCATTGAGACATCACATCTCATGCTATAGGAAGTGTCTCAGGATTGGAATGGGAAGGACTTGGATATCACATCTCATGCTATAGGTAGGGTCTCAAGTTTGACATTAGAAGCATTGAGATATCACATCTCATGCTATAGGAAGGGTCTGAGGATTGGAATGGGAAGGAGTTGGATATCACATCTCCTGCTATGGGAATGGTCTCAGGTTTGGTATAAGCAGTGAGATATCACATCTCATGCTATAGGAAGTGTCTCAGGATTGGAATGGGAAGGAGTTGGATATCACATCTCATGTTATAGGAAGGATCTCAGGTGTGGTATAAGCATTGAGATATCACATCTCTGCTATCGGAAGGGTCTCAAGATTGGAATGGGAAGGAGTTGGATATTCCCATCTCATGTTATAGGAAGGGTCTCAGGTTTGGTATTAGAAGCATTGAGATATCACATCTCATGCTATAGGAAGGGTCTCAGGATTGGAATGGGAAGGACTTGGATATCACATCTCATGCTATAGGGAGGGTCTCAAGTTTGATATTAGAAGCTTTGAGATATCACATCTCATGATATCGGAAGGGTCTCAGGATTGGAATGGGAAGGAGTTGGATATCCCATCTCATGTTATAGGAAGAGTCTCTGGTTTGGTATTAGAATCATTGAGATATTCACATCGCATGCTGTAGGAAGGGTCTAAGGATTGGAATGGGATGGACTTGGATATCACATCTCATGCTATAGGTAGGCTCTCAGGTTTGGTATAAGCATTGAGATATCACATCTCATGCTATAGGAAGGGTCTCAGAATTGGAATGGGAAGGAGTTGGATATCACATCTCAAGCTATAGGAAGGGTCTCAGTATTGGAATGGGAAGGACTTGGATATCACATCTCATGCTATAGGAAGGCTCTCAGGTTTGGAAGGGGAAAGCGTTGGATATCTCATTTCATGTTAGAGGTAGGATCTCAGGTTTGGTATTAGAGGCATTGAGATATCACATCTCATGCTATCAGAAGGGTCTCAGGAATGGAATGGGAAGGATTTAGATATCACATCTCATGCTAAAGGGGGGGTCTCAGGTTTGGAAGGGGAAGGATTTGGATATCACATCTCATGTTATAGGAAGGATCTCAGGTTTGGTATTAGAAGCATTGAGATATCACATCTCATGCTATCGGAAGGATCTCAGGTTTGGTATTAGAAGCATTGAGATATCACATCTCATGCTATCAGAAGAGTCTCAGGATTGGAATAGGAAGGAGTTGGATATCACATTTCATGCTAAAGGGAGGGTCTCAGGTTTGGAAGGGGAAGGATTTGGATATCACATCTCATGTTATCGGAAGGATCTCACGTTTGGTATTAGAAGTATTGAGATATCATATCTCATGCTATAGGAAGGGTCTCAGGATTGGAATGGGAAGGAGTTGGATATCACATCTCATGCTATAGGGAGGGTCTCAGGATTGGAATGGGAAGGACTTAGATATCACATATCATGCTATAGGGAGGGTCTCAGTTTTGATATTAGAAGCATTGAGATATCACATCTCATGCTATCGGAAGTGTCTCAGGATTGGAATGGGAAGGAGCTGGATATCACATCTCATGCTAAAGGAAGGGTCTCAGGTTTGGAACGAGAAGGATTTGGATATCACATCTCATGTTATAGGAAGGGTCTCAGGTTTGGTATAAGCATTGAGATATCACATCTCTGCTATCGGAAGTGTCTCAGGATTGGAATGGGAAGGAGTTGGATATCCCATCTCATGTTATAGGACGGGTCTCAGGTTTGTTATTAGAATCATTGAGATATCATATTGCATGCTGTAGGAAGGGTCTAAGGGTTGGAATGTGAAGGACTTGGATATCACATCTCATGCTATAGATAGGCTCTTAGGTTTGGAAAGGGAAGGAGTTGGATATCACATTTCATGTTAGAGGAAGGATCTCAGGTTTGGTATTAGAAGCATTGAGATATCACATCTTATGCTATAGGAAGTGTCTCAGGATTGGAATGGGAAGGAGTTGGATATCCCATCTCATGTTATAGGACGGGTCTCAGGTTTGTTATTAGAATCATTGAGATATCATATTGCATGCTGTAGGAAGGGTCTAAGGGTTGGAATGGGATGGACTTGGATATCACATCTCATGCTATAGGTAGGCTCTCAGGTTTGGTATAAGCATTGAGATATCACATCTCATGCTATAGGAAGGGTCTCAGAATTGGAATGGGAAGGAGTTGGATATCACATCTCAAGCTATAGGAAGGGTCTCAGTATTGGAATGGGAAGGACTTGGATATCACATCTCATGCTATAGGAAGGCTCTCAGGTTTGGAAGGGGAAAGCGTTGGATATCTCATTTCATGTTAGAGGTAGGATCTCAGGTTTGGTATTAGAGGCATTGAGATATCACATCTCATGCTATCAGAAGGGTCTCAGGAATGGAATGGGAAGGAGTTAGATATCACATCTCATGCTAAAGGGGGGGTCTCAGGTTTGGAAGGGGAAGGATTTGGATATCACATCTCATGTTATAGGAAGGATCTCAGGTTTGGTATTAGAAGCATTGAGATATCACATCTCATGCTATCGGAAGGATCTCAGGTTTGGTATTAGAAGCATTGAGAGATCACATCTCATGCTATCAGAAGAGTCTCAGGATTGGAATAGGAAGGAGTTGGATATCACATTTCATGCTAAAGGGAGGGTCTCAGGTTTGGAAGGGGAAGGATTTGGATATCACATCTCATGTTATCGGAAGGATCTCACGTTTGGTATTAGAAGTATTGAGATATCATATCTCATGCTATAGGAAGGGTCTCAGGATTGGAATGGGAAGGAGTTGGATATCACATCTCCTGCTATAGGGAGGGTCTCAGGATTGGAATGGGAAGGACTTAGATATCACATATCATGCTATAGGGAGGGTCTCAGTTTTGATATTAGAAGCATTGAGATTTCACATCTCATGCTATCGGAAGTGTCTCAGGATTGGAATGGGAAGGAGCTGGATATCACATCTCATGCTAAAGGAAGGGTCTCAGGTTTGGAACGAGAAGGATTTGGATATCACATCTCATGTTATAGGAAGGGTCTCAGGTTTGGTATAAGCATTGAGATATCACATCTCTGCTATCGGAAGTGTCTCAGGATTGGAATGGGAAGGAGTTGGATATCCCATCTCATGTTATAGGACGGGTCTCAGGTTTGTTATTAGAATCATTGAGATATCATATTGCATGCTGTAGGAAGGGTCTAAGGGTTGGAATGTGAAGGACTTGGATATCACATCTCATGCTATAGATAGGCTCTTAGGTTTGGAAAGGGAAGGAGTTGGATATCACATTTCATGTTAGAGGAAGGATCTCAGGTTTGGTATTAGAAGCATTGAGATATCACATCTTATGCTATAGGAAGGGTCTCAGGATTGGAATGGGAAGCAGTTGGATATGACATATGCTATAGGAAGGGTCTCAGGTTTGGTATAAGCATTGAGATATCACATCTCATGCTATAGGACGGGTCTCAGGATTGGAATGGAAGGAGTTGGATATCACATCTCATGTTATAGGAAGGATCTCAGGTTTGGTATTAGAAGCATTGAGACATCACATCTCATGCTATAGGAAGGGTGTCAGGGTTGGAATAGGAAGGAGTTGGATATCACATCTCATCCAATAGGAAGGGTCTCAGGTTTGGAATGGGAAGGAATTGGATATCACATCTCATGTTATAGGAAGGATATCAGGTTTGGTATTAGAAGCATTGAGATATCACATCTCATGCTATAGGAAGGGTCTCAGGATTGGAATGTGAAGGATTTGGATATCACATCTCATGCTAAAGGAAGGGTCTCAGGTTTGGTAGAAGCATTGAGATATCACGTCGCTGCTATCGGAAGGGTCTCAGGATTGGATTGGGAAGGAGTTGGATATCCCTTCTCATGCTATAGGAAAGGTCTCAGGATTTGAATGGCAAGGAGTTGGATATCACATCTCATGCCATAGGAAGGGTCTCAGGTTTGGTATAAGCATTGAGATATCACATCTCTGCTATCGGAAGGGTCTCAGGATTGGATTGGGAAGGAGTTGGATATCCCTTCTCATGCTATAGGAAGTGTCTCAGGTTGGAATGGGAAGGAGTTGGATATCACATCTCATGTTATAGGAAGGGTCTCAGGATTGGAATGGGAAGGATTTGGATATCACATCTCTTGCTATAGGAAGGGTCTCAGGATTGGAATGGGTAGGAGTTGGATATTACTTTCTTGCTATAGGAAGGGTCTCATGTTTGGAATGGGAAGGAGTTGGATATCACATATGCTATAGTTAGTGTCTCAGGTTTGGAACGGGAAGGAGTTGGATATCACATCTCATGTTATAGGAAGGGTCTCAGGTTTGGTATAAGCATTGAGATATCACATCTCTGCTATCGGAAGCGGCTCAGGATTGGAATGGGAAGGAGTTGGATATCCCATCTCATGTTATAGTAAGAGTCTCTGGTTTGGTATTAGAATCATTGAGATATCACATCGCATGCTGTAGGAAGGGTCTAAGGATTGGAATGGGATGGACTTGGATATCACATCTCATATTATAGGTAGGCTCTCAGGTTTGGTATAAGCATTGAGATATCACATCTCATGCTATAGGAAGGGTCTCAGGATTGGAATGGGAAGGAATTGGATATCACATCTCAGGCTATAGGAAGGGTCTCAGGATTGGAATGGGAAGGAGTTGGATATCACATCTCATGCTATAGGATGGGTCTCAGGTTTGGTATAAGCATTGAGATATCACATCTCATGCTATAGGAAGGGTCTCAGGATTGGAATGGAAGGAGTTGGATATCACATCTCATGTTATAGGAAGGATCTCAGGTTTGGTATTAGAAGCATTGAGACATCACATCTCATGCTATAGGAAGGGTCTCAGGATTGGAATGGGAAGGAGTTGGATATCAAATCTCATGCTATAGGAAGGGTCTCAGGATTGGATTGGGAAGGAGTTGAATATGACATCTCATGCCGTAGGAAGGGTCTCAGGTTTGGTATAAACATTGAGATATCACATCTCTGCTATCAAAAGGGTCTCAGGATTGGAATTGGAAGGAGTTGGATATCCCATCTCATGTTATAGGAAGAGTCTCAGGTTTGGTATTAGAAGCATTGAGATATCACATCTCATGCTATAGGAAGTGTCTCAGGATTGGAATGGGAAGGACTTGGATATCACATCTCATGCTATAGGTAGGGTCTCAAGTTTGACATTAGAAGCATTGAGATATCACATCTCATGCTATAGGAAGGGTCTGAGGATTGGAATGGGAAGGAGTTGGATATCACATCTCATGCTATGGGAAGGGTCTCAGGTTTGGTATAAGCAGTGAGATATCACATCTCATGCTATAGGGAGGGTCTCAGGATTGGAATGGGAAGGAGTTTGATATCACATCTCATGCCATAGTATGGGTCTCAGGTTTGGTAGAAGCATTGGGATATCACATCTCATGCTATCGGAAGGGTATCAGTATTGGATTTGGAAGAAGTTGGATATCCCATCTCATGCTATAGGAAGGGTCTCAGGTTGGAATGGGAAGGAGTTGGATATCACATTTCATGTTATAGGAAGTGTCTCAGGATTGGAATGGGAAGGACTTGGATATCACATCTCATGCTATAGGTAGGGTCTCAAGTTTGACATTAGAAGCATTGAGATATCACATCTCATGCTATAGGAAGGGTCTGAGGATTGGAATGGGAAGGAGTTGGATATCACATCTCCTGCTATTGGAAGGGTCTCAGGTTTGGTATAAGCAGTGAGATATCACATCTCATGCTATAGGAAGTGTCTCAGGATTGGAATGGGAAGGAGTTGGATATCACATCTCATGTTATAGGAAGGATCTCAGGTGTGGTATAAGCATTGATATATCACATCTCTGCTATCGGAAGGGTCTCAAGATTGGAATGGGAAGGAGTTGGATATTCCCATCTCATGTTATAGGAACGGTCTCAGGTTTGGTATTAGAAGCATTGAGATATCACATCTCATGCTATAGGAAGGGTCTCAGGATTGGAATGGGAAGGACTTGGATATCACATCTCATGCTATAGGGAGGGTCTCAAGTTTGATATTAGAAGCTTTGAGATATCACATCTCATGATATCGGAAGGGTCTCAGGATTGGAATGGGAAGGAGTTGGATATCACATCTCATGATAAAGGAAGGGTCTAAGGTTTGGAAGGGGAAGGATTTGGATATCACATCTCATGTTATATTACGGGTCTCAGGTTTGGTATTAGAAGCATTGAGATATCAAGTCTCATAGTATAGGAAGGGTCTCAGAATTGGAATGGGAAGGAGTTGGATATCCCATCTCATGTTATAGGAAGAGTCTCTGGTTTGGTATTAGAATCATTGAGATATTCACATCGCATGCTGTAGGAAGGGTCTAAGGATTGGAATGGGATGGACTTGGATATCACATCTCATGCTATAGGTAGGCTCTCAGGTTTGGTATAAGCATTGAGATATCACATCTCATGCTATAGGAAGGGTCTCAGAATTGGAATGGGAAGGAGTTGGATATCACATCTCAAGCTATAGGAAGGGTCTCAGTATTGGAATGGGAAGGACTTGGATATCACATCTCATGCTATAGGAAGGCTCTCAGGTTTGGAAGGGGAAAGAGTTGGATATCTCATTTCATGTTAGAGGTAGGATCTCAGGTTTGGTATTAGAGGCATTGAGATATCACATCTCATGCTATCAGAAGGGTCTCAGGAATGGAATGGGAAGGAGTTAGATATCACATCTCATGCTAAAGGGAGGGTCTCAGGTTTGGAAGGGGAAGGATTTGGATATCACATCTCATGTTATAGGAAGGATCTCAGGTTTGGTATTAGAAGCATTGAGATATCACATCTCATGCTATCGGAAGGATCTCAGGTTTGGTATTAGAAGCATTGAGATATCACATCTCATGCTATCAGAAGAGTCTCAGGATTGGAATAGGAAGGAGTTGGATATCACATTTCATGCTAAAGGGAGGGTCTCAGGTTTGGAAGGGGAAGGATTTGGATATCACATCTCATGTTATCGGAAGGATCTCACGTTTGGTATTAGAAGTTTTGAGATATCATATCTCATGCTATAGGAAGGGTCTCAGGATTGGAATGGGAAGGAGTTGGATATCACATCTCATGCTATAGGGAGGGTCTCAGGATTGGAATGGGAAGGACTTAGATATCACATATCATGCTATAGGGAGGGTCTCAGTTTTGATATTAGAAGCATTGAGATATCACATCTCATGCTATCGGAAGTGTCTCAGGATTGGAATGGGAAGGAGCTGGATATCACATCTCATGCTAAAGGAAGGGTCTCAGGTTTGGAACGAGAAGGATTTGGATATCACATCTCATGTTATAGGAAGGGTCTCAGGTTTGGTATAAGCATTGAGATATCACATCTCTGCTATCGGAAGTGTCTCAGGATTGGAATGGGAAGGAGTTGGATATCCCATCTCATGTTATAGGACGGGTCTCAGGTTTGTTATTAGAATCATTGAGATATCATATTGCATGCTGTAGGAAGGGTCTAAGGGTTGGAATGTGAAGGACTTGGATATCACATCTCATGCTATAGATAGGCTCTTAGGTTTGGAAAGGGAAGGAGTTGGATATCACATTTCATGTTAGAGGAAGGATCTCAGGTTTGGTATTAGAAGCATTGAGATATCACATCTCATGCTATAGGAAGGGTCTCAGGATTGGAATGGGAAGCAGTTGGATATGACATCTCATGCTATAGGAAGGGTCTCAGGTTTGGTATAAGCATTGAGATATCACATCTCATGCTATAGGACGGGTCTCAGGATTGGAATGGAAGGAGTTGGATATCACATCTCATGTTATAGGAAGGATCTCAGGTTTGGTATTAGAAGCATTGAGACATCACATCTCATGCTATAGGAAGGGTGTCAGGGTTGGAATAGGAAGGAGTTGGATATCACATCTCATCCAATAGGAAGGGTCTCAGGTTTGGAATGGGAAGGAATTGGATATCACATCTCATGTTATAGGAAGGATCTCAGGTTTGGTATTAGAAGCATTGAGATATCACATCTCATGCTATAGGAAGGGTCTCAGGATTGGAATGTGAAGGATTTGGATATCACATCTCATGCTAAAGGAAGGGTCTCAGGTTTGGTAGAAGCATTGAGATATCACGTCGCTGCTATCGGAAGGGTCTCAGGATTGGATTGGGAAGGAGTTGGATATCCCTTCTCATGCTATAGGAAGGGTCTCAGGATTTGAATGGCAAGGAGTTGGATATCACATCTCATGCCATAGGAAGGGTCTCAGGTTTGGTGTAAGCATTGAGATATCACATCTCTGCTATCGGAAGGGTCTCAGGATTGGATTGGGAAGGAGTTGGATATCCCTTCTCATGCTATAGGAAGTGTCTCAGGTTGGAATGGGAAGGAGTTGGATATCACATCTCATGTTATAGGAAGGGTCTCAGGATTGGAATGGGAAGGATTTGGATATCACATCTCTTGCTATAGGAAGGGTCTCAGGATTGGAATGGGTAGGAGTTGGATATTACTTTCTTGCTATAGGAAGGGTCTCATGTTTGGAATGGGAAGGAGTTGGATATCACATATGCTATAGTTAGTGTCTCAGGTTTGGAACGGGAAGGAGTTGGATATCACATCTCATGTTATAGGAAGGGTCTCAGGTTTGGTATAAGCATTGAGATATCACATCTCTGCTATCGGAAGCGGCTCAGGATTGGAATGGGAAGGAGTTGGATATCCCATCTCATGTTATAGGAAGAGTCTCTGGTCTGGTATTAGAATCATTGAGACATCACATCTCATGCTATAGGAAGGGTCTCAGGATTGGAATGGGATGGACTTGGATATCACATCTCATGTTATAGGTAGGCTCTCAGGTTTGGTATAAGCATTGAGATATCACATCTCATGCTATAGGAAGGGTCTCAGGATTGGAATGGGAAGAAATTGGATATCACATCTCAGGCTATAGGAAGGGTCTCAGGATTGGAATGGGAAGGAGTTGGATATCACATCTCATGCTATAGGAAGGGTCTCAGGTTTGGTATAAGCATTGAGATATCACATCTCATGCTATAGGAAGGGTCTCAGGATTGGAATGGAAGGAGTTGGATATCACATCTCATGTTATAGGAAGGATCTCAGGTTTGGTATTAGAAGCATTGAGACATCACATCTCATGCTATAGGAAGGGTCTCAGGATTGGAATGGGAAGGAGTTGGATATCAAATCTCATGCTATAGGAAGGGTCTCAGGATTGGAATGGGAAGGAGTTGAATATGACATCTCATGCCGTAGGAAGGGTCTCAGGTTTGGTATAAACATTGAGATATCACATCTCTGCTATCAAAAGGGTCTCAGGATTGGAATTGGAAGGAGTTGGATATCCCATCTCATGTTATAGGAAGAGTCTCAGGTTTGGTATTAGAAGCATTGAGATATCACATCTCATGCTATAGGAAGTGTCTCAGGATTGGAATGGGAAGGACTTGGATATCACATCTCATGCTATAGGTAGGGTCTCAAGTTTGACATTAGAAGCATTGAGATATCACATCTCATGCTATAGGAAGGGTCTGAGGATTGGAATGGGAAGGAGTTGGATATCACATCTCCTGCTATGGGAAGGGTCTCAGGTTTGGTATAAGCAGTGAGATATCACATCTCATGCTATAGGAAGTGTCTCAGGATTGGAATGGGAAGGAGTTGGATATCACATCTCATGTTATAGGAAGGATCTCAGGTGTGGTATAAGCATTGAGATATCACATCTCTGCTATCGGAAGGGTCTCAAGATTGGAATGGGAAGGAGTTGGATATTCCCATCTCATGTTATAGGAAGGGTCTCAGGTTTGGTATTAGAAGCATTGAGATATCACATCTCATGCTATAGGAAGGGTCTCAGGATTGGAATGGGAAGGACTTGGATATCACATCTCATGCTATAGGGAGGGTCTCAAGTTTGATATTAGAAGCTTTGAGATATCACATCTCATGATATCGGAAGGGTCTCAGGATTGGAATGGGAAGGAGTTGGATATCACATCTCATGCTAAGGGAAGGGTCTCAGGTTTGGTATAAGCAGTGAGATATCACATCTCATGCTATAGGGAGGGTCTCAGGATTGGAATGGGAAGGAGTTTGATATCACATCTCATGCCATAGTATGGGTCTCAGGTTTGGTAGAAGCATTGGGATATCACATCTCATGCTATCGGAAGGGTATCAGTATTGGATTTGGAAGAAGTTGGATATCCCATCTCATGCTATAGGAAGGGTCTCAGGTTGGAATGGGAAGGAGTTGGATATCACATTTCGTGTTATAGGAAGGGTCTCAGGATTGGAATGGGAAGGACTTGGATATCATATCTCATGCTATAGGACGGGTCTCAGGTTTGTTATTAGAATCATTGAGATATCATATTGCATGCTGTAGGAAGGGTCTAAGGATTGGAATGGGAAGGACCTGGTTATCACATCTCATGCTATAGAACGGCTCTCAGGTTTGGAAAGGGAAGGAGTTGGATATCACATCTCATGTTATAGGATGGATCTCAGGTTTGGTATTAGAAGTATTGAGATATCACATCTCATGTTATCGGAAGGATCTCAGGTTTGGTATTAGAAGTATTGAGATATCACATCTCATGCTATAGGAAGGGTCTCAGGATTGGAATGGGAAGGAGTTGGATATCACATCTCATGCTAAAGGAAGGGTCTCAGGTTTGGTAGAAGCATTGAGATATCACATCTCATGCTATAGGAAGGGTCTCAGGATTGGAATGGGAAGGACTTAGATATCACATATCATGCTATAGGGAGGGTCTCAGTTTTGATATTAGAAGCATTGAGATATCACATCTCATGCTATCGGAAGTGTCTCAGGATTGGAATGGGAAGGAGCTGGATATCACATCTCATGCTAAAGGAAGGGTCTCAGGTTTGGAACGGGAAGGAGTTGGATATCACATCTCATGTTATAGGAAGGGTCTCAGGTTTGGTATAAACATTGAGATATCACATCTCTGCTATCGGAAGTGTCTCAGGATTGGAATGGGAAGGAGTTGGATATCCCATCTCATGTTATAGGACGGGTCTCAGGTTTGTTATTGGAATCATTGAGATATCATATTGCATGCTGTAGGAAGGGTCTAAGGGTTGGAATGTGAAGGACTTGGATATCACATCTCATGCTATAGATAGGCTCTTAGGTTTGGAAAGGGAAGGAGTTGGATCTCACATTTCATGTTAGAGGAAGGATCTCAGGTTTGGTATTAGAAGCATTGAGATATCACATCTCATGCTATAGGAAGGGTCTCAGGATTGGAATGGGAAGGAGTTGGATATCACATCTCATGCTATAGGAAGGGTCTCAGGTTTGGTATAAGCATTGAGATATCACATCTCATGCTATAGGAAGGGTCTCAGGATTGGAATGGAAGGAGTTGGATATCAGATCTCATGTTATAGGAAGGATCTCAGGTTTGGTATTAGAAGCATTGAGACATCACATCTCATGCTATAGGAAGGGTCTCAGGATTGGAATGGGAAGGAGTTGGATATCAAATCTCATGCTATAGGAAGGGTCTCAGGATTGGAATTGGAAGGAGTTGAATATGACATCTCATGCCGTAGGAAGGGTCTCAGGTTTGGTATAAACATTGAGATATCACATCTCTGCTATCAAAAGGGTCTCAGGATTGGAATGGGAAGGAGTTGGATATCCCATCTCATGTTATAGGAAGAGTCTCAAGTTTGGTATTAGAAGCATTGAGATATCACATCTCATGCTATAGGAAGTGTCTCAGGATTGGAATGGGAAGGACTTGGATATCACATCTCATGCTATAGGTAGGGTCTCAAGTTTGACATTAGAAGCATTGAGATATCACATCTCATGCTATAGGAAGGGTCTGAGGATTGGAATGGGAAGGAGTTGGATATCACATCTCCTGCTATGGGAAGGGTCTCAGGTTTGGTATAAGCAGTGAGATATCACATCTCATGCTATAGGAAGTGTCTCAGGATTGGAATGGGAAGGAGTTGGATATCACATCTCATGTTATAGGAAGGATCTCAGGTTTGGTATAAGCATTGAGATATCACATCTCTGCTATCGGAAGGGTCTCAAGATTGGAATGGGAAGGAGTTGGATATTCCCATCTCATGTTATAGGAAGGGTCTCAGGTTTGGTATTAGAAGCATTGAGATATCACATCTCATGCTATAGGAAGGGTCTCAGGATTGGAATGGGAAGGACTTGGATATCACATCTCATGCTATAGGGAGGGTCTCAAGTTTGATATTAGAAGCTTTGAGATATCACATCTCATGATATTGGAAGGGTCTCAGGATTGGAATGGGAAGGAGTTGGATATCACATCTCATGATAAAGGAAGGGTCTAAGGTTTGGAAGGGGAAGGATTTGGATATCACATCTCATGTTATATTACGGGTCTCAGGTTTGGTATTAGAAGCATTGAGATATCAAGTCTCATAGTATAGGAAGGGTCTCAGAATTGGAATGGGAAGGAGTTGGATATCCCATCTCATGTTATAGGAAGAGTCTCTGGTTTGGTATTAGAATCATTGAGATATCACATCGCATGCTGTAGGAAGGGTCTAAGGATTGGAATGGGATGGACTTGGATATCACATCTCATGTTATAGGTAGGCTCTCAGGTTTGGTATAAGCATTGAGATATCACATCTCATGCTATAGGAAGGGTCTCAGAATTGGAATGGGAAGGAGTTGGATATCACATCTCAAGCTATAGGAAGGGTCTCAGTATTGGAATGGGAAGGACTTGGATATCACATCTCATGCTATAGGAAGGCTCTCAGGTTTGGAAGGGGAAAGAGTTGGATATCTCATTTAATGTTAGAGGTAGGATCTCAGGTTTGGTATTAGAGGCATTGAGATATCACATCTCATGCTATCAGAAGGGTCTCAGGAATGGAATGGGAAGGAGTTAGATATCACATCTCATGCTAAAGGGAGGGTCTCAGGTTTGGAAGGGGAAGGATTTGGATATCACATCTCATGTTATAGGAAGGATCTCAGGTTTGGTATTAGAAGCATTGAGATATCACATCTCATGCTATCGGAAGGATCTCAGGTTTGGTATTAGAAGCATTGAGATATCACATCTCATGCTATAGGAAGGGTCTCAGAATTGGAATGGGAAGGAGTTGGATATCACATCTCAAGCTATAGGAAGGGTCTCAGTATTGGAATGGGAAGGACTTGGATATCACATCTCATGCTATAGGAAGGCTCTCAGGTTTGGAAGGGGAAAGAGTTGGATATCTCATTTCATGTTAGAGGTAGGATCTCAGGTTTGGTATTAGAGGCATTGAGATATCACATCTCATGCTATCAGAAGAGTCTCAGGATTGGAATAGGAAGGAGTTGGATATCACATTTCATGCTAAAGGGAGGGTCTCAGGTTTGGAAGGGGAAGGATTTGGATATCACATCTCATGTTATCGGAAGGATCTCACGTTTGGTATTAGAAGTATTGAGATATCATATCTCATGCTATAGGAAGGGTCTCAGGATTGGAATGGGAAGGAGTTGGATATCACATCTCATGCTATAGGGAGGGTCTCAGGATTGGAATGGGAAGGACTTAGATATCACATATCATGCTATAGGGAGGGTCTCAGTTTTGATATTAGAAGCATTGAGATATCACATCTCATGCTATCGGAAGTGTCTCAGGATTGGAATGGGAAGGAGCTGGATATCACATCTCATGCTAAAGGAAGGGTCTCAGGTTTGGAACGGGAAGGATTTGGATATCACATCTCATGTTATAGGAAGGGTCTCAGGTTTGGTATAAGCATTGAGATATCACATCTCTGCTATCGGAAGTGTCTCAGGATTGGAATGGGAAGGAGTTGGATATCCCATCTCATGTTATAGGACGGGTCTCAGGTTTGTTATTAGAATCATTGAGATATCATATTGCATGCTGTAGGAAGGGTCTAAGGGTTGGAATGTGAAGGACTTGGATATCACATCTCATGCTATAGATAGGCTCTTAGGTTTGGAAAGGGAAGGAGTTGGATATCACATTTCATGTTAGAGGAAGGATCTCAGGTTTGGTATTAGAAGCATTGAGATATCACATCTCATGCTATAGGAAGGGTCTCAGGATTGGAATGGGAAGCAGTTGGATATCACATCTCATGCTATAGGAAGGGTCTCAGGTTTGGTATAAGCCTTGAGATATCACATCTCATGCTATAGGACGGGTCTCAGGATTGGAATGGAAGGAGTTGGATATCACATCTCATGTTATAGGAAGGATCTCAGGTTTGGTATTAGAAGCATTGAGACATCACATCTCATGCTATAGGAAGGGTCTCAAGGTTGGAATGGGAAGGAGTTGGATATCACATCTCATCCAATAGGAAGGGTCTCAGGTTTGGAATGGGAAGGAATTGGATATCACATCTCATGTTATAGGAAGGATCTCAGGTTTGGTATTAGAAGCATTGAGATATCACATCTCATGCTATAGGAAGGGTCTCAGGATTGGAATGTGAAGGATTTGGATATCACATCTCATGCTAAAGGAAGGGTCTCAGGTTTGGTAGAGCATTGAGATATCACGTCGCTGCTATCGGAAGGGTCTCAGGATTGGATTGGGAAGGAGTTGGATATCCCTTCTCATGCTATAGGAAGGGTCTCAGGATTTGAATGGCAAGGAGTTGGATATCACATCTCATGCCATAGGAAGGGACTCAGGTTTGGTATAAGCATCGAGATATCACATCTCTGCTATCGGAAGGGTCTAAGGATTGGATTGGGAAGGAGTTGGATATCCCTTCTCATGCTATAGGAAGTGTCTCAGGTTGGAATGGGAAGGAGTTGGATATCACATCTCATGTTATAGGAAGGGTCTCAGGATTGGAATGGGAAGGATTTGGATATCACATCTCTTGCTATAGGAAGGGTCTCAGGATTGGAATGGGTAGGAGTTGGATATTACTTTCTTGCTATAGGAAGGGTCTCATGTTTGGAATGGGAAGGAGTTGGATATCACATATGCTATAGTTAGTGTCTCAGGTTTGGAACGGGAAGGAGTTGGATATCACATCTCATGTTATAGGAAGGGTCTCAGGTTTGGTATAAGCATTGAGATATCACATCTCTGCTATCGGAAGCGGCTCAGGATTGGAATGGGAAGGAGTTGGATATCCCATCTCATGTTATAGGAAGAGTCTCTGGTTTGGTATTAGAATTATTGAGATATCACATCGCATGCTGTAGGAAGGGTCTAAGGATTGGAATGGGATAGACTTGGATATCACATCTCATGTTATAGGTAGGCTCTCAGGTTTGGTATAAGCATTGAGATATCACATCTCATGCTATAGGAAGGGTCTCAGGATTGGAATGGGAAGGAATTGGATATCACATCTCATGCTATAGGAAGGGTCTCAGATTTGGTATAAGCATTGAGATATCACATCTCATGCTAAAGGAAGGGTCTCAGGATTGGAATGGGAAGGAGTTGTATATGACATCTCAGGCCATAGGAAGGTTCTCAGGTTTGGTATAAGCATTGAGATATCACATCTCTGCTATCGGAAAGGTCTCAGGATTGGAATGGGAAGGAGTTGGATATCCCATCTCATGTTATATTAAGGGTCTCAGGTTTGGTATTAGAAGCATAGAGATATCACATCTCATGCTATAGGAAGGGTCTCACGATTGGAATGGGAAGGACTTGGATGTCACATCTCATGCTATAGGGAGGGTCTCAAGTTTGATATTAGAAGCATTGAGATAACAAATCTCATGATATCGGAAGGGTCTCAGGATTGGAATGGGAAGGAGTTGGATATCACATCTCATGATAAAGGAAGGGTCTAAGGTTTGGAAGGGGAAGGATTTGGATATCACATCTCATGTTATAGGACGGGTCTCAGGTTTAATATTAGAAGCATTGAGATATCAAGTCTCATGGTATAAGAAGGGTCTCAGAATTGGAATGGGAAGGAGTTGGATATCACACCTCAAGCTATAGGAAGGGTCTCAGGATTGGAATGGGAAGGAGTTTGATATCACATCTCATGCCATAGTATGGGTCTCAGGTTTGGTAGAAGCATTGGGATATCACATCTCATGCTATCGGAAGGGTATCAGTATTGGATTTGGAAGAAGTTGGATATCCCATCTCATGCTATAGGAATGGTCTCAGGTTGGAATGGGAAGGAGTTGGATATCACATTTCATGTTATAGGAAGGGTCTCAGGATTGGAATGCGAAGGACTTGGATATCATATCTCATGCTATAGGACGGGTCTCAGGTTTGTTATTAGAATCATTGAGATATCATATTGCATGCTATAGGAAGGGTCTCAGGATTGGAATGGGAAGCAGTTGGATTTCACATCTCATGCTATAGGAAGGGTCTCAGGTTTGGTATAAGCCTTGAGATATCACATCTCATGCTATAGGACGGGTCTCAGGATTGGAATAGAAGGAGTTGGATATCACATCTCATGTTATAGGAAGGATCTCAGGTTTGGTATTAGAAGCATTGAGACATCACATCTCATGCTATAGGAAGGGTCTCAAGGTTGGAATGGGAAGGAGTTGGATATCACATCTCATCCAATAGGAAGGGTCTCAGGTTTGGAATGGGAAGGAATTGGATATCACATCTCATGTTATAGGAAGGATCTCAGGTTTGGTATTAGAAGCATTGAGATATCACATCTCATGCTATAGGAAGGGTCTCAGGATTGGAATGTGAAGGATTTGGATATCACATCTCATGCTAAAGGAAGGGTCTCAGGTTTGGTAGAAGCATTGAGATATCACGTCGCTGCTATCGGAAGGGTCTCAGGATTGGATTGGGAAGGAGTTGGATATCCCTTCTCATGCTATAGGAAGGGTCTCAGGATTTGAATGGCAAGGAGTTGGATATCACATCTCATGCCATAGGAAGGGTCTCAGGTTTGGTATAAGCATTGAGATATCACATCTCTGCTATCGGAAGGGTCTCAGGATTGGATTGGGAAGGAGTTGGATATCCCTTCTCATGCTATAGGAAGTGTCTCAGGTTGGAATGGGAAGGAGTTGGATATCACATCTCATGTTATAGGAAGGGTCTCAGGATTGGAATGGGAAGGATTTGGATATCACATCTCTTGCTATAGGAAGGGTCTCAGGATTGGAATGGGTAGGAGTTGGATATTACTTTCTTGCTATAGGAAGGGTCTCATGTTTGGAATGGGAAGGAGTTGGATATCACATATGCTATAGTTAGTGTCTCAGGTTTGGAACGGGAAGGAGTTGGATATCACATCTCATGTTATAGGAAGGGTCTCAGGTTTGGTATAAGCATTGAGATATCACATCTCTGCTATCGGAAGCGGCTCAGGATTGGAATGGGAAGGAGTTGGATATCCCATCTCATGTTATAGGAAGAGTCTCTGGTTTGGTATTAGAATTATTGAGATATCACATCGCATGCTGTAGGAAGGGTCTAAGGATTGGAATGGGATAGACTTGGATATCACATCTCATGTTATAGGTAGGCTCTCAGGTTTGGTATAAGCATTGAGATATCACATCTCATGCTATAGGAAGGGTCTCAGGATTGGAATGGGAAGGAATTGGATATCACATCTCATGCTATAGGAAGGGTCTCAGATTTGGTATAAGCATTGAGATATCACATCTCATGCTAAAGGAAGGGTCTCAGGATTGGAATGGGAAGGAGTTGTATATGACATCTCAGGCCATAGGAAGGTTCTCAGGTTTGGTATAAGTATTGAGATATCACATCTCTGCTATCGGAAAGGTCTCAGGATTGGAATGGGAAGGAGTTGGATATCCCATCTCATGTTATAGGAAGGGTCTCAGGTTTGGTATTAGAAGCATAGAGATATCACATCTCATGCTATAGGAAGGGTCTCAGGATTGGAATGGGAAGGACTTGGATGTCACATCTCATGCTATAGGGAGGGTCTCAAGTTTGATATTAGAAGCATTGAGATAACAAATCTCATGATATCGGAAGGGTCTCAGGATTGGAATGGGAAGGAGTTGGATATCACATCTCATGATAAAGGAAGGGTCTAAGGTTTGGAAGGGGAAGGATTTGGATATCACATCTCATGTTATAGGACGGGTCTCAGGTTTAATATTAGAAGCATTGAGATATCAAGTCTCATGGTATAAGAAGGGTCTCAGAATTGGAATGGGAAGGAGTTGGATATCACATCTCATGTTATAGGAAGGATCTCAGGTTTGGTATTAGAAGCATTGAGATATCACATCTCATGCTATAGGAAGGGTCTCAGGATTGGAATGTGAAGGATTTGGATATCACATCTCATGCTAAAGGAAGGGTCTCAGGTTTGGTAGAGCATTGAGATATCACGTCGCTGCTATCGGAAGGGTCTCAGGATTGGATTGGGAAGGAGTTGGATATCCCTTCTCATGCTATAGGAAGGGTCTCAGGATTTGAATGGCAAGGAGTTGGATATCACATCTCATGCCATAGGAAGGGACTCAGGTTTGGTATAAGCATCGAGATATCACATCTCTGCTATCGGAAGGGTCTCAGGATTGGATTGGGAAGGATTTGGATATCCCTTCTCATGCTATAGGAAGTATCTCAGGTTGGAATGGGAAGGAGTTGGATATCACATCTCATGTTATAGGAAGGGTCTCAGGATTGGAATGGGAAGGATTTGGATATCACATCTCTTGCTATAGGAAGGGTCTCAGGATTGGAATGGGTAGGAGTTGGATATTACTTTCTTGCTATAGGAAGGGTCTCAGGTTGGAATGGGAAGGAGTTGGATATCACATTTCATGTTATAGGAAGGGTCTCAGGATTGGAATGGGAAGGACTTGGATATCATATCTCATGCTATAGGACGGGTCTCAGGTTTGTTATTAGAATCATTGAGATATCATATTGCATGCTGTAGGAAGGGTTAAGGATTGGAATGGGAAGGACCTGGATATTACATCTCATGCTATAGAACGGCTCTCAGGTTTGGAAAGGGAAGGAGTTGGATATCACATCTCATGTTATAGGATGGATCTCAGGTTTGGTATTAGAAGTATTGAGATATCACATCTCATGTTATCGGAAGGATCTCAGGTTTGGTATTAGAAGTATTGAGATATCACATCTCATGCTATAGGAAGGGTTTCAGGATTGGAATGGGAAGGAGTTGGATATCACATCTCATGCTAAAGGAAGGGTCTCAGGTTTGGTAGAAGCATTGAGATATCACATCTCATGCTATAGGAAGGGTCTCAGGATTGGAATGGGAAGGACTTAGATATCACATATCATGCTATAGGGAGGGTCTCAGTTTTGATATTAGAAGCATTGAGATATCACATCTCATGCTATCGGAAGTGTCTCAGGATTGGAATGGGAAGGAGCTGGATATCACATCTCATGCTAAAGGAAGGGTGTCAGGTTTGGAACGGGAAGGAGTTGGATATCACATCTCATGTTATAGGAAGGGTCTCAGGTTTGGTATAAACATTGAGATATCACATCTCTGCTATCGGAAGTGTCTCAGGATTGGAATGGGAAGGAGTTGGATATCCCATCTCATGTTATAGGACGGGTCTCAGGTTTGTTATTAGAATCATTGAGATATCATATTGCATGCTGTAGGAAGGGTCTAAGGGTTGGAATGTAAAGGACTTGGATATCACATCTCATGCTATAGATAGGCTCTTAGGTTTGGAAAGGGAAGGAGTTGGATCTCACATTTCATGTTAGAGGAAGGATCTCAGGTTTGGTATTAGAAGCATTGAGATATCACATCTCATGCTATAGGAAGGGTCTCAGGATTGGAATGGGAAGGAGTTGGATATCACATCTCATGCTATAGGAAGGGTCTCAGGTTTGGTATAAGCATTGAGATATCACATCTCATGCTATAGGAAGGGTCTCAGGATTGGAATGGAAGGAGTTGGATATCACATCTCATGTTATAGGAAGGATCTCAGGTTTGGTATTAGAAGCATTGAGACATCACATCTCATGCTATAGGAAGGGTCTCAGGATTGGAATGGGAAGGAGTTGGATATCAAATCTCATGCTATAGGAAGCGTCTCAGGATTGGAATGGGAAGGAGTTGAATATGACATCTCATGCCGTAGGAAGGGTCTCAGGTTTGGTATAAACATTGAGATATCACATCTCTGCTATCAAAAGGGTCTCAGGATTGGAATGGGAAGGAGTTGGATATCCCATTTCATGTTATAGGAAGAGTCTCAGGTTTGGTATTAGAAGCATTGAGATATCACATCTCATGCTATAGGAAGTGTCTCAGGATTGGAATGGGAAGGAGTTGGATATCACATCTCATGTTATAGGAAGGGTCTCAGGATTGGAATGGGAAGGATTTGGATATCACATCTCTTGCTATAGGAAGGGTCTCAGGATTGGAATGGGTAGGAGTTGGATATTACTTTCTTGCTATAGGAAGGGTCTCATGTTTGGAATGGGAAGGAGTTGGATATCACATATGCTATAGTTAGTGTCTCAGGTTTGGAACGGGAAGGAGTTGGATATCACATCTCATGTTATAGGAAGGGTCTCAGGTTTGGTATAAGCATTGAGATATCACATCTCTGCTATCGGAAGCGGCTCAGGATTGGAATGGGAAGGAGTTGGATATCCCATCTCATGTTATAGGAAGAGTCTCTGGTTTGGTATTAGAATCATTGAGATATCACATCGCATGCTGTAGGAAGGGTCTAAGGATTGGAATGGGATGGACTTGGATATCACATCTCATGTTATAGGTAGGCTCTCAGGTTTGGTATAAGCATTGAGATATCACATCTCATGCTATAGGAAGGGTCTCAGGATTGGAATGGGAAGGAATTGGATATCACATCTCATGCTATAGGAAGGGTCTCAGATTTGGTATAAGCATTGAGATATCACATCTCATGCTAAAGGAAGGGTCTCAGGATTGGAATGGGAAGGAGTTGGATTGGAATGGGAAGGAGTTGTAAATGACATCTCAGGCCATAGGAAGGTTCTCAGGTTTGGTATAAGCATTGAGATATCACATCTCTGCTATCGGAAAGGTCTCAGGATTGGAATGGGAAGGAGTTGGATATCCCATCTCATGTTATAGGAAGGGTCTCAGGTTTGGTATTAGAAGCATAGAAATATCACATCTCATGCTATAGGAAGGGTCTCAGGATTGGAATGGGAAGGACTTGGATGTCACATCTCATGCTATAGGGAGGGTCTCAAGTTTGATATTAGAAGCATTGAGATAACAAATCTCATGATATCGGAAGGGTCTCAGGATTGGAATGGGAAGGAGTTGGATATCACATCTCATGATAAAGGAAGGGTCTAAGGTTTGGAAGGGGAAGGATTTGGATATCACATCTCATGTTATAGGACGGGTCTCAGGTTTAATATTAGAAGCATTGAGATATCAAGTCTCATGGTATAAGAAGGGTCTCAGAATTGGAATTGGAAGGAGTTGGATATCACACCTCAAGCTATAGGAAGGGTCTCAGGATTGGAATGGGAAGGAGTTTGATATCACATCTCATGCCATAGTATGGGTCTCAGGTTTGGTAGAAGCATTGGGATATCACATCTCATGCTATCGGAAGGGTATCAGTATTGGATTTGGAAGAAGTTGGATATCCCATCTCATGCTATAGGAAGGGTCTCAGGTTGGAATGGGAAGGAGTTGGATATCACATTTCATGTTATAGGAAGGGTCTCAGGATTGGAATGGGAAGGACTTGGATATCATATCTCATGCTATAGGACGGGTCTCAGGTTTGTTATTAGAATCATTGAGATATCATATTGCATGCTGTAGGAAGGGTCTAAGGATTGGAATGGGAAGGACCTGGATATCACATCTCATGCTATAGAACGGCTCTCAGGTTTGGAAAGGGAAGGAGTTGGATATCACATCTCATGTTATAGGATGGATCTCAGGTTTGGTATTAGAAGTATTGAGATATCACATCTCATGCTATAGGAAGGGTCTCAGGATTGGAATGTGAAGGATTTGGATATCACATCTCATGCTAAAGGAAGGGTCTCAGGTTTGGTAGAAGCATTGAGATTCCACGTCTCTGCTATCGGAAGGGTCTCAGGATTGGATTGGGAAGGAGTTGGATATCCCTTTTCATGCTATAGGAAGGGTCTCAGGATTTGAATGGCAAGGAGTTGGATATCACATCTCATGCCATAGGAAGGGTCTCAGGTTTGGTATAAGCATTGAGATATCACATCTCTGCTATCGGAAGGGTCTCAGGATTGGATTGGGAAGGAGTTGGATATCCCTTCTCATGCTATAGGAAGTGTCTCAGGTTGGAATGGGAAGGAGTTGGATATCACATCTCATGTTATAGGAAGGGTCTCAGGATTGGAATGGGAAATATCCAAATCCTTCCCATTCCAATCCTGAGACCCTTCCTATAGCAAGAGATGTGATATCCAAATCCTTCCCATTCCAATCCTGAGACCCTTCCTATAACATGAGATGTGATATTCAACTCCTTCCCATTCCAACCTGAGACACTTCCTATAGCATGAGAAGGGATATCCAACTCCTTCCCAATCCAATCCTGAGAACCTTCCGATAGCAGAGATGTGATATCTCAATGCTTATACCAAACCTGAGACCCTTCCTATGGCATGAGATGTGATATCCAACTCCTTGCCATTCAAATCCTGAGACCCTTCCTATAGCATGAGATGTGATATCTCAATGCTTCTACCAAACCTGAGACCCTTCCTTTAGCATGAGATGTGATATCCAAATCCTTCACATTCCAATCCTGATACCCTTCCTATAGCATGAGATGTGATATCTCAATGCTTCTAATACCAAACCTGAGATCCTTCCTATAACATGAGATGTGATATCCAATTCCTTCCCATTCCAAACCTGAGACCCTTCCTATTGGATGAGATGTGATATCCAACTCCTTCCCATTCCAACCCTGAGACCCTTCCTATACCATGAGATGTGATATCTCAATGCTTCTAATACCAAACCTGGGAACCGTCCTATAACATGAGATGTGATATCTCAATGTTTCTAATAAAAAACCTGAGACCCTTCCTATAACATGAGATGTGATATCCAATTCCTTCCCATTCCAGACCTGAGACCCTTCCTTTAGCATGAGATGTGATATCCAAATACTTCCCATTCCAATCCTAAAACCCTTCCTATAGCATGAGATGTGATATCTCAATGTTTCTAATAAAAAACCTGAGACCCTTCCTATAGCAAGAGATGTGATATCCAAATCCTTCCCATTCCAATCCTGAGACCCTTCCTGTATATAACATGAGATGTGATATCCAACTCCTTCCCATTCCAGCCTGAGACCCTTCCTATAGCATGAGATGTGATATCCAACTCCTTACCATTCAAATCCTGAGACCCTCCCTATAACAAGAGATGTCATATCCAACTCCTTCCCATTCCAAACCTGAGACCCTTCCTATAACATGAGATGTGATATCCAACTCCTTCCCATTCCAAACCTGAGACCCTTCCGATAGCATGAGATGTGATATCTCAATGCTTCAAAAACCAAACATGAGAACCATCCTATAACATGAGATGTGAAATCCAAATCCTTCCCTTCCCAAACCTGAGACTCTTCCTATAGCATGAGATGTGATATCTCAATGCTTCTACCAAACCTGAAACCCTTCCTATAGCATGAGATGTGATATCACAATGCTTCTAATACCAAACCTGAGACCCTTCCCATAGCATGAGATGTGATATCCAACTCCTTCCCATTCCAATCCTGAGACCCTTCCTATAGCATGAGATGTTATATCTCAATGTTTCTAATACCAAACCTGAGATCCTTCCTATAACATGAGATGTGATATCCAACTCCTTCCCATTCCAATCCCGAGACCCTTCCTATAGCATGAGATGTGATATCTCAATGCTTCTAATACCAAACCTAAGGTCCTTCCTATAACATGAGATGTGATATCCAAATCCTTCCCATTCCAAACCTGAGACCCTCCCTTTAGCATTAGATGTGATATCCAACTCCTTCCCATTCCAATCCTGATACCCTTCTGATAGCATGAGATGTGATATCTCAATGCCTCTAATACCAAACCTGAGATCCTACCTCTAACATGAAATGTGATATCCAACTCCTTCCTTTTCCAAACCTGAGACCCTTCCTACAGCATGAGATGTGTTAAGACGGATTTCTGAACTCTGTCCTGGTGGCGCAGAAGTTCAGAAGGCCAACCTAATTACTTGGAACAGGGTAACCTCTGGACGAGCCAGACCAATCAAGGTAGCGATCGCGGCGGTCAAGACTAGGTCTCAAGAGGGGTGAGGGTGACTGAAAGCCCGCAATGAGCACACAAAGCAAGAGCGCTTACAAACTACTCCAAACAGTTGTTATATCAAAAATAGATACACATTTATTTTAAGGCCTTTAAAATAATGACCGTAGCGAGAAAATCACAATATCACAATATTAAACCAACACATACCATATCAACACAATATATATACAAATACACAGTCGCAAGCGTTTAAAGCACGAAATATGTAGTCCACCTGAAAGGAAAACAGGCAGTGCGATAACGCTTTAGACTCAGTTCGCCTTCAGAAGCACCTAACTAGATGGAAGTCCGAGCCCTGCGAAGAGTGGAGCCTTGTGCTCAAAGTACCTGCCACGCCGGTGCCAACGGGCAAAAGGGGAAGCTCTTCGGAGGAAGTCAGGCAGTTCGGGTTAGTGCACAGCAGAAGGAGAACAGGTTCCGCAACTCAAGCGCAGCCTCCACAGCGGGCAGAAGCAGAGCGCGAGTACGGCCAAAAGGGTGCTGTTTTTACACAGCAGGGAAAGCAATGGGATACTGCAGGAGGGCGACCAGATCCTAGCTAAACTACTCACCGGTCCCCGAAGCAAGCAGACCCAGGCTTCTCCACGTTAGTTTCAGCAGCTGGCAGGTTCAGAAGAGCAGGGAACGCCTCGAAGTCGTGTAGAGCAAAAAGACGTCCCAATCGACGAAACCAGCACAGTTTGTTGCCGCAGCAGGACAACGGAGCGGCCGTGTGTATTCAAGCCAAATGTACACTCCTCCCTTCAGACTTGGGAACGCCAAGTGTACGAAGCGTGGGAGAGTGACAAGGACTCGAAATACAACACAACCTGGCGGCAGTTACAGAGCAGGACTCCCTTGTAAGCTGGTCAGTCAACTGGATGGCCCAGAGACACTTCCGAAGGCTTACTTGGAGGGGGTGATGAAGTCGCCGGGAATAGCTGTTCCTGCTATTCCAAAGGTCGAAGCACCAGTACAGACACTTCTGGTTCGATCCAAGGAGGAAAGGGTTTCACAGGACGACAGCAGTGCAAAGGAGGATTCCTTCAGCGGGTCACCAGCAATTCCTCGGTCCAGCCTCTTGGTTGCAGGATACTTGGCTCCTGTATTCCTTCGTTCGTGAGAACTCAGGAGATCGACATGGTAGTGGTGTTTCCAGCTCCCTCTTATCCACGGTTCCCTTCGCGCCAAAACGGAGGGGAGCCAATGGGAGATCCGCACATCAACACACATACCATACGTGGACCAATCACGGACCACGGTGGTCCCAGGCATTCACACCACCCCAGACTCTCTGGCACCCAGGATGTGTATTGGGACCAGACATCCCAGCCCACACCCTGGAGGCACACAAACGACATGTAGAAGCCCGCGAAAGCAACCACGTTTCGCGGGAAAGTACATGCCCAAATAAGGAAGGCCCCGGGTCGCCCGACCTGGGGAAGGTGAAGGGAGCAAGACGGTCAGTGGACAGGACAAAGGAGCCTCGTGGACTGGCCATTTTGGGAGCCAGGCCACCATTTTGGGTTCAGTGCGAAAAACGTGCTCAGAACGCCAAAAGGAGCTCAAAATAAACAAAACGATCGCTGCCACCATTCCAGTCCCTGAATGACTTGCACCGATCAAATACCATCCTAAAAGAGTATCTAGGGCCCGTAGAAGGCTAGAGACCCAAGAGAGCTGTAACTTAGCTTACAGTGCCCTCTTGTGTCATGTTGCACTAAAGCCGCAACATGATAAACGAAACTACGGGAAACAGCGTTCCCCGGTACTGAATGTCTTAAGGGCATGTCAGTTTCCCCGTAAGAAAAGGAGCGAAAGCCCAGAGAAGTGCGGCAGAAGGCTGTACTTCTCTGGCAAAGTCAAGAACAAGGTTAAAAACAATAGCAAAAAGTTTAGGGGTTGCTACATGGAAGGAAAATTCCCTACAATTACGAAATCTTTCCTAACACTCGCCCCTCCCAGACTATGGACAGGGGGAACTAATCCACCCCTGGATGAGTCTCTTGTTCAGGTCGGTTAAACATTCTGGACAACCCATCAGCATTGCTATGTTGGACACCTGGCCTATGCTCAATAGTGAAGTCGAAGCCTTGTAGACTTATGGACCACCTAAGCAACTTTGGATTCTCCCCCTTCATGTTCATTAGCCACTTTAACGGCTTATGGTCAGTCTGCACAGTGAAGTGGGTCCCATAGAGGTAGGGCCTCAGCTTCCTTAGGGCCCACACAACAGAGAAACATTCTTTCTCTACCGTGGACCATCTGAGCTCTCTGTCCTTAAGCTGACGACTAATAAAACCGATAGGGTGTTCCTTACCCTTCTCATGTACTTGTGATAGTACAGCTCCTATCCCAGTGTCAGAGGCATCCGTCTGCACGATAAAAGGTCTTTGATAATCAGGGACCCTGAGCACAGGGGCCTGGCACAAGGAGTCTTTTAAGCCATTGAAGGCCTTCTCACACTCGTCAGTCCAAGTTGCCTTCTTGGGTTTCTTCGGAGTTGTGAGGGCAGTCAGAGGAGCAGCTATGGTGCCATAGTCTGCCACAAAATTGCGATAATAACCCGTGAGTCCTAAGAAGGCTCTCACTTGGGTTTGCGTAGTGGGGGTAGGCCAGTCTTGTACTGCTTGTACTTTACTGGGTAGAGGCTGTATCCTCCCTCCACCTACTTCATGTCCAAGGTAAACCACTGAGCCTTTTCCAATCTGGCATTTACTAGCCTTTATGGTCAAGTGGGCTTTCTGAAGGGCCTGGAGCACAATCCTGAGGTGTTTCACATGGTCTTCCCAGGTGGCACTGAAAACTGCTATATCATCTAGATATGCAAGACAGAATTCGTCCAACCCATTCAACACATGATTCACAAGCCTCTGGAAAGTGGCAGGTGCATTCTTCAACCCGAACGGCATTACCCGGAATTGGTAAAGGCCGTCTGGAGTAGAAAATGCTGTCTTCTCCTTGGCATGTTCTGCTAAAGCTATTTGCCAATAGCCAGCAGTGAGGTCAAACGTGCTGAGGTACTTGGAGGCACCCAACGTATCCACCAGCTCATCTGTTCGAGGCAAGGGGTGTGCATCTGTCTTGGTGACAGCATTCAGAGCCCTGTAATCCACGCAGAACCTCAATTCAGAAGTGCCTGCTTTTGGAACCAAAACCACAGGACTGGACCAAGGACTACTAGAGGGTTCAATCACCCCAAGGTCTAACATCTTGTTGACCTCGGTCTTAATATAAGACCGTACTTTATCTGACATCCTGTATCCCCTACTTTTGGTAGGTACACTGTCTCCTGTGTCAATGTTATGTTTGCACCAAGGTGTCAAACCAGGGGACTGTGAAAACAGGGGGGAAAACTGCCTAAGCAAACTTTTCACCTCAGCCTGCTGATCAGAAGTCAGGTGAGGGGCCACTCGGACACCCTCAACGGAGCCATCTGAAGGACCGCTTTGGAACAGGTCGGGGAGAGGTTCTGACTCCTCTTCCTCAACATCTGAAGCCAGTAGCAGTGCTGCGATTTCGACTCTTGGGACGAAAGCCTTCAGCCTATTCACGTGAAACACTTTTGGAGCCTGTCCAGGCCTTCCAAGGTCCACTAAATAGTTCACCTCACCCAGGGGCTCCACCACTGTGTAAGGGCCTGACCATTTGTCCTGTAAAGCGCGAGGCCTTATTGGATTCATGATCAGGACGTGCTGACCAGGTGTAAAGTTGATGAGGGAAGCTTTCTGGTCGTACCAATGTTTCACCAGCGCTTGCCCTGCCTTCAATTTATCACTAGCCAAGCCCATCAGAAGTACCATCCGTTTTCTGAGCCCTAGCACATAATCAACTACATTGGTAGTAACAGGGGGAGTGGGCATCTCCCATCCCTCTTTGACGATGGCTAAGGGTCCCCGTACGGGATGACCGAACAGAAGTTCGAAGGGGCTGAAGCCAACACCCTCCTGTGGTACCTCTCGGTAGGCAAACAGTAGGCATGGTAAAAGAAGATCCCATTTTCTTCTCTGGGGCTCCTCCAGAGCCCCAATCATGCTTTTTAACGTTCTGTTGAAACGTTCCACCAGACCATTGGTCTGGGGGTGGTATGCAGAAGAGAACTTGTAGGTGACCCCACATTCTTTCCACATAGCCTGCATATACTTCGACATAAAGTTGCTGCCACGATCTGACACAACTTCTTTAGGGAAGCCAACCCTAGTAAATATGCCGAGTAAAGCTTTTGCAACTGACTTGGCAGTTACAGTTTTCAATGGGATGGCCTCAGGATGCCTGGTTGCATGGTCGACCAGCACCAGGATAAACCTATTGCCCGAGGATGTTTGCGGGTCAAGGGGACCAACGATGTCGATCCCTACCCTTTCAAATGGTACCCCCACAACTGGGAGCGGTACCAACGGAGCTTGGATTGTCGCGCCAACCTTACCAGACAACTGGCAGGAGGCACAACTCCTGCAGTGACTTTCTACTTGCACCCCCATCTTGGGCCAGTAGAAGTGCATGGATAACCTTTGCTTGGTCCTCTTCATACCAAGGTGACCAGCAAGGGGAACTTCATGCGCCAACTGCAGGAGGAAGGGCCTAACAGCAAGGGGAACCACCAACCTCCTATGGTCTCCTTCTGTAGACTCTGTGGGCTCACTATACAGGAGTCCACCTTCCCAATAAATCCTATGCTTCCCAGGAGGCTCACCCTCAAGCTGGGAGCAGGCCTGTCTCCTTAGGCCTTCCAGAGATGGGCACTCACGTTGGCCTTTACTGAATTCGTCCCTATCAGGACCTCCTTCAACTAACAAGTCTTTTAGTTCAGGATGATCGTTGGGGTCGAAAACTTCAGGCATCGCCACCTCCTCGTCAGGCCCGGGCGATTGACCAACTTCCTCCACCGCAGTGGTAGGCGAGCTCGGGGGAATATTCTCTTTCCCTCGTCTTGACTTGTAGACTCCCTTCGCCTTGGGTTTCCCCTTCGGCTGGGGCGGCGTATTGGACTTGGCCAATGCTGCCCGTGCTTGAGACCGTGTGTAGGGTCTTTCGGCAGTGTCTCCTACGAGCCCTAAAGCTCTGAGATCATTACCCAGCAAGACCTTTCCCGGGACGTTTCTCTGAATGCTCACTGGAATCCTGACTGCTGTACCATTTAAAGTAAGATTTACAGGGATCACGGGAAACATACGGAGGGGGCCGTCAGCAAACTTAGTGGGCATCAGAGTAGCTCTGGCAACTTCCTCTGAGTCTACCAAGGTAGAATCCACTACTGTTCGACTGCACCCACTATCCCTAAGAGCTGGAGTATCCACTCCATTGATCAGCACGCTGTCTTTAAAGTAGTGCTTGGTATTATCCGGAATCCTAGCATAAGCCTCTGCGACTTTAGGCTCCCAGGAACCCAGGGACACTAAAACTACCTCAGCCTCTATCCCGCTGGGAAATGAGTCTGAGGAGATGGATGCTCCTGTAATCTCTTCTTCCTCGTAGGAGGAGAAGGCCAGATTAGCGGAGTGGACCCCCAAAGGTCTAACCTTACACCGGGGATCCCCCTTCACATGGTCAGTTGCTCCACAAGAAAAACAAGCCCCAGTGGGTCTGTTTACGTAGGGAGGCTTATTGTAACCAGAGTTCTGTTTCGGAGGCGAACCTCCACTACCCTGTGAGTTCTCTTGTGTCTTACCCTTGTTTTTCTTTTTGTGGCCCTTATGGGAAGAAGATTTAGCAGATTCCCCACCCTCCATATCTTTGGACTTTTCCCTTCCTCCTGCTTACCAGGATTTTTGTCCTTATGGGACACTCGATGTGACACCCATAAGTCTGCTGCAATGGCCAGCTTCTTAGGATCTATCTCCTTCGAATCGGCCAAATGCTGCTTAAGCTCCGGGGAAGAAGAAGCAAAAATGTGTTCCAGCATGACCAGATTGATCATGCCTTCGAAGGTAGAAGCCTTATAACCTTCGACCCAGCCAGTTAAGTTTTTCAAAGATTCAGCGACATAAGATACCCAAGTACCACCTTCCTTTTTCTTATACTCTCGAAAACGCTTTAAATATTGGGCCGGAGTCTTCCCAAACTTTAAAATGAGAGTTTGCTTTAACATTGCGAAATCAGCCCGCTCAGCCTTCGACATTTCCATAATGGCACTGCAGCCAGAATGGGGCAGTCTACTGAGCAACCAAGCAATCTTATCAGCATTGTCAACTTCTTGAACCTCACATGCATACTCAAACGCATTCAGCCAGTCCATAATGTCATTCCTTTCTTCATACACACTGAGCAGATCTTTCGGAAACCGTGGATGAGAGGAAGCCCCAGAGCCATGTCCAGGACCCTTGGACCCATTTGCAACCTGAAGCTTGGCCAGTTCCAACTGGTGATCCCTGTCTTTCTGTTTTTCTGCCTGTTCGATTTTTAGTTTGGCTATGCTGAATTCAAGCTCCTGCTGCCTAAACCGCAGCTCTTGCTTCTTGAATTCAAGCATAGCCTCCCCATCAACACTGGCAGAGGAAACATTAGACATCACATCCTCCCTGTCCTCGTGGTCGCGATGGATCAGTGCAGCGGCAGAACCGTCAGTTCTACCAGTGAGAGCAGCCCCACCACCTTCTGCACTGTCCTCGGAAGTTATAGCGTCAAGCTGCGCTTCTTGCCACGCCACGATTCTCTGGATCATTTCCAATTTAGTGCCTTGAGAGGAAACACCTCTCTCCGCACACATCTTCTTCAATGTTTCTGATTTGGAAGCATTTAAAGTTAACAAGGTATTTGCTTCCATACTGTTTGATAGGACTATGGCCTTTTTAAAGTTATATTACAACAATTCACTACGTGTACTGTTTGGAATAACCTGAAATGCCTTAGTTCGAGCGCAACACTGGATACCTTCAGTCGTATCCCACCGCTGTACACCAATTTGTTAAGACGGATTTCTGAACTCTGTCCTGGTGGCGCAGAAGTTCAGAAGGCCAACCTAATTACTTGGAACAGGGTAACCTCTGGACGAGCCAGACCAATCAAGGTAGCGATCGCGGCGGTCAAGACTAGGTCTCAAGAGGGGTGAGGGTGACTGAAAGCCCGCAATGAGCACACAAAGCAAGAGCGCTTACAAACTACTCCAAACAGTTGTTATATCAAAAATAGATACACATTTATTTTAAGGCCTTTAAAATAATGACCGTAGCGAGAAAATCACAATATCACAATATTAAACCAACACATACCATATCAACACAATATATATACAAATACACAGTCGCAAGCGTTTAAAGCACGAAATATGTAGTCCACCTGAAAGGAAAGGAAAACAGGCAGTGCGATAACGCTTTAGACTCAGTTCGCCTTCAGAGGCACCTAACTAGATGGAAGTCCGAGCCCTGCGAAGAGTGGAGCCTTGTGCTCAAAGTACCTGCCACGCCGGTGCCAACGGGCAAAAGGGGAAGCTCTTCGGAGGAAGTCAGGCAGTTTGGGTTAGTGCACAGCAGAAGGAGAACAGGTTCCGCAACTCAAGCGCAGCCTCCACAGCGGGCAGAAGCAGAGCGCGAGTACGGCCAAAAGGGTGCTGTTTTTACACAGCAGGGAAAGCAATGGGATACTGCAGGAGGCCGACCAGATCCTAGCTAAACTACTCACCGGTCCCCGAAGCAAGCAGACCCAGGCTTCTCCACGTTAGTTTCAGCAGCTGGCAGGTTCAGAAGAGCAGGGAACGCCTCGAAGTCGTGTAGAGCAAAAAGACGTCCCAATCGACGAAACCAGCACAGTTTGTTGCCGCAGCAGGACAACGGAGCGGCCGTGTGTATTCAAGCCAAATGTACACTCCTCCCTTCAGACTTGGGAACGCCAAGTGTACGAAGCGTGGGAGAGTGACAAGGACTCGAAATACAACACAACCTGGCGGCAGTTACAGAGCAGGACTCCCTTGTAAGCTGGTCAGTCAACTGGATGGCCCAGAGACACTTCCGAAGGCTTACTTGGCAGGAGATGATGAAGTCGCCGGGAATAGCTGTTCCTGCTATTCCAAAGGTCGAAGCACCAGTACAGGCCTTCTGGTTCGATCCAAGGAGGAAAGGGTTTCACAGGACGACAGCAGTGCAAAGGAGGATTCCTTCAGCGGGTCACCAGCGATTCCTCGGTCCAGCCTCTTGGTTGCAGGATACTTGGCTCCTGTATTCCTTCGTTCGTGAGAACTCAGGAGATCGACATGGTAGTGGTGTTTCCAGCTCCCTCTTATCCACGGTTCCCTTCGCGCCAAAACGGAGGGGAGCCAATGGGAGATCCGCACATCAACACACATACCATACGTGGACCAATCACGGACCACGGTGGTCCCAGGCATTCACACCACCCCAGACTCTCTGGCACCCAGGATGTGTATTGGGACCAGACATCCCAGCCCACACCCTGGAGGCACACAAACGACATGTAGAAGCCCGTGAAAGCAACCACGTTTCGCGGGAAAGTACATGCCCAAATAAGGAAGGCCCCGGGTCGCCCGACCTGGGGAAGGTGAAGGGAGCAAGACGGTCAGTGGACAGGACAAAGGAGCCTCGTGGACTGGCCATTTTGGGAGCCAGGCCACCATTTTGGGTTCAGTGCGAAAAACGTGCTCAGAACGCCAAAAGGAGCTCAAAATAAACAAAACGATCGCTGCCACCATTCCAGTCCCTGAATGACTTGCACCGATCAAATACCATCCTAAAAGAGTATCTAGGGCCCGTAGAAGGCTAGAGACCCAAGAGAGCTGTAACTTAGCTTACAGTGCCCTCTTGTGTCATGTTGCACTAAAGCCGCAACATGATAAACGAAACTACGGGAAACAGCGTTCCCCGGTACTGACTGTCTTAAGGGCATGTCAGTTTCCCCATAAGAAAAGGAGCGAAAGCCCAGAGAAGTGCGACAGAAGGCTGTACTTCTCTGGCAAAGTCAAGAACAAGGTTAAAAACAATAGCAAAAAGTTTAGGGGTTGCCACATGGAAGGAAAATTCCCTACAATTACGAAATCTTTCCTAACAAGATGTGATATCCAAGTCCTTCCCATTCCAATCCTGAGACCCTTCCTATAACATGAGATGTGATATCCAACTCCTTCTATTCCAACCTGAGACCCTTCCTATAGCATGAGACGGGATATCCAACTCCTTCCAAATCCAATCCTGATACCCTTCCGATAGCATGAGATGTGATATCCCAATGCTTCTACAAAACCTGACACCCATACCATGGCATGAGATGTGATATCAAACTCCCGTCCTATACCATGAGACTTGATATCTCAATGCTTCTAATACCAAACCTGAGACCGGTCCAATAACATGAGATGTGATATCCAAATCCTTCCCCTTCCAAACCTTAGACCCTTCCTTTATCATGAGATGTGATATCCAAGTCCTTTCCATTCCATTCCTGAGACCCTTCCTATAGCATGAGATGTGATATCCAAGTCCTTCCCATTCCAATCCTGAGACCCTTCCTATAGCATGAGATGTGATATCTCAATGCTTCTAATACCAAACCTGAGACCCTTCCTATAACATGAGATGTGATATCCAAGTCCTTCCCATTCCAATCCTGAGACCCTTCCTATAGCATGAGATGTGATATCTCAATGCTTCTAATACCAAACCTGAGACCCTTCCTATAACATGAATTGTGATGTCCAAATCCTTCCCATTCCAATCCTGAGACCCTTCCGATAGCAGAGATGTGATATCTCAATGCTTATACCAAACCTTAGACCCTTCCGATAGCATGAGATGTGATATCTCAATGCTTCTAATACCAAACCTGAGATCCTTCCAATAACATGAGATATGATGTCCAAATCCCTCCCCTTCCAAACCTTAGACCATCCCTTTAGCATGAGATTTGATATCCAACTCCTTCCCATTCCAATCCTGAGACCCTTCTGATGGCATGAGATGTGATATCTCAATGCCTCTAAAACCAAACCTGAGATCCTACCTCTAACATGAAATGTGATATCCAACTCCTTCCCCTTCCAACCCTGAGAGCCTTCGTATAGAATGAGATGTGATATCCGAGTCCTTCCCATTCCAATAATGAGACCCTTCCTATAGCTTGAGATGTGATATCCAACTCCTTCTCATTCCAATTCTGAGACCCGTCCTATACCATGAGACTTGATATCTCAATGCTTCAAATACCAAACCTGAGACCGGTCCTATAACATGAGATGTGATACCCAAATCCGTCCCCTTCCAAACCTTAGACCCTTCCTATAGCATGAGATGTGATATCTCATTGCTTCTAATACCAAACCTGAGACCCTTCCTATAACGAGATGGGATATCCAACTCCTTCCCATTCCAATCCTGAGACCCTTCAGATAGCAGAGATGTGATATCCAACTCCTTCCCATTCCAAACCTGAGACCCTTCCGATAGCATGAGATGTGATATCTCAATGCTTCTAAAACCAAACATGAGAACCATCCTATAACATGAGATGTGAAATCCAAATCCTTCCCTTTCCAAACCTGAGACCCTTCCTATAGCTTGAGATGAAATATCAAACTCCTTCCCATTCCAATCCTGAGATAGCTTGAGATGTGATATCCAACTCCATCCGATTCCAATCTTGAGACCCTTCCGATAACATGAGATGTGTTAGCTCAATGCTTCTAATATCAAAACTGAGACCCTCCCTATAGTATGAGATGTGAATTCTAAGTCCTCCCCATTCCTATCCTGAGACCCTTCCGATAGCAGAGATGTGATATCTCAATGCTTATACCAAACCTGATGACCCTTCCTATGGCATTAGATGTGATATCCAACTCCTTCCCATTCCAATCCTGAGTTCCTTCCTATAGCATGAGATGTGATATCTCAATGCTTCTATCAAACCTGATACCCTTCCTTTAGCATGAGATGTGATATTCAACTCCTTCCCATTCCAATCCTGAGACCCTTCGTATAACATGAAACGTGATATCCAACTCCTTCCCATTCCAATCCTGAGACTCCTCCTATAGCATGAGATGTGATATCTCAATGCTTCTAATACCAGACCTGGGACCGGTCCTATAACATGAGATATGATATCCAATTCCTTCCCATTCCAATCCTGAGACCCTTCCTATAACGAGATGTGATATCCAACTCCTTCCCATTCCAATTCTGAGACCCTTCCTATACCATGAGACTTGATATCTCAATGCTTCTAATACCAAACCTGAGACCTGTCCTATAACATGAGATGTGATATCCAAATCCTTCCCCTTCCAAACCTTAGACCCTTCCTTTATCATGAGATGTGATATCCAACTCCTTCCCATTCCAATCCTGAGACCCTTCCGATATCATGAGATGTGATATCTCAATGCTTCTAATATCAAACTCGAGACCCTCCCTATAGCATGAGATGTGATATCCAAGTCCTTCCCATTCCAATCCTGAGACCCTTCCTACAGCATGAGATGTGATGTCTCAATGCTTCTAATACCAAACCTGAGACCCTTCCTATAACATGAGATGGGAATATCCAACTCCTTCCCATTATAATCCTGAGACCCTTCCGATAGCAAACATGTGATATCTCAATGCTTATACCAAACCTGAGATCCTTCCTATAACATGGGATGTGATATCCAACTCCTTCCCATTCCAATCCTGAGACACTTCCTATAGCATGAGATGTGATATCTCACTGCTTATACCAAACCTGAGACCCTTCCTATAGCATGAGACGTGATATCCAAGTCCTTCCCATTCCAATCCTGAGACACTTCCTATAGCATGAGATGTGATATCTCAATGCTTCTAATACCAAACCTGAGACCCTTCCTATGGCATGAGATGTCATATACAGATCCTTCCCATTCCAATCCTGAGACCCTTCCTATAGCATGAGATGTGATATCTCAATGCTTATACCAAACCTAAAACCCTTCCTATAGCATGAGATGTGATATCCAACTCCTTCCCATTCCAATCCTGAGACCCTTCCTATAGCATGAGATGTGATATCCAATGGCTCTAATATCAAACCTGAGATCCTTCCTCTAACATTAAATGTGATATCCAACTCCTTCCCTTTCCAAACCTGAGAGCCTACCTATAGCATGAGATGTGATATCCAAGTCCTTCCATTCCAATCCTTGGACCCTTCCTACAGCATGCAATATGATATCTCAATGATTCTAATAACAAACCTGAGACCCGTCCTATAACATGAGATATGATATCCAACTCCTTCCCATTCCAATCCTGAGACACTTCCGATAGCAGAGATGTGATATCTCAATGCTTCTAATACCAAACCTGAGACCAGTCCTATAACATGAGATGGGATATCCAACTCCTTCCCGTTCCAAAACTGAGACCCTTCCTATAGCATGAGATGTGATATCCAACTCCTTCCCATCCCAATCCTGAGACACTTCCGATTGCAGAGATTTGATATCTCAATGCTTATACCAAACCTGAGACTCTTCCTATAACATGAGATGTGATATCCAACTCCTTCCCGTTCCAAACCTGAGACCCTTCCTATAGCATGAGATGTGATATCCAACTCCTTCCCATTCCAATCCTGAGACCCTTATGATAGCATGAGATGTGATATCTCAATGCCTCTAATACCAAATCTGAGATTCTTCCGATAGCATGAGATGTGATATCTCAATGCTTCTTATACCAAACCTGAGATCCTTCCTATAACATGAGATGTGATATCCAAATCCTTCCCCTTCCAAACCTGAGACCCTCCCTTTAGCATGAGATGTGATATCCAACTCCTTCCCATTCCAACCTGAGACCCTTCCTATAGCATGAGATGGGATATCCAACTCCTTGGAATTCCAATCCTGATACCCTTCCGATAGCATGAGATTTGATATCCCAATGCTTATACCAAACCTGAGACCCATACTATGGCATGAGATGTGATATCAAACTCCTTCCCATTCCAGTCCTGAGACCCTTCCTATAGCTTGAGATGTGATATCCAAGTCCTTCCCATTCCAATTCTGAGACCCTTCCTATACCATGAGACTTGATATCTCAATGCTTCTAATACCAAACGTGAGACCCGTCCTATAACATGAGATGTGATATCCAAATCCTTCCCCTTCCAAACCTTAGACCCTTCCTTTATCATGAGATGTGATATCCAACTCCTTCCCATTCCAATCCTGAGACCCTTCCGATATCATGAGATGAATTATCTCAATGCTTCTAATATCAAACTCGAGACCCTCCCTATAGCATGAGATGTGATATCCAAGTCCTTCCCATTCCAATCCTGAGACCCTTCCTATAGCATGAGATGTGATGTCTCAATGCTTCTAATACCAAACCTGAGACCCTTCCTATAACATGATATGGGAATATCCAACTCCTTCCCATTCCAATCCTGAGACCCTTCCGATAGCAAACATGTGATATCTCAATGCTTATACCAAACCTGAGATCCTTCCTATAACATGAGATGTGATATCCAACTCCTTCCCATTCCAATCCTGAGACACTTCCTATAGCATGAGATGTGATATCTCACTGCTTATACCAAACCTGAGACCCTTCCTATAGCATGAGATGTGATATCCAACTCCTTCCCATTCCAATCCTGAGACCCTTCCTATAGCATGAGATGTGATATCTCAATGCTTCTAATATCAAACTTGAGACCCTCCCTATAGCATGAGATGTGATATCCAAGTCCTTCCCATTCCAATCTTGAGACACTTCCTATAGCATGAGATGTGATATCTCAATGCTTCTAATACCAAACCTGAGACTCTTCCTATAACATGAGATGGGATATCCAACTCCTTCCCATTGCAATCCTGAGACCCTTCCGATAGCAGAGATGTGATATCTCAATGCTTATACCAAACCTGAGACCCTTCCTACGGCATGAGATGTCATATACAACTCCTTCCCATTCCAATCCTGAGACCCTTCCTATAGCATGAGATGTGATATCTCAATGCTTATACCAAACCTGAGACCCTTCCTATAGCATGAGATGTGATATCCAACTCCTTCCCATTCCAATCCTGAGACCCTTCCTATAGCATGAGATGTGATGTCTCAATGCTTCTAATACCAAACCTGAGATCCTTCCTATAACATGAGATGTGAAATCCAACTCCTTCCATTCCAATCCTGAGACCCTTCCTATAGCATGAGATGTGATATCTCAATGCTTATACTAAACCTGAGACCCTTCCTTTAGCATGAGATGTGATATCCAACTCCTTCCCATTCCAATCCTGAGACCCTTCCTATAGCATGAGATGTGATATCTCAATGCCTCTAATACCAAACCTGAGATCCTTCCTCTAACATGAAATGTGATATCCAACTCCTTCCCTTTCCAAACCTGAGAGCCTATCCATAGCATGAGATGTGATATCCAAGTCCTTCCCATTCCAATCCTAAGACCCTTCCTACAGCATGCAATAACACTACTCACTTCAGACCTGGGAACGCCAAGTGTACGAATCATGTGAGAGTGACAAGGACTCGATATACTACACAACCTGGCGGCGGTTACAGAGCAAGACTCCTGTGTAGGCTGGTCAGTCTGCTGGATGGCCCAGAGACGCTTCCGAAGGCTTACTAGCAGGAGATGGTGAAAATGCCGAGAATAGCTGTCCCCGCTATTCCAAGGGTCGAAGTACCAGTACAGGCCTTCTGGTTCGATCAAAGGTGAAAAGGGTTTCACAAGGCGACAGCAGTGCAGAGGAGCAGTCCTTCAGCGGGTCACCAGCGATTCCTCGGTTCAGCCTCTTGGTTGCAGGATACTTGGCTCCTGTATTCCTTTGTTCGTGAGAACTCAGGAGATCGACATGGTAGTGGTGTTTCCAGCCCCCTCTTATCCACGGTTCCCTTCGCGCCAAAACGGAGGGGACCCAATGGGAGATCCGCTCATCAACACTCACACCATTCGTGGACCTATCACGGACCACGGTGGTCCCAGGCATTCACACCACCCTAGACTCTCTGGCACCCAGGATGTGTATTGGGACCAGACATCCCAGCCCACATCCTGGAGGCACACACAAGACATGTAGAAGCCTGCGAAAGCATCTGTGTTTCGCGGGAAAGCACATGCCCAAATAAGGAAGGCCCCAGGTCGGCTCGACCTGGGGAAGGTGAAGGGAGCAAGACGGTCAGCGGACAGGACAAAGGAGCCTCGTGGTCTGGCCATTTTGGGATCTAGGCCACCATTTTGGGTTAAGCGCGAGAAACGCGCTTAGCACGCCAAAAGGATCTCAAAACACAAGAAACGATCGCTGCCACCATTCCCGTCCGTGAATCACTTGCACCGATCAGTTACAATCATGAAAGAGTATCTAGGGCCTGTAGAAGGCTAGAGACCCAAGAGAGCAGTAACTTAGCTTACAGTGCCCTCTTGTGTCATGTTGCACGAAAGCTGCAACATGATACAAGAAACTACGGAAACCAGCGTTTCCTGGTACTGACTGTCTTAAGGGCATGACAGTTTCCCCTTAAGAAAGGAGCGAAAGCCCAGAGGAGTGCGGCAGAAGGCTGCACTTCTCGGGCAAAGTCGAGAACAAGGTGAAAAACAACAGCAAAAAGTTTAGGGGTTGCCACATGGAAGGAAAATTACCTACAATTACGAAATCTTTCCTAACACTCGCCCCTCCCAGACTATGGACAGGGGGAACTAATCCACCCCTGGATGAGTCTCTTGTTCAGGTCGGTTAAACATTCTCCACAACCCATCAGCATTGCTATGTTGGACACCTGGCCTATGCTCAATAGTGAAGTCAAAGCCTTGTAGACTTATGGACCACCTAAGCAACTTTGGATTCTCCCCCTTCATGTTTATTAACCACTTTAAGGGCTTATGGTCAGTTTGCACAGTGAAGTGGGTCCCATAGAGGTAGGGCCTCAGCTTCCTTAGGGCCCACACAACAGAGAAACATTCTTTCTCTACCGTGGACCATCTGAGCTCTCTGTCCTTAAACTGGCGACTAATAAAACCAATAGGGTGTTCCTTACCCTTCTCATCTACTTGCGATAGTACAGCTCCTATCCCAGTGTCAGAGGCGTCCGTCTGCACGATAAAAGGTCTTTGATAATCAGGGGCCCTGAGGACAGGGGCCTGGCACAAGGAGTCTTTTAAGCCATTGAAGGCCTTCTCACACTCGTCGGTCCAAGTTACCTTCTTGGGTTTCTTCAGAGTTGTGAGGGCAGTCAGAGGGGCAGCTATGGTGCCATAATCTGCCACAAAATTGCGGTAATACCCCGTGAGTCCTAAGAAGGCTCTCACTTGGGTTTGTGTAGTGGGGGTAGGCCAGTCTTGTACTGCTTGTACTTTACTGGGTAGAGGCTGTATCCTCCCTCCACCTACTTCATGTCCAAGGTAAAACACTGAGCCTTGTCCAATCTGGCATTTACTAGCCTTTATGGTCAAGTGTGCTTTCTGAAGAGCCTGGAGCACAATCCCGAGGTGTTTCACATGGTCAGGTGGCACTGAAAACTGCTATATCGTCCAGATATGCAAGACAGAATTCGTCCAACCCATTCAAAACATGATGCACAAGCCTCTGGAAAGTGGCAGGTGCATTCTTCAACCCGAACGGCATTACCCGGAATTGGTAAAGGCCGTCTGGAGTAGAAAACGCTGTCTTCTCCTTGGCATGTTCTGCTAAAGCTATTTGCCAATAGCCAGCAGTGAGGTCAAACGTGCTGAGGTACTTGGAGGCACCCAAAGTATCCACCAGCTCATCTGTTCGAGGCAAGGGGTGTGCATCTGTCTTGGTGACAGCATTCAGAGCCCTGTAATCCACACAGAACCTCAATTCAGAAGTGCCTGCCTTTGGAACGAAAACCACAGGGCTGGACCAAGGACTACTAGAGGGTACAATCACCCCAAGGTCTAACATCTTGTTGACCTCGGTCTTAATATAAGACCGTACTTTGTCTGACATCCTGTATCCCCTACTTTTGGTAGGTACACTGTCTCCTGTGTCTATGTTATGTTTGCACCAAGGTGTCAAACTAGGCGACTGTGAAAACGGGGGAAAACTGCCTAAGCAAACTTTTCACCTCAGCCTGCTGATCAGAAGTCAGGTGAGGGGCCACTCGGACACCCTCAAAGGAGATATCTGAAGGAACGCTTTGGAACAGGTCGGGGAGAGGTTCAGACTCCTCTTCCTCAACATCTGAAGCCAGTAACAGTGCTGCGATTTCGACTCTTGGGACGAAAGCCTTCAGCCTATTCACGTGAAACACTTTTGGAGCCTGTCCAGGCCTTCCAAGGTCCACTAAATAGTTAACCTCACCCAGGGGCTCCACCACTGTGTAAGGGCCTGACCATTTGTCCTGTAAAGCTCAAGGCCTTATGGGATTCATGATCAGGACTTGCTGACCAGGTGTAAAGTTGATGAGGGAAGCTTTCTGGTCGTACCAATGTTTCACCAGCGCTTGTACTGCCTTCAATTTATCACTAGCCAAGCCCATCAGAAGTACCATCCGTTTTCTGAGCCCTAGCACATAATCAACTACGTTGGTAGTAACAGGGGGAGTGGGCATCTCCCATCCCTCTTTGACTATGGCTAAGGGTCCCCGTACAGGATGACCAAACAGAAGTTTGAAGGGGCTGAAGCCAACACCCTCCTGTGGTACCTCTCGGTAGGCAAACAGTAAGCATGGTAAAAGAAGATCCCATTGTCTTCTCTGAAGCTTCTCCAGAGCCCCAATCATGCTTTTTAACGTTCTGTTGAAACGTTCCACCAGACCATTGGTCTGGGGGTGGTATGCAGAAGAGAACTTGTAGGTGACCCCACATTCTTTCCACATAGCCTGCATATACTTCGACATAAAGTTGCTGCCACGATCTGACACAACTTCTTTAGGAAAGCCAACCCTAGTAAATATGCCAAGTAAAGCTTTTGCAACTGACTTGGCAGTTACAGTTTTCAATGGGATGGCCTCAGGATATCTGGTTGCATGGTCGACCAGCACCAGGATAAACCTATTGCCCGAGGATGTTTGCGGGTCAAGGGGACCAACGATGTCGATCCCTACCCTTTCAAATGGTACCCCCACAACTGGGAGCGGTACCAACGGAGCTTGGATTGTCAAGCCAACCTTACCAGATAACTGGCAGGAGGCACAACTCCTGCAGTGACTTTCTACTTGCACCCCCATCTTGGGCCAGTAGAAGTGCATGGATAACCTTTGCTTGGTCCTCTTAATACCAAGGTGACCAGCAAGGAGCACTTCATGCGCCAACTGCAGGAGGAAGGGCCTAACAGCAAGGGGAACCACCAACCTCCTATGGTCTCCTTCTGTAGACTCTGTGGGCTCACTATACAGGAGTCCACCTTCCCAATAAATCCTATGCGTCCCAGGAGGTTCACCCTCAAGCTGGGAGCAGGCCTGTCTCCTTAGGCCTTCCAGAGATGGGCACTCACGTTGGCCTTTACTGAATTCGTCCCTATCAGGACCTCCTTCAACTAACAAGTCTTTTAGTTCAGGATGGTCGTTGGGGTCAAATACTTCAGGCATCGCCACCTCCTCCTCAGGCCCGGGCGATTGACCAACTTCCTCCACCGCAGTGGTAGGCGAGCTCGGGGGAATATTCTCTTTCCCTCGTCTTGACTTGTTGACTCCTTTCGCCTTGGGTTTCCCCTTCGGCTGGGGCGGCGTATTGGTCTTGGCCAATGCTGCCCGTGCTTGAGACCGTGTGTAGGGTCTTTCGGCAGTGTCTCCTATGAGCCCTAAAGCTCTGAGATCATTACCTAACAAGACCTTTCCCGGGACGTTTCTCTGAATGCTCACTGGAATCCTGACTGCTGTACCATTTAAAGTAAGATTTACAGGTATTACTGGGAACATACGGAGTGGGCCGTCAGCCAACTTAGTGGGCATCAGAGTAGCTCTGGCAACTTCCTCTGAGTCTACCAAGGTAGAATCCACTACAGTTCGACTGCACCCACTATCCCTAAGAGCTGGAGTATCTACTCCATTGATCAGCACACTGTCTTACAATAAACCTCCCTATGTAAACAGACCCAATGGATCTTGTTTTGCTTGTGGAGCAACTGACCACGTGAAGGGGGATCCCCGGTGTAAGGTTAGACCTTTGGGGGTCCACTCCGCTAATCTGGCCTTCTCCTCCTACGAGGAAGAAGAGATTACAGGAGCATCCTTCTCCTCAGACTCATTTCCCAGCGGGATAGAGGCTGAGGTAGTTTTAGTTTCCCTGGGAGGAGGGTCTCAGGTTTGGAAGGGGAAGGATTTGGATATCACATCTCATGTTATCGGAAGGATCTCACGTTTGGTATTAGAAGTATTGAGATATCATATCTCATGCTATAGGAAGGGTCTCGGGATTGGAATGGGAAGGAGTTGGATATCACATCTCATGCTATAGGAAGTGTCTCAGGATTGTAATGGGAAGGACTTGGATATCACATCTCATGCTATAGGTAGGGTCTCAAGTTTGATATTAGAAGCATTGAGATATCACATCTCATGCTATAGGAAGGGTCTGAGGATTGGAATGGGAAGGAGTTGGATATCACATATCATGCTATGGGAAGGGTCTCAGGTTTGGTATAAGCAGTGAGATATCACATCTCATGCTATAGGAAGTGTCTCAGGATTGGAATGGGAAGGAGTTGGATATCACATCTCATGTTATAGGAAGGATCTCAGGTTTGGTATAAGCATTGAGATATCACATCTCTGCTATCGGAAGGGTCTCAGGATTGGAATGGGAAGGAGTTGGATATTCCCATCTCATGTTATAGGAAGGGTCTCAGGTTTGGTATTAGAAGCATTGAGATATCACATCTCATGCTATAGGAAGGGTCTCAGGATTGGAATGGGAAGGACTTGGATATCACATCTCATGCTATAGGGAGGGTCTCAAGTTTGATATTAGAAGCTTTGAGATATCACATCTCATGATATCGGAAGTGTCTCAGGATTGGAATGGGAAGGAGTTGGATATCACATCTCATGATAAAGGAAGGGTCTAAGGTTTGGAAGGGGAAGGATTTGGATATCACATCTCATGTTATATTACGGGTCTCACCTTTGGTATTAGAAGCATTGAGATATCAAGTCTCATAGTATAGGAAGGGTCTCAGAATTGGAATGGGAAGGAGTTGGATATCACATCTCAAGCTATAGGAAGGGTCTCAGGATTGGAATGGGAAGGACTTGGATATCACATCTCATGCTATAGGAAGGCTCTCAGGTTTGGAAGGGGAAAGAGTTGGATATCACATTTCATGTTAGAGGTAGGATCTCAGGTTTGGTATTAGAGGCATTGAGATATCACATCTCATGCTATCAGAAGGGTCTCAGGAATGGAATGGGCAGGAGTTGGATATCACATCTCATGCTAAAGGGAGGGTCTCAGGTTTGGAAGGGGAAGGATTTGGATATCACATCTCATGTTATCGGAAGGATCTCACGTTTGGTATTAGAAGTATTGATATATCATATCTCATGCTATAGGAAGGGTCTCAGGATTGGAATGGGAAGGAGTTGGATATCACATCTCATGCTATAGGGAGGGTCTCAGTATTGGAATGGGAAGGACTTAGATATCACATATCATGCTATAGGGAGGGTCTCAGTTTTGATATTAGAAGCATTGAGATATCACATCTCATGCTATCGGAAGTGTCTCAGGATTGGAATGGGAAGGAGGTGGATATCACATCTCATGCTAAAGGAAGGGTCTCAGGTTTGGAACGGGAAGGATTTGGATATCACATCTCATGTTATAGGAAGGGTCTCAGGTTTGGTATAAGCATTGAGATATCACATCTCTGCTATCGGAAGTGTCTCAGGATTGGAATGGGAAGGAGTTGGATATCCCATCTCATGTTATAGGACGGGTCTCAGGTTTGATATTAGAATCATTGAGATATCATATTGCATGCTGTAGGAAGGGTCTAAGGGTTGGAATGTGAAGGACTTGGATATCACATCTTATGCTATAGATAGGCTCTTAGGTTTGGAAAGGGAAGGAGTTGGATATCACATTTCATGTTAGAGGAAGGATCTCAGGTTTGGTATTAGAAGCATTGAGATATCACATCTCATGCTATAGGAAGGGTCTCAGGATTGGAATGGGAAGCAGTTGGATATCACATCTCATGCTATAGGAAGGGTCTCAGGTTTGGTATAAGCATTGAGATATCACATCTCATGCTATAGGACGGGTCTCAGGATTGGAATGGAAGGAGTTGGATATCACATCTCATGTTATAGGAAGGATCTCAGGTTTGGTATTAGAAGCATTGAGACATCACATCTCATGCTATAGGAAGGGTCTCAGGGTTGGAATGGGAAGGAGTTGGATATCACATCTCATCCAATAGGAAGGGTCTCAGGTTTGGAATGGGAAGGAATTGGATATCACATCTCATGTTATAGGAAGGGTCTCAGGATTGGAATGGGAAGGAGTTGGATATCACATCTCATGCTATAGGAAGGGTTTTAGGTTTGGTATAAGCATTGAGATATCACATCTCATGCCATAGGAAGGGTCTCAGGTTTGGTATAAGCATTGAGATATCACATCTCTGCTTTCGGAAGGGTCTCAGGATTGTAATGGGAAGGAGTTGGATATCCCATCTCATGTTATAGGAAGAGTCTCAGATTTGGTATTAGAAGCATTGAGATATCACATCTCATGCTATAGGAAGTGTCTCAGGATTGGAATGGGAAGGACTTGGATATCACATCTCATGCTATAGGAAGGGTCTCAGGTTTGGTATAAGCAGTGAGATATCACATCTCATGCTATAGGAAGTGTCTCAGGATTGGAATGGGAAGGAGTTGGATATCACATCTCATGTTATAGGAAGGATCTCAGGTTTGGTATAAGCATTGAGATATCACATGTTTGCTATCGGAAGGGTCTCAGGATTATAATGGGAAGGAGTTGGATATTCCCATCTCATGTTATAGGAAGGGTCTCAGGTTTGGTATTAGAAGCATTGAGACATCACATCTCATGCTATAGGAAGGGTCTCAGGATTGGAATGGGAAGGACTTGGATATCACATCTCATGCTATAGGGAGGGTCTCGAGTTTGATATTAGAAGCATTGAGATATCACATCTCATGATATCGGAAGGGTCTCAGGATTGGAATGGGAAGGAGTTGGATATCACATCTCATGATAAAGGAAGGGTCTAAGGTTTGGAAGGGGAAGGATTTGGCTATCACATCTCATGTTATAGGACAGGACTCAGGTTTGGTATTAGAAGCATTGAGATATCAAGTCTCATGGTATAGGAAGGGTCTCAGAATTGGAATGGGAAGGAGTTGGATATCACATCTCAAGCTATAGGAAGGGTCTCAGGATTTCAGGATTAGAATGGGAAGGAGTTTGATATCACATCTCATGTTATAGGACAGGACTCAGGTTTGGTATTAGAAGCATTGAGATATCAAGTCTCATGGTATAGGAAGGGTCTCAGAATTGGAATGGGAAGGAGTTGGATATCACATCTCAAGCTATAGGAAGGGTCTCAGGATTTCAGGATTAGAATGGGAAGGAGTTTGATATCACATCTCATGCTATAGGGAGGGTCTCGAGTTTGATATTAGAAGCATTGAGATATCACATCTCATGATATCGGAAGGGTCTCAGGATTGGAATGGGAAGGAGTTGGATATCACATCTCATGATAAAGGAAGGGTCTAAGGTTTGGAAGGGGAAGGATTTGGCTATCACATCTCATGTTATAGGACAGGACTCAGGTTTGGTATTAGAAGCATTGGGATATCAAATCTCATGCTATCGGAAGGGTATCAGGATTGGAATTCCAAGGAGTTGGATATCCCATCTCATGCTATAGGAAGGGTCTCAGGTTGGAATGGGAAGGAGTTGGATATCACATCTCATGCTAAAGGGAGGGTCTCAGGTTTGGAAGGGGAAGGATTTGGATATCACATCTCATGCTATCGGAAGAATCTCAGATTTGGTATTAGAGGCATTGAGATATCACATCTCATGCTATCATAAGGGCCTCAGGATTGGAATGGGAAGGAGTTGGATATCACATCTCATGCTATAGGAAGGGTCTCAGGTTTGGAATGGGAAGGAGTTGGATATCACATCTCATAGGAAGAGTCTCAGGTTTGGTATAAGCATTGAGATATCAAATCTCTGCAATCGGAAGTGTCTCAGGATTGGGATGGGAAGGAGTTGGATATCACATCTCATGCTATAGGAAGGGTCTCAGGTTTGGAACGGGAAGGAGTTGGATATCCCATCAAATGTTATAGGACTGGTCTCAGGTTTGGTATTAGAAGCATTGAGATATCACATCTCTGCTATCGGAAGTGTCTCAGGATTGGAATGGGAAGGAGTTGGATATCACATCTCATGTTATAGGACGGGTCTCAGGTTTGTTATTAGAATCATTGAGATATCATATTGCATGCTGTAGGAAGGGTCTAAGGATTGAAATGGGAAGGACTTGGATATCACATCTCATGCTCTAGGTAGGCTCTCAGGTTTGGAAAGGGAAGGAGTTGGATATCACATTTAATGTTAGAGGAAGGATCTCAGGTTTGATATTAGAGCCATTGGATATCACATCTCATGCTATAGGAATGGTCTCAGGATTGGAATGGGAAGGAGTTGGATATCACATCTCATGCTATAGGAAGGGTTTTAGGTTTGGTATAAGCATTGAGATATCACATCTCATGCTATAGGAAGGGTCTCAGGATTGGAATGGGAAGGATCTGTATATGACATCTCATGCCATAGGAAGGGTCTCAGGTTTGGTATAAGCATTGAGATATCACATCTCTGCTTTCGGAAGGGTCTCAGGATTGTAATGGGAAGGAGTTGGATATCCCATCTCATGTTATAGGAAGAGTCTCAGGTTTGGTATTAGAAGCATTGAGATATCACATCTCATGCTATAGGAAGTGTCTCAGGATTGGAATGGGAAGGACTTGGATATCACATCTCATGCTATAGGGAGGGTCTCAAGTTTGATATTAGAAGCATTGAGATATCACATCTCATGCTATAGGAAGGGTCTCTGTATTGGAATGGGAAGGAGTTGGATGTCACATCTCATGCTATAGGAAGGGTCTCAGGTTTGGTATAAGCATTGAGATATCACATCTCTGCTATGGGAAGGGTCTCAGGATTGGAATGGGAAGGAGTTGGATATTCCCATCCCATGTTATAGGAAGGGTCTATCAGGTCTTAGCATGAGACTCTTCCTATAACATGAGATGTGATATCCAACTCCTTCCTGTTCCTAACCTGAGGCCCTTCCTATAGCATGAGATGTGATATCCAACTCCTTCCCATTCCAATCCTGAGACCCTTCCGATAGCTTGAGATATGATATCTCAATGCTTCTAATATCAATACTGAGACCTCCCTATAGCATGAGATGTGATATCTAAGTCCTTCCCATTCCAATCCTGAGACCCTTCCGATAGCAGAGATGTGATATCTCAAAGCTTATACCAAACCTGAGACCCTTCCTATAGCATGAGATGTGATATCCAACTCCTTCCCATTCCAATCCTGAGACCCTTCCTATAGCATGATATGTGAAATCTCAATGCTTCTACCAAAACTGAGACCCTTCCTTTAGCATGAGATGTGATATCCAACTCCTTCCCATTCCAATCCTGAGACCAGTCCTATAGCATGAGATGTGATATCTCAATGCTTCTAATACCAAACCTGAGATCCTTCCTATAACATGAGATGTGATATCCAACTCCTTCCCATTCCAATCCTGAGACCCTTCCTATAGCATGAGATGTGATATCTCAATGCTTCTAATACCAAACCTGAGATCCTTCCGATAGCATGAGATGTGATATCTCAATGCTTCTAATACCAAACCTGAGATACTTCCTATAACATGAGATGTGATATCCAAATCCTTCCCCTTCCGAACCTGAGACCCTCCCTTTAGCATGAGATGTGATATCCAACTCCTTCTCATTCCAATCCTGATACCCTTCTGATAGCATGAGATGTGATATCTCAATGCCTCTAATACCAAACCTGAGATCCTACCTCTAACATGAAATGTGATATCCAACCCCTTCCCTTTCCAAACCTGAGAGCCTTCCTACAGCATGAGATGTGATATCCAAGTCCTTCCCATTCCAATCCTGAGACCCTTCCTATAACATGAGATGTCATATCCAACTCCTTCCCATTCCAACCTGATACCCTTCCTATAGCATGAGATGGGATATCCAACTCCTTCCAAATCCAATCCTGATACCCTTCCGATAGCATGAGATGTGATATCCCAATGCTTCTACAAAACCTGATACCCATACCGTGGCATGAGATGTGATATCAAACTCCCGTCCCATACCATGAGACTTGATATCTCAATGCTTCTAATACCAAACCTGAGACCGGTCCAATAACATGAGATGTGATATCCAAATCCTTCCCCTTCCAAACCTTAGACAATTCCTTTATCATGAGATGTGATATCCAAGTCCTTCCCATTCCATTCCTGAGACCCTTCCTATAGCATGAGATGTGATATCTCAATGCTTCTAATACCAAACCTGAGACCCTTCCTATAACATGAGATGTGATATCCAAGTCCTTCCCATTTCAATCCTGAGAGCCTTCCTATAGCATGAGATGTGATATCTCAATGCTTCTAATACCAAACCTGAGACCCTTCCTATAACATGAATTCTGATATCCAAGTCCTTCCCATTCCAATCCTGAGACCCTTCCAATAGCAGAGATGTGATATCTCAATGCTTCTAATATCAAACCTGAGACCTGTCCTCTAACATGAGATGGGATATCCAACTCCTTCCCGTTCCAAACCTGATACCCTTCCTATAGCATGAGATGTGATATCCAATTCCTTCCCATCCCAATCCTGAGACACCTCCGATAGCAGAGATGTGATATCTCAATGCTTATACCAAACCTGAGACTCTTCCTATAACATGAGATCTGATATCTAACTCCTTTCCGTTCCAAACCTGAGACCCTTCCTATAGCATGAGATGTGATATCCAACTCCTTCCCGTTCCAAACCTGATACCCTTCCTATAGCATGAGATGTGATATCCAATTCCTTCCCATCCCAATCCTGAGACACCTCCGATAGCAGAGATGTGATATCTCAATGCTTATACCAAACCTGAGACTCTTCCTATAACATGAGATGTGATATCTAACTCCTTTCCTTTCCAATCCTGAGACCCTTCCTATAGCATGAGATGTGATATCTCAATGCTTATACCAAATCTGAGACCCTTCCTATTGCATGAGATGTGATATCCAACTCCTTCCCATTCCAATCCTGAGACCCTTCCTATAGCATGAGATGTGATATCTCAATGCTTCTAATACCAAACCTGAGATCCTTCCTATAACAAGAGATGTGATATCCAACTCCTTCCCATTCCAATCCTGAGACCCTTATGATAGCATGAGATGTGATATCTCAATGCCTCTAATACCAAACCTGAGATACTTCCGATAGCATGAGATGTGATATCTCAATGCTTCTAATACCAAACCTGAGATCCTTCCTATAACATGAGATGTGATTTCCAAATCCTTCCCCTTCCAAACCTGAGACCCTCCCTTTAGCATGAGATGTGATATACAACTCCTTCCCATTCCAATCCTGAGACCCTTCCTATAGCATGATATGTGAAATCTCAATGCTTCTACCAAAACTGAGACCCTTCCTTTAGCATGAAATGTGATATCCAACTCCTTCCCATTCCAATCCTGAGACCAGTCCTATAGCATGAGATGTGATATCTCAATGCTTCTAATACCAAACCTGAGATCCTTCCTATAACATGAGATGTGATATCCAACTCCTTCCCATTCCAATCCTGAGACCCTTCCTATAGCATAAGATGTGATATCTCAATGCTTCTAATACCAAACCTGAGATCCTTCCGATAGCATGAGATGTGATATCTCAATGCTTCTAATACCAAACCTGAGATACTTCCTATAACATGAGATGTGATATCCAAATCCTTCCCCTTCTGAACCTGAGACCCTCCCTTTAGCATGAGATGTGATATCCAACTCCTTCTCATTCCAATCCTGATACCCTTCTGATAGCATGAGATGTGATATCTCAATGCCTCTAATACCAAACCTGAGATCCTACCTCTAACATGAAATGTGATATCCAACTCCTTCCCTTTCCAAACCTGAGAGCCTTCCTAAAGCATGAGATGTGATATCCAAGTCCTTCCCATTCCAATCCTGAGACCCTTCCTATAACATGAGATGTCATATCCAACTCCTTCCCATTCCAACCTGATACCCTTCACATAGCATGAGATGGGATATCCAACTCCTTCCAAATCCAATCCTGATACCCTTCCGATAGCATGAGATGTGATATCCCAATGCTTCTACAAAACCTGATACCCATACCATGGCATGAGATGTGATATCAAACTCCCGTCCCATACCATGAGACTTGATATCTCAATGCTTCTAATACCAAACCTGAGACCGGTTCAATAACATGAGATGTGATATCCAAATCCTTCCCCTTCCAAACGTTAGACCCTTCCTTTATCATTAGATGTGATATCCAAGTCCTTCCCATTCCATTCCTGAGACCCTTCCTATAGCATGAGATGTGATATCTCAATGCTTCTAATATCAAAACTGAGACCCTCCCTATAGCATGATATGTGATATCTAAGTCCTTCCCATTCCAATCCTGAGACCCTTCCTATAGCATGCGATGTGATATCTCAATGCTTCTACCAAACCTGAGACCCTTCCTTTAGCATGAGATGTGATATCCAGCTCCTTCCCATTCCAAACCTGAGACACTTCGATAGCATGAGATGTGATATCTCAATACTTCTAATATCAAAACTGAGACCCTCCCTATAGCATGATATGTGATATCTAAGTCCTTCCCATTCCAATCCTGAGACCCTTCCTATAGCATGAGATGTGATATCTCAATGCTTCTACCAAACCTGAGACCCTTCCTTTAGCATGAGATGTGATATCCAACTCCTTCCCATTCCAATCCTGAGACCCTTCCTATAGCATGAGATGTGATATCTCAATACTTCTAATACCAAACCTGAGATCCTTCCGATAACATGAGATGTGATATCCAAATCCTTCCCCTTCCAAACCTGGAACCCTCCCTTTAGTATGAGATGTGATATCCAACTCCTTCCCATTCCAATCCTGAGACCATTCTGATAGCATGAGATGTGATATCTCAATGCTTCTAATACCAAACCTGAGATCCTTCCTATAACATGAGATGTGATATCCAAATCCTTCCCCTTCCAAACCTGAGACCCTCCATTTAGCATGAGATGTGATATCCAACTCATTCCCATTCCAATCCTGAAACCCTTCTGATAGCATGAGATGTGTTATCTCAATGCCTCTAATACCAAACCTGAGATCCTACCTCTAACATGAAATGTGATATCCAACTCTTTCCCCTTCCAAACCTGAGAGCCTTCCTATAGCATGAGATGTGATATCCAAGTCCTTCCCATTCCAATCATGAGACCCTTCCTATAACATGAGATGGGATATCCAACTCCTTCCCATTCCAATCCTGAGACCCTTCCTATAGCAGAGATGTGATATCTCAATGCTTATACCAAACCTGAGACCCTTCCTACGGCATGATATGTCATATACAACTCCTTCCCATTCCAATCCTGAGACCCTTCCTATAGCATGAGATGTGATGTCTCAATGCTTCTAATACCAAACCTGAGATCCTTCCTATAACATGAGATGTGATATCCAACTCCTTCCCATTCCAATCCTGAGACCCTTCCTATAGCATGAGATGTGATATCTCAATGCTTATACCAAACCTGAGACCCTTCCTATAGCATGAGATGTGATATCCAACTCCTTCCCATTCCAATCCTGAGACCCTTCCTTTAGCATGAGATGTGATATCCAACGCCTTCCCTTTCCAAACCTGAGAGCCTACCTATAGAATGAGATGTGATATCCAAGTCCTTCCCATTCCAATCCTTAGACCCTTCCTACAGCATGCAATATGATATCTCAATGATTCTAATAACAAACCTGAGACCCATCCAATAACATGAGATCGGATATCCAACTTCTTCCCATTCCTATCCTGAGACACTTCCGATAGCAGAGATGTGATATCTCAATGCTTCTATCAAACCTGAGACGCTTCCTACAACATGAGATGTGATATCCAACTCCTTCCCGTTCCAAACCTGAGACCCTTCCTATACCATATGTGATATCCAACTCCTTCCCATTCCAAACATGAGACCCTTCCTATAGCAAGAATGTAATATCCAACTCCTTCCCATTCCAATCCTGAGACCATTCCTATAGCATGAGATGTGATATCTCAATGCTTCTAATACCAAACCTGAGATCCTTCCTATGACATGAGATGTGATATCCAATTCCTTCCCATTCCAAACCTGAGACCCTTCCTACAACATGCAATGTGATATCTCAATGCTTCTAATACCAAACCTGAGACCAGTCCTATAACATGAGATGGGATATCCAACTCCTTCCCGTTCCAAACCTGAGACCCTTGCTATAGCATGAGATGTGATATCTCAATGCTTCTAATGCCAAACCTGAGATCCTTCCGATAGCATGAGATGTGATATCTCAATGCTTCTAATACCAAACCTGAGATCCTTCCGATAGCATGAGATGTGATATCTCAATGCTTCTAATACCAATCCTGAGATCCTTCCTATAACATGAGATGTGATATCCAAATCCTTCCCCTTTCAAACCTGAGACCCTCCCTTTAGCATGAGGTCTCAGGTTTGTTATTAGAAGCATTGAGATATCACATCTCATGCTATAGGAAGGGTCTCAGGATTGGAATGGGAAGGACTTGGATGTCACATCTCATGCTATAGGGAGGGTCTCAAGTTTGATATTAGAAGCATTGAGATAACAAATCTCATGATATCGGAAGGGTCTCAGGATTGGAATGGGAAGGAGTTGGATATCACATCTCATGATAAAGGAAGAGTCTAAGGTTTGGAAGGGGAAGGATTTGGATATCACATCTCATGTTATAGGACGGGTCTCAGGTTTGGTATTAGAAGCATTGAGATATCAAGTCTCATGGTATAAGAAGGGTCTCAGAATTGGAATGGGAAGGAGTTGGATATCACATCTCAAGCTATAGGAAGCGTCTCAGGATTGGAATGGGAAGGAGTTTGATATCACATCTCATGCCATAGTATGGTTCTCAGGTTTGGTAGAAGCATTGGGATATCACATCTCATGCTATCGGAAGGGTATCAGTATTGGATTTGGAAGGAGTTGGATATCCCATCTCATGCTATAGGAAGGGTCTCAGGTTGGAATGGGAAGGAGTTGGATATCATATCTCATGCTATAGGAAGGTTCTCAGGTTTGGAAAGGGAAGGAGTTGGATATCACATTTCATGTTAGAGGAAGGATCTCAGGTTTGGTATTAGAGGCCTTGAGATATCACATCTCATGCTATCGGAAGGGTCACAGGATTGGAATGGGAATGAGTTGGATATCACATCTCAAGCTATAGGAAAGGTCTCAGGTTTGGTATAAGCATTGAGATATCACATCTCATGCTATAGGAAGGGTCTCTTTATTGGAATGGGAAGAAGTTGGATATCACATCTCATGCTATGGGAAGGGTCTCAGGTTTGGTATAAGCATTGAGATATCACATCTCATGCTATAGGAAGGGTCTCAGGATTGGAATGGGAAGGAGTTGTATATGACATCTCATGCCATAGGAAGGTTCTCAGGTTTCGTATAAGCATTGAGATATCACATCACATGCTATAGGAAGGGTCTCAGGATTGGAATGGGAAGGACTTGGATATCACATCTCATGCTATAGGCAGGGTCTCAGGTTTGGAAAGGGAAGGAGATGGATATCACATTTTATGTTAGAGGTAGGATCTCAGGTTTGGTATTAGAGGCATTGAGATATCACATCTCATGCTATCAGAAGGGTCTCTGGATTGGAATGGGAAGAAGTTGGATATCACATCTCATGCTAAAGGGAGGGTCTCAGGTTTGGAAGGGGAAGGATTTGGAAATCACATCTCATATTATAGGAAGGATCTCAGGTTTGGTATTAGAAGCATTGAGATATCACATCTCATGCTATCGGAAGGATCTCAGGTTTGGTATAAGAGGCATTGAGATATCACATCTCATGCTATCATAAGGGTCTCAGGATTGGAATGGGAAGGAGTTGGATATCACATCTCATGTTATAGGAAGGATCTCAGGTTTGGTATTAGAAGCATTGAGACATCACATCTCATGCTATAGGAAGGGTCTCAGGATTGAAATGGGAAGGAGTTGGATATCACATCTCATGCTATAGGAAGGGTCTCAGATTTGGTATAAGCATTGAGATATCACATCTCATGCTATAGGAAGGGTCTCAGGATTGGAATGGGAAGGAGTTGTATATGACATCTCAGGCCATAGGAAGGGTCTCAGGTTTGATATAAGCATTGAGATATCACATCTCTGCTATCGGAAGGGTCTCAGGATTGGAATGGGAAGGAGTTGGATATCCCATCTGAGTTGGATATCCCATCTCATGTTATAGGAAGGGTCTCGGGTTTGGTATTAGAAGCATTGAGATATCACATCTCATGCTATAGGAAGGGTCTCAGGATTGGAATGGGGAGGACTTGGATGTCACATCTCATGCTATAGGGAGGGTCTCAGGTTTGATATTAGAAGCATTGAGATAACAAATCTCATGATATCGGAAGGGTCTCAGGATTGGAATGGGAAGGAGTTGGATATCACATCTCATGATAAAGGAAGGGTCTAAGGTTTGGAAGGGGAAGGATTTGGATATCACATCTCATGTTATAGGACGGGTCTCAGGTTTGGTATTAGAAGCATTGAGATATCAAGTCTCATGGTATAGGAAGGGTCTCAGAATTGGAATGGGAAGAAATTGGATATCACATCTCAAGCTTTAGGAAGGGTCTCAGGGTTGGAATGGGAAGGAGTTTGATATCACATCTCATGCCATAGTATGGGTCTCAGATTTGGTAGAAGCATTGGGATATCACATCTCATGCTATCGGAATGGTATCAGTATTGGATTTGGAAGGAGTTGGATATCCCATCTCATGCTATAGGAAAGGTCTCAGGTTGGAATGGGATGGAGTTGAATATCACATTTCATGTTATAGGAAGGGTCTCAGGTTTGGAATGGGAAGGAGTTGGATATCACATTTCATGTTAGAGGAAGGATCTCAGGTTTGGTATTAGAGGCCTTGAGACATCACATTTCATGTTATAGGAAGGGTCTCAGGTTTGGAATGGGAAGGAATTGGATATCACATCTCATGTTATAGGAAGGATCTCAGGTTTGGTATTAGAACCATTGAGATATCACATCTCATGCTATAGGAAGGGTCTCAGGATTGGAATGCGAAGGATTTGGATATCACATCTCATGCTAAAGGAAGGGTCTCAGGTTTGGTAGAAGCGTTGAGATATCACATCTCTGCTATCGGAAGGGTCTCAGGATTGGATTGGGAAGGAGTTGGATATCCCTTCCCATGCTATAAAAGGGTCTCAGGATTTGAATGGCAAGGAGTTGGATATCACATATCATGCCATAGGAAGGGTCTCAGGTTTGGTATAAGCATTGAGATATCACATCTCTGCTATCGGAAGGGTCTCCGGATTGGATTGCGGAGGAGTTGGATATCCCTTCTCATGCTATAGGAAGTGTCTCAGGTTGGAATGGGAAGGAGTTGGATATCACATCTCTTGTTATAGGAAGGGTCTCAGGATTGGAATTGGAAGGATTTGGATATCACATCTCTTGCTATAGGAAGGGTCTCAGGATTGGAATGGGTAGTAGTTGGATATCACATCTCATGTTAGAGGAAGGATCTCAGGTTTGGTATTAGAGGCCTTGAGATATCACATCTCATGCTATAGGAAGGGTCTCAGGTTTGGTATAAGCATTGAGATATCACATCTCATGCTATAGGAAGGGTCCCAGATTGGAATGGGAAGGAGTTGTATATGACATCTCATGCCATAAGAAGGGTCTCAGGTTTGGTATAAGCATTGAGATATCACATCACATGCTATAGGAAGGGTCTCAGGATTGGAATGGGAAGGACTTGGATATCACAGCTCATGCTATAGGCAGGGTCTCAGGTCTGGAAAGCGAAGGAGATGGATATCACATTTCATGTTAGAGGTAGGATCTCAGGTTTGGTATTAGAGGCATTGAGATATCACATCTCATGCTATCAGAAGGGTCTCAGGATTGGAATGGGAAGGAGTTGTATATCACATCTCATGCTAAAGGGAGGGTCTCAGGTTTGGAAGGGGAAGGATTTGAATATCACATCACATGTTATAGGAAGGATCTCAGGTTTGGTATTAGAGGCATTGAGATATCACATCTCATGCTATTGGAAGGGTCTCAGGATTGGAATGGGAAGGAGTTGGATATCACATCTCATGCTATAGGAAGGGTCTCAGGTTTGGAACGGGAAGGAGTTGGATATCACATCTCGTGTTATAGGAAGAGTCTCAGGTTTGGTATAAGCATTGAGATATCACATCTCTGCAATTGGAAGTGTCTCAGGATTGGGATGACAAGGATTTGGATATCACATCTCATGCTATAGGAAGGGTCTCAGGTTTGGAACGGGAAGGAGTTGGATATCACATCTCATGTTATAGGAAGAGTCTCAGGTTTGGTATAAGCATTGAGATATCAAATCTCTGCAATCGGAAGTGTCTCAGGATTGGAACGGGAAGGAGTTGGATATCCCATCTCATGTTATAGGACTGGTCTCAGGTTTGGTATTAGAAGCATTGAGATATCACATCGCATGCTGTAGGAAGGGTCTCAGGTTTGGAATGGGAAGGAATTGGATAGCACATCTCATGTCATAGGAAGGATCTCAGGTTTGGTATTAGAAGCATTGAGATATCACATCTCATGCTATAGGAATGGTCTCAGGATTAGAATGGGAAGGAGTTGGATATTACATTCTTGCTATGGGAAGGGTCTCATGTTTGGAATTGGAAGGAGTTGGATATCACATATGCTATAGGAAGGGTCTCAGGTTTGGAATGGGAAGGAGTTGGATATCACATCTCATGTTATAGGAAGGGTCTAAGGTTGGTATACGCATTGAGATATCACATCTCTGCTATCGGAAGGGTCTCAGGATTGGAATGGGAAGGAGTTGGATATCCCATCTCATGTTATAGGAAGGGTCTCAGGTTTGGTATTAGAAGCATTGAGATATCACATCTCATGCTATAGGAAGGGTCTCAGGATTGGAATGGGGAGGGCTTGGATGTCACATCTCATGCTATAGGGAGGGTCTCAAGTTTGATATTAGAAGCATTGAGATAACAAATCTCATGATATCGGAAGGGTCTCAGGATTGGAATGGGAAGGAGTTGGATATCACATCTCATGATAAAGGAAGGGTCTAAGGTTTGGAAGGGGAAGGATTTGGATATCACATCTCATGTTATAGGACGGGTCTCAGGTTTGGTATTAGAAGCATTGAGATATCAAGTCTCATGGTATAGGAAGGGTCTCAGAATTGGAATGGGAACGAGTTGGATATCACATCTCAAGCTATAGGAAGGGTCTCAGGATTGGAATGGGAAGGCGTTTGATATCACATCTTATGCCATAGTATGGGTCTCAGGTTTGGTAGAAGCATTGGGATATCACATCTCATGCTATTGGAAGGGTATCAGTATTGGATTTGGAAGGAGTTGGATAGCCCATCTCATGCTATAGGAAGGGTCTCAGGTTGGAATGGGAAGGAGTTGGATATCACATTTCATGTTATAGGAAGGGTCTCAGGATTGGAATGGGAAGGACTTGGATATCATATCTCATGCTATAGGAAGGCTCTCAGGTTTGGAAGGGGAAGGAGTTGGATATCACATTTCATGTTAGAGGAAGGATCTCAGGTTTGGTATTAGAGGCCTTGAGATATCACATCTCATGCTATAGGAAGGGTCTCGGGATTGGAATGTTAAGGAGTTCGATATCACATCTCAAGCTATAGGAAGGGTCTCAGGTTTGGTATAAGCATTGAGATATCACATCTCATGCTATAGGAAGGGTCTCAGGATTGGAATGGGAAGGAGTTGGATATCACATCTCATATTATAGGAAAGATCTCAGGTTTGGTATTAGAAGCATTGAGACATCACATCTCATGTTATAGGAAGGGTCTTAGGATTGGAATGGGAAGAAGTTGGATATCACATCTCATGCTATAGGAAGGGTCTCAGGTTTGGTATAAGCATTGAGATATCAGATCTCATGCTATAGGAAGGGTCTCAGGATTGGAATGGGAAGGAGTTGTATATGACATCTCATGCCATAGGAAGGGTCTCAGGTTTGGTATAAGTATTGAGGTATCACATCACATGCTATAGGAAGGGTCTCAGGATTGGAATGGGAAGGACTTGAATATCACATCTCATGCTATAGGCAGGGTCTCAGGTTTGGAAAGGGAAGGAGATGGATATCACATTTCATGTTAGAGGTAGGATCTCAGGTTTGGTATTAGAGGCATTGAGATATCACATCTCATGCTATCAGAAGGGTCTCAGGATTGGAATGGGAAGGAGTTGTATATCACATCTCATGCTAAAGGGATGGTCTCAGGTTTGGTAGGGGAAGGATTTGGAAATCACATCTCATGTTATAGGAAGGATCTCAGGTTTGGTATTAGAAGCATTGAGATATCACATCTCATGCTATCGGAAGTATCTCAGGTTTGGTATTAGAGGCATTGAGATATCACATCTCATGCTATCATAAGGGTCTCAGGATTGGAATGGGAAGGAGTTGGATATCACATCTCATGTTATAGGAAGGATCTCAGGTTTGGTATTAGAAGCATTGAGATATCACATCTCATGCTATAGGAAGGGTCTCAGGATTGGAATGGGAAGGAGGTGGATATCACATCTCATGCTATAGGAAGGGTCTCAGATTTGGTATAAGCATTGAGATATCACATCTCATGCTATAGGAAGGGTCTCAGGAATGGAATGGGAAGGACTTGGATATCACATCTCATGATAAAGGAAGGGTCTAACGTTTGGAAGGGGAAGGATTTGGATATCACATCTCATGTTATTGGACCGGTCTCAGGTTTGGTATTAGAAGCATTGAGATATCAAGTCTCATGGTATGGGACGGGAGTTTGATATCACATCTCATGCCATGGTATGGGTATCAGGTTTTGTAGAAGCATTGGGATATCACATCTCATGCTATCGGAAGGGTATCAGGATTGGATTTGGAAGGAGTTGGATATCCCATCTCATGCTATAGGAAGGGTATCAGGTTGGAATGGGAAGGAGTTGGATATGACATCTCATGTTATAGGAAGGGTCTCAGGATTGGAATGGGAAGGACTTGGATATCACATCTCATGCTGTAGGAAGGCTCTCAGGTTTGGAAAGGGAAGGAGTTGGATATCACATTTCATGTTAGAGGTAGGATCTCAGGTTTGGTATTAGAGGCATTGAGATATCACATCTCATGCTATCAGAAGGGTATCAGGATTGGAATGAGAAGGAGTTGGATATCACATCTCATGCTAAAGGGAGGGTCTCAGGTTCGGAAGGGGAAGGATTTGGATATCACATCTCATGTTATAGGAAGTATCTCAGGTTTGGTATTAGAAGCATTGAGATATCACATCTCATGCTATCGGAAGGATCTCAGGTTTGGTATTAGAAGCATTGAGATATCACATCTCATGCTATAGGAAGGGTCTCAGGATTGGAATGGGAATGAGTTGGATATCACATCTCATGTTATAGGAAGGATCTCAGGTTTGGTATTAGAAGCATTGAGATATCACATCTCATGCTATAGGACTGGTCTCAAGATTGGAATGGGAAGGAGTTGGATATCACATCTCATGCTAAAGGAAGGGTCTCAGTTTTGGTGGAAGCATTGAGATTTCACATATCATGCTATAGGAAGGGTCTCAGGTTTGGAATGGGAAGGAATTGTATATCACATCTCATGCTAAAGGGAGGGTCTCAGGTTTGGAAGGGGAAGGATTTGGAAATCACATCTCATGTTATAGGAAGGATCTCAGGTTTGGTATTAGAAGCATTGAGATATCACATCTCATGCTATCGGAAGTATCTCAGGTTTGGTATTAGAGGCATTGAGATATCACATCTCATGCTATCATAAGGGTCTCAGGATTGGAATGGGAAGGAGTTGGATATCACATCTCTTGTTATAGGAAGGATCTCAGGTTTGGTATTAGAAGCATTGAGATATCACATCTCATGCTATAGGAAGGGTCTCAGGATTGGAATGGGAAGGAGTTGGATATCACATCTCATGCTATAGGAAGGGTCTCAGGTTTGGTATAAGCATTGAGATATCACATCTCATGCTATAGGAAGGTTCTCAGGATTGGAACGGAAAGGAGTTAGATAACACATCTCATGTTATAGGAAGAGTCTCAGGTTTGGTATAAGCATTGAGATATCACATCTCTGCTATCGGAGGTGTCTCAGGATTGGGATGGGAAGGAATTGGATATCACATCTCATGCTATAGGAAGGGTATCAGGTTTGGAACGGGAAGGAGTTGGATATCACATCTCATGCTATAGGAAGGGTCTCAGGTTTGGAACGGAAAGGAGTTAGATATCACATCTCATGTTATAGGAAGAGTCTCAGGTTTGGTATAAGCATTGAGATATCACATCTCTGCTATCGGAGGTGTCTCAGGATTGGGATGGGAAGGAATTGGATATCACATCTCATGCTATAGGAAGGGTATCAGGTTTGGAACGGGAAGGAGTTGGATATCCCATCTCATGTTATAGGACAGGTCTCAGGTTTGATATTAGAAGCATTGAGATATCACATCTCTGCTATTGGAAGGGTCTCAGGATTGGAATGGGAAGGACTTGGATATCAGAATTCATGTTATAGGAAGGGTCTCAGGTTTGGTATTAGAAGCATTGAGATATCACATCTCATGCTATAGGAAGGGTCTCAGGATTGAAATGGGAAGGACTTGGATATCACATCTCATGTTATAGGAAGGGTCTCAGGTTTGGTATTAGAAGCATTGAGATATCACATCTCATGCTATAGGAAGGGTCTCAGGAATGGAATGGGAAGGACTTGGATATCACATCTCATGATAAAGGAAGGGTCTAAGGTTTGGAAGGGGAAGGATTTGGATATCACATCTCATGTTTTGGACCGGTCTCAGGTTTGGTATTAGAAGCATTGAGATATCAAGTCTCATGGTATGGGACGGGAGTTTGATATCACATCTCATGCCATGGTATGGGTATCAGGTTTTGTAGAAGCATTGGGATATCACATCTCATGCTATCGGAAGGGTATCAGGATTGGATTTGGAAGGAGTTGGATATCCCATCTCATGCTATAGGAAGGGTATCAGGTTGGAATGGGAAGGAGTTGGATATGACATCTCATGTTATAGGAAGGGTCTCAGGATTGGAATGGGAAGGACTTGGATATCACATCTCATGCTGTAGGACGGCTCTCAGGTTTGGAAAGGGAAGGAGTTGGATATCACATTTCATGTTAGAGGTAGGATCTCAGGTTTGGTATTAGAGGCATTGAGATATCACATCTCATGATATCAGAAGGGTATCAGGATTGGAACGAGAAGGAGTTGGATATCACATCTCATGCTAAAGGGAGGGTCTCAGGTTCGGAAGGGGAAGGATTTGGATATCACATCTCATGTTATAGGAAGTATCTCAGGTTTGGTATTAGAAGCATTGAGATATCACATCTCATGCTATCGGAAGGATCTCAGGTTTGGTATTAGAAGCATTGAGATATCACATCTCATGCTATAGGAAGGGTCTCAGGATTGGAATGGGAAGGAGTTGGATATCACATCTCATGTTATAGGAAGGATCTCAGGTTTGGTATTAGAAGCATTGAGATATCACATCTCATGCTATAGGACTGGTCTCAGGATTGGAATGGGAAGGAGTTGGATATCACATCTCATGCTAAAGGAAGGGTCTCAGTTTTGGTAGAAGCATTGAGATTTCACATATCATGCTATAGGAAGGGTCTCAGGATTGGAATGGGAAGGAGTTGGATATCACATCTCATGCTATAGGAAGGGTCTCAGGTTTGGTATAAGCATTGAGATATCACATCTCATGCTAAAGGGAGGGTCTCAGGTTCGGAAGGGGAAGGATTTGGATATCACATCTCATGTTATAGGAAGTATCTCAGGTTTGGTATTAGAAGCATTGAGATATCACATCTCATGCTATCGGAAGGATCTCAGGTTTGGTATTAGAAGCATTGAGATATCACATCTCATGCTATAGGAAGGGTCTCAGGATTGGAATGGGAAGGAGTTGGATATCACATCTCATGTTATAGGAAGGATCTCAGGTTTGGTATTAGAAGCATTGAGATATCACATGTCATGCTATAGGACTGGTCTCAGGATTGGAATGGGAAGGAGTTGGATATCACATCTCATGCTAAAGGAAGGGTCTCAGTTTTGGTAGAAGCATTGAGATTTCACATATCATGCTATAGGAAGGGTCTCAGGATTGGAATGAGAAGGAGTTGGATATCACATCTCATGCTATAGGAAGGGTCTCAGGTTTGGTATAAGCATTGAGATATCACATCTCTGCTATCGTAAGGGTCTCAGGATTGGAATGGGAAGGACTTAGATATCACATCTCATGCTATAGGGAGGGTCTCAGTATTGATATTAGAAGCATTGAGATATCACATCTCAAGCTATCGGAAGGGTCTCAGGATTGGAATGGGAAGGAGTTGGATATCACATCTCATGCTATAGGAAGGGTCTCAGGTTTGGTATAAGCAGTGAGATATCACATCTCATGCTATAGGACGTGTCTCAGGATTGGAATGGGAAGGAGTTGGATATCACATCTCATGTTATAGGAAGGATCTCAGGTTTGGTATAAGCATTGAGATATCACATGTTTGCTATCGGAAGGGTCTCAGGATTGGAATGGGAAGGAGTTGTATATTCCCATCTCATGTTATAGGAAGGGTCTCAGGTTTGGTATTAGAAGCATTGAGACATCACATCTCATGCTATAGGAAGGGTCTCAGGATTGGAATGGGAAGGACTTGGATATCACATCTCATGCTATAGGGAGGGTCTCGAGTTTGATATTAGAAGCATTGAGATATCACATCTCATGATATCGGAAGGGTCTCAGGATTGGAATGGGAAGGAGTTGGATATCACATCTCATGATAAAGGAAGGGTCTAAGGTTTGGAAGGGGAAGGATTTGGATATCACATCTCATGTTATAGGACGGGTCTCAGGTTTGGTATTAGAAGCATTGAGATATCAAGTCTCATGGTATAGGAAGGGTCTCAGAATTGGAATGGGAAGGAGTTGGATATCACATCTCAAGCTATAGGAAGGGTCTCAGGATTGGAATGGGAAGGAGTTTGATATCACATCTCATGCCATAGTATGGGTCTCAGGTTTGGTATAAGCATTGGGATATCAAATCTCATGCTATCGGAAGGGTATCAGGATTGGAATTCCAAGGAGTTGGATATCCCATCTCATGCTATAGGAAGGGTCTCAGGTTGGAATGGGAAGGAGTTGGATATCACATCTCATGCTAAAGGGAGGGTCTCAGGTTTGGAAGGGGAAGGATTTGGATATCACATCTCATGTTATAGGAAGGATCTCAGGTTTGGTATAAGAAGCATTGAGATATCACATCTCATGCTATCGGAAGAATCTCAGATTTGGTATTAGAGGCATTGAGATATCACATCTCATGCCATCATAAGGGTCTCAGGATTGGAATGGGAAGGAGTTGGATATCACATCTCATGCTATAGGAAGGGTCTCAGGTTTGGAACGGGAAGGAGTTGGATATCACATCTCATGTTATAGGAAGAGTCTCAGGTTTGGTATAAGCATTGAGATATCAAATCTCTGCAATCGGAAGTGTCTCAGGATTGGGATGGGAAGGAGTTGGATATCACATCTCATGCTATAGGAAGGGTCTCAGGTTTGGAACGGGAAGGAGTTGGATATCCCATCTCATGTTATAGGACTGGTCTCATGTTTGGTATTAGAAGCATTGAGATATCACATCTCTGCTATCGGAAGTGTCTCAGGATTGGAATGGGAAGGAGTTGGATATCACATCTCATGTCATAGGACGGGTCTCAGGTTTGTTATTAGAATCATTGAGATATCATATTGCATGCTGTAGGAAGGGTCTAAGGATTGGAATGGAAGGACTTGGATATCACATCTCATGCTATAGGTAGGCTCTCAGGTTTGGAAAGGGAAGGAGTTGGATATCACATTTAATGTTAGAGGAAGGATCTCAGGTTTGATATTAGAGCCATTGGATATCACATCTCATGCTATAGGAAGGGTCTCAGGATTGGAATGGGAAGGAGTTGGATATCACATCTCATGCTATAGGAAGGGTTTTAGGTTTGGTATAAGCATTGAGATATCACATCTCATGCTATAGGAAGGGTCTCAGGATTGGAATGGGAAGGATCTGTATATGACATCTCATGCCATAGGAAGGGTCTCAGGTTTGGTATAAGCATTGAGATATCACATCTCTGCTTTCGGAAGGGTCTCAGGATTGTAATGGGAAGGAGTTGGATATCCCATCTCATGTTATAGGAAGAGTCTCAGGTTTGGTATAGAAGCATTGAAATATCACATCTCATGCTATAGGAAGTGTCTCAGGATTGGAATGGGAAGGACTTGGATATCACATCTCATGCTATAGGAAGGGTCTCAGGTTTGGTATAAGCAGTGAGATATCACATCTCATGCTATAGGAAGTGTCTCAGGATTGGAATGGGAAGGAGTTGGATATCACATCTCATGTTATAGGAAGGATCTCAGGTTTGGTATAAGCATTGAGATATCACATGTTTGCTATCGGAAGGGTCTCAGGATTGGAATGGGAAGGAGTTGGATATTCCCATCTCATGTTATGTTACTTCCCTTACTGTTATGTAACAGTTCTTCGTTTGTGCACTAAACTGAACTGCCTGATCTCCCTCGAAGAGACTCCCCTTTTGCCCGTTGGCACCAGCGTGTGCAGGTACTTTTGAGCACAAGGCTCCACTCTTCGTAGGGCTCGGACTTCCTTTTACTTAGGTGCCTCTGAAGGCGGACTGGGTCTAAGCATTATTTCGCACTGCCTGTTTTCCTTCCCTTTTAGGTGGACTACACATTTCGTGCATCTAACGCTTGAGACTTGTTTGTATTTGTGTATATATTGTATTGGTATGGTATGTGTTGGTTTACTACAGTTGTATTGTGATTTCTCGCTACGGTCATTGTTTTAAAGGCCTTGGAATAAATGTGTATATATTTTTAATATAGCACCTGTTTGGAGTAGTTTGTAAGTGTCCTTGCTTTGTGTGCTCATTGCAGGCTTTCAGTCACCCTCACCCCTCTTGAGACCTAATCTTGACCGCCGCGATCGCTACCTTGATTGGTCTGGCTTGTCCAGAGGTTACCCTGTTCCAAGTAATTAGGTTGGCCTCCTGAACTTCTGCGCCACCAGGACAGAGTTCAGAAATCCGTCTTAAGAAATTGGTGTACAGCGGTGGGATACCACTGAAGGTATCCAGTGTTGCGCACGAACTAAGGCATTTCAAGTTATTCCTACCAGGACACGTAGTGAATTGTTGTAGTATAACTTTAAAAAGGCCATAGTCCTATCTAACAGTATGGAAACAAATACCTTGTTAACTTTAAATGCTTCCAAATCAGAAACATTGAAAAAGATGTGTGCGGAGAGAGGTGTTTCCTCTCAAGGCACGAAATTGGATATGATCCAAAGAATCGTGGCGTGGCAAGAAGCGCAGCTTGACGCTATAACTTCTGAGGACAGTGCGGAAGGAGGTGGGGCTGCTCTCACTGGTAGAACCGAGGGTTCTGCCGCTGCACTGATCCCCGCGACCACGAGGACAGGGAGGATGAGATGTCTAATGTTTCCTCTGCCAGTGTTGATGGGGAGGCTATGCTTGAATTCAAGAAGCAAGAGCTGCGGTTTAGGCAGAAGGAGCTTGAATTCAGCATAGCCAAACTAAAAATCGAACAGTCAGAAAAACAGAAAGACAGGGATCACCAGTTGGAACTGGCCAAGCTTCAGGTTGCAAATGGGTCCAAGGGTCCTGGACATGGGTCTGGGGCCTCCTCTCATCCACGGTTTCCGAAAGATCTGGTCAGTGTGTATGAGGAAAGGAATGACATTATGGACTGGCTGAATGCGTTTGAGTATGCATGCGAAGTTCAACAAGTTGACAATGCTGTTAAGATTGCCTGGTTACTCAGCAGACTGCCCCATTCTGGCTGTAGTGCCATTATGGAAATGTCGAAGGCTGAGCGAGCTGATTTCGCAATGTTAAAGCAAACTCTCATTTTAAAGTTTGGGAAGACTCCGGCCCAATATTTGAAACGATTCATAGAGTATAAGAAAAAGGAAGGTGGTACTTGGGTATCTTATGTCACTGAATCCTTGAAAAACTTAACTGGCTGGGTCGAAGGTTATAAGGTTTCTACCTTCGAAGGCATGATAAATCTTGTCATGCTGGAACACATTTTTGCATCTTCTTCCCCGGAGCTTAAGCAGCATTTGGCCGATTCGAAGGAGATAGATCTTAAGAAGCTGGCCATTGCAGCAGACTTATGGGTGTCACATCGAGTGTCCCATAAGGACAAAACTCATCCTGGTAAGCAGGAGGAAGGGAAAAAGTCCAAAGATAAGGAGGGTGGAGAATCTGATAAATCTTCTTCTCAAAAGGGCCACAAAAAGAAAAATAAGGGTAAGACACAAGAGAACTCACAGGGTAGTGAAGGTCAGCCTCCGAAACAGAACTCTGGTTACAATAAGCCTCCCTATGTAAACAGACCCAATGGATCTTGTTTTGCTTGTGGAGCAACTGACCACGTGAAGGGGGATCCCCGGTGTAAGGTTAGACCTTTGGGGGTCCACTCCGCTAATCTGGCCTTCTCCTCCTACGAGGAAGAAGAGATTACAGGAGCATCCTTCTCCTCAGACTCATTTCCCAGCGGGATAGAGGCTGAGGTAGTTTTAGTTTCCCTGGGTTCCTGGGAGCCTAAAGTCGCAGAGGCTTATGCTAGGATTCCAGATAATACCAAGCACTACTTTAAAGACAGTGTGCTGATCAATGGAGTAGATACTCCAGCTCTTAGGGATAGTGGGTGCAGTCGAACTGTAGTGGATTCTACCTTGGTAGACTCAGAGGAAGTTGCCAGAGCTACTCTGATGCCCACTAAGTTGGCTGACGGCCCACTCCGTATGTTCCCAGTAATACCTGTAAATCTTACTTTAAATGGTACAGCAGTCAGGATTCCAGTGAGCATTCAGAGAAACGTCCCGGGAAAGGTCTTGTTAGGTAATGATCTCAGAGCTTTAGGGCTCGTAGGAGACACTGCCGAAAGACCCTACACACGGTCTCAAGCACGGGCAGCATTGGCCAAGACCAATACGCCGCCCCAGCCGAAGGGGAAACCCAAGGCGAAAGGAGACTCTTCCAATAACATGAGATGGGATATCCAACTCCTTCCAATTCCAATCCTGAGACCCTTTTGATAGCAGAGATGTGATATCTCAATGTTTATACCAAACCTGAGACCCTTCCTACGGCATGAGATGTCATATTCAACTCCTTCCCATTCCAATCCTGAGACCCTTCCTATAGCATGAGATTTGATATCCAACTCCTTCCCATTCCAATCCTGAGACCCTTCCGATAGCAGCGACGTGATATCTCAATGCTTCTACCAAACCTGAGACCCTTCCTTTAGCATGAGATGTGATATCCAAATCCTTCACCTTCCAATCCTGAGACCCTTCCTATAGCATGAGATGTGATATCTCAATGCTTCTAATACCAAACCTGAGATCCTTCCTATAACATGAGATGTGATATCCAATTCCTTCCCATTCCAAACCTGAGACCCTTCCTATTGGATGAGATGTGATATCCAACTCCTTCCCATTCCAACCTTGAGACCCTTCCTATAGCATGAGATGTGATGTCTCAATGCTTCTAATACCAAACCTGAGATCCTTCCTATAACATGAGATGTGATATCCAACTCCTTCCATTCCAATCCTGAGACCCGTCCTATAGCATGAGATGTGATATCTCAAGGCTTATACCAAACCTGAGACCCTTCCTATAGCATGAGATGTGATATCCAACTGCTTCCCATTCCAATCCTGAGACCCTTCCTATAGCATGAGATGTGATATCTCAATGCTTCTAATACCAAACCTGAGATCCTTCCTCTAACATGAAATGTGATATCCAACTCCTTCCCTTTCCAAACCTAAGAGCCTATCTATAGCATGAGATGTGATATCCAAGTCCTTCACATTCCAACCCTTAGACCCTTCCTACAGCATGCAATATGATATCTCAATGATTCTAATAACAAACCTGAGACCCGTCCTATAACATGAGATGGGATATCCAACTCCTTCCCATTCCAATCCTGAGACACTTCCGATAGCAGAGATGTGATATCTCAATGCTTATACCAAACCTGAGACCCTTTCTATAACATGAGATGTGATATCCAAATCCTTCCCGTTCCAAACCTGAGACCCTTCCTTTAGCATGAGATGTGATATCCAGCTCCTTCCCATTCCAATCCTGAGACACTTCCGATAGCATGAGATGTGATATCTCAATGCTTCTAATATCAAAACTGAGACCCTCCCTATAGCATGATATGTGATATCTAAGTCCTTCCCATTCCAATCCTGAGACCCTCCCTATAGCATGAGATGTGATATCCAACTCCTTCCCATTCCAATCCTGAGACCCTTCCTATAGCATGAGATATGATATCTCAATACTTCTAATACCAAACGTGAGATCCTTCCGATAACATGAGATGTGATATCCAAATCCTTCCCCTTCCAAACCTGAGACCCTCCCTTTAGCATGAAATGTGATATCCAACTCCTTCCTATTCCAATCCTGAGACTCTTCTGATAGCATGAGATGTGATATCTCAATGCTTCTAATACCAAACCTGAGATCCTTCCGATAGCATGAGATGTGATATCTCAATGCTTCTAATACCAAACCTGAGATCCTTCCTATAACATGAGATGTGATATCCAAATCCTTCCCCTTCCAAACCTGAGACCCTCCCTTTAGCATGAGATGTGATATCTAACTCCTTCCCATTCCATTCCTGAGACCCTTCTGATAGCATGAGATGTGATATCTCAATGCCTCTAATACCAAACCTGAGATCCTACCTCTAACATGAAATGAGATATCCAACTCTTTCCCCTTCCAAACCTGAGAGCCTTCCTATAGCATGAGATGTGATATCCAAGTCCTTCCCATTCCAATACTGAGACCCTTCCTATAGCTTGAGATGTGATATCCAACTCCTTCCCATTCCAATTCTGAGACCCTTCCTATAGCATAAGATGTGATATCTCAATGCTTATACCAAACCTGAGAGCCTACCTATAACATGAGATGTGATATCCAAGTCCATCCCATTCCAATCCTTAGACCCTTCCTACAGCATGCGATGTGATATCTCAATGATTCCAATACCAAACCAGAGACTCTTCCTATAACATGAGATGGGATATCCAACTCCTTCCCATTCCAATTCTGAGAACCTTCCTATACTATGAGACTTGATATCTCAATGCTTCTAATACCAAACCTGAGACCCGTAATATAACATGAGATGTGATATCCAAATCCTTCCCCTTCCAAACCTTAGACCCTTCCTTTATCATGAGATGTGATATCCAACTCCTTCCCATTCCAATCCTGAGACCCTTCCGATATCATGAGATGTGATATCTCAAAGCTTCTAATATCAAACTTGAGACCCTCCCTATAGCATGAGATGTGATATCCAAGTCCTTCCCATTCCAATCCTGAGACCCTTCCTATAGCATGAGATGTGATATCTCAATGCTTCTAATACCAAACCTGAGACCCTTCCTATAACATGAGATGGGAATATCCAACTCCTTCCCATTCCAATCTTGAGACCCTTCCGATAGCAGAGATGTGATATCTCAATGCTTATACCAAACCTGAGATCCTTCCTATAACATGAGATGTGATATCCAACTCCTTCCCATTCCAATCCTGAGACACTTCCTATAGCATGAGATGTGATATCTCACTGCTTATACCAAACCTGAGACCCTTCCCATAGCAGGAGATGTGATATCCAATTCCTTCCCATTCCAATCCTCAGACCCTTCCTATAGCATGAGATGTGATATCTCAATGCTTCTAATGTCAAACTTGAGACCCTACCTATAGCATGAGATGTGATATCCAAGTCCTTCCCATTCCAATCCTGAGACACTTCCTATAGCATGAGATGTGATATCTCAATGCTTCTAATACCAAACTTGAGACTCTTCCTATAACATGAGAGGGGATATCCAACTCCTTCCCATTCCAATCCTGAGACCCTTTTGATAGCAGAGATGTGATATCTCAATGTTTATACCAAACCTGAGACCCTTCCTACGGCATGAGATGTCATATTCAACTCCTTCCCATTCCAATCCTGAGACCCTTTCTATAGCATGAGATTTGATATCCAACTCCTTCCCATTCCAATCCTGAGACCCTTCCTATAGCATGAGATGTGATGTCTCAATGCTTCTAATACCAAACCTGAGATCCTTCCTATAACATGAGATCTGATATCCAACTCCTTCCATTCCAATCCTGAGACCCTTCCTATAGCATGAGATGTGATATCTCAATGCTTATACCAAACCTGAGACCCTTCCTATAGCATGAGATGTGATATCCAACTCCTTCCCATTCCAATCCTGAGACCCTTCCTATAGCATGAGATGTGATATCTCAATGCTTCTAATACCAAACCTGAGATCCTTCCTCTAACATGAAATGTGAGATCCAACTCCTTCCCTTTCCAAACCTAAGAGCCTATCTATAGCATGAGATGTGATATCCAAGTCCTTCCCATTCCAATCCTGAGACCCTTCCTATAGCATGAGATGTGATATCTCAATGCTTCTAATACCAAACCTGAGATCCTTCCTCTAACATGAAATGTGAGATCCAACTCCTTCCCTTTCCAAACCTAAGAGCCTATCTATAGCATGAGATGTGATATCCAAGTCCTTCACATTCCAACCCTTAGACCCTTCCTACAGCATGCAATATGATATCTCAATGATTCCAATAACAAACCTGAGACCTGTCCTATAACATGAGATGGGATATCCAACTCCTTCCCATTCCAATCCTGAGACACTTCCGATAGCAGAGATGTGATATCTCAATGTTTATACCAAACCTGAGACCCTTCCTATAACATGAGATGTGATATCCAACTCCTTCCCGTTCCAAACCTGAGACCCTTCCTTTAGCATGAGATGTGATATCCAGCTCCTTCCCATTCCAATCCTGAGACACTTCCGATAGCATGAGATGTGATATCTCAATGCTTCTACCAAACCTGAGACCCTTCCTTTAGCATGAGATGTGATATCCAACTCCTTCCCATTCCAATCCTGAGACCCTTCCTATAGCATGAGATGTGATATCTCAATACTTCTAATACCAAACCTGAGATCCTTCCGATAACATGAGATGTGATATCTCAATACTTCTAATACCAAACCTGAGATACATCCTATAACATGAGATGTGATATCCAACTCCTTCCCTTTCCAAACCTGAGAGCCGTTCTATAGCATGAGATGTGATAACCAGGTCCTTCCCATTCCAATCCTTAGACCCTTCCTACAGCATGCAATATGATATCTCAATGATTCTAATAACAAACCTGAGACCCGTCCTATAGCATGAGATATGATATCCAAGTCCTTCCCATTCCAATCCTGAGACCCTTCCTATAACACGAAATGTGATATCCAACTCCTTCCCATTCCAACCTGAGACCCTTCCTATAGCATGAGATGGGATATCCAACTTCTTCCAAATCCAATACTGATACCCTTCCGATAGCATGAGATGTGATATCCCAATGCTTCTACCAAACCTGAGACCCATACTATGGCATGAGATGTGATATCAAACTCCTTCCCATTCCAATCCTGAGACCCTTCCTATAGCTTGAGGTGTGATATCCAACTCCTTCCCATTCCAATTCTGAGACCCTTCTTATACCATGAGACTTGATATCTCAATGCTTCTAATATTAAACCTGAGACCCGTCCTATAACATGAGATGTGATATCCAAATCCTTCCCCTTCCAAACCTTAGACCCTTCCTTTATCATGAGATGTGATATCCAACTCCTTCCCATTCCAATCCTGAGACCCTTCCGATATCATGAGATTTGTTATCTCAATGCTTCTAATATCAAACTTGAGACCCTACCTATAGCATGAGATGTGACATCCAAGTCCTTCCCATTCCAATCCTGAGACCCTTCCTATAGCATGAGATGTGATATCTCTATGCTTCTAATACCAAACCTGAGACCCTTCCTATAACATCAGATGGGATATCCAACTCCTTCCCATTCCAATCCTGAGACCTTTCCGATAGCAGAGATGTGATATCTCAATGCTTATACCAAACCTGAGAACCTTCCTATGGCCTGAGATGTCATATACAACTCCTTCCCATTCCAATCCTGAGACCCTTCCTTTAGCATGAGATGTGATATCTCAATGCTTATAGCAAACCTGAGAGCCTACCTATAACATGAGATGTGATATCCAAGTCCATCCCATTCCAATCCTTAGACCCTTCCTACAGCATGCGATGTGATATCTCAATGATTCTAATACCAAACCAGAGACTCTTCCTATAACATGAGATGGGATATCCAACTCCTTCCCATTCCAATCCTGAGCCGCTTCCGATAGCAGAGATGTGATATCTCAATGCTTATACCAAACCTGAGACCCTTCCTATAACATGAGATGTGATATCCAACTCCTTCCCGTTCCAAACCTGAGACACTAACTATAGCATATGTGATATCCAACTCCTTCCCATTCCAAACATGAGACCCTTCCTATAGCAAGAAAGTAATATCCAACTCCTACCCATTCCAATCCTGAGACCCTTCCTATAGCAAGAGATGTGATATCCAAATCCTTCCCATTCCAATCCTGAGACCCTTCCTATAACATGAGATGTGATATCCAACTCCTTCCCATTCCAACCTGAGACACTTCCTATAGCATGAGAAGGGATATCCAACTCATTCCCAATCCAATCCTGAGACCCTTCCGATAGCAGAGATGTGATATCTCAATGCTTATACCAAACCTGAGACCCTTCCTATGGCATGAGATGTGATATCCAACTCCTTGCCATTCAAATCCTGAGACCCTTCCTATAGCATGAGAAGGGATATCCAACTCCTTCCCAATCCAATCCTGAGACCCTTCCGATAGCAGCGACGTGATATCTCAATGCTTCTACCAAACCTGAGACCCTTCCTTTAGCATGAGATGTGATATCCAAATCCTTCACATTCCAATCCTGAGACCCTTCCTATAGCATGAGATGTGATATCTCAATGCTTCTAATACCAAACCTGAGATCCTTCCTATAACATGAGATGTGATATCCAATTCCTTCCCATTCCAAACCTGAGACCCTTCCTATTGGATGAGATGTGATATCCAACTCCTTCCCATTCCAACCCTGAGACCCTTCCTATAGCATGAGATGTGATGTCTCAATGCTTCTAATACCAAACCTGAGATCCTTCCTATAACATGAGATGTGATATCCAACTCCTTCCATTCCAATCCTGAGACCCGTCCTATAGCATGAGATGTGATATCTCAATGCTTATACCAAACCTGAGACCCTTCCTATAGCATGAGATGTGATATCCAACTGCTTCCCATTCCAATCCTGAGACCCTTCCTATAGCATGAGATGTGATATCTCAATGCTTCTAATACCAAACCTGAGATCCTTCCTCTAACATGAAAAGTGATATCCAACTCCTTCCCTTTCCAAACCTAAGAGCCTATCTATAGCATGAGATGTGATATCCAAGTCCTTCACATTCCAACCCTTAGACCCTTCCTACAGCATGCAATATGATATCTCAATGATTCTAATAACAAACCTGAGACCCGTCCTATAACATGAGATGGGATATCCAACTCCTTCCCATTCCAATCCTGAGACACTTCCGATAGCAGAGATGTGATATCTCAATGCTTATACCAAACCTGAGACCCTTCCTATAACATGAGATGTGATATCCAAATCCTTCCCGTTCCAAACCTGAGACCCTTCCTTTAGCATGAGATGTGATATCCAGCTCCTTCCCATTCCAATCCTGAGACACTTCTGATAGCATGAGATGTGATATCTCAATGCTTCTAATATCAAAACTGAGACCCTCCCTATAGCATGATATGTGATATCTAAGTCCTTCGCATTCCAATCCTGAGACCCTCCCTATAGCATGAGATGTGATATCCAACTCCTTCCCATTCCAATCCTGAGACCCTTCCTATAGCATGAGATGTGATATCTCAATGCTTCTACCAAACCTGAGACCCTTCCTTTAGCATGAGATGTGATATCCAACTCCTTCCCATTCCAATCCTGAGACCCTTCCTATAGCATGAGATGTGATATCTCAATACTTCTAATACCAAACCTGAGATCCTTCCGATAACATGAGATGTGATATCTCAATACTTCTAATACCAAACCTGAGATCCATCCTATAACATGAGATTTGATATCCAACTCCTTCCCTTTCCAAACCTGAGAGCCGTTCTATAGCATGAGATGTGATAACCAGGTCCTTCCCATTCCAATCCTTAGACCCTTCCTACAGCATGCAATATGATATCTCAATGATTCTAATAACAAACCTGAGACCCGTCCTATAGCATGAGATATGATATCCAAGTCCTTCCCATTCCAATCCTGAGACCCTTCCTATAACACGAAATGTGATATCGAACTCCTTCCCATTCCAACCTGAGACCCTTCCTATAGCATGAGATGGGATATCCAACTTCTTCCAAATCCAATACTGATACCCTTCCGATAGCATGAGATGTGATATCCCAATGCTTCTACCAAACCTGAGACCCATACTATGGCATGAGATGTGATATCAAACTCCTTCCCATTCCAATCCTGAGACCCTTCCTATAGCTTGAGGTGTGATATCCAACTCCTTCCCATTCCAATTCTGAGACCCTTCTTATACCATGAGACTTGATATCTCAATGCTTCTAATATTAAACCTGAGACCCGTCCTATAACATGAGATGTGATATCCAAATCCTTCCCCTTCCAAACCTTAGACCCTTCCTTTATCATGAGATGTGATATCCAACTCCTTCCCATTCCAATCCTGAGACCCTTCCGATATCATGAGATTTGTTATCTCAATGCTTCTAATATCAAACTTGAGACCCTACCTATAGCATGAGATGTGACATCCAAGTCCTTCCCATTCCAATCCTGAGACCCTTCCTATAGCATGAGATGTGATATCTCTATGCTTCTAATACCAAACCTGAGACCCTTCCTATAACATGAGATGGGATATCCAACTCCTTCCCATTCCAATCCTGAGACCTTTCCGATAGCAGAGATGTGATATCTCAATGCTTATACCAAACCTGAGAACCTTCCTATGGCCTGAGATGTCATATACAACTCCTTCCCATTCCAATCCTGAGACCCTTCCTTTAGCATGAGATGTGATATCTCAATGCTTATACCAAATCTGAGACCCTTCCTATAGCATGAGATGTGATATCCAATTCCTTCCCATTCCAATCCTGTGACCCTTCCTATAGCATGAGATGTGATATCTCAATGCTTATAGCAAACCTGAGAGCCTACCTATAACATGAGATGTGATATCCAAGTCCATCCCATTCCAATCCTTAGACCCTTCCTACAGCATGCTATATGATATCTCAATGATTCTAATACCAAACCAGAGACTCTTCCTATAACATGAGATGGGATATCCAACTCCTTCCCATTCCAATCCTGAGCCGCTTCCGATAGCAGAGATGTGATATCTCAATGCTTATACCAAACCTGAGACCCTTCCTATAACATGAGATGTGATATCCAACTCCTTCCCGTTCCAAACCTGAGACACTAACTATAGCATATGTGATATCCAACTCCTTCCCATTCCAAACATGAGACCCTTCCTATAGCAAGAAAGTAATATCCAACTCCTACCCATTCCAATCCTGAGACCCTTCCTATAGCAAGAGATGTGATATCCAAATCCTTCCCATTCCAATCCTGAGACCCTTCCTATAACATGAGATGTGATATCCAACTCCTTCCCATTCCAACCTGAGACACTTCCTATAGCATGAGAAGGGATATCCAACTCCTTCCCAATCCAATCCTGAGACCCTTCCGATAGCAGAGATGTGATATCTCAATGCTTATACCAAACCTGAGACCCTTCCTATGGCATGAGATGTGATATCCAACTCCTTGCCATTCAAATCCTGAGACCCTTCCTATAGCATGAGAAGGGATATCCAACTCCTTCCCAATCCAATCCTGAGACCCTTCCGATAGCAGCGACGTGATATCTCAATGCTTCTACCAAACCTGAGACCCTTCCTTTAGCATGAGATGTGATATCCAAATCCTTCACATTCCAATCCTGAGACCCTTCCTATAGCATGAGATGTGATATCTCAGTGCTTCTAATACCAAACCTGAGATCCTTCCTATAACATGAGATGTGATATCCAATTCCTTCCCATTCCAATCCTGAGACCCGTCCTATAGCATGAGATGTGATATCTCAATGCTTATACCAAACCTGAGACCCTTCCTATAGCATGAGATGTGATATCCAACTGCTTCCCATTCCAATCCTGAGACCCTTCCTATAGCATGAGATGTGATATCTCAATGCTTCTAATACCAAACCTGAGATCCTTCCTCTAACATGAAATGTGATATCCAACTCCTTCCCTTTCCAAACCTAAGAGCCTATCTATAGCATGAGATGTGATATCCAAGTCCTTCACATTCCAACCCTTAGACCCTTCCTACAGCATGCAATATGATATCTCAATGATTCTAATAACAAACCTGAGACCCGTCCTATAACATGAGATGGGATATCCAACTCCTTCCCATTCCAATCCTGAGACACTTCCGATAGCAGAGATGTGATATCTCAATGCTTATACCAAACCTGAGACCCTTCCTATAACATGAGATGTGATATCCAAATCCTTCCCGTTCCAAACCTGAGACCCTTCCTTTAGCATGAGATGTGATATCCAGCTCCTTCCCATTCCAATCCTGAGACACTTCCGATAGCATGAGATGTGATATCTCAATGCTTCTAATATCAAAACTGAGACCCTCCCTATAGCATGATATGTGATATCTAAGTCCTTCCCATTCCAATCCTGAGACCCTCCCTATAGCATGAGATGTGATATCCAACTCCTTCCCATTCCAATCCTGAGACCCTTCCTATAGCATGAGATATGATATCTCAATACTTCTAATACCAAACGTGAGATCCTTCCGATAACATGAGATGTGATATCCAAATCCTTCCCCTTCCAAACCTGAGACCCTCCCTTTAGCATGAAATGTGATATCCAACTCCTTCCTATTCCAATCCTGAGACTCTTCTGATAGCATGAGATGTGATATCTCAATGCTTCTAATACCAAACCTGAGATCCTTCCGATAGCATGAGATGTGATATCTCAATGCTTCTAATACCAAACCTGAGATCCTTCCTATAACATGAGATGTGATATCCAAATCCTTCCCCTTCCAAACCTGAGACCCTCCCTTTAGCATGAGATGTGATATCTAACTCCTTCCCATTCCATTCCTGAGACCCTTCTGATAGCATGAGATGTGATATCTCAATGCCTCTAATACCAAACCTGAGATCCTACCTCTAACATGAAATGAGATATCCAACTCTTTCCCCTTCCAAACCTGAGAGCCTTCCTATAGCATGAGATGTGATATCCAAGTCCTTCCCATTCCAATACTGAGACCCTTCCTATAGCTTGAGATGTGATATCCAACTCCTTCCCATTCCAATTCTGAGACCCTTCCTATAGCATGAGATGTGATATCTCAATGCTTATACCAAACCTGAGAGCCTACCTATAGCATGAGATGTGATATCCAAGTCCATCCCATTCCAATCCTTAGACCCTTCCTACAGCATGCGATGTGATATCTCAATGATTCTAATACCAAACCAGAGACTCTTCCTATAACATGAGATGGGATATCCAACTCCTTCCCATTCCAATTCTGAGACCCTTCCTATACTATGAGACTTGATATCTCAATGCTTCTAATACCAAACCTGAGACCCGTAATATAACATGAGATGTGATATCCAAATCCTTCCCCTTCCAAACCTTAGACCCTTCCTTTATCATGAGATGTGATATCCAACTCCTTCCCATTCCAATCCTGAGACCCTTCCGATATCATGAGATGTGATATCTCAAAGCTTCTAATATCAAACTTGAGACCCTCCCTATAGCATGAGATGTGATATCCAAGTCCTTCCCATTCCAATCCTGAGACCCTTCCTATAGCATGAGATGTGATATCTCAATGCTTCTAATACCAAACCTGAGACCCTTCCTATAACATGAGATGGGAATATCCAACTCCTTCCCATTCCAATCTTCAGACCCTTCCGATAGCAGAGATGTGATATCTCAATGCTTATACCACACCTGAGATCCTTCCTATAACATGAGATGTGATATCCAACTCCTTCCCATTCCAATCCTGAGACACTTCCTATAGCATGAGATGTGATATCTCACTGCTTATACCAAACCTGAGACCCTTCCCATAGCAGATGTGATATCCAACTCCTTCCCATTCCAATCCTCAGACCCTTCCTATAGCATGAGATGTGATATCTCAATGCTTCTAATGTCAAACTTGAGACCCTACCTATAGCAGGAGATGTGATATCCAAGTCCTTCCCATTCCAATCCTGAGACACTTCCTATAGCATGAGATGTGATATCTCAATGCTTCTAATACCAAACCTGAGACTCTTCCTATAACATGAGATGGGATATCCAACTCCTTCCAATTCCAATCCTGAGACCCTTTTGATAGCAGAGATGTGATATCTCAATGTTTATACCAAACCTGAGACCCTTCCTACGGCATGAGATGTCATATTCAACTCCTTCCCATTCCAATCCTGAGACCCTTCCTATAGCATGAGATTTGATATCCAACTCCTTCCCATTCCAATCCTGAGACCCTTCCTATAGCATGAGATGTGATGTCTCAATGCTTCTAATACCAAACCTGAGATCCTTCCTATAACATGAGATGTGATATACAACTCCTTCCATTCCAATCCTGAGACCCTTCCTATAGCATGAGATGTGATATATCAATGCTTATACCAAACCTGAGACCCTTCCTATAGCATGAGATGTGATATCCAACTCCTTCCCATTCCAATCCTGAGACCCTTCCTATAGCCTGAGATGTGATATCCAATTCCTTCCCATTCCAATCCTGAGACCCTTCCTATAGCATGAGATGTGATATCTCAATGCTTATACCAAACCTGAGAGCCTACCTATAACATGAGATGTGATATCCAAGTCCATCCCATTCCAATCCTTAGACCCTTCCTACAGCATGCGATGTGATATCTCAATGATTCTAATACCAAACCAGAGACTCTTCCTATAACATGAGATGGGATATCCAACTCCTTCCCATTCCAATCCTGAGCCGCTTCCGATAGCAGAGATGTGATATCTCAATGCTTATACCAAACCTGAGACCCTTCCTATAACATGAGACGTGATATCCAACTCCTTCCCGTTCCAAACCTGAGACACTAACTATAGCATATGTGATATCCAACTCCTTCCCATTCCAAACATGAGACCCTTCCTATAGCAAGAAAGTAATATCCAACTCCTACCCATTCCAATCCTGAGACCCTTCCTATAGCAAGAGATGTGATATCCAAATCCTTCCCATTCCAATCCTGAGACCCTTCCTATAACATGAGATGTGATATCCAACTCCTTCCCATTCCAACCTGAGACACTTCCTATAGCATGAGAAGGGATATCCAACTCCTTCCCAATCCAATCCTGAGACCCTTCCGATAGCAGAGATGTGATATCTCAATGCTTATACCAAACCTGAGACCCTTCCTATGGCATGAGATGTGATATCCAAATCCTTGCCATTCAAATCCTGAGACCCTTCCTATAGCATGAGAAGGGATATCCAACTCCTTCCCAATCCAATCCTGAGACCCTTCCGATAGCAGCGACGTGATATCTCAATGCTTCTACCAAACCTGAGACCCTTCCTTTAGCATGAGATGTGATATCCAAATCCTTCACATTCCAATCCTGAGACCCTTCCTATAGCATGAGATGTGATATCTCAATGCTTCTAATACCAAACCTGAGATCCTTCCTATAACATGAGATGTGATATCCAATTCCTTCCCATTCCAAACCTGAGACCCTTCCTATTGGATGAGATGTGATATCCAACTCCTTCCCATTCCAACCCTGAGACCCTTCCTATAGCATGAGATGTGATGTCTCAATGCTTCTAATACCAAACCTGAGATCCTTCCTATAACATGAGATGTGATATCCAACTCCTTCCATTCCAATCCTGAGACCCGTCCTATAGCATGAGATGTGATATCTCAATGCTTATACCAAACCTGAGACCCTTCCTATAGCATGAGATGTGATATCCAACTGCTTCCCATTCCAATCCTGAGACCCTTCCTATAGCATGAGATGTGATATCTCAATGCTTCTAATACCAAACCTGAGATCCTTCCTCTAACATGAAATATGATATCCAACTCCTTCCCTTTCCAAACCTAAGAGCCTATCTATAGCATGAGATGTGATATCCAAGTCCTTCACATTCCAACCCTTAGACCCTTCCTACAGCATGCAATATGATATCTCAATGATTCTAATAACAAACCTGAGACCCGTCCTATAACATGAGATGGGATATCCAACTCCTTCCCATTCCAATCCTGAGACACTTCCGATAGCAGAGATGTGATATCTCAATGCTTATACCAAACCTGAGACCCTTCCTATAACATGAGATGTGATATCCAAATCCTTCTCGTTCCAAACCTGAGACCCTTCCTTTAGCATGAGATGTGATATCCAGCTCCTTCCCATTCCAATCCTGAGACACTTCCGATAGCATGAGATGTGATATCTCAATGCTTCTAATATCAAAACTGAGACCCTCCCTATAGCATGATATGTGATATCTAAGTCCTTCCCATTCCAATCCTGAGACCCTCCCTATATAATGAGATGTGATATCCAACTCCTTCCCATTCCAATCCTGAGACCCTTCCTATAGCATGAGATATGATATCTCAATACTTCTAATACCAAACGTGAGATCCTTCCGATAACATGAGATGTGATATCCAAATCCTTCCCCTTCCAAACCTGAGACCCTCCCTTTAGCATGAAATGTGATATCCAACTCCTTCCTATTCCAATCCTGAGACTCTTCTGATAGCATGAGATGTGATATCTCAATGCTTCTAATACCAAACCTGAGATCCTTCCGATAGCATGAGATGTGATATCTCAATGCTTCTAATACCAAACCTGAGATCCTTCCTATAACATGAGATGTGATATCCAAATCCTTCCCCTTCCAAACCTGAGACCCTCCCTTTAGCATGAGATGTGATATCTAACTCCTTCCCATTCCATTCCTGAGACCCTTCTGATAGCATGAGATGTGATATCTCAATGCCTCTAATACCAAACCTGAGATCCTACCTCTAACATGAAATGAGATATCCAACTCTTTCCCCTTCCAAACCTGAGAGCCTTCCTATAGCATGAGATGTGATATCCAAGTCCTTCCCATTCCAATACTGAGACCCTTCCTATAGCTTGAGATGTGATATCCAACTCCTTCCCATTCCAATTCTGAGACCCTTCCTACAGCATGCGATGTGAATATCTCAATGATTCTAATACCAAACCAGAGACTCTTCCTATAACATGAGATGGGATATCCAACTCCTTCCCATTCCAATTCTGAGACCCTTCCTATACTATGAGACTTGATATCTCAATGCTTCTAATACCAAACCTGAGACCCGTAATATAACATGAGATGTGATATCCAAATCCTTCCCCTTCCAAACCTTAGACCCGTCCTTTATCATGAGATGTGATATCCAACTCCTTCCCATTCCAATCCTGAGACCCTTCCGATATCATGAGATGTGATATCTGAAAGCTTCTAATATCAAACTTGAGACCCTCCCTATAGCATGAGATGTGATAACCAAGTCCTTCCCATTCCAATCCTGAGACCCTTCCTATAGCATGAGATGTGATATCTCAATGCTTCTAATACCAAACCTGAGACCCTTCCTATAACATGAGATGGGAATATCCAACTCCTTCCCATTCCAATCTTGAGACCCTTCTGATAGCAGAGATGTGATATCTCAATGCTTATACCACACCTGAGATCCTTCCTATAACATGAGATGTGATATCCAACTCCTTCCCATTCCAATCCTGAGACACTTCCTATAGCATGAGATGTGATATCTCACTGCTTATACCAAACCTGAGACCCTTCCCATAGCAGGAGATGTGATATCCAACTCCTTCCCATTCCAATCCTCAGACCCTTCCTATAGCATGAGATGTGATATCTCAATGCTTCTAATGTCAAACTTGAGACCCTACCTATAGGATGAGATGTGATATCCAAGTCCTTCCCATTCCAATCCTGAGACACTTCCTATAGCATGAGATGTGATATCTCAATGCTTCTAATACCAAACCTGAGACTCTTCCTATAACATGAGATGGGATATCCAACTCCTTCCAATTCCAATCCTGAGACCCTTTTGATAGCAGAGATGTGATATCTCAATGTTTATACCAAACCTGAGACCCTTCCTACGGCATGAGATGTCATATTCAACTCCTTCCCATTCCAATCCTGAGACCCTTCCTATAGCATGAGATTTGATATCCAACTCCTTCCCATTCCAATCCTGAGACCCTTCCTATAGCATGAGATGTGATGTCTTAATGCTTCTAATACCAAACCTGAGATCCTTCCTATAACATGAGATGTGATATCCAACTCCTTCCATTCCAATCCTGAGACCCTTCCTATAGCATGAGATGTGATATCTCAATGCTTATACCAAACCCGAGACCCTTCCTATAGCATGAGATGTGATATCCAACTCCTTCCCATTCCAATCCTGAGACCCTTCCTATAGCCTGAGATGTGATATCCAATTCCTTCCCATTCCAATCCTGAGACCCTTCCTATAGCATGAGATGTGATATCTCAATGCTTATACCAAACCTGAGAGCCTACCTATAACATGAGATGTGATATCCAAGTCCATCCCATTCCAATCCTTAGACCCTTCCTACAGCATGCGATGTGATATCTCAATGATTCTAATACCAAACCAGAGACTCTTCCTATAACATGAGATGGGATATCCAACTCCTTCCCATTCCAATCCTGAGCCGCTTCTGATAGCAGAGATGTGATATCTCAATGCTTATACCAAACCTGAGACCCTTCCTATAACATGAGATGTGATATCCAACTCCTTCCCGTTCCAAACCTGAGACACTAACTATAGCATATGTGATATCCAACTCCTTCCCATTCCAAACATGAGACCCTTCCTATAGCAAGAAAATAATATCCAACTCCTACCCATTCCAATCCTGAGACCCTTCCTATAGCAAGAGATGTGATATCCAAATCCTTCCCATTCCAATCCTGAGACCCTTCCTATAACATGAGATGTGATATCCAACTCCTTCCCATTCCAACCTGAGACACTTCCTATAGCATGAGAAGGGATATCCAACTCCTTCCCAATCCAATCCTGAGACCCTTCCGATAGCAGAGATGTGATATCTCAATGCTTATACCAAACCTGAGACCCTTCCTATAGCATGAGATGTGATATCCAACTCCTTCCCATTCCAATCCTGAGACCCTTCCTATAGCCTGAGATGTGATATCCAATTCCTTCCCATTCCAATCCTGAGACCCTTCCTATAGCATGAGATGTGATATCTCAATGCTTATACCAAACCTGAGAGCCTACCTATAACATGAGATGTGATATCCAAGTCCATCCCATTCCAATCCTTAGACCCTTCCTACAGCATGCGATGTGATATCTCAATGATTCTAATACCAAACCAGAGACTCTTCCTATAACATGAGATGGGATATCCAACTCCTTCCCATTCCAATCCTGAGCCGCTTCTGATAGCAGAGATGTGATATCTCAATGCTTATACCAAACCTGAGACCCTTCCTATAACATGAGATGTGATATCCAACTCCTTCCCGTTCCAAACCTGAGACACTAACTATAGCATATGTGATATCCAACTCCTTCCCATTCCAAACATGAGACCCTTCCTATAGCAAGAAAATAATATCCAACTCCTACCCATTCCAATCCTGAGACCCTTCCTATAGCAAGAGATGTGATATCCAAATCCTTCCCATTCCAATCCTGAGACCCTTCCTATAACATGAGATGTGATATCCAACTCCTTCCCATTCCAACCTGAGACACTTCCTATAGCATGAGAAGGGATATCCAACTCCTTCCCAATCCAATCCTGAGACCCTTCCGATAGCAGAGATGTGATATCTCAATGCTTATACCAAACCTGAGACCCTTCCTATGGCATGAGATGTGATATCCAACTCCTTGCCATTCAAATCCTGAGACCCTTCCTATAGCATGAGAAGGGATATCCAACTCCTTCCCAATCCAATCCTGAGACCCTTCCGATAGCAGCGACGTGATATCTCAATGCTTCTACCAAACCTGAGACCCTTCCTTTAGCATGAGATGTGATATCCAAATCCTTCACATTCCAATCCTGAGACCCTTCCTATAGCATGAGATGTGATATCTCAATGCTTCTAATACCAAACCTGAGATCCTTCCTATAACATGAGATGTGATATCCAATTCCTTCCCATTCCAAACCTGAGACCCTTCCTATTGGATGAGATGTGATAACCAACTCCTTCCCATTCCAACCCTGAGACCCTTCCTATAGCATGAGATGTGATGTCTCAATGCTTCTAATACCAAACCTGAGATCCTTCCTATAACATGAGATGTGATATCCAACTCCTTCCATTCCAATCCTGAGACCCGTCCTATAGCATGAGATGTGATATCTCAATGCTTATACCAAACCTGAGACCCTTCCTATAGCATGAGATGTCATATCCAACTGCTTCCCATTCCAATCCTGAGACCCTTCCTATAGCATGAGATGTGATATCTCAATGCTTCTAATACCAAACCTGAGATCCTTCCTCTAACATGAAATGTGATATCCAACTCCTTCCCTTTCCAAACCTAAGAGCCTATCTATAGCATGAGATGTGATATCCAAGTCCTTCACATTCCAACCCTTAGACCCTTCCTACAGCATGCAATATGATATCTCAATGATTCTAATAACAAACCTGAGACCCGTCCTATAACATGAGATGGGATATCCAACTCCTTCCCATTCCAATCCTGAGACACTTCCGATAGCAGAGATGTGATATCTCAATGCTTATACCAAACCTGAGACCCTTCCTATAACATGAGATGTGATATCCAAATCCTTCTCGTTCCAAACCTGAGACCCTTCCTTTAGCATGAGATGTGATATCCAGCTCCTTCCCATTCCAATCCTGAGACACTTCCGATAGCATGAGATGTGATATCTCAATGCTTCTAATATCAAAACTGAGACCCTCCCTATAGCATGATATGTGATATCTAAGTCCTTCCCATTCCAATCCTGAGACCCTCCCTATAGCATGAGATGTGATATCCAACTCCTTCCCATTCCAATCCTGAGACCCTTCCTATAGCATGAGATATGATATCTCAATACTTCTAATACCAAACGTGAGATCCTTCCGATAACATGAGATGTGATATCCAAATCCTTCCCCTTCCAAACCTGAGACCCTCCCTTTAGCATGAAATGTGATATCCAACTCCTTCCTATTCCAATCCTGAGACTCTTCTGATAGCATGAGATGTGATATCTCAATGCTTCTAATACCAAACCTGAGATCCTTCCGATAGCATGAGATGTGATATCTCAATGCTTCTAATACCAAACCTGAGATCCTTCCTATAACATGAGATGTGATATCCAAATCCTTCCACCTCCAAACCTGAGACCCTCCCTTTAGCATGAGATGTGATATCTAACTCCTTCCCATTCCATTCCTGAGACCCTTCTGATAGCATGAGATGTGATATCTCAATGCCTCTAATACCAAACCTGAGATCCTACCTCTAACATGAAATGAGATATCCAACTCTTTCCCCTTCCAAACCTGAGAGCCTTCCTATAGCATGAGATGTGATATCCAAGTCCTTCCCATTCCAATACTGAGACCCTTCCTATAGCTTGAGATGTGATATCCAACTCCTTCCCATTCCAATTCTGAGACCCTTCCTATAGCATGAGATGTGATATCTCAATGCTTATACCAAACCTGAGAGCCTACCTATAGCATGAGATGTGATATCCAAGTCCATCCCATTCCAATCCTTAGACCCTTCCTACAGCATGCGATGTGAATATCTCAATGATTCTAATACCAAACCAGAGACTCTTCCTATAAAATGAGATGGGATATCCAACTCCTTCCCATTCCAATTCTGAGACCCTTCCTATACTATGAGACTTGATATCTCAATGCTTCTAATACCAAACCTGAGACCCGTAATATAACATGAGATGTGATATCCAAATCCTTCCCCTTCCAAACCTTAGACCCTTCCTTTATCATCCAACTCCTTCCCATTCCAATCCTGAGACCCTTCCGATATCATGAGATGTGATATCTCAAAGCTTCTAATATCAAACTTGAGACCCTCCCTATAGCATGAGATGTGATATCCAAGTCCTTCCCATTCCAATCCTGAGACCCTTCCTATAGCATGAGATGTGATATCTCAATGCTTCTAATACCAAACCTGAGACCCTTCCTATAACATGAGATGGGAATATCCAACTCCTTCCCATTCCAATCTTGAGACCCTTCCGATAGCAGAGATGTGATATCTCAATGCTTATACCACACCTGAGATCCTTCCTATAACATGAGATGTGATATCCAACTCCTTCCCATTCCAATCCTGAGACACTTCCTATAGCATGAGATGTGATATCTCACTGCTTATACCAAACCTGAGACCCTTCCCATAGCAGGAGATGTGATATCCAACTCCTTCCCATTCCAATCCTCAGACCCTTCCTATAGCATGAGATGTGATATCTCAATGCTTCTAATGTCAAACTTGAGACCCTACATATAGCATGAGATGTGATATCCAAGTCCTTCCCATTCCAATCCTGAGACACTTCCTATAGCATGAGATGTGATATCTCAATGCTTCTAATACCAAACCTGAGACTCTTCCTATAACATGAGATGGGATATCCAACTCCTTCCAATTCCAATCCTGAGACCCTTTTGATAGCAGAGATGTGATATCTCAATGTTTATACCAACCCTGAGACCCTTCCTACGGCATGAGATGTCATATTCAACTCCTTCCCATTCCAATCCTGAGACCCTTCCTATAGCATGAGATTTGATATCCAACTCCTTCCCATTCCAATCCTGAGACCCTTCCTATAGAATGAGATGTGATGTCTCAATGCTTCTAATACCAAACCTGAGATCCTTCCTATAACATGAGATGTGATATCCAACTCCTTCCATTCCAATCCTGAGATCCTTACTATAGCATGAGATGTGATATATCAATGCTTATACCAAACCTGAGACCCTTCCTATAGCATGAGATGTGATATCCAACTCCTTCCCATTCCAATCCTGAGACCCTTCCTATAGCCTGAGATGTGATATCCAATTCCTTCCCATTCCAATCCTGAGACCCTTCCTATAGCATGAGATGTGATATCTCAATGCTTATACCAAACCTGAGAGCCTACCTATAACATGAGATGTGATATCCAAGTCCATCCCATTCCAATCCTTAGACCCTTCCTACAGCATGCGATGTGATATCTCAATGATTCTAATACCAAACCAGAGACTCTTCCTATAACATGAGATGGGATATCCAACTCCTTCCCATTCCAATCCTGAGCCGCTTCCGATAGCAGAGATGTGATATCTCAATGCTTATACCAAACCTGAGACCCTTCCTATAACATGAGATGTGATATCCAACTCCTTCCCGTTCCAAACCTGAGACACTAACTATAGCATATGTGATATCCAACTCCTTCCCATTCCAAACATGAGACCCTTCCTATAGCAAGAAAGTAATATCCAACTCCTACCCATTCCAATCCTGAGATCCTTCCTATAACATGAGATGTGATATCCAACTTCTTCCCATTCCAACCTGAGACACTTCCTATAGCATGAGAAGGGATATCCAACTCCTTCCCAATCCAAACCTGAGACCCTTCCTATGGCATGAGATGTGATATCCAACTCCTTGCCATTCAAATCCTGAGACCCTTCCTATAGCATGAGAAGGGATATCCAACTCCTTCCCAATCCAATCCTGAGACCCTTCCGATAGCAGTGACGTGATATCTCAATGCTTCTACCAAACCTGAGACCCTTCCTTTAGCATGAGATGTGATATCCAAATCCTTCACATTCCAATCCTGAGATCCTTCCTATAACATGAGATGTGATATCCAACTTCTTCCCATTCCAACCTGAGACACTTCCTATAGCATGAGAAGGGATATCCAACTCCTTCCCAATCCAAACCTGAGACCCTTCCTATGGCATGAGATGTGATATCCAACTCCTTGCCATTCAAATCCTGAGACCCTTCCTATAGCATGAGAAGGGATATCCAACTCCTTCCCAATCCAATCCTGAGACCCTTCCGATAGCAGTGACGTGATATCTCAATGCTTCTACCAAACCTGAGACCCTTCCTTTAGCATGAGATGTGATATCCAAATCCTTCACATTCCAATCCTGAGACCCTTCCTATAGCATGAGATGTGATATCTCAATGCTTCTAATACCAAACCTGAGATCCTTCCTATAACATGAGATGTGATATCCAATTCCTTCCCATTCCAAACCTGAGACCCTTCCTATTGGATGAGATGTGATATCCAACTCCTTCCCATTCCAACCCTGAGACCCTTCCTATAGCATGAGATGTGATGTCTCAATGCTTCTAATACCAAACCTGAGATCCTTCCTATAAAATGAGATGTGATATCCAACTCCTTCCATTCCAATCCTGAGACCCGTCCTATAGCATGAGATGTGATATCTCAATGCTTATACCAAACCTGAGACCCTTCCTATAGCATGAGATGTGATATCCAACTGCTTCCCATTCCAATCCTGAGACCCTTCCTATAGCATGAGATGTGATATCTCAATGCTTCTAATACCAAACCTGAGATCCTTCCTCTAACATGAAATGTGATATCCAACTCCTTCCCTTTCCAAACCTAAGAGCCTATCGATAGCATGAGATGTGATATCCAAGTCCTTCACATTCCAACCCTTAGACCCTTCCTACAGCATGCAATATGATATCTCAATGATTCTAATAACAAACCTGAGACCCGTCTTATAACATGAGATGGGATATCCAACTCCTTCCCATTCCAATCCTGAGACACTTCCGATAGCAGAGATGTGATATCTCAATGCTTATACCAAACCTGAGACTCTTCCTATAACATGAGATGGGATATCCAACTCCTTCCAATTCCAATCCTGAGACCCTTTTGATAGCAGAGATGTGATATCTCAATGTTTATACCAAACCTGAGACCCTTCCTACGGCATGAGATGTCATATTCAACTCCTTCCCATTCCAATCCTGAGACCCTTCCTATAGCATGAGATTTGATATCCAACTCCTTCCCATTCCAATCCTGAGACCCTTCCTATAGCATGAGATGTGATGTCTCAATGCTTCTAATACCAAACCTGAGATCCTTCCTATAACATGAGATGTGATATCCAACTCCTTCCATTCCAATCCTGAGACCCTTCCTATAGCATGAGATGTGATATCTCAATGCTTATACCAAACCTGAGACCCTTCCTATAGCATGAGATGTGATATCCAACTCCTTCCCATTCCAATCCTGAGACCCTTCCTATAGCCTGAGATGTGATATCCAATTCCTTCCCATTCCAATCCTGACACCCTTCCTATAGCATGAGATGTGATATCTCAATGCTTATACCAAACCTGAGAGCCTACCTATAATATGAGATGTGATATCCAAGTCCATCCCATTCCAATCCTTAGACCCTTCCTACAGCATGCGATGTGATATCTCAATGATTCTAATACCAAACCAGAGACTCTTCCTATAACATGAGATGGGATATCCAACTCCTTCCCATTCCAATTATGAGACCCTTCCTATACTATGAGACTTGATATCTCAATGCTTCTAATACCAAACCTGAGACCCGTAATATAACATGAGATGTGATATCCAAATCCTTCCCCTTCCAAACCTTAGACCCTTCCTTTATCATGAGATGTGATATCCAACTCCTTCCCATTCCAATCCTGAGACCCTTCCGATATCATGAGATGTGATATCTCAAAGCTTCTAATATCAAACTTGAGACCCTCCCTATAGCATGAGATGTGATATCCAAGTCCTTCCCATTCCAATCCTGAGACCCTTCCTATAGCATGAGATGTGATATCTCAATGCTTCTAATACCAAACCTGAGACCCTTCCTATAACATGAGATGGGAATATCCAACTCCTTCCCATTCCAATCTTGAGACCCTTCCGATAGCAGAGATGTGATATCTCAATGCTTATACCACACCTGAGATCCTTCCTATAACATGAGATGTGATATCCAACTCCTTCCCATTCCAATCCTGAGACACTTCCTATAGCATGAGATGTGATATCTCACTGCTTATACCAAACCTGAGACCCTTCCCATAGCAGGAGATGTGATATCCAACTCCTTCCCATTCCAATCCTCAGACCCTTCCTATAGCATGAGATGTGATATCTCAATGCTTCTAATGTCAAACTTGAGACCCTACCTATAGCATGAGATGTGATATCCAAGTCCTTCCCATTCCAATCCTGAGACACTTCCTATAGCATGAGAGGTGATATCTCAATGCTTCTAATACCAAACCTGAGACTCTTCCTATAACATGAGATGGGATATCCAACTCCTTCCAATTCCAATCCTGAGACCCTTTTGATAGCAGAGATGTGATATCTCAATGTTTATACCAAACCTGAGACCCTTCCTACGGCATGAGATGTCATATTCAACTCCTTCCCATTCCAATCCTGAGACCCTTCCTATAGCATGAGATGTGATGTCTCAATGCTTCTAATACCAAACCTGAGATCCTTCCTATAACATGAGATGTGATATCCAACTCCTTCCATTCCAATCCTGAGACCCTTCCTATAGCATGAGATGTGATATCTCAATGCTTATACCAAACCTGAGACCCTTCCTATAGCATGAGATGTGATATCCAACTCCTTCCCATTCCAATCCTGAGACCCTTCCTATAGCATGAGATGTGATATCTCAATGCCTCTAATACCAAACCTGAGATCCTTCCTCTAACATGAAATGTGATATCCAACTCCTTCACTTTCCAAACCTGAGAGCCTATCTATAGCATGAGATGTGATATCCAAGTCCTTCCCATTCCAATCCTTAGACCCTTCCTACAGCATGCAATATGATATCTCAATGATTCTAATAAAAATCCTGAGACCCGTCCTATAACATGAGATGGGATATCCAACTCCTTCCCATTCCAATCCTGAGACACGTCCGATAGCAGAGATGTGATATCTCAATGTTTATACCAAACCTGAGACCCTTCCTATAACATGAGATGTGATATCCAACTCCTTCCCGTTCCAAACCTGAGACCCTTCCTTTAGCATGAGATGTGATATCCAGCTCCTTCCCATTCCAATCCTGAGACACTTCTGATAGCATAAGATGTGATATCTCAATGCTTCTAATATCAAAACTGAGACCCTCCCTATAGCATATGTGATATCTAAGTCCTTCTCATTCCAATCCTGAGACCCTTCCTATAGCATGAGATGTGATATCTCAATGCTTCTACCAAACCTGAGACCCTTCCTTTAGCATGAGATGTGATATCCAACTCCTTCCCATTCCAATCCTGAGACCCTTCCTATAGCATGAGATGTGATATCTCAATACTTCTAATACCAAACCTGAGATCCTTCCGATAACATGAGATGTGATATCTCAATACTTCTAATACCAAACCTGAGATCCATCCTATAACATGAGATGTGATATCCAAATCCTTCCCCTTCCAAACCTGAGACCCTCCCTTTAGCATGAGATGTGATATCCAACTCCTTCCCATTCCAATCCTGAGACCCTTCTGATTGCATAAGATATATCTCAATGCTTCTATACCAAACCTGAGATCCTTCTGATAGCATGAGATGTGATATCTCAATGCTTCTAATACCAAACCTGAGATCCTACCTCTAACATGAAATGTGATATCCAACTCTTTCCCCTTGCAAACCTGAGAGCCTTCCTATAGCATGAGATGTGATATCCAAGTCCTTCCCATTCCAATCCTGAGACCCTTCCTATAACATGAGATGTGATATCCAACTCCTTCCCATTCCAACCTGAGACCCTTCCTATAGCATGAGATGGGATATCCAACTCCTTCCAAATCCAATCCCGATACCCTTCCGATAGCATGAGATGTGATATCCCAATGCTTCTACCAAACCTGAGACCCATATTATGGCATGAGATGTGATATCAAACTCCTTCCCATTCTAATCCTGAGACCCTTCCTATACCATGAGACTTGATATCTCAATGCTTCTAATACCAAACCTGAGACCCGTCCTATAACATGAGATGTGATATCCAAATCCTTCCCCTTCCAAACCTTAGACCCTTCCTTTATCATGAGATGTGATATCCAACTCCTTCCCATTCCAATCTTGAGACCCTTCCGATATCATGAAATGTGATATCTCAATGCTTCTATCAAACTTGAGACCCTCCCTATAGCATGAGATGTGATATCCAAGTCCTTCCCATTCCAATCCTGAGACCCTTCCTATAGCATGAGATGTGATATCTCAATGCTTCTAATACCAAACCTGAGACCCTTCCTATAACATGAGATGGGAATATCCAACTCCTTCCCATTCCAATCCTTAGACCCTTCCTACAGCATGCAATATGATATCTCAATGATTTTAATAAAAAACCTGAGACCCGTCCTATAACATGAGATGGGATATCCAACTCCTTCCCATTCCAATCCTGAGACACTTCCGATGGTAGAGATGTGATATCTCAATGTTTATACCAAACCTGAGACCCTTCCTATAACATGAGATGTGATATCCAACTCCTTCCCATTCCAATCCTGAGACCCTTCCTATAGCATGAGATGTGATATCCAACTCCATCCCATTCCAATCCTGAGACCCTTCCTATAGCATGAGATGTGATGTCTCAATGCTTCTAATACCAAACCTGAGATCCTTCCTTTAACATGAGATGTGATATCCAACTCCTTCCATTCCAATCCTTAGACCCTTCCTACAGCATGCAATATGATATCTCAATGATTTTAATAAAAAACCTGAGACCCGTCCTATAACATGAGATGTGATATCCAACTCCATCCCATTCCAATCCTGAGACCCTTCCTATAGCATGAGATATGATATCTCAATGCTTCTATACCAAACCTGAGATCCTTCTGATAGCATGAGATGTGATATCTCAATGCTTCTAATACCAAACCTGAGATCCTACCTCTAACATGAAATGTGATATCCAACTCTTTCCCATTCCAACCTGAGACCCTTCCTATAGCATGAGATGGGATATCCAACTCCTTCCAAATCCAATCCCGATACCCTTCCGATAGCATGAGATGTGATATCCCAATGCTTCTACCAAACCTGAGACCCATATTATGACATGAGATGTGATATCAAACTCCTTCCCATTCTAATCCTGAGACCCTTCCTATACCATGAGACTTGATATCTCAATGCTTCTAATACCAAACCTGAGACCCGTCCTATAACATGAGATGTGATATCCAAATCCTTCCCCTTCCAAACCTTAGATCCTTCCTTTATCATGAGATGTGATATCCAACTCCTTCCCATTCCAATCTTGAGACCCTTCCGATATCATGAAATGTGATATCTCAATGCTTCTATCAAACTTGAGACCCTCCCTATAGCATGAGATGTGATATCCAAGTCCTTCCCATTCCAATCCTGAGACCCTTCCTATAGCATGAGATGTGATATCTCAATGCTTCTAATACCAAACCTGAGACCCTTCCTATAACATGAGATGGGAATATCCAACTCCTTCCCATTCCAATCCTTAGACCCTTCCTACAGCATGCAATATGATATCTCAATGATTTTAATAAAAAACCTGAGACCCGTCCTATAACATGAGATGGGATATCCAACTCCTTCCCATTCCAATCCTGAGACACTTCCGATAGCAGAGATGTGATATCTCAATGTTTATACCAAACCCGAGACCCTTCCTATAACATGAGATGTGATATCCAACTCCTTCCCATTCCAATCCTGAGACCCTTCCTATAGCATGAGATGTGATATCCAACTCCATCCCATTCCAATCCTGAGACCCTTCCTATAGCATGAGATGTGATGTCTCAATGCTTCTAATACCAAACCTGAGATCCTTCCTTTAACATGAGATGTGATATCCAACTCCTTCCATTCCAATCTTTAGACCCTTCCTACAGCATGCAATATGATATCTCAATGATTTTAATAAAAAACCTGAGACCCGTCCTATAACATGAGATGGGATATCCAACTCCTTCCCATTCCAATCCTGAGACACTTCCGATAGCAGAGATGTGATATCTCAATGTTTATACCAAACCCGAGACCCTTCCTATAACATGAGATGTGATATCCAACTCCTTCCCGTTCCAAACCTGAGACCCTTCCTTTAGCATGAGATGTGATATCCAGCTCCTTCCCATTCCAATCCTGAGACACTTCCGATAGCATGAGATGTGATATCTCAAGGCTTCTAATATCAAAACTGAGACCCTCTCTATAGCATGATATGTGATATCTAAGTCCTTCCCATTCCAATCCTGAAACCCTATAGCATGAGATGTGATATCTTAATGCTTATCCTTGATTCCTGTAGTAAATTGATTTCCTTTGCAGGACGACTCCTGTCACGAATGCCTTGTCTGCATGCATTCTCCCCTGGCCATTCGCTCACCGTGGCTATTTCCCTACCCCTTCCTCTCTCAGTGGATGGACTTCTCCATCCTTGCCTCCTACCACTCAACTCCGCCTACTTGGAGAATTCAACATGAACCTGTATGCTTCCTGACCTGGACTTTTACGAGATCTGCAACTCTTCATGTCGCTGGCCCTACACACTGCAGGGAATACTCGGGATTTTCTGATCTCAGACCTCCCCCTCTGTAACCCTCTCAACAATCCTCTCCCGTGGTGATCAAGTTCTCATCTCCAAAGAAGGCTAACTGCCAGCTATTCCTCCTCAGAGGAGTTCTCCCTTTCTGTCCCTGCTCCCTGCACAGTTTCGCGTTGCAAACACTCGCTTTCCTGCTCTCTGGTTTAGACGCTTTTCCTTCTCAGAGGCCTTCTTCCTTTCTGCCCTTTTCGCGTTGCAAGTACTCGCTTCCCACCTCTTTGGTTTAGACGCGTGTTCCCTGCCTTCTCTCCTCTTCCCGCTGCCTTCAAATCAAAAAATGAGCTCCAAAAGATACACAGTGCTCAGAATGCTCTATAACACCCATTATTCAACATATAGCCGTAATCCGCTAGACGTATTGAAACGTGCTGTAAACTAGCAAAAACAGCTAGAAAATGTACTTTCCTCGCGTTTTTGTAAATGCTAATTCTGATGGGTTCCCATGTATGTACTGTCCGTGCATTTGTTGTCGAATCCTGATGTTTTTAACCACTGTTCTCCCATACAAGGGGGGGGGTCAACGTCTACTGCTGTTCACAGGCTGAATGTATACGGCTGAAATCTTCAAGGCATTATCAGCTTTCCTGACTGTTTTGGAACGTGTATTTGCCATCTGTTAATGCAGTCGCCCTGTGTTCATCGTCCCTTCTACTTCACAGGCTGCACTCCCCTGGTGATCACATTCTCCTCTCCAGAGCAGGCTGACTACCAGCTGCTCCTCCTCATAGGCGTTCATCCTTTCTGTCCCTGCTCCCTGCACCGTTCCGCGTAGCATGTACTCGCTTCCCAGCTCTCTGGTTTAGATGCGTGTTCCCTGCCTTCTCTCCTCTTCCTACAGCCTTCCAATGAGCTCCACAAGACAGTGTTCAGAATGCTTTATAACATCTCATGATAAAGGAAGGGTCTAAGGTTTGGAAGGGGAAGGATTTGGATATCACATCTCATGTTATATTACGGGTCTCAGGTTTGGTATTAGAAGCATTGAGATATCAAGTCTCAGAGTATAGGAAGGGTCTCAGAATTGGAATGGGAAGGAGTTGGATATCACATCTCAAGCTATAGGAAGGGTCTCAGGATTGGAATGGGAAGGACTTGGATATCACATCTCATGCTATAGGAAGGCTCTCAGGTTTGGAAGGGGAAAGAGTTGGATATCACATTTCATGTTAGAGGTAGGATCTCAGGTTTGGTATTAGAGGCATTGAGATATCACATCTCATGCTATCAGAAGGGTCTCAGGAATGGAATGGGAAGGAGTTGGATATCACATCTCATGCTAAAGGGAGGGTCTCAGGTTTGGAAGGGTACGGATTTGGATATCACATCTCATGTTATAGGAAGGATCTCAGGTTTGGTATTAGAAGCATTGAGATATCACATCTCATGCTATCGGAAGGATCTCAGGTTTGGTATTAGAAGCATTGAGATATCACATCTCATGCTATCAGAAGGGTCTAAGGATTGGAATGGGAAGGAGTTGGATATCACATCTCATGCTAAAGGGAGGGTCTCAGGTTTGGAAGGGGAAGGATTTGGATATCACATCTCATGTTATCGGAAGGATCTAACGTTTGGTATTAGAAGTATTGAGATATCATATCTCATGCTATAGGAAGGGTCTCAGGATTGGAATGGGAAAGAGTTGGATATCACATCTCATGCTATAGGGAGTGTCTCAGGATTGGAATGGGAAGGACTTAGATATCACATATCATGCTATAGGGAGGGTCTCAGTTTTGATATTAGAAGCATTGAGATATCACATCTCATGCTATCGGAAGTGTCTCAGGATTGGAATGGGAAGGAGCTGGATATCACATCTCATGCTAAAGGAAGAGTCTCAGGTTTGGAACGGGAAGGATTTGGATATCACATCTCATGTTATAGGAAGGGTCTCAGGTTTGGTATAAGCATTGAGATATCACATCTCTGCTATCGGAAGTGTCTCAGGATTGGAATGGGAAGGATTTGGATATCACATCTCATGTTATAGGACGGGTCTCAGGTTTGTTATTAGAATCATTGAGATATCATATTGCATGCTGTAGGAAGGGTCTAAGGGTTGGAATGGGAAGGACTTGGATATCACATCTCATGCTATAGATAGGCTCTTAGGTTTGGAATGGGAAGGAGCTGGATATCACATCTCATGCTAAAGGAAGAGTCTCAGGTTTGGAACGGGAAGGATTTGGATATCACATTTCATGTTAGAGGAAGGATCTCAGGTTTGGTATTAGAAGCATTGAGATATCACATCTCATGCTATAGGAAGGGTCTCAGGATTGGAATGGGAAGTAGTTGGATATCACATCTCATGCTATAGGAAGGGTCTCAGGTTTAGTATAAGCATTGAGATATCACATCTCATGCTATAGGACGGGTCTCAGGATTGGAATGGAAGGAGTTGGATATCACATCTCATGTTATAGGAAGGATCTCAGGTTTGGTATTAGAAGCATTGAGACATCACATCTCATGCTATAGGAAGGGTCTCAGGGTTGGAATGGGAAGGAGTTGGATATCACATCTCATCCAATAGGAAGGGTCTCAGGTTTGGAATGGGAAGGAATTGGATATCACATCTCATGTTATAGGAAGGATCTCAGGTTTGGTATTAGAAGCATTGAGATATCACATCTCATGCTATAGGAAGGGTCTCAGGATTGGAATGTGAAGGATTTGGATATCACATCTCATGCTAAAGGAAGGGTCTCAGGTTTGGTAGAAGCATTGAGATATCACGTCTCTGCTATCGGAAGGGTCGCAGGATTGGATTGGGAAGGAGTTGGATATCCCTTCTCATGCTATAGGAAGGGTCTCAGGATTTGAATGGCAAGGAGTTGGATATCACATCTCATGCCATAGGAAGGGTCTCAGGTTTGGTATAAACATTGAGATATCACATCTCTGCTATCGGAAGGGTCTCAGGATTGGATTGGGAAGGAGTTGGATATCCCTTCTCATGCTATAGGAAGTGTCTCAGGTTGGAATGGGAAGGAGTTGGATATCACATCTCATGTTATAGGAAGGGTCTCAGGATTGGAATGGGAAGGATTTGGATATCACATCTCTTGATATAGGAAGGGTCTCAGGATTGGAATGGGTAGGAGTTGGATATTACTTTCTTGCTATAGGAAGGGTCTCATGTTTGGAATGGGAAGGAGTTGGATATCACATATGCTATAGTTAGTGTCTCAGGTTTGGAACGGGAAGGAGTTGGATATCACATCTCATGTTATAGGAAGGGTCTCAGGTTTGGTATAAGCATTGAGATATCACATCTCTGCTATCGGAAGCGGCTCAGGATTGGAATGGGAAGGAGTTGGATATCACATCTCATGTTATAGTAAGAGTCTCTGGTTTGGTATTAGAATCATTGAGATATCACATCGCATGCTGTAGGAAGGGTCTAAGGATTGGAATAGGATGGACTTGGATATCACATCTCATGCTATAGGTAGGCTCTCAGGTTTGGTATAAGCATTGAGATATCACATCTCATGCTATAGGAAGGGTCTCAGGATTGGAATGGGAAGGATTTGGATATCACATCTCATGCTATAGGAAGGGTCTCAGATTTGGTATAAGCATTGAGATATCACATCTCATGCTAAAGGAAGGGTCTCAGGATTGGAATTGGAAGGAGTTGTATATGACATCTCAGGCCATAGGAAGGGTCTCAGGTTTGGTATAAGCATTGAGATATCACATCTCTGCTATCGGAAGGGTCTCAGGATTGGAATGGGAAGGAGTTGGATATCCCATCTCATGTTATAGGAAGGGTCTCAGGTTTGGTATTAGAAGCACAGAGATATCACATCTCATGCTATAGGAAGGGTCTCAGGATTGGAATGGGAAGGACTTGGATGTCACATCTCATGCTATAGGGAGGATCTCAAGTTTGATATTAGAAGCATTGAGATAACAAATCTCATGATATCGGAAGGGTCTCAGGATTGGAATGGGAAGGAGTTGGATACCACATCTCATGATAAAGGAAGGGTCTAAGGTTTGGAAGGGGAAGGATTTGGATATCACATCTCATGTTATAGGACGGGTCTCAGGTTTGGTATTAGAAGCATTGAGATATCAAGTCTCATGGTATAAGAAGGGTCTCAGAATTGGAATGGGAAGGAGTTGGATATCACACCTCAAGCTATAGGAAGGGTCTCAGGATTGGAATGGGAAGGAGTTTGATATCACATCTCATGCCATAGTATGGGTCTCAGGTTTGGTAGAAGCATTGGGATATCACATCTCATGCTATCGGAAGGGTATCAGTATTGGATTTTGAAGAAGTTGGATATCCCATCTCATGCTATAGGAAGGGTCTCAGGTTGGAATGGGAAGGAGTTGGATATCACATTTCATGTTATAGGAAGGGTCTCAGGATTGGAATGGGAAGGACTGGGATATCATATCTCATGCTATAGGACGGGTCTCAGGTTTGTTATTAGAATCATTGAGATATCATATTGCATGCTGTAGGAAGGGTCTAAGGATTGGAATAGGAAGGACCTGGATATCACATCTCATGCTATAGATAGGCTCTTAGGTTTGGAAAGGGAAGGAGTTGGATATCACATTTCATGTTAGAGGAAGGATCTCAGGTTTGGTATTAGAAGCTTTGAGATATCACATCTCATGCTATAGGAAGGGTCTCAGGGTTGGAATGGGAAGCAGTTGCATATCACAACTCATCCAATAGGAAGGGTCTCAGGATTGGAATGGGAAGTAGTTGGATATCACATCTCATGCTATAGGAAGGGTCTCAGGTTTGGTATAAGCATTGCGATATCACATCTCATGCTATAGGACGGGTCTCAGGATTGGAATGGAAGGAGTTGGATATCACATCTCATGTTATAGGAAGGATCTCAGGTTTGGTATTAGAATCATTGAGACATCACATCTCATGCTATAGGAAGGGTCTCAGGGTTGGAATGGGAAGCAGTTGCATATCACAACTCATCCAATAGGAAGGGTCTCAGGTTTGGAATGGGAAGGAATTGGATATCACATCTCATGTTATAGGAAGGATCTCAGGTTTGGTATTAGAAGCATTGAGATATCACATCTCATGCTATAGGAAGGGTCTCAGGATTGGAATGTGAAGGATTTGGATATCACATCTCATGCTAAAGGAAGGGTCTCAGGTTTGGTAGAAGCATTGAGATATCACGTCTCTGCTATCGGAAGGGTCTCAGGATTGGATTGGGAAGGAGTTGGATATCCCTTCTCATGCTATAGGAAGGGTCTCAGGATTTGAATGGCAAGGAGTTGGATATCACATCTCATGCCATACGAAGGGTCTCAGGTTTGGTATAAGCATTGAGATATCACATCTCTGCTATCGGAAGGGTCTCAGGATTGGAATGGGAAGGAGTTGGATATTCCCATCTCATGTAATAGGAAGGGTCTCAGGTTTGGTATTAGAAGCATTGAGATATCACATCTCATGCTATAGGAAGGGTCTCAGGATTGGAATGGGAAGGACTTGGATATCACATCTCATGCTATAGGGAGGGTCTCAAGTTTGATATTAGACGCTTTGAGATATCACATCTCATGATATCGGAAGGGTCTCAGGATTGGAATGGGAAGGAGTTGGATATCACATCTCATGATAAAGGAAGGGTCTAAGGTTTGGAAGGGGAAGGATTTGGATATCACATCTCATGTTATATTACGGGTCTCAGGTTTGGTATTAGAAGCATTGAGATATCAAGTCTCAGAGTATAAGAAGGGTCTCAGAATTGGAATGGGAAGGAGTTGGATATCACATCTCAAGCTATAGGAAGGGTCTCAGGATTGGAATGGGAAGGACTTGGATATCACATCTCATGCTACAGGAAGGCTCTCAGGTTTGGAAGGGGAAAGAGTTGGATATCACATTTCATGTTAGAGGTAGGATCTCAGGTTTGGTATTAGAGGCATTGAGATATCACATCTCATGCTATCAGAAGGGTCTCGGGAATGGAATGGGAAGGAGTTGGATATCACATCTCATGCTAAAGGGAGGGTCTCAGGTTTGGAAGGGGAAGGATTTGGATATCACATCTCATGTTATAGGAAGGATCTCAGGTTTGGTATTAGAAGCATTGAGATATCACATCTCATGCTATCGGAAGGATCTCAGGTTTGGTATTAGAAGCATTGAGATATCACATCTCATGCTATCAGAAGGGTCTCAGGATTGGAATGGGAAGGAGTTGGATATCACATCTCATGCTAAAGGGAGGGTCTCAGGTTTGGAAGGGGAAGGATTTGGATATCACATCTCATGTTATCGGAAGGATCTCACGTTTGGTATTAGAAGTATTGAGATATCATATCTCATGCTATAGGAAGGGTCTCAGGATTGGAATGGGAAGGAGTTGGATATCACATCTCATGCTATAGGAAGTGTCTCAGGATTGTAATGGGAAGGACTTGGATATCACATCTCATGCTATAGGTAGGGTCTCAAGTTTGATATTAGAAGCATTGAGATATCACATCTCATGCTATAGGAAGGGTCTGAGGATTGGAATGGGAAGGAGTTGGATATCACATCTCATGCTATGGGAAGGGTCTCAGGTTTGGTATAAGCAGTGAGATATCACATCTCATGCTATAGGAAGTGTCTCAGGATTGGAATGGGAAGGAGTTGGATATCACATCTCATGTTATAGGAAGGATCTCAGGTTTGGTATAAGCATTGAGATATCACATCTCTGCTATCGGAAGGGTCTCAGGATTGGAATGGGAAGGAGTTGGATATTCCCATCTCATGTTATAGGAAGGGTCTCAGGTTTGGTATTAGAAGCATTGAGATATCACATCTCATGCTATAGGAAGGGTCTCAGGATTGGAATGGGAAGGACTTGGATATCACATCTCATGCTATAGGGAGGGTCTCAAGTTTGATATTAGAAGCTTTGAGATATCACATCTCATGATATCGGAAGGGTCTCAGGATTGGAATGGGAAGGAGTTGGATATCACATCTCATGATAAAGGAAGGGTCTAAGGTTTGGAAGGGGAAGGATTTGGATATCACATCTCATGTTATATTACGGGTCTCACGTCTGTATTAGAAGCATTGAGATATCAAGTCTCATAGTAAAGGAAGGGTCTCAGAATTGGAATGGGAAGGAGTTGGATATCACATCTCAAGTTATAGGAAGGGTCTCAGGATTGGAATGGGAAGGACTTGGATATCACATCTCATGCTATAGGAAGGCTCTAAGGTTTGGAAGGGGAAAGAGTTGGATATCACATTTCATGTTAGAGGTACGATCTCAGGTTTGGTATTAGAGGCATTGAGATATCACATCTCATGCTATCAGAAGGGTCTCAGGAATGGAATGGGAAGGAGTTGGATATCACATCTCATGCTAAAGGGAGGGTCTCAGGTTTGGAAGGGGAAGGATTTGGATATCACATCTCATGTTATAGGAAGGATCTCAGGTTTGGTATTAGAAGCATTGAGATATCACATCTCATGCTATCGGAAGGATCTCAGGTTTGGTATTAGAAGCATTGAGATATCACATCTCATGCTATCAGAAGAGTCTCAGGATTGGAATAGGAAGGAGTTCGATATCACATCTCATGCTAAAGGGAGGGTCTCAGGATTGGAAGGGGAAGGATTTGGATATCACATCTCATGTTATCGGAAGGATCTCACGTTTGGTATTAGAAGTATTGAGATATCATATCTCATGCTATAGGAAGGGTCTCAGGTTTGGAATGGGAAGGAGTTGGATATCACATCTCATGCTATAGGGAGGGTCTCAGGATTGGAATGGGAAGGACTTAGATATCACATATCATGCTATAGGGAGGGTCTCAGTTTTGATATTAGAAGCATTGAGATATCACATCTCATGCTATAAGAAGTGTCTCAGGATTGGAATGGGAAGGTGCTGGATATCACATCTCATGCTAAAGGAAGGGTCTCAGGTTTGGAACGGGAAGGATTTGGATATCACATCTCATGTTATAGGAAGGGTCTCAGGTTTGGTAAAAGCATTGAGATATCACATCTCTGCTATCGGAAGTGTCTCAGGATTGTAATGGGAAGGAGTTGGATATCCCATCTCATGTTATAGGACGGGTCTCAGGTTTGTTATTAGAATCATTGAGATATCATATTGCATGCTGTAGGAAGGGTCTAAGGGTTGGAATGGGAAGGACTTGGATATCACATCTCATGCTATAGATAGGCTCTTAGGTTTGGAAAGGGAAGGAGTTGGATATCACATTTCATGTTAGAGGAAGGATGATCTCAGGTTTGGTATTAGAAGCATTGAGATATCACATCTCATGCTATAGGAAGGGTCTCAGGATTGGAATGGGAAGCAGTTGGATATCACATCTCATGCTATAGGAAGGGTCTCAGGTTTGGTATAAGCATTGAGATATCACATCTCATGCTATAGGACGGGTCTCAGGATTGGAATGGAAGGAGTTGGATATCACATCTCATGTTATAGGAAGGATCTCAGGTTTGGTATTAGAAGCATTGAGACATCACATCTCATGCTATAGGAAGGGTCTCAGGGTTGGAATGGGAAGGAGTTGGATATCACATCGCATCCAATAGGAAGGGTCTCAGGTTTGGAATGGGAAGGAATTGGATATCACATCTCATGTTATAGGAAGGATCTCAGGTTTGGTATTAGAAGCATTGAGATATCACATCTCATGCTATAGGAAGGGTCTCAGGATTGGAATTTGAAGGATTTGGATATCACATCTCATGCTAAAGGAAGGGTCTCAGGTTTGGTAGAAGCATTGAGATATCACGTCTCTGCTATCGGAAGGGTCTCAGGATTGGATTGGGAAGGAGTTGGATATCACATCTCATGCCATAGGAAGGGTCTCAGGTTTGGTATAAGCATTGAGATATCACATCTCTGCTATCGGGAGGGTCTCAGGATTGGATTGGGAAGGAGTTGGATATCCCTTCTCATGCTATAGGAAGTGTCTCAGGTTGGAATGGGAAGGAGTTGGATATCACATCTCATGTTATAGGAAGGGTCTCAGGATTGGAATGGGAAGGATTTGGATATCACATCTCTTGCTATAGGAAGGGTCTCAGGATTGGAATGGGTAGGAGTTGGATATTACTTTCTTGCTATAGGAAGGGTCTCATGTTTGGAATGGGAAGGAGTTGGATATCACATATGCTATAGTTAGTGTCTCAGGTTTGGAACGGAAGGAGTTGGATATCACATCTCATGTTATAGGAAGGGTCTCAGGTTTGGTATAAGCATTGAGATATCACATCTCTGCTATCGGAAGCGGCTCAGGATTGGAATGGGAAGGAGTTGGATATCCCATCTCATGTTATAGAAAGAGTCTCTGGTTTGGTATTAGAATCATTGAGATATCACATTGCATGCTGTAGGAAGGGTCTAAGGATTGGAATGGGATGGACTTGGATATCACATCTCATGCTATAGGTAGGCTCTCAGGTTTGGTATAAGCATTGAGATATCACATCTCATGCTATAGGAAGGGTCTCAGGATTGGAATGGGAAGGAATTGGATATCACATCTCATGCTATAGGAAGGGTCTCATATTTGGTATAAGCATTGAGATATCACATCTCATGCTAAAGGAAGGGTCTCAGGATTGGAATGGGAAGGAGTTGTATATGACATCTCAGGCCATAGGAAGGTTCTCAGGTTTGGTATAAGCATTGAGATATCACATCTCTGCTATCGGAAGGGTCTCAGGATTGGAATGGGAAGGAATTGGATATCCCATCTCATGTTATAGGAAGGGTCTCAGGTTTGGTATTAGAAGCATAGAGATATCACATCTCATGCTATAGGAAGGGTCTCAGGATTTGAATGGCAAGGAGTTGGATATCACATCTCATGCCATAGGAAGGGTCTCAGGTTTGGTATAAGCATTCAGATATCACATCTCTGCTATCGGAAGGGTCTCAGGATTGGATTGGGAAGGAGTTAGATATCCCTTCTCATGCTATAGGAAGTGTCTCAGGTTGGAATGGGAAGGAGTTGGATATCACATCTCATGTTATAGGAAGGGTCTCGGGATTGGAATGGGAAGGACTTGGATGTCACATCTCATGCTTTAGGGAGGGTCTCAAGTTTGATATTAGAAGCATTGAGATAACAAATCTCATGATATCGGAAGGGTCTCAGGATTGGAATGGGAAGGAGTTGGATATCACATCTCATGATAAAGGAAGGGTCTAAGGTTTGGAAGGGGAAGGATTTGGATATCACATCTCATGTTATAGGACGGGTCTCAGGTTTGGTATTAGAAGCATTGAGATATCAAGTCTTATGGTATAAGAAGGGTCTCAGAATTGGAATGGGAAGGAGTTGGATATCACACCTCAAGCTATAGGAAGGGTCTCAGGATTGGAATGGGAAGGACTTGGATATCATATCTCATGCTATAGGGAGGGTCTCAAGTTTGATATTAGAAGCTTTGAGATATCACATCTCATGATATCGGAAGGGTCTCAGGATTGGAATGGGAAGGAGTTGGATATCACATCTCATGATAAAGGAAGGGTCTAAGGTTTGGAAGGGGAAGGATTTGGATATCACATCTCATGTTATATTACGGGTCTCACGTTTGTATTAGAAGCATTGAGATATCAAGTCTCATAGTATAGGAAGGGTCTCAGAAATGGAATGGGAAGGAGTTGGATATCACATCTCAAGCTATAGGAAGGGTCTCAGGATTGGAATGGAAAGGACTTGGATATCACATCTCATGCTATAGGAAGGCTCTCAGGTTTGGAATGGGAAATAGTTGGATATCACATTTCATGTTAGAGGTAGGATCTCAGGTTTGGTATTAGAGGCATTGAGATATCACATCTCATGCTATCAGAAGGGTCTTAGGAATGGAATGGGAAGGAGTTGGATATCACATCTCATGCTAAAGGGAGGGTCTCAGGTTTGGAAGGGGAAGGATTTGGATATCACATCTCATGTTATAGGAAGGATCTCAGGTTTGGTATTAGAAGCATTGAGATATCACATCTCATGCTATCGGAAGGATCTCAGGTTTGGTATTAGAAGCATTGAGATATCACATCTCATGCTATCAGAAGAGTCTCAGGATTGGAATAGGAAGGAGTTGGATATCACATCTCATGCTAAAGGGAGGGTCTCAGGATTGGAAGGGGAAGGATTTGGATATCACATCTCATGTTATCGGAAGGATCTCACGTTTGGTATTAGAAGTATTGAGATATCATATCTCATGCTATAGGAAGGGTCTCAGGATTGGAATGGGAAGGAGTTGGATATCACATCTCATGCTATAGGGAGGGTCTCAGGATTGGAATGGGAAGGACTTAGATATCACATATCATGCTATAGGGAGGGTCTCAGTTTTTATATTAGAAGCATTGAGATATCACATCTCATGCTATAGGAAGTGTCTCAGGATTGGAATGGGAAGGTGCTGGATATCACATCTCATGCTAAAGGAAGGGTCTCAGGTTTGGAACGGGAAGGATTTGGATATCACATCTCATGTTATAGGAAGGGTCTCAGGTTTGGTATAAGCATTGAGATATCACATCTCTGCTATCGGAAGTGTCTCAGGATTGGAATGGGAAGGAGTTGGATATCCCATCTCATGTTATAGGACGGGTCTCAGGTTTGTTATTAGAATCATTGAGATATCATATTGCATGCTGTAGGAAGGGTCTAAGGGTTGGAATGGGAAGGACTTGGATATCACATCTCATGCTATAGATAGGCTCTTAGGTTTGGAAAGGGAAGGAGTTGGATATCACATTTCATGTTAGAGGAAGGATCTCAGGTTTGGTATTAGAAGCATTGAGATATCACATCTCATGCTATAGGAAGGGTCTCAGGATTGGAATGGGAAGCAGTTGGATATCACATCTCATGCTATAGGAAGGGTCTCAGGTTTGGTATAAGCATTGAGATATCACATCTCATGCTATAGGACGGGTCTCAGGATTGGAATGGAAGGAGTTGGATATCACATCTCATGTTATAGGAAGGATCTCAGGTTTGGTATTAGAAGCATTGAGACATCACATCTCATGCTATAGGAAGGGTCTCAGGGTTGGAATGGGAAGGAGTTGGATATCACATCTCATCCAATAGGAAGGGTCTCAGGTTTGGAATGGGAAGGAATTGGATATCACATCTCATGTTATAGGAAGGATCTCAGGTTTGGTATTAGAAGCATTGAGATATCACATCTCATGCTATAGGAAGGGTCTCAGGATTGGAATGTGAAGGATTTGGATATCACATCTCATGCTAAAGGAAGGGTCTCAGGTTTGGTAGAAGCATTGAGATATCACATCTCTGCTATCGGAAGGGTCTCAGGATTGGATTGGGAAGGAGTTGGATATCCCTTCTCATGCTATAGGAAGTGTCTCAGGTTGGAATGGGAAGGAGTTGGATATCACATCTCATGTTATAGGAAGGGTCTCAGGATTGGAATGGGAAGGATTTGGATATCACATCTATTGCTATAGGAAGGGTCTCAGGATTGGAATGGGTAGGAGTTGGATATTACTTTCTTGCTATAGGAAGGGTCTCATGTTTGGAATGGGAAGGAGTTGGATATCACATATGCTATAGTTAGTGTCTCAGGTTTGGAACGGGAAGGAGTTGGATATCACATCTCATGTTATAGGAAGGGTCTCAGGCTTGGTATAAGCATTGAGATATCACATCTCTGCTATCGGAAGCGGCTCAGGATTGGAATGGGAAAGAGTTGGATATCCCATCTCATGTTATAGGAAGAGTCTCTGGTTTGGTAGAATCATTGAGATATCACATCGCATGCTGTAGGAAGGGTCAAAGGATTGGAATGGGATGGACTTGGATATCACATCTCATGCTATAGGTAGGCTCTCAGGTTTGGTATAAGCATTGAGATATCACATCTCATGCTATAGGAAGGGTCTCAGGATTGGAATGGGAAGGAATTGGATATCACATCTCATGCTATAGGAAGGGTCTCAGATTTGGTATAAGCATTGAGATATCACATCTCATGCTAAAGGAAGAGTCTCAGGATTGGAATGTGAAGGATTTGGATATCACATCTCATGCTAAAGGAAGGGTCTCAGGTTTGGTAGAAGCATTGAGATATCACGTCGCTGCTATCGGAAGGGTCTCAGGATTGGATTGGGAAGGAGTTGGATATCCCTTCTCATGCTATAGGAAGGGTCTCAGGATTTGAATGGCAAGGAGTTGGATATCACATCTCATGCCATAGGAAGGGTCTCAGGTTTGGTATAAGCATTGAGATATCACATCTCTGCTATCTGAAGGGTCTCAGGATTGGATTGGGAAGGAGTTGGATATCCCTTCTCATGCTATAGGAAGTGTCTCAGGTTGGAATAGGAAGGAGTTGGATATCACATCTCATGCTATAGGAAGGGTCTCAGGTTTGGTATAAGCATTGAGATATCACATCTCATGCTATAGGACGGGTCTCAGGATTGTAATGGAAGGAGTTGGATATCACATCTCATGTTATAGGAAGGATCTCAGGTTTGGTATTAGAATCATTGAGACATCACATCTCATGCTATAGGAAGGGTCTCAGGGTTGGAATGGGAAGGAGTTGGATATCACAACTCATCCAATAGGAAGGGTCTCAGGTTTGGAATGGGAAGGAATTGGATATCACATCTCATGTTATAGGAAGGATCTCAGGTTTGGTATTAGAAGCATTGAGATATCACATCTCATGCTATAGGAAGGGTCTCAGGATTGGAATGTGAAGGATTTGGATATCACATCTCATGCTAAAGGAAGGGTCTCAGGTTTGGTAGAAGCATTGAGATATCACGTCTCTGCTATCGGAAGGGTCTCAGGATTGGATTGGGAAGGAGTTGGATATCCCTTTTCATGCTATAGGAAGGGTCTCAGGATTTGAATGGCAAGGAGTTGGATATCACATCTCATGCCACAGGAAGGGTCTCAGGTTTGGTTTAAGCATTGAGATATCACATCTCTGCTATCGGAAGGGTCTCAGGATTGGATTGGGAAGGAGTTGGATATCCCTTCTCATGCTATAGGAAGTGTCTCAGGTTGGAATGGGAAGGAGTTGGATATCACATCTCATGTTATAGGAAGGGTCTCAGGATTGGAATGGGAAGGATTTGGATATCACATCTCTTGCTATAGGAAGGGTCTCAGGATTGGAATGGGTAGGAGTTGGATATTACTTTCTTGCTATAGGAAGGGTCTCATGTTTGGAATGGGAAGGAGTTGGATATCACATATGCTATAGTTAGTGTCTCAGGTTCGGAACGGGAAGGAGTTGGATATCACATCTCATGTTATAGGAAGGGTCTCAGGTTTGGTATAAGCATTGAGATATCACATCTCTGCCATCGGAAGCGGCTCAGGATTTGAATGGGAAGGAGTTGGATATCCCATCTCATGTTATAGGAAGAGTCTCTGGTTTGGTATTAGAATCATTGAGATATCACATCGCATGCTGTAGGAAGGGTCTAAGGATTGGAATGGGGTGGACTTGGATATCACATCTCATGCTATAGGTAGGCTCTCAGTTTTGGTATAAGCATTGAGATATCACATCTCATGCTATAGGAAGGGTCTCAGGATTGGAATGGGAAGGAATTGGATATCACATCTCATGCTATAGGAAGGGTCTCAGATTTGGTATAAGCATTGAGATATCACATCTCATGCTAAAGGAAGGGTCTCAGGATTGGAATGGGAAGGAGTTGTATATGACATCTCAGGCCATAGGAAGGTTCTCAGGTTTGGTATAAGCATTGAGATATCACATCTCTGCTATCGGAAAGGTCTCAGGATTGGAATGGGAAGGAGTTGGATATCCCATCTCATGTTATAGGAAGGGTCTCAGGTTTGGTATTAGAAGCATAGAGATATCACATCTCATGCTATAGGAAGGGTCTCAGGATTGGAATGGGAAGGACTTGGATGTCACATCTCATGCTATAGGGAGGGTCTCAAGTTTGATATTAGAAGCATTGAGATAACAAATCTCATGATATCGGAAGGGTCTCAGGATTGGAATGGGAAGGAGTTGGATATCACATCTCATGATAAAGGAAGGGTCTAAGGTTTGGAAGGGGAAGGATTTGGATATCACATCTCATGTTATAGGACGGGTCTCAGGTTTGGTATTAGAAGCATTGAGATATCAAGTCTCATGGTATACGAAGGGTCTCAGAATTGGAATGGGAAGGAGTTGGATATCACACCTCAAGCTATAGGAAGGGTCTCAGGATTGGAATGGGAAGGAGTTTGATATCACATCTCATGCCATAGTATGGGTCTCAGGTTTGGTAGAAGCATTGGGATATCACATCTCATGCTATCGGAAGGGTATCAGTATTGGATTTGGAAGAAGTTGGATATCCCATCTCATGCTATAGGAAGGGTCTCAGGATTGGAATGGGAAGGACTTGGATATCATATCTCATGCTATAGGATGGGTCTCAGGTTTGTTATTAGAATCATTGAGATATCATATTGCATGCTGTAGGAAGGGTCTAAGGATTGGAATGGGAAGGACCTGGATATCACATCTCATGCTATAGATAGGCTCTTAGGTTTGGAAAGGGAAGGAGTTGGATATCACATCTCATGTTATAGGATGGATCTCAGGTTTGGTATTAGAAGTATTGAGATATCACATCTCATGTTATCGGAAGGATCTCAGGTTTGGTATTAGAAGTATTGCGATATCACATCTCATGCTATAGGAAGGGTCTCAGGATTGGAATGGGAAGGAGTTGGATATCACATCTCATGCTAAAGGAAGGGTCTCAGGTTTGGTAGAAGCATTGAGATATCACATCTCATGCTATAGGAAGGGTCTCAGGATTGGAATGGGAAGGACTTAGATATCACATATCATGCTATAGGGAGGGTCTCAGTTTTGATATTAGAAGCATTGAGATATCACATCTCATGCTATCGGAAGTGTCTCAGGATTGGAATGGGAAGGATATCACATCTCATGCTAAAGGAAGGGTCTCAGGTTTGGAACGGGAAGGAGTTAAATTTCACATCTCATGTTATAGGAAGGGTCTCAGGTTTGGTATAAACATTGAGATATCACATCTCTGCTATCGGAAGTGTCTCAGGATTGGCATGGGAAGGAGTTGGATATCCCATCTCATGTTATAGGACGGGTCTCAGGTTTGTTATTAGAATCATTGAGATATCATATTGCATGCTGTAGGAAGGGTCTAAGGGTTGGAATGTGAAGGACTTGGATATCACATCTCATGCTATAGATAGGCTCTTAGGTTTGGAAAGGGAAGGAGTTGGATATCACATTTCATGTTAGAGGAAGGATCTCAGGTTTGGTATTAGAAGCATTGAGATATCACATCTCATGCTATAGGAAGGGTCTCAGGATTGGAATGGGAAGGAGTTGGATATCACATCTCATGCTATAGGAAGGGTCTCAGGTTTGGTATAAGCATTGAGATATCACATCTCATGCTATAGGACGGGTCTCAGGATTGGAATGGAAGGAGTTGGATATCACATCTCATGTTATAGGAAGGATCTCAGGTTTGGTATTAGAAGCATTGAGACATCACATCTCATGCTATAGGAAGGGTCTCAGGGTTGGAATGGGAAGGAGTTGGATATCACATCTCATCCAATAGGAAGGGTCTCAGGTTTGGAATGGGAAGTAATTGGATATCACATCTCATGTTATAGGAAGGATCTCAGGTTTGGTATTAGAAGCATTGAGATATCAAATCTCATGCTATAGGAAGGGTCTCAGGATTGGAATGTGAAGGATTTGGATATCACATCTCATGCTAAAGGAAGGGTCTCAGGTTTGGTAGAAGCATTGAGATATCACGTCTCTGCTATCGGAAGGGTCTCAGGATTGGATTGGGAAGGAGTTGGATATCCCTTTTCATGCTATAGGAAGGGTCTCAGGTTTGGTATAAGCATTGAGATATCACATCTCTGCTATCGGAAGGGTCTCAGGATTGGATTGGGAAGGAGTTGGATATCCCTTCTCATGCTATAGGAAGTGTCTCAGGTTGGAATGGGAAGGAGTTGGATATCACATCTCATGTTATAGGAAGGGTCTCAGGATTGGAATGGGAAGGATTTGGATATCACATCTCTTGCTATAGGAAGGATCTCAGGATTGGAATGGGTAGGAGTTGGATATTACTTTCTTGCTATAGGAAGGGTCTCATGTTTGGAATGGGAAGGAGTTGGATATCACATATGCTATAGTTAGTGTCTCAGGTTTGGAACGGGAAGGAGTTGGATATCACATCTCATGTTATAGGAAGGGTCTCAGGTTTGGTATAAGCATTGAGATATCACATCTCTGCTATCGGAAGCGGCTCATGATTGGAATGGGAAGGAGTTGGATATCCCATCTCATGTTATCGGAAGAGTCTCTGGTTTGGTATTAGAATCATTGAGATATCACATCGCATGCTGTAGGAAGGGTCTAAGGATTGGAATGGGATGGACTTGGATATCACATCTCATGTTATAGGTAGGCTCTCAGGTTTGGTATAAGCATTGAGATATCACATCTCATGCTATAGGAAGGGTCTCAGGATTGGAATGGGAAGGAATTGGATATCACATCTCAGGCTATAGGAAGGGTCTCAGGATTGGAATGGGAAGGAGTTGGATATCAAATCTCATGCTATAGGAAGGGTCTCAGGTTTGGTATAAGCATTGATATATCACATCTCATGCTATAGGAAGGATCTCAGGATTGGAATGGAAGGAGTTGGATATCACATCTCATGTTATAGGAAGGATCTCAGGTTTGGTATTAGAAGCATTGAGACATCACATCTCATGCTATAGGAAGGGTCTCAGGATTGGAATGGGAAGGATTTGGATATCACATCTCTTGCTATAGGAAGGGTCTCAGGATTGGAATGGGTAGGAGTTGGATATTACTTTCTTGCTATAGGAAGGGTCTCATGTTTGGAATGGGAAGGAGTTGGATATCACATATGCTATAGTTAGTGTCTCAGGTTTGGAACGGGAAGGAGTTGGATATCACATCTCATGTTATAGGAAGGGTCTCAGGTTTGGTATAAGCATTGAGATATCACATCTCTGCTATCGGAAGCGGCTCAGGATTGGAATGGGAAGGAGTTGGATATCCCATCTCATGTTATAGGAAGAGTCTCTGGTTTGGTAGAATCATTGAGATATCACATCGCATGCTGTAGGAAGGGTCAAAGGATTGGAATGGGATGGACTTGGATATCGCATCTCATGCTATAGGTAGGCTCTCAGGTTTGGTATAAGCATTGAGATATCACATCTCATGCTATAGGAAGGGTCTCAGGATTGGAATGGGAAGGAATTGGATATCACATCTCATGCTATAGGAAGGGTCTCAGATTTGGTATAAGCATTGAGATATCACATCTCATGCTAAAGGAAGGGTCTCAGGATTGGAATGTGAAGGATTTGGATATCACATCTCATGCTAAAGGAAGGGTCTCAGGTTTGGTAGAAGCATTGAGATATTACGTCGCTGCTATCGGAAGGGTCTCAGGATTGGATTGGGAAGGAGTTGGATATCCCTTCTCATGCTATAGGAAGGGTCTCAGGATTTGAATGGCAAGGAGTTGGATATCACATCTCATGCCATAGGAAGGGTCTCAGGTTTGGTATAAGCATTGAGATATCACATCTCTGCTATCGGAAGGGTCTCAGGATTGGATTGGGAAGGAGTTGAATATCCCTTCTCATGCTATAGGAAGTGTCTCAGGTTGGAATGGGAAGGAGTTGGATATCACATCTCATGTTATAGGAAGGGTCTCAGGATTGGAATGGGAAGGATTTGGATATCACATCTCTTGCTATAGGAAGGGTCTCAGGATTGGAATGGGTAGGAGTTGGATATTACTTTCTTGCTATAGGAAGGGTCTCATGTTTGGAATGGGAAGGAGTTGGATATCACATATGCTATAGTTAGTGTCTCAGGTTTGGAACGGGAAGGAGTTGGATATCACATCTCATGTTATAGGAAGGGTCTCAGGTTTGGTATAAGCATTGAGATATCACATCTCTGCTATCGGAAGCGGCTCAGGATTGGAATGGGAAGGAGTTGGATATCCCATCTCATGTTATAGGAAGAGTCTCTGGTTTGGTATTAGAATCATTGAGATATCACATCGCATGCTGTAGGAAGGGTCTAAGGATTGGAATGGGATGGACTTGGATATCACATCTCATGTTATAGGTAGGCTCTCAGGTTTGGTATAAGCATTGAGATATCACATCTCATGCTATAGGAAGGGTCTCAGGATTGGAATGGGAAGGAATTGGATATCACATCTCATGCTATAGGAAGGGTCTCAGATTTGGTATAAGCATTGAGATATCACATCTCATGCTAAAGGAAGGGTCTCAGGATTGGAATGGGAAGGAGTTGTATATGACATCTCAGGCCATAGGAAGGTTCTCAGGTTTGGTATAAGCATTGAGATATCACATCTCTGCTATCGGAAAGGTCTCAGGATTGGAATGGGAAGGAGTTGGATATCCCATCTCATGTTATAGGACGGGTCTCAGGTTTGTTATTAGAATCATTGAGATATCATATTGCATGCTGTAGGAAGGGTCTAAGGGTTGGAATGTGAAGGACTTGGATATCACATCTCATGCTATAGATAGGCTCTTAGGTTTGGAAAGGGAAGGAGTTGGATATCACATTTCATGTTAGAGGAAGGATCTCAGGTTTGGTATTAGAAGCATTGACATATCACATCTCATGCTATAGGAAGGGTCTCAGGATTGGAATGGGAAGGAGTTGGATATCACATCTCATGCTATAGGAAGGGTCTCAGGTTTGGTATAAGCATTGAGATATCACATCTCATGCTATAGGACGGGTCTCAGGATTGGAATGGAAGGAGTTGGATATCACATCTCATGTTATAGGAAGGATCTCAGGTTTGGTATTAGAAGCATTGAGACATCACATCTCATGCTATAGGAAGGGTCTCAGGGTTGGAATGGGAAGGAGTTGGATATCACATCTCATCCAATAGGAAGGGTCTCAGGTTTGGAATGGGAAGTAATTGGATATCACATCTCATGTTATAGGAAGGATCTCAGGTTTGGTATTAGAAGCATTGAGATATCAAATCTCATGCTATAGGAAGGGTCTCAGGATTGGAATGTGAAGGATTTGGATATCACATCTCATGCTAAAGGAAGGGTCTCAGGTTTGGTAGAAGCATTGAGATATCACGTCTCTGCTATCGGAAGGGTCTCAGGATTGGATTGGGAAGGAGTTGGATATCCCTTTTCATGCTATAGGAAGGGTCTCAGGTTTGGTATAAGCATTGAGATATCACATCTCTGCTATCGGAAGGGTCTCAGGATTGGATTGGGAAGGAGTTGGATATCCCTTCTCATGCTAAAGGAAGTGTCTCAGGTTGGAATGGGAAGGAGTTGGATATCACATCTCATGTTATAGGAAGGGTCTCAGGATTGGAATGGGAAGGATTTGGATATCACATCTCTTGCTATAGGAAGGGTCTCAGGATTGGAATGGGTAGGAGTTGGATATTACTTTCTTGCTATAGGAAGGGTCTCATGTTTGGAATGGGAAGGAGTTGGATATCACATATGCTATAGTTAGTGTCTCAGGTTTGGAACGGGAAGGAGTTGGATATCACATCTCATGTTATAGGAAGGGTCTCAGGTTTGGTATAAGCATTGAGATATCACATCTCTGCTATCGGAAGCGGCTCATGATTGGAATGGGAAGGAGTTGGATATCCCATCTCATGTTATAGGAAGAGTCTCTGGTTTGGTATTAGAATCATTGAGATATCACATCGCATGCTGTAGGAAGGGTCTAAGGATTGGAATGGGATGGACTTGGATATCACATCTCATGTTATAGGTAGGCTCTCAGGTTTGGTATAAGCATTGAGATATCACATCTCATGCTATAGGAAGGGTCTCAGGATTGGAATGGGAAGGAATTGGATATCACATCTCAGGCTATAGGAAGGGTCTCAGGATTGGAATGGGAAGGAGTTGGATATCACATCTCATGCTATAGGAAGGGTCTCAGGTTTGGTATAAGCATTGATATATCACATCTCATGCTATAGGAAGGATCTCAGGATTGGAATGGAAGGAGTTGGATATCACATCTCATGTTATAAGAAGGATCTCAGGTTTGGTATTAGAAGCATTGAGACATCACATCTCATGCTATAGGAAGGGTCTCAGGATTGGAATGGGAAGGATTTGGATATCACATCTCTTGCTATAGGAAGGGTCTCAGGATTGGAATGGGTAGGAGTTGGATATTACTTTCTTGCTATAGGAAGGGTCTCATGTTTGGAATGGGAAGGAGTTGGATATCACATATGCTATAGTTAGTGTCTCAGGTTTGGAACGGGAAGGAGTTGGATATCACATCTCATGTTATAGGAAGGGTCTCAGGTTTGGTATACGCATTGAGATATCACATCTCTGCTATCGGAAGCGGCTCAGGATTGGAATGGGAAGGAGTTGGATATCCCATCTCATGTTATAGGAAGAGTCTCTGGTTTGGTAGAATCATTGAGATATCACATTGCATGCTGTAGGAAGGGTCAAAGGATTGGAATGGGATGGACTTGGATATCGCATCTCATGCTATAGGTAGGCTCTCAGGTTTGGTATAAGCATTGAGATATCACATCTCATGCTATAGGAAGGGTCTCAGGATTGGAATGGGAAGGAATTGGATATCACATCTCATGCTATAGGAAGGGTCTCAGATTTGGTATAAGCATTGAGATATCACATCTCATGCTAAAGGAAGGGTCTCAGGATTGGAATGTGAAGGATTTGGATATCACATCTCATGCTAAAGGAAGGGTCTCAGGTTTGGTAGAAGCATTGAGATATCACGTCGCTGCTATCGGAAGGGTCTCAGGATTGGATTGGGAAGGAGTTGGATATCCCTTCTCATGCTATAGGAAGGGTCTCAGGATTTGAATGGCAAGGAGTTGGATATCACATCTCATGCCATAGGAAGGGTCTCAGGTTTGGTATAAGCATTGAGATATCACATCTCTGCTATCGGAAGGGTCTCAGGATTGGATTGGGAAGGAGTTGAATATCCCTTCTCATGCTATAGGAAGTGTCTCAGGTTGGAATGGGAAGGAGTTGGATATCACATCTCATGTTATAGGAAGGGTCTCAGGATTGGAATGGGAAGGATTTGGATATCACATCTCTTGCTATAGGAAGGGTCTCAGGATTGGAATGGGTAGGAGTTGGATATTACTTTCTTGCTATAGGAAGGGTCTCATGTTTGGAATGGGAAGGAGTTGGATATCACATATGCTATAGTTAGTGTCTCAGGTTTGGAACGGGAAGGAGTTGGATATCACATCTCATGTTATAGGAAGGGTCTCAGGTTTGGTATAAGCATTGAGATATCACATCTCTGCTATCGGAAGCGGCTCAGGATTGGAATGGGAAGGAGTTGGATATCCCATCTCATGTTATAGGAAGAGTCTCTGGTTTGGTATTAGAATCATTGAGATATCACATCGCATGCTGTAGGAAGGGTCTAAGGATTGGAATGGGATGGACTTGGATATCACATCTCATGTTATAGGTAGGCTCTCAGGTTTGGTATAAGCATTGAGATATCACATCTCATGCTATAGGAAGGGTCTCAGGATTGGAATGGGAAGGAATTGGATATCACATCTCATGCTATAGGAAGGGTCTCAGATTTGGTATAAGCATTGAGATATCACATCTCATGCTAAAGGAAGGGTCTCAGGATTGGAATGGGAAGGAGTTGTATATGACATCTCAGGCCATAGGAAGGTTCTCAGGTTTGGTATAAGCATTGAGATATCACATCTCTGCTATCGGAAAGGTCTCAGGATTGGTATGGGAAGGAGTTGGATATCCCATCTCATGTTATAGGAAGGGTCTCAGGTTTGGTATTAGAAGCATAGAGATATCACATCTCATGCTATAGGAAGGGTCTCAGGATTGAAATGGGAAGGACTTGGATGTCACATCTCATGCTATAGGGAGGGTCTCAAGTTTGATATTAGAAGCATTGAGATAACAAATCTCATGATATCGGAAAGGTCTCAGGATTGGAATGGGAAGGAGTTGGATATCACATCTCATGATAAAGGAAGGGTCTAAGGTTTGGAAGGGGAAGGATTTGGATATCACATCTCATGTTATAGGACGGGTCTCAGGTTTGGTATTAGAAGCATTGAGATATCAAGTCTCATGGTATAAGAAGGGTCTCAGAATTGGAATGGGAAGGAGTTGGATATCACACCTCAAGCTATAGGAAGGGTCTCAGGATTGGAATGGGAAGGAGTTTGATATCACATCTCATGCCATTGTATGGGTCTCAGGTTTGGTAGAAGCATTGGGATATCACATCTCATGCTATCGGAAGGGTATCAGTATTGGATTTGGAAGAAGTTGGATATCCCATCTCATGCTATAGGAAGGGTCTCAGGTTGGAATGGGAAGGAGTTGGATATCACATTTCATGTTATAGGAAGGGTCTCAGGATTGGAATGGGAAGGACTTGGATATCATATCTCATGCTATAGGACGGGTCTCAGGTTTGTTATTAGAATCATTGAGATATCATATTGCATGCTGTAGGAAGGGTCTAAGGATTGGAATGGGAAGGACCTGGATATCACATCTCATGCTATAGATAGGCTCTCAGGTTTGGAAAGGGAAGGAGTTGGATATCACATCTCATGTTATAGGATGGATCTCAGGTTTGGTATTAGAAGTATTGAGATATCACATCTCATGTTATCGGAAGGATCTCAGGTTTGGTATTAGAAGTATTGAGATATCACATCTCATGCTATAGGAAGGGTCTCAGGATTGGAATGGGAAGGAGTTGGATATCACATCTCATGCTAAAGGAAGGGTCTCAGGTTTGGTAGAAGCATTGAGATATCACATCTCATGCTATAGGAAGGGTCTCAGGATTGGAATGGGAAGGACTCAGATATCACATATCATGCTATAGGGAGGGTCTCAGTTTTGATATTAGAAGCATTGAGATATCACATCTCATGCTATCGGAAGTGTCTCAGGATTGGAATGGGAAGGAGCTGGATATCACATCTCATGCTAAAGGAAGGGTCTCAGGTTTGGAACGGGAAGGAGTTGGATATCACATCTCATGTTATAGGAAGGGTCTCAGGTTTGGTATAAACATTGAGATATCACATCTCTGCTATCGGAAGTGTCTCAGGATTGGAATGGGAAGGAGTTGGATATCCCATCTCATGTTATAGGACGGGTCTCAGGTTTGTTATTAGAATCATTGAGATATCATATTGCATGCTGTAGGAAGGGTCTAAGGGTTGGAATGTGAAGGACTTGGATATCACATCTCATGCTATAGATAGGCTCTTAGGTTTGGAAAGGGAAGGAGTTGGATATCACATTTCATGTTAGAGGAAGAATCTCAGGTTTGGTATTAGAAGCATTGAGATATCACATCTCATGCTAGTGCAAGGGTCTCAGGATTGGAATGGGGAGGAGTTGGATATCACATCTCATGCTATAGGAAGGGTCTCAGGTTTGGTATAAGCATTGAGATATCACATCTCATGCTATAGGACGGGTCTCAGGATTGGAATGGAAGGAGTTGGATATCACATCTCATGTTATAGGAAGGATCTCAGGTTTGGTATTAGAAGCATTGAGACATCACATCTCATGCTATAGGAAGGGTCTCAGGGTTGGAATGGGAAGGAGTTGGATATCACATCTCATCCAATAGGAAGGGTCTCAGGTTTGGAATGGGAAGGAATTGGATATCACATCTCATGTTATAGGAAGGATCTCAGGTTTGGTATTAGAAGCATTGAGATATCACATCTCATGCTATAGGAAGGGTCTCAGGATTGGAATGTGAAGGATTTGGATATCACATCTCATGCTAAAGGAAGGGTCTCAGGTTTGGTAGAAGCATTGAGATATCACGTCTCTGCTATCGGAAGGGTCTCAGGATTGGATTGGGAAGGAGTTGGATATCCCTTTTCATGCTATAGGAATGGTCTCAGGATTTGAATGGCAAGGAGTTGGATATCACATCTCATGCCATAGGAAGGGTCTCAGGTTTGGTATAAGCATTGAGATATCACATCTCTGCTATCGGAAGGGTCTCAGGATTGGATTGGGAAGGAGTTGGATATCCCTTCTCATGCTATAGGAAGTGTCTCAGGTTGGAATGGGAAGGAGTTGGATATCACATCTCATGTTATAGGAAGGGTCTCAGGATTCGAATGGGAAGGAGTTGGATACCACATCTCATGATAAAGGAAGGGTCTAAGGTTTGGAAGGGGAAGGATTTGGATATCACATCTCATGTTATAGGACGGTCTCAGGTTTGGTATTAGAAGCATTGAGATATCAAGTCTCATGGTATAAGAAGGGTCTCAGAATTGGAATGGGAAGGAGTTGGATATCACACCTCAAGCTATAGGAAGGGTCTCAGGATTGGAATGGGAAGGAGTTTGATATCATATCTCATGCCATAGTATGGGTCTCAGGTTTGGTAGAAGCATTGGGATATCACATCTCATGCTATCGGAAGGGTATCAGTATTGGATTTGGACGAAGTTGGATATCCCATCTCATGCTATAGGACGGGTCTCAGGTTTGTTATTAGAATCATTGAGATATCATATTGCATGCTGTAGGAAAGGTCTAAGGGTTGGAATGGGAAGGACCTGGATATCACATCTCATGCTATAGATAGGCTCTCAGGTTTGGAAAGGGAAGGAGTTGGATATCACATCTCATGTTATAGGATGGATCTCAGGTTTGGTATTAGAAGTATTGAGATATCACATCTCATGTTATCGGAAGGATCTCAGGTTTGGTATTAGAAGTATTGAGATATCACATCTCATGCTATAGGAAGGGTCTCAGGATTGGAATGGGAAGGAGTTGGATATCACATCTCATGCTAAAGGAAGGGTCTCAGGTTTGGTAGAAGCATTGAGATATCACATCTCATGCTATAGGAAGGGTCTCAGGATTGGAATGGGAAGGACTTAGATATCACATATCATGCTATAGGGAGGGTCTCAGTTTTGATATTAGAAGCATTGAGATATCACATCTCATGCTATCGGAAGTGTCTCAGGATTGGAATGGGAAGGAGCTGGATATCACATCTCATGCTAAAGGAAGGGTCTCAGGTTTGGAACGGGAAGGAGTTGGATATCACATCTCATGTTATAGGAAGGGTCTCAGGTTTGGTATAAACATTGAGATATCACATCTCTGCTATCGGAAGTGTCTCAGGATTGGAATGGGAAGGAGTTGGATATCCCATCTCATGTTATAGGACGGGTCTCAGGTTTGTTATTAGAATCATTGAGATATCATATTGCATGCTGTAGGAAGGGTCTAAGGGTTGGAATGTGAAGGACTTGGATATCACATCTCATGCTATAGATAGGCTCTTAGGTTTGGAAAGGGAAGGAGTTGGATATCACATTTCATGTTAGAGGAAGAATCTCAGGTTTGGTATTAGAAGCATTGAGATATCACATCTCATGCTAGTGGAAGGGTCTCAGGATTGGAATGGGGAGGAGTTGGATATCACATCTCATGCTATAGGAAGGGTCTCAGGTTTGGTATAAGCATTGAGATATCACATCTCATGCTATAGGACGGGTCTCAGGATTGGAATGGAAGGAGTTGGATATCACATCTCATGTTATAGGAAGGATCTCAGGTTTGGTATTAGAAGCATTGAGACATCACATCTCATGCTATAGGAAGGGTCTCAGGGTTGCAATGGGAAGGAGTTGGATATCACATCTCATCCAATAGGAAGGGTCTCAGGTTTGGAATGGGAAGGATTTGGATATCACATCTCATGCTAAAGGAAGGGTCTCAGGTTTGGTAGAAGCATTGAGATATCACGTCTCTGCTATCGGAAGGGTCTCAGGATTGGATTGGGAAGGAGTTGGATATCCCTTTTCATGCTATAGGAAGGGTCTCAGGATTTGAATGGCAAGGAGTTGGATATCACATCTCATGCCATAGGAAGGGTCTCAGGTTTGGTATAAGCATTGAGATATCACATCTCTGCTATCGGAAGGGTCTCAGGATTGGATTGGGAAGGAGTTGGATATCCCTTCTCATGCTATAGGAAGTGTCTCAGGTTGGAATGGGAAGGAGTTGGATATCACATCTCATGTTATAGGAAGGGTCTCAGGATTCGAATGGGAAGGAGTTGGATACCACATCTCATGATAAAGGAAGGGTCTAAGGTTTGGAATGGGAAGGAGTTGGATATCACACCTCAAGCTATAGGAAGGGTCTCAGGATTGGAATGGGAAGGAGTTTGATATCATATCTCATGCCATAGTATGGGTCTCAGGTTTGGTAGAAGCATTGGGATATCACATCTCATGCTATCGGAAGGGTATCAGTATTGGATTTGGACGAAGTTGGATATCCCATCTCATGCTATAGGAAGGGTCTCAGGTTGGAATGGGAAGGAGTTGGATATCACATTTCATGTTATAGGAAGGGTCTCAGGATTGGAATGGGAAGGACTTGGATATCATATCTCATGCTATAGGACGGGTCTCAGGTTTGTTATTAGAATCATTGAGATATCATATTGCATGCTGTAGGAAGGGTCTAAGGATTGGAATGGGAAGGACTTGGATATCACATCTCATGTTATAGGAAGAGTCTCTGGTTTGGTAGAATCATTGAGATATCACATCGCATGCTGTAGGAAGGGTCAAAGGATTGGAATGGGATGGACTTGGATATCACATCACATGCTATAGGTAGGCTCTCAGGTTTGGTATAAGCATTGAGATATCACATCTCATGCTATAGGAAGGGTCTCAGGATTGGAATGGGAAGGAATTGGATATCACATATCATGCTATAGGAAGGGTCTCAGATTTGGTATAAGCATTGAGATATCACATCTCATGCTAAAGGAAGGGTCTCAGGATTGGAATGTGAAGGATTTGGATATCACATCTCATGCTAAAGGAAGGGTCTCAGGTTTGGTAGAAGCATTGAGATATCACGTCGCTGCTATCGGAAGGGTCTCAGGATTGGATTGGGAAGGAGTTGGATATCCCTTCTCATGCTATAGGAAGGGTCTCAGGATTTGAATGGCAAGGAGTTGGATATCACATCTCATGCCATAGGAAGGGTCTCAGGTTTGGTATAAGCATTGAGATATCACATCTCTGCTATCGGAAGGGTCTCAGGATTGGATTGGGAAGGAGTTGAATATCCCTTCTCATGCTATAGGAAGTGTCTCAGGTTGGAATGGGAAGGAGTTGGATATCACATCTCATGTTATAGGAAGGGTCTCAGGATTGGAATGGGAAGGATTTGGATATCACATCTCTTGCTATAGGAAGGGTCTCAGGATTGGAATGGGTAGGAGTTGGATATTACTTTCTTGCTATAGGAAGGGTCTCATGTTTGGAATGGGAAGGAGTTGGATATCACATATGCTATAGTTAGTGTCTCAGGTTTGGAACGGGAAGGAGTTGGATATCACATCTCATGTTATAGGAAGGGTCTCAGTTTTGGTATAAGCATTGAGATATCACATCTCTGCTATCGGAAGCGGCTCAGGATTGGAATGGGATGGACTTGGATATCACATCTCATGTTATAGGTAGGCTCTCAGGTTTGGTATAAGCATTGAGATATCACATCTCATGCTATAGGAAGGGTCTCAGGATTGGAATGGGAAGGAATTGGATATCACATCTCATGCTATAGGAAGGGTCTCAGATTTGGTATAAGCATTGAGATATCACATCTCATGCTAAAGGAAGGGTCTCAGGATTGGAATGGGAAGGAGTTGTGTATGACATCTCAGGCCATAGGAAGGTTCTCAGGTTTGGTATAAGCATTGAGATATCACATCTCTGCTATCGGAAAGGTCTCAGGATTGGAATGGGAAGGAGTTGGATATCCCATCTCATGTTATAGGAAGGGTCTCAGGTTTGGTATTAGAAGCATAGAGATATCACATCTCATGCTATAGGAAGGGTCTCAGGATTGGAATGGGAAGGACTTGGATGTCACATCTCATGCTATAGGGAGGGTCTCAAGTTTGATATTAGAAGCATTGAGATAACAAATCTCATGATATCGGAAGGGTCTCAGGATTGGAATGGGAAGGAGTTGGATATCACATCTCATGATAAAGGAAGGGTCTAAGGTTTGGAAGGGGGAGGATTTGGATATCACATCTCATGTTATAGGACGGGTCTCAGGTTTGGTATTAGAAGCATTGAGATATCAAGTCTCATGGTATAAGAAGGGTCTCAGAATTGGAATGGGAAGGAGTTGGATATCACACCTCAAGCTATAGGAAGGGTCTCAGGATTGGAATGGGAAGGAGTTTGATATCACATCTCATGCCATAGTATGGGTCTCAGGTTTGGTAGAAGCATTGGGATATCACATCTCATGCTATCGGAAGGGTATCAGTATTGGATTTGGAAGAAGTTGGATATCCCATCTCATGCTATAGGAAGGGTCTCAGGTTGGAATGGGAAGGAGTTGGATATCACATTTCATGTTATAGGAAGGGTCTCAGGATTGGAATGGGAAGGACTTGGATATCATATCTCATGCTATAGGACGGGTCTCAGGTTTGTTATTAGAATCATTGAGATATCATATTGCATGCTGTAGGAAGGGTCTAAGGATTGGAATGGGAAGGACCTGGATATCACATCTCATGCTATAGATAGGCTCTCAGGTTTGGAAAGGGAAGGAGTTGGATATCACATCTCATGTTATAGGATGGATCTCAAGTTTGGTATTAGAAGTATTGAGATATCACATCTCATGTTATCGGAAGGATCTCAGGTTTGGTATTAGAAGTATTGAGATATCACATCTCATGCTATAGGAAGGGTCTCAGGATTGGAATGGGAAGGAGTTGGATATCACATCTCATGCTAAAGGAAGGGTCTCAGGTTTGGTAGAAGCATTGAGATATCACATCTCATGCTATAGGAAGGGTCTCAGGATTGGAATGGGAAGGACTTAGATATCACATATCATGCTATAGGGAGGGTCTCAGTTTTGATATTAGAAGCATTGAGATATCACATCTCATGCTATTGGAAGTGTCTCAGGATTGGAATGGGAAGGAGCTGGATATCACATCTCATGCTAAAGGAAGGGTCTCAGGTTTGGAACGGGAAGGAGTTGGATATCACATCTCATGTTATAGGAAGGGTCTCAGGTTTGGTATAAACATTGAGATATCACATCTCTGCTATCGGAAGTGTCTCAGGATTGGAATGGGAAGGAGTTGGATATCCCATCTCATGTTATAGGACGGGTCTCAGGTTTGGTATTAGAATCATTGAGATATCATATTGCATGCTGTAGGAAGGGTCTAAGGGTTGGAATGTGAAGGACTTGGATATCACATCTCATGCTATAGATAGGCTCTTAGGTTTGGAAAGGGAAGGAGTTGGATATCACATTTCATGTTAGAGGAAGAATCTCAGGTTTGGTATTAGAAGCATTGAGATATCACATCTCATGCTAGTGGAAGGGTCTCAGGATTGGAATGGGGAGGAGTTGGATATCACATCTCATGCTATAGGAAGGGTCTCAGGTTTGGTATAAGCATTGAGATATCACATCTCATGCTATAGGACGGGTCTCAGGATTGGAATGGAAGGAGTTGGATATCACATCTCATGTTATAGGAAGGATCTCAGGTTTGGTATTAGAAGCATTGAGACATCACATCTCATGCTATAGGAAGGGTCTCAGGGTTGGAATGGGAAGGAGTTGGATATCACATCTCATCCAATAGGAAGGGTCTCAGGTTTGGAATGGGAAGGAATTGGATATCACATCTCATGTTATAGGAAGGATCTCAGGTTTGGTATTAGAAGCATTGAGATATCACATCTCATGCTATAGGAAGGGTCTCAGGATTGGAATGTGAAGGATTTGGATATCACATCTCATGCTAAAGGAAGGGTCTCAGGTTTGGTAGAAGCATTGAGATATCACGTCTCTGCTATCGGAAGGGTCTCAGGATTGGATTGGGAAGGAGTTGGATATCCCTTTTCATGCTATAGGAAGGGTCTCAGGATTTGAATGGCAAGGAGTTGGATATCACATCTCATGCCATAGGAAGGGTCTCAGGTTTGGTATAAGCATTGAGATATCACATCTCTGCTATCGGAAGGGTCTCAGGATTGGATTGGGAAGGAGTTGGATATCCCTTCTCATGCTATAGGAAGTGTCTCAGGTTGGAATGGGAAGGAGTTGGATATCACATCTCATGTTATAGGAAGGGTCTCAGGATTCGAATGGGAAGGAGTTGGATACCACATCTCATGATAAAGGAAGGGTCTAAGGTTTGGAAGGGGAAGGATTTGGATATCACATCTCATGTTATAGGACGGTCTCAGGTTTGGTATTAGAAGCATTGAGATATCAAGTCTCATGGTATAAGAAGGGTCTCAGAATTGGAATGGGAAGGAGTTGGATATCACACCTCAAGCTATAGGAAGGGTCTCAGGATTGGAATGGGAAGGAGTTTGATATCATATCTCATGCCATAGTATGGGTCTCAGGTTTGGTAGAAGCATTGGGATATCACATCTCATGCTATCGGAAGGGTATCAGTATTGGATTTGGACGAAGTTGGATATCCCATCTCATGCTATAGGAAGGGTCTCAGGTTGGAATGGGAAGGAGTTGGATATCACATTTCATGTTATAGGAAGGGTCTCAGGATTGGAATGGGAAGGACTTGGATATCATATCTCATGCTATAGGACGGGTCTCAGGTTTGTTATTAGAATCATTGAGATATCATATTGCATGCTATAGGAAGGGTCTAAGGATTGGAATGGGAAGGACTTGGATATCACATCTCATGCTATAGGTAGGCTCTCAGGTTTAGAAAGGGAAGGAGTTCGATATCACATTTCATGTTAGAGGAAGGATCTCAGGTTTGGTATTAGAAGCATTGAGATATCACATCTCATGCTATAGGACGGGTCTCAGGATTGGAATGGGAAGTAGTTGGATATCACATCTCATGATAAAGGAAGGGTCTAAGGTTTGGAAGGGGAAGGATTTGGATATCACATCTCATGTTATAGGACGGGTCTCAGGTTTGGTATTAGAAGCATTGAGATATCAAGTCTCATGGTATAAGAAGGGTCTCAGAATTGGAATGGGAAGGAGTTGGATATCACACCTCAAGCTATAGGAAGGGTCTCAGGATTGGAATGGGAAGGAGTTTGATATCACATCTCATGCCATAGTATGGGTCTCAGGTTTGGTAGAAGCATTGGGATGTCACATCTCATGCTATCGGAAGGGTATCAGTATTGGATTTGGAAGAAGTTGGATATCCCATCTCATGCTATAGGAAGGGTCTCAGGTTGGAATGGGAAGGAGTTGGATATCACATTTCATGTTATAGGAAGGGTCTCAGGATTGGAATGGGAAGGACTTGGATATCATATCTCATGCTATAGGACGGGTCTCAGGTTTGTTATTAGAATCATTGAGATATCATATTGCATGCTGTAGGAAGGGTCTAAGGATTGGAATGGGGAGGACCTGGATATCACATCTCATGCTATAGATAGGCTCTCAGGTTTGGAAAGGGAAGGAGTTGGATATCACATCTCATGTTATAGGATGGATCTCAGGTTTGGTATTAGAAGTATTGAGATATCACATCTCATGTTATCGGAAGGATCTCAGGTTTGGTATTAGAAGTATTGAGATATCACATCTCATGCTATAGGAAGGGTCTCAGGATTGGAATGGGAAGGAGTTGGATATCACATCTCATGCTAAAGGAAGGGTCTCAGGTTTGGTAGAAGCATTGAGATATCACATCTCATGCTATAGGAAGGGTCTCAGGATTGGAATGGGAAGGACTTAGATATCACATATCATGCTATAGGGAGGGTCTCAGTTTTGATATTAGAAGCATTGAGATATCACATCTCATGCTATCGGAAGTGTCTCAGGATTGGAATGGGAAGGAGCTGGATATCACATCTCATGCTAAAGGAAGGGTCTCAGGTTTGGAACGGGAAGGAGTTGGATATCACATCTCATGTTATAGGAAGGGTCTCAGGTTTGGTATAAACATTGAGATATCACATCTCTGCTATCGGAAGTGTCTCAGGATTGGAATGGGAAGGAGTTGGATATCCCATCTCATGTTATAGGACGGGTCTCAGGTTTGGTATTAGAATCATTGAGATATCATATTGCATGCTGTAGGAAGGGTCTAAGGGTTGGAATGTGAAGGACTTGGATATCACATCTCATGCTATAGATAGGCTCTTAGGTTTGGAAAGGGAAGGAGTTGGATATCACATTTCATGTTAGAGGAAGAATCTCAGGTTTGGTATTAGAAGCATTGAGATATCACATCTCATGCTAGTGGAAGGGTCTCAGGATTGGAATGGGGAGGAGTTGGATATCACATCTCATGCTATAGGAAGGGTCTCAGGTTTGGTATAAGCATTGAGATATCACATCTCATGCTATAGGACGGGTCTCAGGATTGGAATGGAAGGAGTTGGATATCACATCTCATGTTATAGGAAGGATCTCAGGTTTGGTATTAGAAGCATTGAGACATCACATCTCATGCTATAGGAAGGGTCTCAGGGTTGGAATGGGAAGGAGTTGGATATCACATCTCATCCAATAGGAAGGGTCTCAGGTTTGGAATGGGAAGGAATTGGATATCACATCTCATGTTATAGGAAGGATCTCAGGTTTGGTATTAGAAGCATTGAGATATCACATCTCATGCTATAGGAAGGGTCTCAGGATTGGAATGTGAAGGATTTGGATATCACATCTCATGCTAAAGGAAGGGTCTCAGGTTTGGTAGAAGCATTGAGATATCACGTCTCTGCTATCGGAAGGGTCTCAGGATTGGATTGGGAAGGAGTTGGATATCCCTTTTCATGCTATAGGAAGGGTCTCAGGATTTGAATGGCAAGGAGTTGGATATCACATCTCATGCCATAGGAAGGGTCTCAGGTTTGGTATAAGCATTGAGATATCACATCTCTGCTATAGGAAGGGTCTCAGGATTGGATTGGGAAGGAGTTGGATATCCCTTCTCATGCTATAGGAAGTGTCTCAGGTTGGAATGGGAAGGAGTTGGATATCACATCTCATGTTATAGGAAGGGTCTCAGGATTCGAATGGGAAGGAGTTGGATACCACATCTCATGATAAAGGAAGAGTCTAAGGTTTGGAAGGGGAAGGATTTGGATATCACATCTCATGTTATAGGACGGTCTCAGGTTTGGTATTAGAAGCATTGAGATATCAAGTCTCATGGTATAAGAAGGGTCTCAGAATTGGAATGGGAAGGAGTTGGATATCACACCTCAAGCTATAGGAAGGGTCTCAGGATTGGAATGGGAAGGAGTTTGATATCATATCTCATGCCATAGTATGGGTCTCAGGTTTGGTAGAAGCATTGGGATATCACATCTCATGCTATCGGAAGGGTATCAGTATTGGATTTGGACGAAGTTGGATATCCCATCTCATGCTATAGGAAGGGTCTCAGGTTGGAATGGGAAGGAGTTGGATATCACATTTCATGTTATAGGAAGGGTCTCAGGATTGGAATGGGAAGGACTTGGATATCATATCTCATGCTATAGGACGGGTCTCAGGTTTGTTATTAGAATCATTGAGATATCATATTGCATGCTGTAGGAAGGGTCTAAGGATTGGAATGGGAAGGACTTGGATATCACATCTCATGCTATAGGTAGGCTCTCAGGTTTGGAAAGGGAAGGAGTTCGATATCACATTTCATGTTAGAGGAAGGATCTCAGGTTTGGTATTAGAAACATTGAGATATCACATCTCATGCTATAGGAAGGGTCTCAGGATTGGAATGGGAAGTAGTTGGATATCACATCTCATGCTATAGGAAGGGTCTCAGGTTTGTTATTAGAATCATTGAGATATCATATTGCATGCTGTAGGAAGGGTCTAAGGATTGGAATGGGAAGGACTTGGATATCACATCTCATGCTATAGGTAGGCTCTCAGGTTTGGAAAGGGAAGGAGTTCGATATCACATTTCATGTTAGAGGAAGGATCTCAGGTTTGGTATTAGAATCATTGAGATATCACATCTCATGCTATAGGACGGGTCTCAGGATTGGAATGGAAGGAGTTGGATATCACATCTCATGTTATAGGAAGGATCTCAGGTTTGGTATTAGAAGCATTGAGACATCACATCTCATGCTATAGGAAGGGTCTCAGGGTTGGAATGGGAAGGAGTTGGATATCACATCTCATCCAATAGGAAGGGTCTCAGGTTTGGAATGGGAAGGAATTGGATATCACATCTCATGTTATAGGAAGGATCTCAGGTTTGGTATTAGAAGCATTGAGATATCACATCTCATGCTATAGGAAGGGTCTCAGGATTGGAATGTGAAGGATTTGGATATCACATCTCATGCTAAAGGAAGGGTCTCAGGTTTGGTAGAAGCATTGAGATATCACGTCTCTGCTATCGGAAGGGTCTCAATACTTCTAATACCAAACCTGAGATCCTTCCGATAACATGAGATGTGATATCTCAATACTTCTAATACCAAACCTGAGATCCTTCCTATAACATGAGATGTGATATCCAAATCCTTCCCCTTCCAAACCTTAGACCCTTCCTTTATCATGAGATGTGATATCCAACTCCTTCCCATTCCAATCCTGAGACCCTTCCGATATCATGAGATTTGTTATCTCAATGCTTCTAATATCAAACTTGAGACCCTCCCTATAGCATGAGATGTGACCTCCAAGTCCTTCCCATTCCAATCCTGAGACCCTTCCTATAGCATGAGATGTGATATCTCTATGCTTCTAATACCAAACCTGAGACCCTTCCTATAACATGAGATGGGATATCCAACTCGTTCCCATTCCCATACTGAGACCTTTCCGATAGCAGAGATGTGATATCTCAATGCTTTTACCAAACCTGAGAACCTTCCTATGGCCTGAGATGTTATATACAACTCCTTCCCATTCCAATCCTGAGACCCTTCCTTTAGCATGAGATGTGGTATCTCAATGCTTATACCAAATCTGAGACCCTTCCTATAGCATGAGTTGTGATATCTCAATGCTTATTCCAGACCTGAGAGCCTACCTATAACATGAGATGTGATATACAAGTCCATCCCATTCCAATCCTTAGACCCTTCCTACAGCATGCAATGTGATATCTCAATGATTCTAATACCAAACCAGAGACTCTTCCTATAACATGAGATGGGATATCCAACTCCTTCCCATTCCAATCCTGAGCCGCTTCCGATAGCAGAGATGTGATATCTCAATGCTTATACCAAACCTGAGACCCTTCCTATAACATGAGATGTGATATCCAACTCCTTCCCGTTCCAAACCTGAGACACTAACTATAGCATATGTGATACCCACCTCCTTCCCATTCCAAACATGAGACCCTTCCTATAGCAAGAAAGTAATATCCAACTCCTACCCATTCCAATCCTGAGACCCTTCCTATAGCAAGAGATGTGATATCCAAATCCTTCCCATTCCAATCCTGAGACCCTTCCTATAACATGAGATGTGATATCCAACTCCTTCCCATTCCAACCTGAGACACTTCCTATAGCATGAGAAGGGATATCCAACTCCTTCCCAATCCAATCCTGAGACCCTTCCGAAAGCAGAGACGTGATATCTCAATGCTTCTACCAAACCTGAGACCCTTCCTTTAGCATGAGATGTGATATCCAAATCCTTCACATTCCAATCCTGAGACCCTTCCTATAGCATGAGATGTGATATCTCAATGCTTCTAATACGAAACCTGAGATCCTTCCTATAACATGAGATGTGATATCCAATTCCTTCCCATTCCAAACCTGAGACCCTTCCTATTGGATGAGATGTGATATCCAACTCCTTCCCATTCCAACCCTGAGACCCTTCCTATAGCATGAGATGTGATGTCTCAATGCTTCTAATACCAAACCTGAGATCCTTCCTATAACATGAGATGTGATATCCAACTCCTTCCATTCCAATCCTGAGACCCGTCCTATAGCATGAGATGTGATATCTCAATGCTTATACCAAACCTGAGACCCTTCCTATAGCATGAGATGTGATATCCAACTGCTTCCCATTCCAATCCTGAGACCCTTCCTATAGCATGAGATGTGATATCTCAATGCTTCTAATACCAAACCTGAGATCCTTCCTCTAACATGAAATGTGATATCCAACTCCTTCCCTTTCCAAACCTAAGAGCCTATCTATAGCATAAGATGTGATATCCAAGTCCTTCACATTCCAACCCTTAGACCCTTCCTACAGCATGCAATATGATATCTCAATGATTCTAATAACAAACCTGAGACCCGTCCTATAACATGAGATGGGATATCCAACTCCTTCCCATTCCAATCCTGAGACACTTCCGATAGCAGAGATGTGATATCTCAATGCTTATACCAAACCTGAGACCCTTCCTATAACATGAGATGTGATATCCAAATCCTTCCCGTTCCAAACCTGAGACCCTTCCTTTAGCATGAGATGTGATATCCAGCTCCTTCCCATTCCAATCCTGAGACACTTCCGATAGCATGAGATGTGATATCTCAATGCTTCTAATATCAAAACTGAGACCCTCCCTATAGCATGATATGTGATATCTAAGTCCTTCCCATTCCAATCCTGAGACCCTCCCTATAGCATGAGATGTGATATCCAACTCCTTCCCATTCCAATCCTGAGACCCTTCCTATAGCATGAGATATGATATCTCAATACTTCTAATACCAAACGTGAGATCCTTCCGATAACATGAGATGTGATATCCAAATCCTTCCCCTTCCAAACCTGAGACCCTCCCTTTAGCATGAGATGTGATATCCAACTCCTGCCCAATCCATTCCTGAGACCCTTCTGATAGCATGAGATGTGATATCTCAATGCCTCTAATACCAAACCTGAGATCCTACCTCTAACATGAAATGTGATATCCAACTCTTTCCCCTTCCAAACCTGAGAGCCTTCCTATAGCATGAGATGTGATATCCAAGTCCTTCCCATTCCAATCCTGAGACCCTTCCTATAGCTTGAGATGTGATATCCAACTCCTTCCCATTCCAATTCTGAGACCCTTCCTATACTATGAGACTTGATATCTCAATGCTTCTAATACCAAAGGTGAGACCCGTAATATAACATGAGATGTGATATCCAAATCCTTCCCCTTCCAAACCTTAGACCCTTCCTTTATCATGAGATGTGATATCCAACTCCTTCCCATTCCAATCCTGAGACCCTTCCGATATCATGAGATGTGATATCTCAAAGCTTCTAATATCAAACTTGAGACCCTCCCTATAGCATGAGATGTGATATCCAAGTCCTTCCCATTCCAATCCTGAGACCCTTCCTATAGCATGAGATGTGATATCTCAATGCTTCTAATACCAAACCTGAGACCCTTCCTATAACATGAGATGGGAATATCCAACTCCTTCCCATTCCAATCCTGAGACCCTTCCGATAGCAGAGATGTGATATCTCAATGCTTATACCAAACCTGAGATCCTTCCTATAACATGAGATGTGATATCCAACTCCTTCCCATTCCAATCCTGAGACACTTCCTATAGCATGAGATGTGATATCTCACTGCTTATACCAAACCTGAGACCCTTCCCATAGCATGATATGTGATATCCAACTCCTTCCCATTCCAATCCTCAGACCCTTCCTATAGCATGAGATGTGATATCTCAATGCTTCTAATATCAAACTTGAGACCCTACCTATAGCATGAGATGTGATATCCAAGTCCTTCCCATTACAATCCTGAGACACTTCCTATAGCATGAGATGTGATATCCAACTCCTTCCCATTCCAATCCTGAGACCCTTCCTATAGCATGAGATATGATATCTCAATACTTCTAATACCAAACGTGAGATCCTTCCGATAACATGAGATGTGATATCCAAATCCTTCCCCTTCCAAACCTGAGACCCTCCTCCCAGGGAAACTAAAACTACCTCAGCCTCTATCCCGCTGGGAAATGAGTCTGAGGAGAAGGATGCTCCTGTAATCTCTTCTTCCTCGTAGGAGGAGAAGGCCAGATTAGCGGAGTGGACCCCCAAAGGTCTAACCTTACACCGGGGATCCCCCTTCACGTGGTCAGTTGCTCCACAAGCAAAACAAGATCCATTGGGTCTGTTTACATAGGGAGGCTTACTGTAAGACAGTGTGCTGATCAATGGAGTAGATACTCCAGCTCTTAGGGATAGTGGGTGCAGTCGAACTGTAGTGGATTCTACCTTGGTAGACTCAGAGGAAGTTGCCAGAGCTACTCTGATGCCCACTAAGTTGGCTGACGGCCCACTCTGTATGTTCCCAGTAATACCTGTAAATCTTACTTTAAATGGTACAGCAGTCAGGATTCCAGTGAGCATTCAGAGAAACGTCCCGGGAAAGGTCTTGTTAGGTAATGATCTCAGAGCTTTAGGGCTCATAGGAGACACTGCCGAAAGACCCTACACACGGTCTCAAGCACGGGCAGCATTGGCGAAGACCAATACGCCGCCCCAGCCGAAGGGGAAACCCAAGGCGAAAGGAGTCAACAAGTCAAGACGAGGGAAAGAGAATATTCCCCCGAGCTCGCCTACCACTGCGGTGGAGGAAGTTGGTCAATCGCCCGGGCCTGAGGAGGAGGTGGCGATGCCTGAAGTATTTGACCCCAACGACCATCCTGAACTAAAAGACTTGTTAGTTGAAGGAGGTCCTGATAGGGACGAATTCAGTAAAGGCCAACGTGAGTGCCCATCTCTGGAAGGCCTAAGGAGACAGGCCTGCTCCCAGCTTGAGGGTGAACCTCCTGGGACGCATAGGATTTATTGGGAAGGTGGACTCCTGTATAGTGAGCCCACAGAGTCTACAGAAGGAGACCATAGGAGGTTGGTGGTTCCCCTTGCTGTTAGGCCCTTCCTCCTGCAGTTGGCGCATGAAGTGCTCCTTGCTGGTCACCTTGGTATTAAGAGGACCAAGCAAAGGTTATCCATGCACTTCTACTGGCCCAAGATGGGGGTGCAAGTAGAAAGTCACTGCAGGAGTTGTGCCTCCTGCCAGTTATCTGGTAAGGTTGGCTCGACAATCCAAGCTCCGTTGGTACCGCTCCCAGTTGTGGGGGTACCATTTGAAAGGGTAGGGATCGACATCGTTGGTCCCCTTGACCCGCAAACATCCTCGGGCAATAGGTTTATCCTGGTGCTGGTCGACCATGCAACCAGATATCCTGAGGCCATCCCATTGAAAACTGTAACTGCCAAGTCAGTTGCAAAAGCTTTACTTGGCATATTTACTAGGGTTGGCTTCCATAAAGAAGTTGTGTCAGATCGTGGCAGCAACTTTATGTCGAAGTATATGCAGGCTATGTGGAAAGAATGTGGGGTCACCTACAAGTTCTCTTCTGCATACCACCCCCAGACCAATGGTCTGGTGGAACGTTTCAACAGAACGTTAAAAAGCATGATTGGGGCTCTGGAGAAGCTTCAGAGAAGACAATGGGATCTTCTTTTACCATGCTTACTGTTTGCCTACCGAGAGGTACCACAGGAGGGTGTTGGCTTCAGCCCCTTCAAACTTCTGTTTGGTCATCCTGTACGGGGACCCTTAGCCATAGTCAAAGAGGGATGGGAGATGCCCACTCCCCCTGTTACTACCAACGTAGTTGATTATGTGCTAGGGCTCAGAAAACGGATGGTACTTCTGATGGGCTTGGCTAGTGATAAATTGAAGGCAGTACAAGCGCTGGTGAAACATTGGTACGACCAGAAAGCTTCCCTCATCAACTTTACACCTGGTCAGCAAGTCCTGATCATGAATCCCATAAGGCCTTGAGCTTTACAGGACAAATGGTCAGGCCCTTACACAGTGGTGGAGCCCCTGGGTGAGGTTAACTATTTAGTGGACCTTGGAAGGCCTGGACAGGCTCCAAAAGTGTTTCACGTGAATAGGCTGAAGGCTTTCGTCCCAAGAGTCGAAATCGCAGCACTGTTACTGGCTTCAGATGTTGAGGAAGAGGAGTCTGAACCTCTCCCCGACCTGTTCCAAAGCGGTCCTTCAGATATCTCCTTTGAGGGTGTCCGAGTGGCCCCTCACCTGACTTCTGATCAGCAGGCTGAGGTGAAAAGTTTGCTTAGGCAGTTTTCCCCCGTTTTCACAGTCGCCTGGTTTGACACCTTGGTGCAAACATAACATAGACACAGGAGACAGTGTACCTACCAAAAGTAGGGGATACAGGATGTCAGACAAAGTACGGTCTTATATTAAGACCGAGGTCAACAAGATGTTAGACCTTGGGGTGATTGAACCCTCTAGTAGTCCTTGGTCCAGCCCTGTGGTTTTCGTTCCAAAGGCAGGCACTTCTGAATTGAGGTTCTGTGTGGATTACAGGGCTCTGAATGCTGTCACCAAGACAGATGCACACCCCTTGCCTCGAACAGATGAGCTGGTGGATACTTTGGGTGCCTCCAAGTACCTCAGCACGTTTGACCTCACTGCTGGCTATTGGCAAATAGCTTTAGCAGAACATGCCAAGGAGAAGACAGCGTTTTCTACTCCAGACGGCCTTTACCAATTCCGGGTAATGCCGTTCGGGTTGAAGAATGCACCTGCCACTTTCCAGAGGCTTGTGCATCATGTTTTGAATGGGTTGGACGAATTCTGTCTTGCATATCTGGACGATATAGCAGTTTTCAGTGCCACCTGACCATGTGAAACACCTCGGGATTGTGCTCCAGGCTCTTCAGAAAGCACACTTGACCATAAAGGCTAGTAAATGCCAGATTGGACAAGGCTCAGTGTTTTACCTTGGACATGAAGTAGGTGGAGGGAGGATACAGCCTCTACCCAGTAAAGTACAAGCAGTACAAGACTGGCCTACCCCCACTACACAAACCCAAGTGAGAGCCTTCTTAGGACTCACGGGGTATTACCGCAATTTTGTGGCAGACTATGGCACCATAGCTGCCCCTCTGACTGCCCTCACAACTCGGAAGAAACCCAAGAAGGTAACTTGGACCGACGAGTGTGAGAAGGCCTTCAATGGCTTAAAAGACTCCTTGTGCCAGGCCCCTGTCCTCAGGGCCCCTGATTATCAAAGACCTTTTATCGTGCAGACGGACGCCTCTGACACTGGGATAGGAGCTGTACTATCGCAAGTAGATGAGAAGGGTAAGGAACACCCTATTGGTTTTATTAGTTGCCAGTTTAAGGACAGAGAGCTCAGATGGTCCACGGTAGAGAAAGAATGTTTCTCTGTTGTGTGGGCCCTAAGGAAGCTGAGGCCCTACCTCTATGGGACCCACTTCACTGTGCAAACTGACCATAAGCCCTTAAAGTGGCTAATAAACATGAAGGGGGAGAATCCAAAGTTGCTTAGGTGGTCCATAAGTCTACAAGGCTTCGACTTCACTATTGAGCATAGGCCAGATGTCCAACATAGCAATGCTGATGGGTTGTGGAGAATGTTTAACCAACCTGAACAAGAGACTCATCCAGGGGTGGATTAGTTCCCCCTGTCCATAGTCTGGGAGGGGCGAGTGTTAGGAAAGATTTCGTAATTGTAGGTAATTTTCCTTCCATGTGGCAACCCCTAAACTTTTTGCTGTTGTTTTTCACCTTGTTCTCGACTTTGCCCGAGAAGTGCAGCCTTCTGCCGCACTCCTCTGGGCTTTCGCTCCTTTCTTAACGGGAAACGGTCATGCCCTTAAGACAGTCAGTACCAGGAAACGCTGGTTTCCGTAGTTTCTTGTATCATGTTGCAGCTTTCGTGCAACATGACACAAGAGGGCACTGTAAGCTAAGTTACTGCTCTCTTGGGTCTCTAGCCTTCTACAGGCCCTAGATACTCTTTCAGGATTGTAACTGATCGGTGCAAGTGATTCACGGACGGGAATGGTGGCAGCGATCGTTTCTTGTGTTTTGAGATCCTTTTGGCGTGCTAAGCGCGTTTCTCGCGCTTAACCCAAAATGGTGGCCTAGATCCCAAAATGGCCAGACCACGAGGCTCCTTTGTCCTGTCCGCTGACCGTCTTGCTCCCTTCACCTTCCCCAGGTCGAGCCGACCTGGGGCCTTCCTTATTTGGGCATGTGCTTTCCCGCGAAACACAGATGCTTTCGCAGGCTTCTACATGTCTTGTGTGTGCCTCCAGGATGTGGGCTGGGATGTCTGGTCCCAATACACATCCTGGGTGCCAGAGAGTCTAGGGTGGTGTGAATGCCTGGGACCACCGTGGTCCGTGATAGGTCCACGAATGGTGTGAGTGTTGATGAGCGGATCTCCCATTGGGTCCCCTCCGTTTTGGCGCGAAGGGAACCGTGGATAAGAGGGGGCTGGAAACACCACTACCATGTCGATCTCCTGAGTTCTCACGAACGAAGGAATACAGGAGCCAAGTATCCTGCAACCAAGAGGCTGAACCGAGGAATTGCTGGTGACCCGCTGAAGGACTGCTCCTCTGCACTGCTGTCGCCGTGTGAAACCCTTTTCACCTTTGATCGAACCAGAAGGCCTGTACTGGTACTTCGACCCTTGGAATAGCGGGGACAGCTATTCTCGGCATTTTCACCATCTCCTGCTAGTAAGCCTTCGGAAGCGTCTCTGGGCCATCCAGCAGACTGACCAGCCTACACAGGAGTCTTGCTCTGTAACCGCCGCCAGGTTGTGTAGTATATCGAGTCCTTGTCACTCTCACATGATTCGTACACTTGGCGTTCCCAGGTCTGAAGTGAGTAGTGTTATTGCATGCTGTAGGAAGGGTCTAAGGATTGGAATGGGAAGGACTTGGATATCACATCTCATGCTATGGATAGGCTCTCAGGTTTGGAAAGGGAAGGAGTTGGATATCACATTTCATGTTAGAGGAAGGATCTCAGGTTTGGTATTAGAGGCATTGAGATATCACATCTCATGCTATAGGAAGGGTCTCAGGATTGGAATGGGAAGGAGTTGGATATCACATCTCATGCTAAAGGAAGGGTCTCAGGTTTAGTATAAGCATTGAGATATCACATCTCATGCTATAGGAAGGGTCTCAGGATTGGAATGGAAGGAGTTGGATTTCACATCTCATGCTATAGGAAGGGTCTCAGGTTTGGTATAAGCATTGAGATATCACATCTCATGCTATAGGAAGGGTCTCAGGATTGGAATGGGAAGGAGTTGTATATGACATCTCATGCCGTAGGAAGGGTCTCAGGTTTGGTATAAGCATTGAGATATCACATCTCTGCTATCGGAAGGGTCTCAGGATTGCAATGGGAAGGAGTTGGATATCCCATCTCATGTTATAGGAAGAGTCTCAGGTTTGGTATTAGAAGCATTGAGATATCACATCTCATGCTATAGGAAGTGTCTCAAGATTGGAATGGGAAGGACTTGGATATCACATCTCATGCTATAGGGAGGGTCTCAAGTTTGATATTAGAAGCATTGAGATATCACATCTCATGCTATAGGAAGGGTCTCAGGATTGGAATGGGAAGGAGTTGGATATCACATCTCATGCTATAGGAAGGGTCTCAGGTTTGGTATAAGCAGTGAGATATCACATCTCATGCTATAGGAAGTGTCTCAGGATTGGAATGGGAAGGAGTTGGATATCACATCTCATGTTATAGGAAGGATCTCAGGTTTGGTATAAGCATTGAGATATCACATGTTTGCTATCGGAAGGGTCTCAGGATTGGAATGGGAAGGAGTTGGATATTCCCATCTCATGTTATAGGAAGGGTCTCAGGTTTGGTATTAGAAGCATTGAGACATCACATCTCATGCTATAGGAAGGGTCTCAGGATTGGAATGGGAAGGACTTGGATATCACATCTCATGCTATAGGGAGGGTCTCGAGTTTGATATTAGAAGCATTGAGATAATACATCTCATGATATCGGAAGGGTCTCAGGATTGGAATGGGAAGGAGTTGGATATCACATCTCATGATAAAGGAAGGGTCTAAGGTTTGGAAGGGGAAGGATTTGGATATCACATCTCATGTTATAGGACGGGTCTCAGGTTTGGTATTAGAAGCGTTGTGATATCAAGTCTCATGGTATAGGAAGGGTCTCAGAATTGGATTGGGAAGGAGTTGGATATCACATCTCAAGCTATAGGAAGGGTCTCAGGATTGGAATGGGAAGGAGTTTGATATCACATCTCATGCCATAGTATGGGTCTCAGGTTTGGTATAAGCATTGGGATATCACATCTCTGCTATCGGAAGGGTCTCAGGATTGCAATGGGAAGGAGTTGGATATCCCATCTCATGTTATAGGAAGAGTCTCAGGTTTGGTATTAGAAGCATTGAGATATCACATCTCATGCTATAGGAAGTGTCTCAAGATTGGAATGGGAAGGACTTGGATATCACATCTCATGCTATAGGGAGGGTCTCAAGTTTGATATTAGAAGCATTGAGATATCACATCTCATGCTATAGGAAGGGTCTCAGGATTGGAATGGGAAGGAGTTGGATATCACATCTCATGCTATAGGAAGGGTCTCAGGTTTGGTATAAGCAGTGAGATATCACATCTCATGCTATAGGAAGTGTCTCAGGATTGGAATGGGAAGGAGTTGGATATCACATCTCATGTTATAGGAAGGATCTCAGGTTTGGTATAAGCATTGAGATATCACATGTTTGCTATCGGAAGGGTCTCAGGATTGGAATGGGAAGGAGTTGGATATTCCCATCTCATGTTATAGGAAGGGTCTCAGGTTTGGTATTAGAAGCATTGAGACATCACATCTCATGCTATAGGAAGGGTCTCAGGATTGGAATGGGAAGGACTTGGATATCACATCTCATGCTATAGGGAGGGTCTCGAGTTTGATATTAGAAGCATTGAGATAATACATCTCATGATATCGGAAGGGTCTCAGGATTGGAATGGGAAGGAGTTGGATATCACATCTCATGATAAAGGAAGGGTCTAAGGTTTGGAAGGGGAAGGATTTGGATATCACATCTCATGTTATAGGACGGGTCTCAGGTTTGGTATTAGAAGCGTTGTGATATCAAGTCTCATGGTATAGGAAGGGTCTCAGAATTGGAATGGGAAGGAGTTGGATATCACATCTCAAGCTATAGGAAGGGTCTCAGGATTGGAATGGGAAGGAGTTTGATATCACATCTCATGCCATAGTATGGGTCTCAGGTTTGGTATAAGCATTGGGATATCAAATCTCATGCTATCGGAAGGGTATCAGGATTGGAATTCCAAGGAGTTGGATATCCCATCTCCTGCTATAGGAAGGGTCTCAGGTTGGAATGGGAAGGAGTTGGATATCACATCTCATGCTAAAGGGAGGGTCTCAGGTTTGGAAGGGGAAGGATTTGGATATCACATCTCATGTTATAGGAAGGATCTCAGGTTTGGTATAAGAAGCATTGAGATATCACATCTCATGCTATCGGAAGAATCTCAGATTTGGTATTAGAGGCATTGAGATATCACATCTCATGCTATCATAAGGGTCTCAGGATTGGAATGGGAAGGAGTTGGATATCACATCTCATGCAATAGGAAGGGTCTCAGGTTTGGAACGGGAAGGAGTTGGATATCACATCTCATGTTATAGGAAGAGTCTCAGGTTTGGTATAAGCATTGAGATATCAAATCTCTGCAATCGGAAGTGTCTCAGGATTGGGATGGGAAGGAGTTGGATATCACATCTCATGCTATAGGAAGGGTCTCAGGTTTGGAACGGGAAGGAGTTGGATATCCCATCTCATGTTATAGGACTGGTCTCAGGTTTGGTATTAGAAGCATTGAGATATCACATCTCTGCTATCGGAAGTGTCTCAGGATTGGAATGGGAAGGAGTTGGATATCATATCTCATGTTATAGGACGGGTCTCAGGTTTGTTATTAGAATCATTGAGATATCATATTGCATGCTGTAGGAAGGGTCTAAGGATTGGAATGGAAGGACTTGGATATCACATCTCATGCTATAGGTAGGCTCTCAGGTTTGGAAAGGGAAGGAGTTGGATATCACATTTAATGTTAGAGGAAGGATCTCAGGTTTGATATTAGAGCCATTGGATATCACATCTCATGCTATAGGAAGGGTCTCAGGATTGGAATGGGAAGGAGTTGGATATCACATCTCATGCTATAGGAAGGGTTTTAGATTTGGTATAAGCATTGAGATATCACATCTCATGCTATAGGAAGGGTCTCAGGATTGGAATGGGAAGGATCTGTATATGACATCTCATGCCATAGGAAGGGTCTCAGGTTTGGTATTAGAAGCATTGAGATATCACATCTCATGCTATTGGAAGTGTCTCAGGATTGGAATGGGAAGGACTTGGATATCACATCTCATGCTATAGGAAGGGTCTCAGGTTTGGTATAAGCAGTGAGATATCACATCTCATGCTATAGGAAGTGTCTCAGGATTGGAATGGGAAGGAGTTGGATATCACATCCCATGTTATAGGAAGGATCTCAGGTTTGGTATAAGCATTGAGATATCACATGTTTGCTATCGGAAGGGTCTCAGGATTATAATGGGAAGGAGTTGGATATTCCCATCTCATGTTATAGGAAGGGTCTCAGGTTTGGTATTAGAAGCATTGAGACATCACATCTCATGCTGTAGGAAGGGTCTCAGGATTGGAATGGGAAGGACTTGGATATCACATCTCATGCTATAGGGAGGGTCTCGAGTTTGATATTAGAAGCATTGAGATATCACATCTCATGATATCGGAAGGGTCTCAGGATTGGAATGGGAAGGAGTTGGATATCACATCTCATGATAAAGGAAGGGTCTAAGGTTTGGAAGGGGAAGGATTTGGATATCACATCTCATGTTATAGGACAGGTCTCAGGTTTGGTATTAGAAGCATTGAGATATCAAGTCTCATGGTATAGGAAGGGTCTCAGAATTGGAATGGGAAGGAGTTGGATATCACATCTCGTTATAGGAAGGGTCTCAGGATTGGAATGGGAAGGAATTGGATATCATATCTCATGTTATAGGACTGGTCCCAGGTCTGGTATTAGAAGCATTTAGATATCACATCTCATGCTATAGGAGGAGTCTCAGGATTGGAATGGGAAGGAGTTGGATATCACGTTTCATGTTATACGAAGGGTCTCAGGATTGGAATGGGAAGGAGTTGAATATCACATCTCATGCTAAAGGAAGGGTATCAGGTTTGATAGAAGCATTGAGATATCACATCTCATGCTATAGGAAGGAACTCAGGATTGGAATGGGAAGGAGTTGGATATCACATCTAATGCCATAGGAAGGGTCATCAGGTTTGGTATAAGCATTGAGATATCACATCTCTGCTATCGGAAGGGTCTCAGGATAGGAATGGGGAGGACTTAGAATTCACATCTCATGCTATAGGAAGTGTCTCAGGATTGGAATGGGAAGGAGTTGGATATCACATCCCATGTTATAGGAAGGATCTCAGGTTTGGTATAAGCATTGAGATATCACATGTTTGCTATCGGAAGGGTCTCAGGATTATAATGGGAAGGAGTTGGATATTCCCATCTCATGTTATAGGAAGGGTCTCAGGTTTGGTATTAGAAGCATTGAGACATCACATCTCATGCTGTAGGAAGGGTCTCAGGATTGGAATGGGAAGGACTTGGATATCACATCTCATGCTATAGGGAGGGTCTCGAGTTTGATATTAGAAGCATTGAGATATCACATCTCATGATATCGGAAGGGTCTCAGGATTGGAATGGGAAGGAGTTGGATATCACATCTCATGATAAAGGAAGGGTCTAAGGTTTGGAAGGGGAAGGATTTGGATATCACATCTCATGTTATAGGACAGGTCTCAGGTTTGGTATTAGAAGCATTGAGATATCAAGTCTCATGGTATAGGAAGGGTCTCAGAATTGGAATGGGAAGGAGTTGGATATCACATCTCGTTATAGGAAGGGTCTCAGGATTGGAATGGGAAGGAATTGGATATCATATCTCATGTTATAGGACCGGTCCCAGGTCTGGTATTAGAAGCATTTAGATATCACATCTCATGCTATAGGAGGAGTCTCAGGATTGGAATGGGAAGGAGTTGGATATCACGTTTCATGTTATACGAAGGGTCTCAGGATTGGAATGGGAAGGAGTTGAATATCACATCTCATGCTAAAGGAAGGGTATCAGGTTTGATAGAAGCATTGAGATATCACATCTCATGCTATAGGAAGGAACTCAGGATTGGAATGGGAAGGAGTTGGATATCACATCTAATGCCATAGGAAGGGTCATCAGGTTTGGTATAAGCATTGAGATATCACATCTCTGCTATCGGAAGGGTCTCAGGATAGGAATGGGGAGGACTTAGAATTCACATCTCATACTATAGGGAGGGTCTCAGTTTTGATATTAGAAGCATTGAGCTATCACATCTCATGCTATCGGAAGGGTCTCAGGATTGGAATCGGATGGAGTTGGATATCACATCTCAAGCTATCTCAGGATTGGAATGGGAAGGAGTTTGATATTTCATCTCAAGCTATATGAAGGGTCTCAGGTTTGGAAAGGGAAGGATTTGGATTTCACATCTCATGTTATAGGATGGTTCTCATGTTTGGTTTTAGAAGCATTGAGATATCACATCTCATGCTATCGGAAGGGTCTCAGGTTTGGAATGGGAAGGAGTTGGATATCACATCTCTGCTATCTGAAGGGTCTCAGGATTGGAATGGGAAGGAGTTGGATATCCCATCTCGTTATAGGAAGGGTCTCAGGTTTGGTATTAGAAGCAATGAGATATCACATCTCATGCTATAGGAAGGGTCTAAGGTTTGGAAGGGGACGGATTTGGGTATCACATCTCATGTTATAGGACCGGTCTCAGGTTTGGTATTTGAAGCATTGAGATATCAAGTCTCATGGTATAGGACGGGTTTCAGAATTGGAATGAGAAGGAGTTGGATATCACATCTCAAGCTATAGGAAGGGTCTCATGATTGGAATGGGAAGGAGTTGGATATCACATCTCATGTTATAGGAAGGGTCTCAGGATTGGAATGGGAAGGACTTGGATATCACATCTCATTCTATACGAAGGCTCTCAGGGTTGGAAGGGGAAGGAGTTGGATATCACATTTCATGTTAGAGGTAGGATCTCAGGTTTGGTTTTAGAGGCATTGAGATATCACATCTCATGCCATCAGAAGGGTCTCAGGATTGGAATGGGAAGGAGTTGGATATCAAATCTCATGCTAAAGGGATGGTCTAAGGTTTGGAAGGGGAGGGATTTGGACATCATATCTCATGTTATTGGAAGGATCTCAGGTTTGGTATTAGAAGCATTGAGATATCACATCTCATGCTATCGGAAGGGTCTTAGGTTTGGTATAAGCATTGAGATATCACATCTCTGCTATCGGAAGGGTCTCAGGATTGGAATGGGAAGGATTTGGACATCACAATTCATGTTATAGGAAGGGTCTCAGGTTTGGTATTAGAAGCATTGAGATATCACATCTCATGCTATAGGAAAGGTCTCAGGATTGGAATGGGAAGGACTTGGATATCACATCTCATGTTATAGGAAGGGTCTAAGGTTTGGTATTAGAAGCATTGAGATATCACATCTCATGCTATAGGAAGGGTCTCAGGATTGGAATGGGAAGGACTTGGATATCACATCTCATGCTATAGGAAGGGTCTCAGGAATGGAATGGAAAGGACTTGGATATCACATCTCATGATAAAGGAAGGGTCTAAGGTTTGGAAGGGGAAGGATTTGGATATCACATCTCATGTTATTGGACCGGTCTTAGGTTTGGTATTAGAAGCATTGAGATATCAAGTCTCATGGTATAGGACGGGAGTTTGATATCACATCTCATGCCATGGTATGGGTGTCAGGTTTTGTAGAAGCATTGGGATATCACATCTCATGCTATCGGAAGGGTATCAGGATTGGATTTGGAAGGAGTTGGATATCCCATCTCATGCTATAGGAAGGGTCTCAGGTTGGAATAGAAGGAGTTGGATATCACATCTCATGTTATAGGAAGGGTCTCAGGATTGGAATGGGAAGGACTTGGATATCACATCTTGTTAGGAAAGATTTCGTAATTGTAGGGAATTTTCCTTCCATGTGGCAACCCCTAAACTTTTTGCTATTGTTTTTAACCTTGTTCTTGACTTTGCCAGAGAAGTACAGCCTTCTGCCGCACTTCTCTGGGCTTTCGCTCCTTTTCTTACGGGGAAACTGACATGCCCTTAAGACAGTCAGTACCGGGAAACGCTGTTTCCCGTAGTTTCGTTTATCATGTTGCGGCTTTAGTGCAACATGACACAAGAGGGCACTGTAAGCTAAGTTACAGCTCTCTTGGGTCTCTAGCCTTCTACGGGCCCCAGATACTCTTTTAGGGTGGTATTTGATCGGTGCAAGTCATTCAGGGACTGGAATGGTGGCAGCGATCGTTTTGTTTATTTTGAGCTCCTTTTGGCGTTCTGAGCACGTTTTTCGCACTGAACCCAAAATGGTGGCCTGGCTCCCAAAATGGCCAGTCCACGAGGCTCCTTTGTCCTGTCCACTGACCGTCTTGCTCCCTTCACCTTCCCCAGGTCGGGCGACCCGGGGCCTTCCTTATTTGGGCATGTACTTTCCCGCGAAACGTGGTTGCTTTCGCGGGCTTCTACATGTCGTTTGTGTGCCTCCAGGGTGTGGGCTGGGATGTCTGGTCCCAATACACATCCTGGGTGCCAGAGAGTCTGGGGTGGTGTGAATGCCTGGGACCACCGTGGTCCGTGATTGGTCCACGTATGGTATGTGTGTTGATGTGCGGATCTCCCATTGGCTCCCCTCTGTTTTGGCGCGAAGGGAACCGTGGATAAGAGGGAGCTGGAAACACCACTACCATGTCGATCTCCTGAGTTCTCACGAACGAAGGAATACAGGAGCCAAGTATCCTGCAACCAAGAGGCTGGACCGAGGAATTGCTGGTGACCCGCTGAAGGAATCCTCCTTTGCACTGCTGTCGTCCTGTGAAACCCTTTCCTCCTTGGATCGAACCAGAAGTGTCTGTACTGGTGCTTCGACCTTTGGAATAGCAGGAACAGCTATTCCCGGCGACTTCATCACCCCCTCCAAGTAAGCCTTCGGAAGTGTCTCTGGGCCATCCAGTTGACTGACCAGCTTACAAGGGAGTCCTGCTCTGTAACTGCCGCCAGGTTGTGTTGTATTTCGAGTCCTTGTCACTCTCCCACGCTTCGTACACTTGGCGTTCCCAAGTCTGAAGGGAGGAGTGTACATTTGGCTTGAATACACACGGCCGCTCCGTTGTCCTGCTGCGGCAACAAACTGTGCTGGTTTCGTCGATTGGGACGTATTTTTGCTCTACACGACTTCGAGGCGTTCCCTGCTCTTCTGAACCTGCCAGCTGCTGAAACTAACGTGGAGAAGCCTGGGTCTGCTTGCTTCGGGGACCGGTGAGTAGTTTAGCTAGGATCTGGTCGCCCTCCTGCAGTATCCCATTGCTTTCCCTGCTGTGTAAAAACAGCACCCTTTTGGCCGTACTCGCGCTCTGCTTCTGCCCGCTGTGGAGGCTGCGCTTGAGTTGCGGAACCTGTTCTCCTTCTGCTGTGCACTAACCCGAACTGCCTGACTTCCTCCGAAGAGCTTCCCCTTTTGCCCGTTGGCACCGGCGTGGCAGGTACTTTGAGCACAAGGCTCCACTCTTCGCAGGGCTCGGACTTCCATCTAGTTAGGTGCCTCTGAAGGCGAACTGAGTCTAAAGCGTTATCGCACTGCCTGTTTTCCTTTCCTTTCAGGTGGACTACATATTTCGTGCTTTAAACGCTTGCGACTGTGTATTTGTATATATATTGTGTTGATATGGTATGTGTTGGTTTAATATTGTGATATTGTGATTTTCTCGCTACGGTCATTATTTTAAAGGCCTTAAAATAAATGTGTATCTATTTTTGATATAACAACTGTTTGGAGTAGTTTGTAAGCGCTCTTGCTTTGTGTGCTCATTGCGGGCTTTCAGTCACCCTCACCCCTCTTGAGACCTAGTCTTGACCGCCGCGATCGCTACCTTGATTGGTCTGGCTCGTCCAGAGGTTACCCTGTTCCAAGTAATTAGGTTGGCCTTCTGAACTTCTGCGCCACCAGGACAGAGTTCAGAAATCCGTCTTAACAAATTGGTGTACAGCGGTGGGATACGACTGAAGGTATCCAGTGTTGCGCTCGAACTAAGGCATTTCAGGTTATTCCAAACAGTACACGTAGTGAATTGTTGTAATATAACTTTAAAAAGGCCATAGTACTATCAAACAGTATGGAAGCAAATACCTTGTTAACTTTAAATGCTTCCAAATCAGAAACATTGAAGAAGATGTGTGCGGAGAGAGGTGTTTCCTCTCAAGGCACTAAATTGGAAATGATCCAGAGAATCGTGGCGTGGCAAGAAGCGCAGCTTGACGCTATAACTTCCGAGGACAGTGCAGAAGGTGGTGGGGCTGCTCTCACTGGTAGAACCGACGGTTCTGCCGCTGCACTGATCCATCGCGACCACGAGGACAGGGAGGATGTGATGTCTAATGTTTCCTCTGCCAGTGTTGATGGGGAGGCTATGCTTGAATTCAAGAAGCAAGAGCTGCGGTTTAGGCAGCAGGAGCTTGAATTCAGCATAGCCAAACTAAAAATCGAACAGGCAGAAAAACAGAAAGACAGGGATCACCAGTTGGAACTGGCCAAGCTTCAGGTTGCAAATGGGTCCAAGGGTCCTGGACATGGCTCTGGGGCTTCCTCTCATCCACGGTTTCCGAAAGATCTGCTCAGTGTGTATGAAGAAAGGAATGACATTATGGACTGGCTGAATGCGTTTGAGTATGCATGCGAGGTTCAAGAAGTTGACAATGCTGATAAGATTGCTTGGTTGCTCAGTAGACTGCCCCATTCTGGCTGCAGTGCCATTATGGAAATGTCGAAGGCTGAGCGGGCTGATTTCGCAATGTTAAAGCAAACTCTCATTTTAAAGTTTGGGAAGACTCCGGCCCAATATTTAAAGAGTTTTCGAGAGTATAAGAAAAAGGAAGGTGGTACTTGGGTATCTTATGTCGCTGAATCTTTGAAAAACTTAACTGGCTGGGTCGAAGGTTATAAGGCTTCTACCTTCGAAGGCATGATCAATCTGGTCATGCTGGAACACATTTTTGCTTCTTCTTCCCCGGAGCTTAAGCAGCATTTGGCCGATTCGAAGGAGATAGATCCTAAGAAGCTGGCCATTGCAGCAGACTTATGGGTGTCACATCGAGTGTCCCATATGGACAAAAATCCTGGTAAGCAGGAGGAAGGGAAAAGTCCAAAGATATGGAGGGTGGGGAATCTGCTAAATCTTCTTCCCATAAGGGCCACAAAAAGAAAAACAAGGGTAAGACACAAGAGAACTCACAGGGTAGTGGAGGTTCGCCTCCGAAACAGAACTCTGGTTACAATAAGCCTCCCTACGTAAACAGACCCACTGGGGCTTGTTTTTCTTGTGGAGCAACTGACCATGTGAAGGGGGATCCCCGGTGTAAGGTTAGACCTTTGGGGGTCCACTCCGCTAATCTGGCCTTCTCCTCCTACGAGGAAGAAGAGATTACAGGAGCATCCTTCTCCTCAGACTCATTTCCCAGCGGGATAGAGGCTGAGGTAGTTTTAGTGTCCCTGGGTTCCTGGGAGCCTAAAGTCGCAGAGGCTTATGCTAGGATTCCTGATAATACCAAGCACTACTTTAAAGACAGCGTGCTGATCAATGGAGTGGATACTCCAGCTCTTAGGGATAGTGGGTGCAGTCGAACAGTAGTGGATTCTACCTTGGTAGACTCAGAGGAAGTTGCCAGAGCTACTCTGATGCCCACTAAGTTTGCTGACGGCCCCCTCCGTATGTTTCCCGTGATCCCTGTAAATCTTACTTTAAATGGTACAGCAGTCAGGATTCCAGTGAGCATTCAGAGAAACGTCCCGGGAAAGGTCTTGCTGGGTAATGATCTCAGAGCTTTAGGGCTCGTAGGAGACACTGCCGAAAGACCCTACACACGGTCTCAAGCACGGGCAGCATTGGCCAAGTCCAATACGCCGCCCCAGCCGAAGGGGAAACCCAAGGCGAAGGGAGTCTACAAGTCAAGACGAGGGAAAGAGAATATTCCCCCGAGCTCGCCTACCACTGCGGTGGAGGAAGTTCGTCAATCGCCCGGGCCTGACGAGGAGGTGGCGATGCCTGAAGTTTTCGACCCCAACGATCATCCTGAACTAAAAGACTTGTTAGTTGAAGGAGGTCCTGATAGGGACGAATTCAGTAAAGGCCAACGTGAGTGCCCATCTCTGGAAGGCCTAAGGAGACAGGCCTGCTCCCAGCTTGAGGGTGAGCCTCCTGGGAAGCATAGGATTTATTGGGAAGGTGGACTCCTGTATAGTGAGCCCACAGAGACTACAGAAGGAGACCATAGGAGGTTGGTGGTTCCCCTTGCTGTTAGGCCCTTCCTCCTGCAGTTGGCGCATGAAGTTCCCCTTGCTGGTCACCTTGGTATGAAGAGGACCAAGCAAAGGTTATCCATGCACTTCTACTGGCCCAAGATGGGGGTGCAAGTAGAAAGTCACTGCAGGAGTTGTGCCTCCTGCCAGTTGTCTGGTAAGGTTGGCGCGACAATCCAAGCTCCGTTGGTACCGCTCCCAGTTGTGGGGGTACCATTTGAAAGGGTAGGGATCGACATCGTTGGTCCCCTTGACCCGCAAACATCCTCGGGCAATAGGTTTATCCTGGTGCTGGTCGACCATGCAACCAGGTATCCTGAGGCCATCCCATTGAAAACTGTAACTGCCAAGTCAGTTGCAAAAGCTTTACTCGGCATATTTACTAGGGTTGGCTTCCCTAAAGAAGTTGTGTCAGATCGTGGCAGCAACTTTATGTCGAAGTATATGCAGGCTATGTGGAAAGAATGTGGGGTCACCTACAAGTTCTCTTCTGCATACCACCCCCAGACCAATGGTCTGGTGGAACGTTTCAACAGAACGTTAAAAAGCATGATTGGGGCTCTGGAGGAGCCCCAGAGAAGAAAATGGGATCTTCTTTTACCATGCCTACTGTTTGCCTACCGAGAGGTACCACAGGAGGGTGTTGGCTTCAGCCCCTTCGAACTTCTGTTCGGTCATCCCGTACGGGGACCCTTAGCCATCGTCAAAGAGGGATGGGAGATGCCCACTCCCCCTGTTACTACCAATGTAGTTGATTATGTGCTAGGGCTCAGAAAACGGATGGTACTTCTGATGGGCTTGGCTAGTGATAAATTGAAGGCAGGGCAAGCGCTGGTGAAACATTGGTACGACCAGAAAGCTTCCCTCATCAACTTTACACCTGGTCAGCACGTCCTGATCATGAATCCAATAAGGCCGCGCGCTTTACAGGACAAATGGTCAGGCCCTTACACAGTGGTGGAGCCCCTGGGTGAGGTGAACTATTTAGTGGACCTTGGAAGGCCTGGACAGGCTCCAAAAGTGTTTCACGTGAATAGGCTGAAGGCTTTCGTCCCAAGAGTCGAAATCGCAGCACTGCTACTGGCTTCAGATGTTGAGGAAGAGGAGTCAGAACCTCTCCCCGACCTGTTCCAAAGCGGTCCTTCAGATGGCTCCGTTGAGGGTGTCCGAGTGGCCCCTCACCTGACTTCTGATCAGCAGGCTGAGGTGAAAAGTTTGCTTAGGCAGTTTTCCCCCCTGTTTTCACAGTCCCCTGGTTTGACACCTTGGTGCAAACATAACATTGACACAGGAGACAGTGTACCTACCAAAAGTAGGGGATACAGGATGTCAGATAAAGTACGGTCTTATATTAAGACCGAGGTCAACAAGATGTTAGACCTTGGGGTGATTGAACCCTCTAGTAGTCCTGGGTCCAGTCCTGTGGTTTTGGTTCCAAAAGCAGGCACTTCTGAATTGAGGTTCTGCGTGGATTACAGGGCTCTGAATGCTGTCACCAAGACAGATGCACACCCCTTGCCTCGAACAGATGAGCTGGTGGATACGTTGGGTGCCTCCAAGTACCTCAGCACGTTTGACCTCACTGCTGGCTATTGGCAAATAGCTTTAGCAGAACATGCCAAGGAGAAGACAGCATTTTCTACTCCAGACGGCCTTTACCAATTCCGGGTAATGCCGTTCGGGTTGAAGAATGCACCTGCCACTTTCCAGAGGCTTGTGAATCATGTGTTGAATGGGTTGGACGAATTCTGTCTTGCATATCTAGACGATATAGCAGTTTTCAGTGCCACCTGGGAAGACCATGTGAAACACCTCAGGATTGTGCTCCAGGCCCTTCAGAAAGCCCACTTGACCATAAAGGCTAGTAAATGCCAGATTGGACAAGGCTCAGTGGTTTACCTTGGACATGAAGTAGGTGGAGGGAGGATACAGCCTCTACCCAGTAAAGTACAAGCAGTACAAGACTGGCCTACCCCCACTACGCAAACCCAAGTGAGAGCCTTCTTAGGACTCACGGGTTATTATCGCAATTTTGTGGCAGACTATGGCACCATAGCTGCTCCTCTGACTGCCCTCACAACTCCGAAGAAACCCAAGAAGGCAACTTGGACTGACGAATGTGAGAAGGCCTTCAATGGCTTAAAAGACTCCTTGTGCCAGGCCCCTGTGCTCAGGGCCCCTGATTATCAAAGACCTTTTATCGTGCAGACCGATGCCTCTGACACTGGGATAGGAGCTGTACTATCACAAGTACATGAGAAGGGTAAGGAACACCCTATCGGTTTTATTAGTCGCCAGCTTAAGGACAGAGAGCTCAGATGGTCCACGGTAGAGAAAGAATGTTTCTCTGTTGTGTGGGCCCTAAGGAAGCTGAGGCCCTACCTCTATGGGACCCACTTCACTGTGCAGACTGACCATAAGCCGTTAAAGTGGCTAATGAACATGAAGGGGGAGAATCCAAAGTTGCTTAGGTGGTCCATAAGTCTACAAGGCTTCGACTTCACTATTGAGCATAGGCCAGGTGTCCAACATAGCAATGCTGATGGGTTGTCCAGAATGTTTAACCGACCTGAACAAGAGACTCATCCAGGGGTGGATTAGTTCCCCCTGTCCATAGTCTGGGAGGGGCGAGTGTTAGGAAAGATTTCGTAATTGTAGGGAATTTTCCTTCCATGTAGCAACCCCTAAACTTTTTGCTATTGTTTTTAACCTTGTTCTTGACTTTGCCAGAGAAGTACAGCCTTCTGCCGCACTTCTCTGGGCTTTCGCTCCTTTTCTTACGGGGAAACTGACATGCCCTTAAGACATTCAGTACCGGGGAACGCTGTTTCCCGTAGTTTCGTTAATCATGTTGCGGCTTTAGTGCAACATGACACAAGAGGGCACTGTAAGCTAAGTTACAGCTCTCTTGGGTCTCTAGCCTTCTACGGGCCCTAGATACTCTTTTAGGATGGTATTTGATCGGTGCAAGTCATTCAGAGACTGGAATGGTGGCAGCGATCGTTTTGTTTATTTTGAGCTCCTTTTGGCGTTCTGAGCACGTTTTTCGCACTGAACCCAAAATGGTGGCCTGGCTCCCAAAATGGCCAGTCCACAAGGCTCCTTTGTCCTGTCCACTGACCGTCTTGCTCCCTTCACCTTCCCCAGGTCGGGCGACCCGGGGCCTTCCTTATTTGGGCATGTACTTTCCCGCGAAACGTGGTTGCTTTCGCGGGCTTCTACATGTCGTTTGTGTGCCTCCAGGGTGTGGGCTGGGATGTCTGGTCCCAATACACATCCTGGGTGCCAGAGAGTCTGGGGTGGTGTGAATGCCTGGGACCACCGTGGTCCGTGATTGGTCCACGTATGGTATGTGTGTTGATGTGCGGATCTCCCATTGGCTCCCCTCTGTTTTGGCGCGAAGGGAACCGTGGATAAGAGGGAGCTGGAAACACCACTACCATGTCGATCTCCTGAGTTCTCACGAACGAAGGAATACAGGAGCCAAGTATCCTGCAACCAAGAGGCTGGACCGAGGAATTGCTGGTGACCCGCTGAAGGAATCCTCCTTTGCACTGCTGTCGTCCTGTGAAACCCTTTCCTCCTTGGATCGAACCAGAAGTGTCTGTACTGGTGCTTCGACCTTTGGAATAGCAGGAACAGCTATTCCCGGCGACTTCATCACCCCCTCCAAGTAAGCCTTCGGAAGTGTCTCTGGGCCATCCAGTTGACTGACCAGCTTACAAGGGAGTCCTGCTCTGTAACTGCCGCCAGGTTGTGTTGTATTTCGAGTCCTTGTCACTCTCCCACGCTTCGTACACTTGGCGTTCCCAAGTCTGAAGGGAGGAGTGTACATTTGGCTTGAATACACACGGCCGCTCCGTTGTCCTGCTGCGGCAACAAACTGTGCTGGTTTCGTCGATTGGGACGTCTTTTTGCTCTACACGACTTCGAGGCGTTCCCTGCTCTTCTGAACCTGCCAGCTGCTGAAACTAACGTGGAGAAGCCTGGGTCTGCTTGCTTCGGGGACCGGTGAGTAGTTTAGCTAGGATCTGGTCACCCTCCTGCAGTATCCCATTGCTTTCCCTGCTGTGTAAAAACAGCACCCTTTTGGCCGTACTCGCGCTCTGCTTCTGCCCGCTGTGGAGGCTGCGCTTGAGTTGCGGAACCTGTTCTCCTTCTGCTGTGCACTAACCCGAACTGCCTGACTTCCTCCGAAGAGCTTCCCCTTTTGCCCGTTGGCACCGGCGTGGCAAGTACTTTGAGCACAAGGCTCCACTCTTCGCAGGGCTCGGACTTCCATCTAGTTAGGTGCCTCTGAAGGCGAACTGAGTCTAAAGCGTTATCGCACTGCCTGTTTTCCTTTCCTTTCAGGTGGACTACATATTTCGTGCTTTAAACGCTTGCGACTGTGTATTTGTATATATATTGTGTTGATATGGTATGTGTTGGTTTAATATTGTGATATTGTGATTTTCTCGCTACGGTCATTATTTTAAAGGCCTTAAAATAAATGTGTATCTATTTTTGATATAACAACTGTTTGGAGTAGTTTGTAAGCGCTCTTGCTTTGTGTGCTCATTGCGGGCTTTCAGTCACCCTCACCCCTCTTGAGACCTAGTCTTGACCGCCGCGATCGCTACCTTGATTGGTCTGGCTCGTCCAGAGGTTACCCTGTTCCAAGTAATTAGGTTGGCCTTCTGAACTTCTGCGCCACCAGGACAGAGTTCAGAAATCCGTCTTAACACATCTCATGCTGTAGGAAGGGTCTCAGGTTTGGAAAAGGAAGGAGTTGGATATCACATTTCATGTTAGAGGTAGGATCTCAGGTTTGGTATTAGAGGCATTGAGATATCACATCTCATGCTATCAGAAGGGTATCAGGATTGGAATGGGAAGGAGTTGGATATCACATCTCATGCTAAAGGGAGGGTCTCAGGTTTGGAATGGGAAGGATTTGGATATCACATCTCATGTTATAGGAAGGACCTTAGGTTTGGTATTAGAAGCATTGAGATATCACATCTCATGCTATAGGAAGGGTCTCGGGATTGGAATGGGAAGGAGTTGGATATCACATCTCATGTTATAGGAAGGATCTCAGGTTTGGTATTAGAAACATTGAGATATAACATCTCATGCTATAGGAAGGGTCTCAGGATTGGAATGGGAAGGAGTTGGATATCACATCTCATGCTATGGGAAGGGTCTCAGGTTTGGTATTAGAAGCATTGTGATATCACATCTCATGCTATAGGAAGGGTTTCAGGTTTGGTAGAAGCATTGAGATATCACATCTCATGCTATAGGAAGAGTCTCAGGTTTGGGAAGGGAAGGATTTGGATTTCACATCTCATGTTATAGGATGGTTCTCATGTTTGGTTTTTGAAGCATTGAGATATCACATCTCATGCTATCGGAAGGGTCTCAGGTTTGGAATGGGAAGGAGTTGGATATCACATCTCATGTTATAGGAAGGGTCTCAGGTTTGGAATGGGAAGGAGTTGGATATGACATCTCTTGTTATAGGGAGGGTCTCAGGATTTGAATGGTAAGGAGTTGGATATCACATCTCATGCTATAGGAAGGGTCTCAGGCTGGAATGGGAAGGAGTTGGATATCACATCTCATGTTATATACAGGAAGGGTCTCAGGATTGGAATGGGAAGGATTTGGATATCACATCTCTTGCTATAGGAAGGGTCTCAGGTTTTTTATTAGAAACATTGAGATATCACATCTCATGCTATAGGAAGGGTTTTAGGATTGGAATGGGAAGTATTTTGATATCACATCTCATGCTAAAGGAAGGGTCTCAGGTCTGGAATGGGAAGGAATTGGATATCACATCTCATGTTATAGGAAGGGTCTCAGGTTTTTTATTAGAAACATTGAGATATCACATCTCATGTTATAGGACGGTTCCCAGGTTTGGTATTAGAAGCATTGAGATATCACATCTCATGGTATAGGAAGGGTCTCAGGGTTGGAATGGGAAGGAGTTGGATATCACATCTCATCCAATAGGAAGGGTCTCAGGTTTGGAATGGGAAGGAATTGGATATCACATCTCATGTTATAGGAAGGATCTCAGGTTTGGTATTAGAAGCATTGAGATATCACATCTCATGCTATAGGAAGGGTATCAGGATTGGAATGTGAAGGATTTGGATATCACATCTCATGCTAAAGGAAGGGTCTCAGGTTTGGTAGAAGCATTGAGATATCACATCTCATGCTATAGGAAGGGTCTCAGGATTTGAATGGCAAGGAGTTGGATATCACATCTCATGCCATAGGAAGGGTCTCAGGTTTGGTATAAGCATTGAGATATCACATCTCTGCTATCGGAAGGTTCTCAGGATTGGATTGGGAAGGAGTTGGATATCCCTTCTCATGCTATAGGAAGTGTCTCAGGTTGGAATGGGAAAGAGTTGAATATCACATCTCATGTTATAGGAAGTTGAATATCACATCTCATGTTATAGGAAGGGTCTCAGGATTGGAATGGGAAGGATTTGGATATCACATCTCTTGCTATAGGAAGGGTCTCATGAGATGTGATATCCAACTCTTTCCCATTCCAACCTGAGACACTTCCTATAGCATGAGAAGGGATATCCAACTCCTTCCCAATCCAATCCTGAGACCCTTCCGATAGCAGAGATGTGATATCTCAATGCTTATACCAAACCTGAGACCCTTCCTATGGCATGAGATGTGATATCCAACTCCTTGCCATTCAAATCCTGAGACCCTTCCTATAGCATGAAAAGGGATATCCAACTCCTTCCCAATCCAATCCTGAGACCCTTCCGATAGCAGAGACGTGAAATCTCAATGCTTCTACCAAACCTGAGACCCTTCCTTTAGCATGAGATGTGATATCCAAATCCTTCACATTCCAATCCTGAGACCCTTCCTATAGCATGAGATTTGATATCTCAATGCTTCTAATACCAAACGTGAGATCCTTCCTATAACATGAGATGTGATATCCAAATCCTCCCCTTCCAAACCTGAGACCCTCCCTTTAGCATGAAATGTGATATCCAACTCCTTCCTATTCCAATCCTGAGACTCTTCTGATAGCATGAGATGTGATATCTCAATGCTTCTAATACCAAACCTGAGATCCTTCCGATAGCATGAGATGTGATATCTCAATGCTTCTAATACCAAACCTGAGATCCTTCCTATAACATGAGATGTGATATCCAAATCCTTCCCCTTCCAAACCTGAGACCCTCCCTTTAGCATGAGATGTGATATCTAACTCCTTCCCATTCCATTCCTGAGACCCTTCTGATAGCATGAGATGTGATATCTCAATGCCTCTAATACCAAACCTGAGATCCTACCTCTAACATGAAATGAGATATCCAACTCTTTCCCCTTCCAAACCTGAGAGCCTTCCTATAGCATGAGATGTGATATCCAAGTCCTTCCCATTTCAATACTGAGACCCTTCCTATAGCTTGAGATGTGATATCCAACTCCTTCCCATTCCAATTCTGAGACCCTTCCTATAGCATGAGATGTGATATCTCAATGCTTATACCAAACCTGAGAGCCTACCTATAACATGAGATGTGATACCCAAGTCCATCCCATTCCAATCCTTAGACCCTCCCTACAGCATGCGATGTGATATCTCAATGATTCTAATACCAAACCAGAGACTCTTACTATAACATGAGATGGGATATCCAACTCCTTCCCATTCCAATTCTGAGACCCTTCCTATACTATGAGACTTGATATCTCAATGCTTCTAATACCAAACCTGAGACCCGTAATATAACATGAGATGTGATATCCAAATCCTTCCCCTTCCAAACCTTAGACCCTTCCTTTATCATGAGATGTGATATCCAACTCATTCCCATTCCAATCCTGAGACCCTTCCGATATCATGAGATGTGATATCTCAAAGCTTCTAATATCAAACTTGAGACCCTCCCTATAGCATGAGATGTGATATCCAAGTCCTTCCCATTCCAATCCTGAGACCCTTCCTATAGCATGAGATGTGATATCTCAATGCTTCTAATACCAAACCTGAGACCCTTCCTATAACATGAGATGGGAATATCCAACTCCTTCCCATTCCAATCTTGAGACCCTTCCGATAGCAGAGATGTGATATCTCAATGCTTATACCAAACCTGAGATCCTTCCTATAACATGAGATGTGATATCCAACTCCTTCCCATTCCAATCCTGAGACACTTCCTATAGCATGAGATGTGATATCTCACTGCTTATACCAAACCTGAGACCCTTCCCATAGCAGGAGATGTGATATCCAACTCCTTCCCATTCCAATCCTCAGACCCTTCCTATAGCATGAGATGTGATATCTCAATGCTTCTAATGTCAAACTTGAGACCCTACCTATAGCATGAGATGTGATATCCAAGTCCTTCCCATTCCAATCCTGAGACACTTCCTATAGCATGAGATGTGATATCTCAATGCTTCTAATACCAAACCTGAGACTCTTCCTATAACATGAGATGGGATATCCAACTCCTTCCCATTCCAATCCTGAGACCCTTTTGATAGCAGAGATGTGATATCTCAATGTTTATACCAAACCTGAGACCCTTCCTACGGCATGAGATGTCATATTCAACTCCTTCCCATTCCAATCCTGAGACCCTTCCTATAGCATGAGATTTGATATCCAACTCCTTCCCATTCCAATCCTGAGACCCTTCCTATAGCATGAGATGTGATGTCTCAATGCTTCTAATACCAAACCTGAGATCCTTCCTATAACATGAGATGTGATATCCAACTCCTTCCATTCCAATCCTGAGACCCTTCCTATAGCATGAGATGTGATATCTCAATGCTTATACCAAACCTGAGACCCTTCCTATAGCATGAGATGTGATATCCAACTCCTTCCCATTCCAATCATGAGACCCTTCCTATAGCATGAGATGTGATATCTCAATGCTTCTAATACCAAACCTGAGATCCTTCCTATAACATGAGATGTGATATCCAAATCCTTCCCCTTCCAAACCTGAGACCCTCCCTTTAGCATGAGATGTGATATCTAACTCCTTCCCATTCCATTCCTGAGACCCTTCTGATAGCATGAGATGTGATATCTCAATGCCTCTAATACCAAACCTGAGATCCTACCTCTAACATGAAATGAGATATCCAACTCTTTCCCCTTCCAAACCTGAGAGCCTTCCTATAGCATGAGATGTGATATCCAAGTCCTTCCCATTTCAATACTGAGACCCTTCCTATAGCTTGAGATGTGATATTCAACTCCTTCCCATTCCAATTCTGAGACCCTTCCTATAGCATGAGATGTGATATCTCAATGCTTATACCAAACCTGAGAGCCTACCTATAACATGAGATGTGATATCCAAGTCCATCCCATTCCAATCCTTAGACCCTTCCTACAGCATGCGATGTGATATCTCAATGATTCTAATACCAAACCAGAGACTCTTCCTATAACATGAGATGGGATATCCAACTCCTTCCCATTCCAATTCTGAGACCCTTCCTATACTATGAGACTTGATATCTCAATGCTTCTAATACCAAACCTGAGACCAGTAATATAACATGAGATGTGATATCCAAATCCTTCCCCTTCCAAACCTTAGACCCTTCCTTTATCATGAGATGTGATATCCAACTCATTCCCATTCCAATCCTGAGACCCTTCCGATATCATGAGATGTGATATCTCAAAGCTTCTAATATCAAACTTGAGACCCTCCCTATAGCATGAGATGTGATATCCAAGTCCTTCCCATTCCAATCCTGAGACCCTTCCTATAGCATGAGATGTGATATCTCAATGCTTCTAATACCAAACCTGAGACCCTTCCTATAACATGAGATGGGAATATCCAACTCCTTCCCATTCCAATCTTGAGACCCTTCCGATAGCAGAGATGTGATATCTCAATGCTTATACCAAACCTGAGATCCTTCCTATAACATGAGATGTGATATCCAACTCCTTCCCATTCCAATCCTGAGACACTTCCTATAGCATGAGATGTGATATCTCACTGCTTATACCAAACCTGAGACCCTTCCCATAGCAGGAGATGTGATATCCAACTCATTCCCATTCCAATCCTCAGACCCTTCCTATAGCATGAGATGTGATATCTCAATGCTTCTAATGTCAAACTTGAGACCCTACCTATAGCATGAGATGTGATATCCAAGTCCTTCCCATTCCAATCCTGAGACACTTCCTATAGCATGAGATGTGATATCTCAATGCTTCTAATACCAAACCTGAGACTCTTCCTATAACATGAGATGGGATATCCAACTCCTTCCCATTCCAATCCTGAGACCCTTTTGATAGCAGAGATGTGATATCTCAATGTTTATACCAAACCTGAGACCATTCCTACGGCATGAGATGTCATATTCAACTCCTTCCCATTCCAATCCTGAGACCCTTCCTATAGCATGAGATTTGATATCCAACTCCTTCCCATTCCAATCCTGAGACCCTTCCTATAGCATGAGATGTGATGTCTCAATGCTTCTAATACCAAACCTGAGATCCTTCCTATAACATGAGATGTGATATCCAACTCCTTCCATTCCAATCCTGAGACCCTTCCTATAGCATGAGATGTGATATCTCAATGCTTATACCAAACCTGAGACCCTTCCTATAGCATGAGATGTGATATCCAACTCCTTCCCATTCCAATCATGAGACCCTTCCTATAGCATGAGATGTGATATCTCAATGCTTCTAATACCAAACCTGAGATCCTTCCTCTAACATGAAATGTGAGATCCAACTCCTTCCCTTTCCAAACCTAAGAGCCTATCTATAGCATGAGATGTGATATCCAAGTCCTTCACATTCCAACCCTTAGACCCTTCCTACAGCATGCAATATGATATCTCAATGATTCTAATAACAAACCTGAGACCCTTCCTATAACATGAGATGGGATATCCAACTCCTTCCCATTCCAATCCTGAGACACTTCCGATAGCAGAGATGTGATATCTCAATGTTTATACCAAACCTGAGACCCTTCCTATAACATGAGATGTGATATCCAACTCCTTCCCGTTCCAAACCTGAGACCCTTCCTTTAGCATGAGATGTGATATCCAGCTCCTTCCCATTCCAATCCTGAGACACTTCCGATAGCATGAGATGTGATATCTCAATGCTTCTAATATCAAAACTGAGACCCTCCCTATAGCATGATATGTGATATCTAAGTCCTTCCCATTCCAATCCTGAGACCCTTCCTATAGCATGAGATGTGATATCTCAATGCTTCTACCAAACCTGAGACCCTTCCTTTAGCATGAGATGTAATATCCAACTCCTTCCCATTCCAATCCTGAGACCCTTCCTATAGCATGAGATGTGATATCTCAATACTTCTAATACCAAACCTGAGATCCATCCTATAACATGAGATGTGATATCCAACTCCTTCCCTTTCCAAACCTGAGAGCCGTTCTATAGCATGAGATGTGATATCCAGGTCCTTCCCATTCCAATCCTTAGACCCTTCCTACAGCATGCAATATGATATCTCAATGATTCTAATAACAAACCTGAGACCCGTCCTATAGCATGAGATATGATATCCAAGTCCTTCCCATTCCAATCCTGAGACCCTTCCTATAACATGAAATGTGATATCCAACTCCTTCCCATTCCAACCTGAGACCCTTCCTATAGCATGAGATGGGATATCCAACTTCTTCCAAATCCAATACTGATACCCTTCCGATAGCATGAGATGTGATATCCCAATGCTTCTACCAAACCTGAGACCCATACTATGGCATGAGATGTGATATCAAACTCCTTCCCATTCCAATCCTGAGACCCTTCCTATAGCTTGAGGTGTGATATCCAACTCCTTCCCATTCCAATTCTGAGACCCTTCTTATACCATGAGACTTGATATCTCAATGCTTCTAATATTAAACCTGAGACCCGTCCTATAACATGAGATGTGATATCCAAATCCTTCCCCTTCCAAACATTAGACCCTTCCTTTATCATGAGATGTGATATCCAACTCCTTCCCATTCCAATCCTGAGACCCTTCCGATATCATGAGATTTGTTATCTCAATGCTTCTAATATCAAACTTGAGACCCTCCCTATAGCATGAGATGTGACATCCAAGTCCTTCCCATTCCAATCCTGAGACCCTTCCTATAGCATGAGATGTGATATTTCTATGCTTCTAATACCAAACCTGAGACCCTTCCTATAACATGAGATGGGATATCAAACTCCTTCCCATTCCAATCCTGAGACCTTTCCGATAGCAGAGATGTGATATCTCAATGCTTATACCAAACCTGAGAACCTTCCTATGGCCTGAGATGTCATATACAACTCCTTCCCATTCCAATCCTGAGACCCTTCCTTTAGCATGAGATGTGATATCTCAATGCTTATACCAAATCTGAGACCCTTTCTATAGCATGAGATGTGATATCCAATTCCTTCCCATTCCAATCCTGAGACCCTTCCTATAGCATGAGATGTGATATCTCAATGCTTATACCAAACCTGAGAGCCTACCTATAACATGAGATGTGATATCCAAGTCCATCCCATTCCAATCCTTAGACCCTTCCTACAGCATGCGATGTGATATCTCAATGATTCTAATACCAAACCAGAGACTCTTCCTATAACATGAGATGGGATATCCAACTCCTTCCCATTCCAATCCTGAGCCGCTTCCGATAGCAGAGATGTGATATCTCAATGCTTATACCAAACCTGAGACCCTTCCTATAACATGAGATGTGATATCCAACTCCTTCCCGTTCCAAACCTGAGACACTAACTATAGCATATGTGATATCCAACTCCTTCCCATTCCAAACATGAGACCCTTCCTATAGCAAGAAAGTAATATCCAACTCCTACCCATTCCAATCCTGAGACCCTTCCTATAGCAAGAGATGTGATATCCAAATCCTTCCCATTCCAATCCTGAGACCCTTCCTATAACATGAGATGTGATATCCAACTCCTTCCCATTCCAATCCTGAGACACTTCCTATAGCATGAGATGTGATATCTCAATGCTTCTAATACCAAACCTGAGACTCTTCCTATAACATGAGATGGGGTATCCAACTCCTTCCCATTCCAATCCTGAGACCCTTTTGATAGCAGAGATGTGATATCTCAATGTTTATACCAAACCTGAGACCCTTCCTATGGCATGAGATGTCATATTCAACTCCTTCCCATTCCAATCCTGAGACGCTTCCTATAGCATGAGATTTGATATCCAACTCCTTCCCATTCCAATCCTGAGACCCTTCCTATAGCATGAGATGTGATGTCTCAATGCTTCTAATACCAAACCTGAGATCCTTCCTATAACATGAGATGTGATATCCAACTCCTTCCATTCCAATCCTGAGACCCTTCCTATAGCATGAGATGTGATATCTCAATGCTTATACCAAACCTGAGACCCTTCCTATAGCATGAGATGTGATATCCAACTCCTTCCCATTCCAATCCTGAGACCCTTCCTATAGCATGAGATGTGATATCTCAATGCTTCTAATACCAAACCTGAGATCCTTCCTCTAACATGAAATGTGAGATCCAACTCCTTCCCTTTCCAAACCTAAGAGCCTATCTATAGCATGAGATGTGATATCCAAGTCCTTCACATTCCAACCCTTAGACCCTTCCTACAGCATGCAATATGATATCTCAATGATTCTAATAACAAACCTGAGACCCGTCCTATAACATGAGATGGGATATCCAACTCCTTCCCATTCCAATCCTGAGACACTTCCGATAGCAGAGATGTGATATCTCAATGTTTATACCAAACCTGAGACCCTTCCTATAACATGAGATGTGATATCCAACTCCTTCCCGTTCCAAACCTGACACCCTTCCTTTAGCATGAGATGTGATATCCAGCTCCTTCCCATTCCAATCCTGAGACACTTCCGATAGCATGAGATGTGATATCTCAATGCTTCTAATATCAAAACTGAGACCCTCCCTATAGCATGATATGTGATATCTAAGTCCTTCCCATTCCAATCCTGAGACCCTTCCTATAGCATGAGATGTGATATCTCAATGCTTCTACCAAACCTGAGACCCTTCCTTTAGCATGAGATGTGATATCCAACTCCTTCCCATTCCAATCCTGAAACCCTTCCTATAGCATGAGATGTGATATCTCAATACTTCTAATACCAAACCTGAGATCCTTCCGATAACATGAGATGTGATATCTCAATACTTCTAATACCAAACCTGAGATCCATCCTATAACATGAGATGTGATATCCAACTCCTTCCCTTTCCAAACCTGAGAGCCGTTCTATAGCATTAGATGTGATATCCAGGTCCTTCCCATTCCAATCCTTAACCCTTCCTACAGCATGCAATATGATATCTCAATGATTCTAATAACAAACCTGAGACCCGTCCTATAGCATGAGATATGATATCCAAGTCCTTCCCATTCCAATCCCGAGACCCTTCCTATAACATGAAATGTGATATCCAACTCCTTCCCATTCCAACCTGAGACCCTTCCTATAGCATGAGATGGGATATCCAACTTCTTCCAAATCCAATACTGATACCCTTCCGATAGCATGAGATGTGATATCCCAATGCTTCTACCAAACCTGAGACCCATACTATGGCATGAGATGTGATATCAAACTCCTTCCCATTCCAATCCTGAGACCCTTCCTATAGCTTGAGGTGTGATATCCAACTCCTTCCCATTCCAATTCTGAGACCCTTCTTATACCATGAGACTTGATATCTCAATGCTTCTAATATTAAACCTGAGACCCGTCCTATAACATGAGATGTGATATCCAAATCCTTCCCCTTCCAAACCTTAGACCCTTCCTTTATCATGAGATGTGATATCCAACTCCTTCCCATTCCAATCCTGAGACCCTTCCGATATCATGAGATTTGTTATCTCAATGCTTCTAATATCAAACTTGAGACCCTCCCTATAGCATGAGATGTGACATCCAAGTCCTTCCCATTCCAATCCTGAGACCCTTTCTATAGCATGAGATGTGATATCTCTATGCTTCTAATACCAAACCTGAGACCCTTCCTATAACATGAGATGGGATATCCAACTCCTTCCCATTCCAATCCTGAGACCTTTCCGATAGCAGAGATGTGATATCTCAATGCTTATACCAAACCTGAGAACCTTCCTATGGCCTGAGATGTCATATACAACTCCTTCCCATTCCAATCCTGAGACCCTTCCTTTAGCATGAGATGTGATATCTCAATGCTTATACCAAATCTGAGACCCTTCCTATAGCATGAGATGTGATATCCAATTCCTTCCCATTCCAATCCTGAGACCCTTCCTATAGCATGAGATGTGATATCTCAATGCTTATACCAAACCTGAGAGCCTACCTATAACATGAGATGTGATATCCAAGTCTATCCCATTCCAATCCTTAGACCCTTCCTACAGCATGCGATGTGATATCTCAATAATTCTAATACCAAACCAGAGACTCTTCCTATAACATGAGATGGGATATCCAACTCCTTCCCATTCCAATCCTGAGCCGCTTCCGATAGCAGAGATGTGATATCTCAATGCTTATACCAAACCTGAGACCCTTCCTATAACATGAGATGTGATATCCAACTCCTTCCCGTTCCAAACCTGAGACACTAACTATAGCATATGTGATATCCAACTCCTTCCCATTCCAAACATGAGACCCTTCCTATAGCAAGAAAGTAATATCCAACTCCTACCCATTCCAATCCTGAGACCCTTCCTATAGCAAGAGATGTGATATCCAAATCCTTCCCATTCCAATCCTGAGACCCTTCCTATAACATGAGATGTGATATCCAACTCCTTCCCATTCCAACCTGAGACACTTCCTATAGCATGAGAAGGGATATCCAACTCCTTCCCAATCCAATCCTGAGACCCTTCCGATAGCAGAGATGTGATATCTCAATGCTTATACCAAACCTGAGACCCTTCCTATGGCATGAGATGTGATATCCAACTCCTTGCCATTCAAATCCTGAGACCCTTCCTATAGCATGAGAAGGGATATCCAACTCCTTCCCAATCCAATCCTGAGACCCTTCCGATAGCAGCGACGTGATATCTCAATGCTTCTACCAAACCTGAGACCCTTCCTTTAGCATGAGATGTGATATCCAAATCCTTCACATTCCAATCCTGAGACCCTTCCTATAGCATGAGATGTGATATCTCAATGCTTCTAATACCAAACCTGAGATCCTTCCTATAACATGAGATGTGATATCCAATTCCTTCCCATTCCAAACCTGAGACCCTTCCTATTGGATGAGATGTGATATCCAACTCCTTCCCATTCCAACCTTGAGACCCTTCCTATAGCATGAGATGTGATGTCTCAATGCTTCTAATACCAAACCTGAGATCCTTCCTATAACATGAGATGTGATATCCAACTCCTTCTATTCCAATCCTGAGACCCGTCCTATAGCATGAGATGTGATATCTCAAGGCTTATACCAAACCTGAGACCCTTCCTATAGCATGAGATGTGATATCCAACTGCTTCCCATTCCAATCCTGAGACCCTTCCTATAGCATGCAATATGATATCTCAATGATTCTAATAACAAACCTGAGACCCGTCCTATAGCATGAGATATGATATCCAAGTCCTTCGCATTCCAATCCTGAGACCCTTCCTATAACATGAAATGTGATATCCAACTCCTTCCCATTCCAACCTGAGACCATTCCTATAGCATGAGATGGGATATCCAACTTCTTCCAAATCCAATACTGATACCCTTCCGATAGCATGAGATGTGATATCCCAATGCTTCTACCAAACCTGAGACCCATACTATGGCATGAGATGTGATATCAAACTCCTTCCCATTCCAATCCTGAGACCCTTCCTATAGCTTGAGGTGTGATATCCAACTCCTTCCCATTCCAATTCTGAGACCCTTCTTATACCATGAGACTTGATATCTCAATGCTTCTAATATTAAACCTGAGACCCGTCCTATAACATGAGATGTGATATCCAAATCCTTCCCCTTCCAAACCTTAGACCCTTCCTTTATCATGAGATGTGACATCCAACTCCTTCCCATTCCAATCTTGAGACCCTTCCGATATCATGAGATTTGTTATCTCAATGCTTCTAATATCAAACTTGAGACCCTCCCTATAGCATGAGATGTGACATCCAAGTCCTTCCCATTCCAATCCTGAGACCCTTCCTATAGCATGAGATGTGATATCTCTATGCTTCTAATACCAAACCTGAGACCCTTCCTATAACATGAGATGGGATATCCAACTCCTTCCCATTCCAATCCTGAGACCTTTCCGATAGCAGAGATGTGATATCTCAATGCTTATACCAAACCTGAGAACCTTCCTATGGCCTGAGATGTCATATACAACTCCTTCCCATTCCAATCCTGAGACGCTTCCTTTAGCATGAGATGTGATATCTCAATGCTTATACCAAATCTGAGACCCTTCCTATAGCATGAGATGTGATATCCAATTCCTTCCCATTCCAATCCTGAGACCCTTACTATAGCATGAGATGTGATATCTCAATGCTTATACCAAACCTGAGAGCCTACCTATAACATGAGATGTGATATCCAAGTCTATCCCATTCCAATCCTTAGACCCTTCCTACAGCATGCGATGTGATATCTCAATAATTCTAATACCAAACCAGAGACTCTTCCTATAACATGAGATGGGATATCCAACTCCTTCCCATTCCAATCCTGAGCCGCTTCCGATAGCAGAGATGTGATATCTCAATGCTTATACCAAACCTGAGACCCATACTATGGCATGAGATGTGATATCCAATTCCTTCCCATTCCAATCCTGAGACCCTTCCTTTAGCATGAGATGTGATATCTCAATGCTTATACCAAATCTGAGACCCTTCCTATAGCATGAGATGTGATATCCAATTCCTTCCCATTCCAATCCTGAGACCCTTCCTATAGCATGAGATGTGATATCTCAATGCTTATACCAAACCTGAGAGCCTACCTATAACATGAGATGTGATATCCAAGTCCATCCCATTCCAATCCTTAGACCCTTCCTACAGCATGCGATGTGATATCTCAATGATTCTAATACCAAACCAGAGACTCTTCCTATAACATGAGATGGGATATCCAACTCCTTCCCATTCCAATCCTGAGCCGCTTCCGATAGCAGAGATGTGATATCTCAATGCTTATACCAAACCTGAGACCCTTCCTATAACATGAGATGTGATATCCAACTCCTTCCCGTTCCAAACCTGAGACACTAACTATAGCATATGTGATATCCAACTCCTTCCCATTCCAAACATGAGACCCTTCCTATAGCAAGAAAGTAATATCCAACTCCTACCCATTCCAATCCTGAGACCCTTCCTATAGCAAGAGATGTGATATCCAAATCCTTCCCATTCCAATCCTGAGACCCTTCCTATAACATGAGATGTGATATCCAACTCCTTCCCATTCCAATCCTGAGACACTTCCTATAGCATGAGATGTGATATCTCAATGCTTCTAATACCAAACCTGAGACTCTTCCTATAACATGAGATGGGGTATCCAACTCCTTCCCATTCCAATCCTGAGACCCTTTTGATAGCAGAGATGTGATATCTCAATGTTTATACCAAACCTGAGACCCTTCCTATGGCATGAGATGTCATATTCAACTCCTTCCCATTCCAATCCTGAGACGCTTCCTATAGCATGAGATTTGATATCCAACTCCTTCCCATTCCAATCCTGAGACCCTTCCTATAGCATGAGATGTGATGTCTCAATGCTTCTAATACCAAACCTGAGATCCTTCCTATAACATGAGATGTGATATCCAACTCCTTCCATTCCAATCCTGAGACCCTTCCTATAGCATGAGATGCGATATCTCAATGCTTATACCAAACCTGAGACCCTTCCTATAGCATGAGATGTGATATCCAACTCCTTCCCATTCCAATCCTGAGCCCCTTCCTATAGCATGAGATGTGATATCTCAATGCTTCTAATACCAAACCTGAGATCCTTCCTCTAACATGAAATGTGAGATCCAACTCCTTCCCTTTCCAAACCTAAGAGCCTATCTATAACATGAGATGGGATATCCAACTCCTTCCCATTCCAATCCTGAGACACTTCCGATAGCAGAGATGTGATATCTCAATGTTTATACCAAACCTGAGACCCTTCCTATAACATGAGATGTGATATCCAACTCCTTCCCGTTCCAAACCTGACACCCTTCCTTTAGCATGAGATGTGATATCCAGCTCCTTCCCATTCCAATCCTGAGACACTTCCGATAGCATGAGATGTGATATCTCAATGCTTCTAATATCAAAACTGAGACCCTCCCTATAGCATGATATGTGATATCTAAGTCCTTCCCATTCCAATCCTGAGACCCTTCCTATAGCATGAGATGTGATATCTCAATGCTTCTACCAAACCTGAGACCCTTCCTTTAGCATGAGATGTGATATCCAACTCCTTCCCATTCCAATCCTGAAACCCTTCCTATAGCATGAGATGTGATATCTCAATACTTCTAATACCAAACCTGAGATCCTTCCGATAACATGAGATGTGATATCTCAATACTTCTAATACCAAACCTGAGATCCATCCTATAACATGAGATGTGATATCCAACTCCTTCCCTTTCCAAACCTGAGAGCCGTTCTATAGCATGAGATGTGATATCCAGGTCCTTCCCATTCCAATCCTTAACCCTTCCTACAGCATGCAATATGATATCTCAATGATTCTAATAACAAACCTGAGACCCGTCCTATAGCATGAGATATGATATCCAAGTCCTTCCCATTCCAATCCTGAGACACTTCCTATAACATGAAATGTGATATCCAACTCCTTCCCATTCCAACCTGAGACCCTTCCTATAGCATCAGATGGGATATCCAACTTCTTCCAAATCCAATAATGATACCCTTCCGATAGCATGAGATGTGATATCCCAATGCTTCTACCAAACCTGAGACCCATACTATGGCATGAGATGTGATATCAAACTCCTTCCCATTCCAATCCTGAGACCCTTCCTATAGCTTGAGGTGTGATATCCAACTCCTTCCCATTCCAATTCTGAGACCCTTCTTATACCATGAGACTTGATATCTCAATGCTTCTAATATTAAACCTGAGACCCGTCCTATAACATGAGATGTGATATCCAAATCCTTCCCCTTCCAAACCTTAGACCATTCCTTTATCATGAGATGTGATATCCAACTCCTTCCCATTCCAATCCTGAGACCCTTCCGATATCATGAGATTTGTTATCTCAATGCTTCTAATATCAAACTTGAGACCCTCCCTATAGCATGAGATGTGACATCCAAGTCCTTCCCATTCCAATCCTGAGACCCTTTCTATAGCATGAGATGTGATATCTCTATGCTTCTAATACCAAACCTGAGACCCTTCCTATAACATGAGATGGGATATCCAACTCCTTCCCATTCCAATCCTGAGACCTTTCCGATAGCAGAGATGTGATATCTCAATGCTTATACCAAACCTGAGAACCTTCCTATGGCCTGAGATGTCATATACAACTCCTTCCCATTCCAATCCTGAGACCCTTCCTTTAGCATGAGATGTGATATCTCAATGCTTATACCAAATCTGAGACCCTTCCTATAGCATGAGATGTGATATCCAATTCCTTCCCATTCCAATCCTGAGACCCTTCCTATAGCATGAGATGTGATATCTCAATGCTTATACCAAACCTGAGAGCCTACCTATAACATGAGATGTGATATCCAAGTCTATCCCATTCCAATCCTTAGACCCTTCCTACAGCATGCGATGTGATATCTCAATAATTCTAATACCAAACCAGAGACTCTTCCTATAACATGAGATGGGATATCCAACTCCTTCCCATTCCAATCCTGAGCCGCTTCCGATAGCAGAGATGTGATATCTCAATGCTTATACCAAACCTGAGACCCTTCCTATAACATGAGATGTGATATCCAACTCCTTCCCGTTCCAAACCCGAGACACTAACTATAGCATATGTGATATCCAACTCCTTCCCATTCCAAACATGAGACCCTTCCTATAGCAAGAAAGTAATATCCAACTCCTACCCATTCCAATCCTGAGACCCTTCCTATAGCAAGAGATGTGATATCCAAATCCTTCCCATTCCAATCCTGAGACCCTTCCTATAACATGAGATGTGATATCCAACTCCTTCCCATTCCAACCTGAGACACTTCCTATAGCATGAGAAGGGATATCCAACTCCTTCCCAATCCAATCCTGAGACCCTTCCGATAGCAGAGATGTGATATCTCAATGCTTATACCAAACCTGAGACCCTTCCTATGGCATGAGATGTGATATCCAACTCCTTGCCATTCAAATCCTGAGACCCTTCCTATAGCATGAGAAGGGATATCCAACTCCTTCCCAATCCAATCCTGAGACCCTTCCGATAGCAGCGACGTGATATCTCAATGCTTCTACCAAACCTGAGACCCTTCCTTTAGCATGAGATGTGATATCCAAATCCTTCACATTCCAATCCTGAGACCCTTCCTATAGCATGAGATGTGATATCTCAATGCTTCTAATACCAAACCTGAGATCCTTCCTATAACATGAGATGTGATATCCAATTCCTTCCCATTCCAAACCTGAGACCCTTCCTATTGGATGAGATGTGATATCCAACTCCTTCCCATTCCAACCTTGAGACCCTTCCTATAGCATGAGATGTGATGTCTCAATGCTTCTAATACCAAACCTGAGATCCTTCCTATAACATGAGATGTGATATCCAACTCCTTCTATTCCAATCCTGAGACCCGTCCTATAGCATGAGATGTGATATCTCAAGGCTTATACCAAACCTGAGACCCTTCCTATAGCATGAGATGTGATATCCAACTGCTTCCCATTCCAATCCTGAGACCCTTCCTATAGCATGCAATATGATATCTCAATGATTCTAATAACAAACCTGAGACCCGTCCTATAGCATGAGATATGATATCCAAGTCCTTCGCATTCCAATCCTGAGACCCTTCCTATAACATGAAATGTGATATCCAACTCCTTCCCATTCCAACCTTGAGACCCTTCCTATAGCATGAGATGTGATGTCTCAATGCTTCTAATACCAAACCTGAGATCCTTCCTATAACATGAGATGTGATATCCAACTCCTTCCATTCCAATCCTGAGACCCGTCCTATAGCATGAGATGTGATATCTCAAGGCTTATACCAAACCTGAGACCCTTCCTATAGCATGAGATGTGATATCCAACTGCTTCCCATTCCAATCCTGAGACCCTTCCTATAGCATGAGATGTGATATCTCAATGCTTCTAATACCAAACCTGAGATCCTTCCTCTAACATGAAATGTGATATCCAACTCCTTCCCTTTCCAAACCTAAGAGCCTATCTATAGCATGAGATGTGATATCCAAGTCCTTCACATTCCAACCCTTAGACCCTTCCTACAGCATGCAATATGATATCTCAATGATTCTAATAACAAACCTGAGACCCGTCCTATAACATGAGATGGGATATTCAACTCCTTCCCATTCCAATCCTGAGACACTTCCGATAGCAGAGATGTGATATCTCAATGCTTATACCAAACCTGAGACCCTTCCTATAACATGAGATGTGATATCCAAATCCTTCCCGTTCCAAACCTGAGACCCTTCCTTTAGCATGAGATGTGATATCCAGCTCCTTCCCATTCCAATCCTGAGACACTTCCGATAGCATGAGATGTGATATCTCAATGCTTCTAATATCAAAACTGAGACCCTCCCTATAGCATGATATGTGATATCTAAGTCCTTCCCATTCCAATCCTGAGACCCTCCCTATAGCATGAGATGTGATATCCAACTCCTTCCCATTCCAATCCTGAGACCCTTCCTATAGCATGAGATATGATATCTCAATACTTCTAATACCAAACGTGAGATTCTTCCGATAACATGAGATGTGGTATCCAAATCCTTCCCCTTCCAAACCTGAGACCCTCCCTTTAGCATGAAATGTGATATCCAACTCCTTCCTATTCCAATCCTGAGACTCTTCTGATAGCATGAGATGTGATATCTCAATGCTTCTAATACCAAACCTGAGATCCTTCCGATAGCATGAGATGTGATATCTCAATGCTTCTAATACCAAACCTGAGATCCTTCCTATAACATGAGATGTGATATCCAAATCCTTCCCCTTCCAAACCTGAGACCCTCCCTTTAGCATGAGATGTGATATCTAACTCCTTCCCATTCCATTCCTGAGACCCTTCTGATAGCATGAGATGTGATATCTCAATGCCTCTAATACCAAACCTGAGATCCTACCTCTAACATGAAATGAGATATCCAACTCTTTCCCCTTCCAAACCTGAGAGCCTTCCTATAGCATGAGATGTGATATCCAAGTCCTTCCCATTCCAATACTGAGACCCTTCCTATAGCTTGAGATGTGATATCCAACTCCTTCCCATTCCAATTCTGAGACCCTTCCTATAGCATGAGATGTGATATCTCAATGCTTATACCAAACCTGAGAGCCTACCTATAACATGAGATGTGATATCCAAGTCCATCCCATTCCAATCCTTAGACCCTTCCTACAGCATGCGATGTGATATCTCAATGATTCTAATACCAAACCAGAGACTCTTCCTATAACATGAGATGGGATATCCAACTCCTTCCCATTCCAATTCTGAGACCCTTCCTATACTATGAGACTTGATATCTCAATGCTTCTAATACCAAACCTGAGACCCGTAATATAACATGAGATGTGATATCCAAATCCTTCCCCTTCCAAACCTTAGACCCTTCCTTTATCATGAGATGTGATATCCAACTCCTTCCCATTCCAATCCTGAGACCCTTCCGATATCATGAGATGTGATATCTCAAAGCTTCTAATATCAAACTTGAGACCCTCCCTATAGCATGAGATGTGATATCCAAGTCCTTCCCATTCCAATCCTGAGACCCTTCCTATAGCATGAGATGTGATATCTCAATGCTTCTAATACCAAACCTGAGACCCTTCCTATAACATGAGATGGGAATATCCAACTCCTTCCCATTCCAATCTTGAGACCCTTCCGATAGCAGAGATGTGATATCTCAATGCTTATACCAAACCTGAGATCCTTCCTATAACATGAGATGTGATATCCAACTCCTTCCCATTCCAATCCTGAGACACTTCCTATAGCATGAGATGTGATATCTCACTGCTTATACCAAACCTGAGACCCTTCCCATAGCAGGAGATGTGATATCCAACTCCTTCCCATTCCAATCCTCAGACCCTTCCTATAGCATGAGATGTGATATCTCAATGCTTCTAATGTCAAACTTGAGACCATACCTATAGCATGAGATGTGATATCCAAGTCCTTCCCATTCCAATCCTGAGACACTTCCTATAGCATGAGATGTGATATATCAATGCTTCTAATACCAAACTTGAGACTCTTCCTATAACATGAGATGGGATATCCAACTCCTTCCCATTCCAATCCTGAGACCCTTTTGATAGCAGAGATGTGATATCTCAATGTTTATACCAAACCTGAGACCCTTCCTACGGCATGAGATGTCATATTCAACTCCTTCCCATTCCAATCCTGAGACCCTTCCTATAGCATGAGATTTGATATCCAACTCCTTCCCATTCCAATCCTGAGACCCTTCCTATAGCATGAGATGTGATGTCTCAATGCTTCTAATACCAAACCTGAGATCCTTCCTATAACATGAGATCTGATATCCAACTCCTTCCATTCCAATCCTGTGACCCTTCCTATAGCATGAGATGTGATATCTCAATGCTTATACCAAACCTGAGACCCTTCCTATAGCATGAGATGTGATATCCAACTCCTTCCCATTCCAATCCTGAGACCCTTCCTATAGCATGAGATGTGATATCTCAATGCTTCTAATACCAAACCTGAGATCCTTCCTCTAACATGAAATGTGAGATCCAACTCCTTCCCTTTCCAAACCTAAGAGCCTATCTATAGCATGAGATGTGATATCCAAGTCCTTCACATTCCAACCCTTAGACCCTTCCTACAGCATGCAATATGATATCTCAATGATTCCAATAACAAACCTGAGACCCGTCCTATAACATGAGATGGGATATCCAACTCCTTCCCATTCCAATCCTGAGACACTTCCGATAGCAGAGATGTGATGTCTCAATGTTTATACCAAACCTGAGACCCTTCCTATAACATGAGATGTGATATCCAACTCCTTCCCGTTCCAAACCTGAGACCCTTCCTTTAGCATGAGATGTGATATCCAGCTCCTTCCCATTCCAATCCTGAGACACTTCCGATAGCATGAGATGTGATATCTGAATGCTTCTACCAAACCTGAGACCCTTCCTTTAGCATGAGATGTGATATCCAACTCCTTCCCATTCCAATCCTGAGACCCTTCCTATAGCATGAGATGTGATATCTCAATACTTCTAATACCAAACCTGAGATCCTTCCGATAACATGAGATGTGATATCTCAATACTTCTAATACCAAACCTGAGATCCATCCTATAACATGAGATGTGATATCCAACTCCTTCCCTTTCCAAACCTGAGAGCCGTTCTATAGCATGAGATGTGATAACCAGGTCCTTCCCATTCCAATCCTTAGACCCTTCCTACAGCATGCAATATGATATCTCAATGATTCTAATAACAAACCTGAGACCCGTCCTATAGCATGAGATATGATATCCAAGTCCTTCCCATTCCAATCCTGAGACCCTTCCTATAACACGAAATGTGATATCCAACTCCTTCCCATTCCAACCTGAGACCCTTCCTATAGCATGAGATGGGATATCCAACTTCTTCCAAATCCAATACTGATACCCTTCCGATAGCATGAGATGTGATATCTCAATGCTTCTAATATCAAAACTGAGACCCTCCCTATAGCATGATATGTGATATCTAAGTCCTTCCCATTCCAATCCTGAGACCCTCCCTATAGCATGAGATGTGATATCCAACTCCTTCCCATTCCAATCCTGAGACCCTTCCTATAGCATGAGATATGATATCTCAATACTTCTAATACCAAACGTGAGATTCTTCCGATAACATGAGATGTGGTATCCAAATCCTTCCCCTTCCAAACCTGAGACCCTCCCTTTAGCATGAAATGTGATATCCAACTCCTTCCTATTCCAATCCTGAGACTCTTCTGATAGCATGAGATGTGATATCTCAATGCTTCTAATACCAAACCTGAGATCCTTCCGATAGCATGAGATGTGATATCTCAATGCTTCTAATACCAAACCTGAGATCCTTCCTATAACATGAGATGTGATATCCAAATCCTTCCCCTTCCAAACCTGAGACCCTCCCTTTAGCATGAGATGTGATATCTAACTCCTTCCCATTCCATTCCTGAGACCCTTCTGATAGCATGAGATGTGATATCTCAATGCCTCTAATACCAAACCTGAGATCCTACCTCTAACATGAAATGAGATATCCAACTCTTTCCCCTTCCAAACCTGAGAGCCTTCCTATAGCATGAGATGTGATATCCAAGTCCTTCCCATTCCAATACTGAGACCCTTCCTATAGCTTGAGATGTGATATCCAACTCCTTCCCATTCCAATTCTGAGACCCTTCCTATAGCATGAGATGTGATATCTCAATGCTTATACCAAACCTGAGAGCCTACCTATAACATGAGATGTGATATCCAAGTCCATCCCATTCCAATCCTTAGACCCTTCCTACAGCATGCGATGTGATATCTCAATGATTCTAATACCAAACCAGAGACTCTTCCTATAACATGAGATGGGATATCCAACTCCTTCCCATTCCAATTCTGAGACCCTTCCTATACTATGAGACTTGATATCTCAATGCTTCTAATACCAAACCTGAGACCCGTAATATAACATGAGATGTGATATCCAAATCCTTCCCCTTCCAAACCTTAGACCCTTCCTTTATCATGAGATGTGATATCCAACTCCTTCCCATTCCAATCCTGAGACCCTTCCGATATCATGAGATGTGATATCTCAAAGCTTCTAATATCAAACTTGAGACCCTCCCTATAGCATGAGATGTGATATCCAAGTCCTTCCCATTCCAATCCTGAGACCCTTCCTATAGCATGAGATGTGATATCTCAATGCTTCTAATACCAAACCTGAGACCCTTCCTATAACATGAGATGGGAATATCCAACTCCTTCCCATTCCAATCTTGAGACCCTTCCGATAGCAGAGATGTGATATCTCAATGCTTATACCAAACCTGAGATCCTTCCTATAACATGAGATGTGATATCCAACTCCTTCCCATTCCAATCCTGAGACACTTCCTATAGCATGAGATGTGATATCTCACTGCTTATACCAAACCTGAGACCCTTCCCATAGCAGGAGATGTGATATCCAACTCCTTCCCATTCCAATCCTCAGACCCTTCCTATAGCATGAGATGTGATATCTCAATGCTTCTAATGTCAAACTTGAGACCATACCTATAGCATGAGATGTGATATCCAAGTCCTTCCCATTCCAATCCTGAGACACTTCCTATAGCATGAGATGTGATATATCAATGCTTCTAATACCAAACTTGAGACTCTTCCTATAACATGAGATGGGATATCCAACTCCTTCCCATTCCAATCCTGAGACCCTTTTGATAGCAGAGATGTGATATCTCAATGTTTATACCAAACCTGAGACCCTTCCTACGGCATGAGATGTCATATTCAACTCCTTCCCATTCCAATCCTGAGACCCTTCCTATAGCATGAGATTTGATATCCAACTCCTTCCCATTCCAATCCTGAGACCCTTCCTATAGCATGAGATGTGATGTCTCAATGCTTCTAATACCAAACCTGAGATCCTTCCTATAACATGAGATCTGATATCCAACTCCTTCCATTCCAATCCTGTGACCCTTCCTATAGCATGAGATGTGATATCTCAATGCTTATACCAAACCTGAGACCCTTCCTATAGCATGAGATGTGATATCCAACTCCTTCCCATTCCAATCCTGAGACCCTTCCTATAGCATGAGATGTGATATCTCAATGCTTCTAATACCAAACCTGAGATCCTTCCTCTAACATGAAATGTGAGATCCAACTCCTTCCCTTTCCAAACCTAAGAGCCTATCTATAGCATGAGATGTGATATCCAAGTCCTTCACATTCCAACCCTTAGACCCTTCCTACAGCATGCAATATGATATCTCAATGATTCCAATAACAAACCTGAGACCCGTCCTATAACATGAGATGGGATATCCAACTCCTTCCCATTCCAATCCTGAGACACTTCCGATAGCAGAGATGTGATGTCTCAATGTTTATACCAAACCTGAGACCCTTCCTATAACATGAGATGTGATATCCAACTCCTTCCCGTTCCAAACCTGAGACCCTTCCTTTAGCATGAGATGTGATATCCAGCTCCTTCCCATTCCAATCCTGAGACACTTCCGATAGCATGAGATGTGATATCTGAATGCTTCTACCAAACCTGAGACCCTTCCTTTAGCATGAGATGTGATATCCAACTCCTTCCCATTCCAATCCTGAGACCCTTCCTATAGCATGAGATGTGATATCTCAATACTTCTAATACCAAACCTGAGATCCTTCCGATAACATGAGATGTGATATCTCAATACTTCTAATACCAAACCTGAGATCCATCCTATAACATGAGATGTGATATCCAACTCCTTCCCTTTCCAAACCTGAGAGCCGTTCTATAGCATGAGATGTGATAACCAGGTCCTTCCCATTCCAATCCTTAGACCCTTCCTACAGCATGCAATATGATATCTCAATGATTCTAATAACAAACCTGAGACCCGTCCTATAGCATGAGATATGATATCCAAGTCCTTCCCATTCCAATCCTGAGACCCTTCCTATAACACGAAATGTGATATCCAACTCCTTCCCATTCCAACCTGAGACCCTTCCTATAGCATGAGATGGGATATCCAACTTCTTCCAAATCCAATACTGATACCCTTCCGATAGCATGAGATGTGATATCCCAATGCTTCTACCAAACCTGAGACCCATACTATGGCATGAGATGTGATATCAAACTCCTTCCCATTCCAATCCTGAGACCCTTCCTATAGCTTGAGGTGTGATATCCAACTCCTTCCCATTCCAATTCTGAGACCCTTCTTATACCATGAGACTTGATATCTCAATGCTTCTAATATTAAACCTGAGACCCGTCCTATAACATGAGATGTGATATCCAAATCCTTCCCCTTCCAAACCTTAGACCCTTCCTTTATCATGAGATGTGATATCCAACTCCTTCCCATTCCAATCCTGAGACCCTTCCGATATCATGAGATTTGTTATCTCAATGCTTCTAATATCAAACTTGAGACCCTACCTATAGCATGAGATGTGACATCCAAGTCCTTCCCATTCCAATCCTGAGACCCTTCCTATAGCAGGAGATGTGATATCTCTATGCTTCTAATACCAAACCTGAGACCCTTCCTATAACATGAGATGGGATATCCAACTCCTTCCCATTCCAATCCTGAGACCTTTCCGATAGCAGAGATGTGATATCTCAATGCTTATACCAAACCTGAGAACCTTCCTATGGCCTGAGATGTCATATACAACTCCTTCCCATTCCAATCCTGAGACCCTTCCTTTAGCATGAGATGTGATATCTCAATGCTTATACCAAATCTGAGACCCTTCCTATAGCATGAGATGTGATATCCAATTCCTTCCCATTCCAATCCTGTGACCCTTCCTATAGCATGAGATGTGATATCTCAATGCTTATAGCAAACCTGAGAGCCTACCTATAACATGAGATGTGATATCCAAGTCCATCCCATTCCAATCCTTAGACCCTTCCTACAGCATGCTATGTGATATCTCAATGATTCTAATACCAAACCAGAGACTCTTCCTATAACATGAGATGGGATATCCAACTCCTTCCCATTCCAATCCTGAGCCGCTTCCGATAGCAGAGATGTGATATCTCAATGCTTATACCAAACCTGAGACCCTTCCTATAACATGAGATGTGATATCCAACTCCTTCCCGTACCAAACCTGAGACACTAACTATAGCATATGTGATATCCAACTCCTTCCCATTCCAAACATGAGACCCTTCCTATAGCAAGAAAGTAATATCCAACTCCTACCCATTCCAATCCTGAGACCCTTCCTATAGCAAGAGATGTGATATCCAAATCCTTCCCATTCCAATCCTGAGACCCTTCCTATAACATGAGATGTGATATCCAACTCCTTCCCATTCCAACCTGACACACTTCCTATAGCATGAGAAGGGATATCCAACTCCTTCCCAATCCAATCCTGAGACCCTTCCGATAGCAGAGATGTGATATCTCAATGCTTATACCAAACCTGAGACCCTTCCTATGGCATGAGATGTGATATCCAACTCCTTGCCATTTAAATCCTGAGACCCTTCCTATAGCATGAGAAGGGATATCCAACTCCTTCCCAATCCAATCCTGAGACCCTTCCGATAGCAGCGACGTGATATCTCAATGCTTCTACCAAACCTGAGACCCTTCCTTTAGCATGAGATGTGATATCCAAATCCTTCACATTCCAATCCTGAGACCCTTCCTATAGCATGAGATGTGATATCTCAATGCTTCTAATACCAAACCTGAGATCCTTCCTATAACATGAGATGTGATATCCAATTCCTTCCCATTCCAAACCTGAGACCCTTCCTATTGGATGAGATGTGATATCCAACTCCTTCCCATTCCAACCCTGAGACCCTTCCTATAGCATGAGATGTGATGTCTCAATGCTTCTAATACCAAACCTGAGATCCTTCCTATAACATGAGATGTGATATCCAACTCCTTCCATTCCAATCCTGAGACCCGTCCTATAGCATGAGATGTGATATCTCAATGCTTATACCAAACCTGAGACCCTTCCTATAGCATGAGATGTGATATCCAACTGCTTCCCATTCCAATCCTGAGACCCTTCCTATAGCATGAGATGTGATATCTCAATGCTTCTAATACCAAACCTGAGATCCTTCCTCTAACATGAAATGTGATATCCAACTCCTTCCCTTTCCAAACCTAAGAGCCTATCTATAGCATGAGATGTGATATCCAAGTCCTTCACATTCCAACCCTTAGACCCTTCCTACAGCATGCAATATGATATCTCAATGATTCTAATAACAAACCTGAGACCCGTCCTATAACATGAGATGGGATATCCAACTCCTTCCCATTCCAATCCTGAGACACTTCCGATAGCAGAGATGTGATATCTCAATGCTTATACCAAACCTGAGACCCTTCCTATAACATGAGATGTGATATCCAAATCCTTCTCGTTCCAAACCTGAGACCCTTCCTTTAGCATGAGATATGATATCCAGCTCCTTCCCATTCCAATCCTGAGACACTTCCGATAGCATGAGATGTGATATCTCAATGCTTCTAATATCAAAACTGAGACCCTCCCTATAGCATGATATGTGATATCTAAGTTCTTCCCATTCCAATCCTGAGACCCTCCCTATAGCATGAGATGTGATATCCAACTCCTTCCCATTCCAATCCTGAGACCCTTCCTATAGCATGAAATATGATATCTCAATACTTCTAATACCAAACGTGAGATCCTTCCGATAACATGAGATGTGATATCCAAATCCTTCCCCTTCCAAACCTGAGACCCTCCCTTTAGCATGAAATGTGATATCCAACTCCTTCCTATTCCAATCCTGAGACTCTTCTGATAGCATGGGATGTGATATCTCAATGCTTCTAATACCAAACCTGAGATCCTTCCGATAGCATGAGATGTGATATCTCAATGCTTCTAATACCAAACCTGAGATCCTTCCTATAACATGAGATGTGATATCCAAATCCTTCCCCTTCCAAACCTGAGACCCTCCCTTTAGCATGAGATGTGATATCTAACTCCTTCCCATTCCATTCCTGAGACCCTTCTGATAGCATGAGATGTGATATCTCAATGCCTCTAATACCAAACCTGAGATCCTACCTCTAACATGAAATGAGATATCCAACTCTTTCCCCTTCCAAACCTGAGAGCCTTCCTATAGCATGAGATGTGATATCCAAGTCCTTCCCATTCCAATACTGAGACCCTTCCTATAGCTTGAGATGTGATATCCAACTCCTTCCCATTCCAATTCTGAGACCCTTCCTATAGCATGAGATGTGATATCTCAATGCTTATACCAAACCTGAGAGCCTACCTATAGCATGAGATGTGATATCCAAGTCCATCCCATTCCAATCCTTAGACCCTTCCTACAGCATGTGATGTGATATCTCAATGATTCTAATACCAAACCAGAAACTCTTCCTATAACATGAGATGGGATATCCAACTCCTTCCCATTCCAATTCTGAGACCCTTCCTATGCTATGAGACTTGATATCTCAATGCTTCTAATACCAAACCTGAGATCCTACCTCTAACATGAAATGAGATATCCAACTCTTTCCCCTTCCAAACCTGAGAGCCTTCCTATAGCATGAGATGTGATATCCAAGTCCTTCCCATTCCAATACTGAGACCCTTCCTATAGCTTGAGATGTGATATCCAACTCCTTCCCATTCCAATCCTGAGACACTTCCTATAGCATGAGATGTGATATCTCACTGCTTATACCATACCTGAGACCCTTCCCATAGCAGATGTGATATCCAACTCCTTCCCATTCCAATCCTCAGACCCTTCCTATAGCATGAGATGTGATATCTCAATGCTTCTAATGTCAAACTTGAGACCCTACCTATAGCAGGAGATGTGATATCCAAGTCCTTCCCATTCCAATCCTGAGACACTTCCTATAGCATGAGATGTGATATCTCAATGCTTCTAATACCAAACCTGAGACTCTTCCTATAACATGAGATGGGATATCCAACTCCTTCCAATTCCAATCCTGAGACCCTTTTGATAGCAGAGATGTGATATCTCAATGTTTATACCAAACCTGAGACCCTTCCTACGGCATGAGATGTCATATTCAACTCCTACCCATTCCAATCCTGAGACCCTTCCTATAGCATGAGATTTGATATCCAACTCCTTCCCATTCCAATCCTGAGACCCTTCCTATAGCATGAGATGTGATGTCTCAATGCTTCTAATACCAAACCTGTGATCCTTCCTATAACATGAGATGTGATATCCAACTCCTTCCATTCCAATCCTGAGACCCTTCCTATAGCATGAGATGTGATATATCAATGTTTATACCAAACCTGAGACCCTTCCTATAGCATGAGATGTGATATCCAACTCCTTCCCATTCCAATCCTGAGACCCTTCCTATAGCCTGAGATGTGATATCCAATTCCTTCCCATTCCAATCCTGAGACCCTTCCTATAGCATGAGATGTGATATCTCAATGCTTATACCAAACCTGAGAGCCTACCTATAACATGTGATGTGATATCCAAGTCCATCCCATTCCAATCCTTAGACCCTTCCTACAGCATGCGATGTGATATCTCAATGATTCTAATACCAAACCAGAGACTCTTCCTATAACATGAGATGGGATATCCAACTCCTTCCCATTCCAATCCTGAGCCGCTTCCGATAGCAGAGATGTGATATCTCAATGCTTATACCAAACCTGAAACCCTTCCTATAACATGAGATGTGATATCCAACTCCTTCCCGTTCCAAACCTGAGACACTAACTATAGCATATGTGATATCCAACTCCTTCCCATTCCAAACATGAGACCCTTCCTATAGCAAGAAAGTAATATCCAACTCCTACCCATTCCAATCCTGAGAACCTTCCTATAGCAAGAGATGTGATATCCAAATCCTTCCTATTCCAATCCTGAGACCCTTCCTATAACATGAGATGTGATATCCAACTCCTTCCCATTCCAACCTGAGACACTTCCTATAGCATGAGAAGGGATATCCAACTCCTTCCCAATCCAATCCTGAGACCCTTCCGATAGCAGAGATGTGATATCTCAATGCTTATACCAAACCTGAGACCCTTCCTATGGCATGAGATGTGATATCCAACTCCTTGCCATTCAAATCCTGAGACCCTTCCTATAGCATGAGAAGGGATATCCAACTCCTTCCCAATCCAATCCTGAGACCCTTCCGATAGCAGCGACGTGATATCTCAATGCTTCTACCAAACCTGAGACCCTTCCTTTAGCATGAGATGTGATATCCAAATCCTTCACATTCCAATCCTGAGACCCTTCCTATAGCATGAGATGTGATATCTCAATGCTTCTAATACCAAACCTGAGATCCTTCCTATAACATGAGATGTGATATCCAATTCCTTCCCATTCCAAACCTGAGACCCTTCCTATTGGATGAGATGTGATATCCAACTCCTTCCCATTCCAACCCTGAGACCCTTCCTATAGCATGAGATGTGATGTCTCAATGCTTCTAATACCAAACCTGAGATCCTTCCTATAACATGAGATGTGATATCCAACTCCTTCCATTCCAATCCTGAGACCCGTCCTATAGCATGAGATGTGATATCTCAATGCTTATACCAAACCTGAGACCCTTCCTATAGCATGAGATGTGATATCCAACTGCTTCCCATTCCAATCCTGAGACCCTTCCTATAGCATGAGATGTGATATCTCAATGCTTCTAATACCAAACCTGAGATCCTTCCTCTAACATGAAATATGATATCCAACTCCTTCCCTTTCCAAACCTAAGAGCCTATCTATAGCATGAGATGTGATATACAAGTCCTTCACATTCCAACCCTTAGACCCTTCCTACAGCATGCAATATGATATCTCAAGGATTCTAATAACAAACCTGAGACCCGTCCTATAACATGAGATGGGATATCCAACTCCTTCCCATTCCAATCCTGAGACACTTCCGATAGCAGAGATGTGATATCTCAATGCTTATACCAAACCTGAGACCCTTCCTATAACATGAGATGTGATATCCAAATCCTTCTCGTTCCAAACCTGAGACCCTTCCTTTAGCATGAGATGTGATATCCAGCTCCTTCCCATTCCAATCCTGAGACACTTCCGATAGCATGAGATGTGATATCTCAATGCTTCTAATATCAAAACTGAGACCCTCCCTATAGCATGATATGTGATATCTAAGTCCTTCCCATTCCAATCCTGAGACCGTCCCTATATCATGAGCTGTGATATCCAACTCCTTCCCATTCCAATCCTGAGACCCTTCCTATAGCATGAGATATGATATCTCAATACTTCTAATACCAAACGTGAGATCCTTCCGATAACATGAGATGTGATATCCAAATCCTTCCCCTTCCAAACCTGAGACCCTCCCTTTAGCATGAAATGTGATAGCCAACTCCTTCCTATTCCAATCCTGAGACTCTTCTGATAGCATGAGATGTGATATCTCAATGCTTCTAATACCAAACCTGAGATCCTTCCGATAGCATGAGATGTGATATCTCAATGCTTCTAATACCAAACCTGAGATCCTTCCTATAACATGAGATGTGATATCCAAATCCTTCCCCTTCCAAACCTGAGACCCTCCCTTTAGCATGAGATGTGATATCTAACTCCTTCCCATTCCATTCCTGAGACCCTTCTGATAGCATGAGATGTGATATCTCAATGCCTCTAATACCAAACCTGAGATCCTACCTCTAACATGAAATGAGATATCCAACTTCTTCCCATTCCAATACTGAGACCCTTCCTATAGCTTGAGATGTGATATCCAACTCCTTCCCATTCCAATTCTGAGACCCTTCCTACAGCATGCGATGTGAATATCTCAATGATTCAAATACCAAACCAGAGACTCTTCCTATAACATGAGATGGGATATCCAACTCCTTCCCATTCCAATTCTGAGACCCTTCCTATACTATGAGACTTGATATCTCAATGCTTCTAATACCAAACCTGAGACCCGTAATATAACATGAGATGTGATATCCAAATCCTTCCCCTTCCAAACCTTAGACCCGTCCTTTATCATGAGATGTGATATCCAACTCCTTCCCATTCCAATCCTGAGACCCTTCCGATATCATGAGATGTGATATCTCAAAGCTTCTAATATCAAACTTGAGACCCTCCCTATAGCATGAGATGTGATAACCAAGTCCTTCCCATTCCAATCCTGAGACCCTTCCTATAGCATGAGATGTGATATCTCAATGCTTCTAATACCAAACCTGAGACCCTTCCTATAACATGAGATGGGAATATCCAACTCCTTCCCATTCCAATCTTGAGACCCTTCCGATAGCAGAGATGTGATATCTCAATGCTTATACCACACCTGAGATCCTTCCTATAACATGAGATGTGATATCCAACTCCTTCCCATTCCAATCCTGAGACACTTCCTATAGCATGAGATGTGATATCTCACTGCTTATACCAAACCTGAGACCCTTCCCATAGCAGGAGATGTGATATCCAACTCCTTCCCATTCCAATCCTCAGACCCTTCCTATAGCATGAGATGTGATATCTCAATGCTTCTAATGTCAAACTTGAGACCCTACCTATAGGATGAGATGTGATATCCAAGTCCTTCCCATTCCAATCCTGAGACACTTCCTATAGCATGAGATGTGATATCTCAATGCTTCTAATACCAAACCTGAGACTCTTCCTATAACATGAGATGGGATATCCAACTCCTTCCAATTCCAATCCTGAGACCCTTTTGATAGCAGAGATGTGATATCTCAATGTTTATACCAAACCTGAGACCCTTCCTACGGCATGAGATGTCATATTCAACTCCTTCCCATTCCAATCCTGAGACCCTTCCTATAGCATGAGATTTGATATCCAACTCCTTCCCATTCCAATCCTGAGACCCTTCCTATAGCATGAGATGTGATGTCTCAATGCTTCTAATACCAAACCTGAGATCCTTCCGTAACATGAGAAGTGATATCCAACTCCTTCCATTCCAATCCTGAGACCCTTCCTATAGCATGAGATGTGATATCTCAATGCTTATACCAAACCTGAGACCCTTCCTATAGCATGAGATGTGATATCCAACTCCTTCCCATTCCAATCCTGAGACCCTTCCTATAGCCTGAGATGTGATATCCAATTCCTTCCCATTCCAATCCTGAGACCCTTCCTATAGCATGAGATGTGATATCTCAATGCTTATACCAAACCTGAGAGCCTACCTATAACATGAGATGTGATATCCAAGTCCATCCCATTCCAATCCTTAGACCCTTCCTACAGCATGCGATGTGATATCTCAATGATTCTAATACCAAACCAGAGACTCTTCCTATAACATGAGATGGGATATCCAACTCCTTCCCATTCCAATCCTGAGCCGCTTCTGATAGCAGAGATGTGATATCTCAATGCTTACACCAAACCTGAGACCCTTCCTATAACATGAGATGTGATATCCAACTCCTTCCCGTTCCAAACCTGAGACACTAACTATAGCATATGTGATATCCAACTCCTTCCCATTCCAAACATGAGACCCTTCCTATAGCAAGAAAATAATATCCAACTCCTACCCATTCCAATCCTGAGACCCTTCCTATAGCAAGAGATGTGATATCCAAATCCTTCCCATTCCAATCCTGAGACCCTTCCTATAACATGAGATGTGATATCCAACTCCTTCCCATTCCAACCTGAGACACTTCCTATAGCATGAGAAGGGATATCCAACTCCTTCCCAATCCAATCCTGAGACCCTTCCGATAGCAGAGATGTGATATCTCAATGCTTATACCAAACCTGAGACCCTTCCTATGGCATGAGATGTGATATCCAACTCCTTGCCATTCAAATCCTGAGACCCTTCCTATAGCATGAGAAGGGATATCCAACTCCTTCCCAATCCAATCCTGAGACCCTTCCGATAGCAGCGACGTGATATCTCAATGCTTCTACCAAACCTGAGACCCTTCCTTTAGCATGAGATGTGATATCCAAATCCTTCACATTCCAATCCTGAGACCCTTCCTATAGCATGAGATGTGATATCTCAATGCTTCTAATACCAAACCTGAGATCCTTCCTATAACATGAGATGTGATATCCAATTCCTTCCCATTCCAAACCTGAGACCCTTCCTTTAGCATGAGATGTGATATCCAAATCCTTCACATTCCAATCCTGAGACCCTTCCTATAGCATGAGATGTGATATCTCAATGCTTCTAATACCAAACCTGAGATCCTTCCTATAACATGAGATGTGATATCCAATTCCTTCCCATTCCAAACCTGAGACCCTTCCTATAGCATGAGATGTGACGTCTCAATGCTTCTAATACCAAACCTGAGATCCTTCCTATAACATGAGATGTGATATCCAACTCCTTCCATTCCAATCCTGAGACCCGTCCTATAGCATGAGATGTGATATCTCAATGCTTATACCAAACCTGAGACCCTTCCTATAGCATGAGATGTCATATCCAACTGCTTCCCATTCCAATCCTGAGACCCTTCCTATAGCATGAGATGTGATATCTCAATGCTTCTAATACCAAACCTGAGATCCTTCCTCTAACATGAAATGTGATATCCAACTCCTTCCCTTTCCAAACCTAAGAGCCTATCTATAGCATGAGATGTGATATCCAAGTCCTTCACATTCCAACCCTTAGACCCTTCCTACAGCATGCAATATGATATCTCAATGATTCTAATAACAAACCTGAGACCCGTCCTATAACATGAGATGGGATATCCAACTCCTTCCCATTCCAATCCTGAGACACTTCCGATAGCAGAGATGTGATATCTCAATGCTTATACCAAACCTGAGACCCTTCCGATATCATGAGATGTGATATCTCAAAGCTTCTAATATCAAACTTGAGACCCTCCCTATAGCATGAGATGTGATATCCAAGTCCTTCCCATTCCAATCCTGAGACCCTTCCTATAGCATGAGATGTGATATCTCAATGCTTCTAATACCAAACCTGAGACCCTTCCTATAACATGAGATGGGAATATCCAACTCCTTCCCATTCCAATCTTCAGACCCTTCCGATAGCAGAGATGTGATATCTCAATGCTTATACCACACCTGAGATCCTTCCTATAACATGAGATGTGATATCCAACTCCTTCCCATTCCAATCCTGAGACACTTCCTATAGCATGAGATGTGATATCTCACTGCTTATACCATACCTGAGACCCTTCCCATAGCAGATGTGATATCCAACTCCTTCCCATTCCAATCCTCAGACCCTTCCTATAGCATGAGATGTGATATCTCAATGCTTCTAATGTCAAACTTGAGACCCTACCTATAGCAGGAGATGTGATATCCAAGTCCTTCCCATTCCAATCCTGAGACACTTCCTATAGCATGAGATGTGATATCTCAATGCTTCTAATACCAAACCTGAGACTCTTCCTATAACATGAGATGGGATATCCAACTCCTTCCAATTCCAATCCTGAGACCCTTTTGATAGCAGAGATGTGATATCTCAATGTTTATACCAAACCTGAGACCCTTCCTACGGCATGAGATGTCATATTCAACTCCTACCCATTCCAATCCTGAGACCCTTCCTATAGCATGAGATTTGATATCCAACTCCTTCCCATTCCAATCCTGAGACCCTTCCTATAGCATGAGATGTGATGTCTCAATGCTTCTAATACCAAACCTGAGATCCTTCCTATAACATGAGATGTGATATCCAACTCCTTCCATTCCAATCCTGAGACCCTTCCTATAGCATGAGATGTGATATATCAATGTTTATACCAAACCTGAGACCCTTCCTATAGCATGAGATGTGATATCCAACTCCTTCCCATTCCAATCCTGAGACCCTTCCTATAGCCTGAGATGTGATATCCAATTCCTTCCCATTCCAATCCTGAGACCCTTCCTATAGCATGAGATGTGATATCTCAATGCTTATACCAAACCTGAGAGCCTACCTATAACATGTGATGTGATATCCAAGTCCATCCCATTCCAATCCTTAGACGCTTCCTACAGCATGCGATGTGATATCTCAATGATTCTAATACCAAACCAGAGACTCTTCCTATAACATGAGATGGGATATCCAACTCCTTCCCATTCCAATCCTGAGCCGCTTCCGATAGCAGAGATGTGATATCTCAATGCTTATACCAAACCTGAAACCCTTCCTATAACATGAGATGTGATATCCAACTCCTTCCCGTTCCAAACCTGAGACACTAACTATAGCATATGTGATATCCAACTCCTTCCCATTCCAAACATGAGACCCTTCCTATAGCAAGAAAGTAATATCCAACTCCTACCCATTCCAATCCTGAGAACCTTCCTATAGCAAGAGATGTGATATCCAAATCCTTCCTATTCCAATCCTGAGACCCTTCCTATAACATGAGATGTGATATCCAACTCCTTCCCATTCCAACCTGAGACACTTCCTATAGCATGAGAAGGGATATCCAACTCCTTCCCAATCCAATCCTGAGACCCTTCCGATAGCAGAGATGTGATATCTCAATGCTTATACCAAACCTGAGACCCTTCCTATGGCATGAGATGTGATATCCAACTCCTTGCCATTCAAATCCTGAGACCCTTCCTATAGCATGAGAAGGGATATCCAACTCCTTCCCAATCCAATCCTGAGACCCTTCCGATAGCAGCGACGTGATATCTCAATGCTTCTACCAAACCTGAGACCCTTCCTTTAGCATGAGATGTGATATCCAAATCCTTCACATTCCAATCCTGAGACCCTTCCTATAGCATGAGATGTGATATCTCAATGCTTCTAATACCAAACCTGAGATCCTTCCTATAACATGAGATGTGATATCCAATTCCTTCCCATTCCAAACCTGAGACCCTTCCTATTGGATGAGATGTGATATCCAACTCCTTCCCATTCCAACCCTGAGACCCTTCCTATAGCATGAGATGTGATGTCTCAATGCTTCTAATACCAAACCTGAGATCCTTCCTATAACATGAGATGTGATATCCAACTCCTTCCATTCCAATCCTGAGACCCGTCCTATAGCATGAGATGTGATATCTCAATGCTTATACCAATCCTGAGACCCTTCCTATAGCATGAGATGTGATATCCAACTGCTTCCCATTCCAATCCTGAGACCCTTCCTATAGCATGAGATGTGATATCTCAATGCTTCTAATACCAAACCTGAGATCCTTCCTCTAACATGAAATATGATATCCAACTCCTTCCCTTTCCAAACCTAAGAGCCTATCTATAGCATGAGATGTGATATCCAAGTCCTTCACATTCCAACCCTTAGACCCTTCCTACAGCATGCAATATGATATCTCAATGATTCTAATAACAAACCTGAGACCCGTCCTATAACATGAGATGGGATATCCAACTCCTTCCCATTCCAATCCTGAGACACTTCCGATAGCAGAGATGTGATATCTCAATGCTTATACCAAACCTGAGACCCTTCCTATAACATGAGATGTGATATCCAAATCCTTCTCGTTCCAAACCTGAGACCCTTCCTTTAGCATGAGATGTGATATCCAGCTCCTTCCCATTCCAATCCTGAGACACTTCCGATAGCATGAGATGTGATATCTCAATGCTTCTAATATCAAAACTGAGACCCTCCCTATAGCATGATATGTGATATCTAAGTCCTTCCCATTCCAATCCTGAGACCCTCCCTATATCATGAGCTGTGATATCCAACTCCTTCCCATTCCAATCCTGAGACCCTTCCTATAGCATGAGATATGATATCTCAATACTTCTAATACCAAACGTGAGATCCTTCCGATAACATGAGATGTGATATCCAAATCCTTCCCCTTCCAAACCTGAGACCCTCCCTTTAGCATGAAATGTGATAGCCAACTCCTTCCTATTCCAATCCTGAGACTCTTCTGATAGCATGAGATGTGATATCTCAATGCTTCTAATACCAAACCTGAGATCCTTCCGATAGCATGAGATGTGATATCTCAATGCTTCTAATACCAAACCTGAGATCCTTCCTATAACATGAGATGTGATATCCAAATCCTTCCCCTTCCAAACCTGAGACCCTCCCTTTAGCATGAGATGTGATATCTAACTCCTTCCCATTCCATTCCTGAGACCCTTCTGATAGCATGAGATGTGATATCTCAATGCCTCTAATACCAAACCTGAGATCCTACCTCTAACATGAAATGAGATATCCAACTTCTTCCCATTCCAATACTGAGACCCTTCCTATAGCTTGAGATGTGATATCCAACTCCTTCCCATTCCAATTCTGAGACCCTTCCTACAGCATGCGATGTGAATATCTCAATGATTCAAATACCAAACCAGAGACTCTTCCTATAACATGAGATGGGATATCCAACTCCTTCCCATTCCAATTCTGAGACCCTTCCTATACTATGAGACTTGATATCTCAATGCTTCTAATACCAAACCTGAGACCCGTAATATAACATGAGATGTGATATCCAAATCCTTCCCCTTCCAAACCTTAGACCCGTCCTTTATCATGAGATGTGATATCCAACTCCTTCCCATTCCAATCCTGAGACCCTTCCGATATCATGAGATGTGATATCTCAAAGCTTCTAATATCAAACTTGAGACCCTCCCTATAGCATGAGATGTGATAACCAAGTCCTTCCCATTCCAATCCTGAGACCCTTCCTATAGCATGAGATGTGATATCTCAATGCTTCTAATACCAAACCTGAGACCCTTCCTATAACATGAGATGGGAATATCCAACTCCTTCCCATTCCAATCTTGAGACCCTTCCGATAGCAGAGATGTGATATCTCAATGCTTATACCACACCTGAGATCCTTCCTATAACATGAGATGTGATATCCAACTCCTTCCCATTCCAATCCTGAGACACTTCCTATAGCATGAGATGTGATAACTCACTGCTTATACCAAACCTGAGACCCTTCCCATAGCAGGAGATGTGATATCCAACTCCTTCCCATTCCAATCCTCAGACCCTTCCTATAGCATGAGATGTGATATCTCAATGCTTCTAATGTCAAACTTGAGACCCTACCTATAGGATGAGATGTGATATCCAAGTCCTTCCCATTCCAATCCTGAGACACTTCCTATAGCATGAGATGTGATATCTCAATGCTTCTAATACCAAACCTGAGACTCTTCCTATAACATGAGATGGGATATCCAACTCCTTCCAATTCCAATCCTGAGACCCTTTTGATAGCAGAGATGTGATATCTCAATGTTTATACCAAACCTGAGACCCTTCCTACGGCATGAGATGTCATATTCAACTCCTTCCCATTCCAATCCTGAGACCCTTCCTATAGCATGAGATTTGATATCCAACTCCTTCCCATTCCAATCCTGAGACCCTTCCTATAGCATGAGATGTGATGTCTCAATGCTTCTAATACCAAACCTGAGATCCTTCCGTAACATGAGAAGTGATATCCAACTCCTTCCATTCCAATCCTGAGACCCTTCCTATAGCATGAGATGTGATATCTCAATGCTTATACCAAACCTGAGACCCTTCCTATAGCATGAGATGTGATATCCAACTCCTTCCCATTCCAATCCTGAGACCCTTCCTATAGCCTGAGATGTGATATCCAATTCCTTCCCATTCCAATCCTGAGACCCTTCCTATAGCATGAGATGTGATATCTCAATGCTTATACCAAACCTGAGAGCCTACCTATATCATGAGATGTGATATCCAAGTCCATCCCATTCCAATCCTTAGACCCTTCCTACAGCATGCGATGTGATATCTCAATGATTCTAATACCAAACCAGAGACTCTTCCTATAACATGAGATGGGATATCCAACTCCTTCCCATTCCAATCCTGAGCCGCTTCTGATAGCAGAGATGTGATATCTCAATGCTTACACCAAACCTGAGACCCTTCCTATAACATGAGATGTGATATCCAACTCCTTCCCGTTCCAAACCTGAGACACTAACTATAGCATATGTGATATCCAACTCCTTCCCATTCCAAACATGAGACCCTTCCTATAGCAAGAAAATAATATCCAACTCCTACCCATTCCAATCCTGAGACCCTTCCTATAGCAAGAGATGTGATATCCAAATCCTTCCCATTCCAATCCTGAGACCCTTCCTATAACATGAGATGTGATATCCAACTCCTTCCCATTCCAACCTGAGACACTTCCTATAGCATGAGAAGGGATATCCAACTCCTTCCCAATCCAATCCTGAGACCCTTCCGATAGCAGAGATGTGATATCTCAATGCTTATACCAAACCTGAGACCCTTCCTATGGCATGAGATGTGATATCCAACTCCTTGCCATTCAAATCCTGAGACCCTTCCTATAGCATGAGAAGGGATATCCAACTCCTTCCCAATCCAATCCTGAGACCCTTCCGATAGCAGCGACGTGATATCTCAATGCTTCTACCAAACCTGAGACCCTTCCTTTAGCATGAGATGTGATATCCAAATCCTTCACATTCCAATCCTGAGACCCTTCCTATAGCATGAGATGTGATATCTCAATGCTTCTAATACCAAACCTGAGATCCTTCCTATAACATGAGATGTGATATCCAATTCCTTCCCATTCCAAACCTGAGACCCTTCCTATTGGATGAGATGTGATAACCAACTCCTTCCCATTCCAACCCTGAGACCCTTCCTATAGCATGAGATGTGACGTCTCAATGCTTCTAATACCAAACCTGAGATCCTTCCTATAACATGAGATGTGATATCCAACTCCTTCCATTCCAATCCTGAGACCCGTCCTATAGCATGAGATGTGATATCTCAATGCTTATACCAAACCTGAGACCCTTCCTATAGCATGAGATGTCATATCCAACTGCTTCCCATTCCAATCCTGAGACCCTTCCTATAGCATGAGATGTGATATCTCAATGCTTCTAATACCAAACCTGAGATCCTTCCTCTAACATGAAATGTGATATCCAACTCCTTCCCTTTCCAAACCTAAGAGCCTATCTATAGCATGAGATGTGATATCCAAGTCCTTCACATTCCAACCCTTAGACCCTTCCTACAGCATGCAATATGATATCTCAATGATTCTAATAACAAACCTGAGACCCGTCCTATAACATGAGATGGGATATCCAACTCCTTCCCATTCCAATCCTGAGACACTTCCGATAGCAGAGATGTGATATCTCAATGCTTATACCAAACCTGAGACCCTTCCTATAACATGAGATGTGATATCCAAATCCTTCTCGTTCCAAACCTGAGACCCTTCCTTTAGCATGAGATGTGATATCCAGCTCCTTCCCATTCCAATCCTGAGACACTTCCGATAGCATGAGATGTGATATCTCAATGCTTCTAATATCAAAACTGAGACCCTCCCTATAGCATGATATGTGATATCTAAGTCCTTCCCATTCCAATCCTGAGACCCTCCCTATAGCATGAGATGTGATATCCAACTCCTACCCATTCCAATCCTGAGACCCTTCCTATAGCAAGAGATGTGATATCCAAATCCTTCCCATTCCAATCCTGAGACCCTTCCTATAACATGAGATGTGATATCCAACTCCTTCCCATTCCAACCTGAGACACTTCCTATAGCATGAGAAGGGATATCCAACTCCTTCCCAATCCAATCCTGAGACCCTTCCGATAGCAGAGATGTGATATCTCAATGCTTATACCAAACCTGAGACCCTTCCTATGGCATGAGATGTGATATCCAACTCCTTGCCATTCAAATCCTGAGACCCTTCCTATAGCATGAGAAGGGATATCCAACTCCTTCCCAATCCAATCCTGAGACCCTTCCGATAGCAGCGACGTGATATCTCAATGCTTCTACCAAACCTGAGACCCTTCCTTTAGCATGAGATGTGATATCCAAATCCTTCACATTCCAATCCTGAGACCCTTCCTATAGCATGAGATGTGATATCTCAATGCTTCTAATACCAAACCTGAGATCCTTCCTATAACATGAGATGTGATATCCAATTCCTTCCCATTCCAAACCTGAGACCCTTCCTATTGGATGAGATGTGATAACCAACTCCTTCCCATTCCAACCCTGAGACCCTTCCTATAGCATGAGATGTGACGTCTCAATGCTTCTAATACCAAACCTGAGATCCTTCCTATAACATGAGATGTGATATCCAACTCCTTCCATTCCAATCCTGAGACCCGTCCTATAGCATGAGATGTGATATCTCAATGCTTATACCAAACCTGAGACCCTTCCTATAGCATGAGATGTCATATCCAACTGCTTCCCATTCCAATCCTGAGACCCTTCCTATAGCATGAGATGTGATATCTCAATGCTTCTAATACCAAACCTGAGATCCTTCCTATAACATGAGATGTGATATCCAACTCCTTCCATTCCAATCCTGAGACCCGTCCTATAGCATGAGATGTGATATCTCAATGCTTATACCAAACCTGAGACCCTTCCTATAGCATGAGATGTCATATCCAACTGCTTCCCATTCCAATCCTGAGACCCTTCCTATAGCATGAGATGTGATATCTCAATGCTTCTAATACCAAACCTGAGATCCTTCCTCTAACATGAAATGTGATATCCAACTCCTTCCCTTTCCAAACCTAAGAGCCTATCTATAGCATGAGATGTGATATCCAAGTCCTTCACATTCCAACCCTTAGACCCTTCCTACAGCATGCAATATGATATCTCAATGATTCTAATAACAAACCTGAGACCCGTCCTATAACATGAGATGGGATATCCAACTCCTTCCCATTCCAATCCTGAGACACTTCCGATAGCAGAGATGTGATATCTCAATGCTTATACCAAACCTGAGACCCTTCCTATAACATGAGATGTGATATCCAAATCCTTCTCGTTCCAAACCTGAGACCCTTCCTTTAGCATGAGATGTGATATCCAGCTCCTTCCCATTCCAATCCTGAGACACTTCCGATAGCATGAGATGTGATATCTCAATGCTTCTAATATCAAAACTGAGACCCTCCCTATAGCATGATATGTGATATCTAAGTCCTTCCCATTCCAATCCTGAGACCCTCCCTATAGCATGAGATGTGATATCCAACTCCTACCCATTCCAATCCTGAGACCCTTCCTATAGCAAGAGATGTGATATCCAAATCCTTCCCATTCCAATCCTGAGACCCTTCCTATAACATGAGATGTGATATCCAACTCCTTCCCATTCCAACCTGAGACACTTCCTATAGCATGAGAAGGGATATCCAACTCCTTCCCAATCCAATCCTGAGACCCTTCCGATAGCAGAGATGTGATATCTCAATGCTTATACCAAACCTGAGACCCTTCCTATGGCATGAGATGTGATATCCAACTCCTTGCCATTCAAATCCTGAGACCCTTCCTATAGCATGAGAAGGGATATCCAACTCCTTCCCAATCCAATCCTGAGACCCTTCCGATAGCAGCGACGTGATATCTCAATGCTTCTACCAAACCTGAGACCCTTCCTTTAGCATGAGATGTGATATCCAAATCCTTCACATTCCAATCCTGAGACCCTTCCTATAGCATGAGATGTGATATCTCAATGCTTCTAATACCAAACCTGAGATCCTTCCTATAACATGAGATGTGATATCCAATTCCTTCCCATTCCAAACCTGAGACCCTTCCTATTGGATGAGATGTGATAACCAACTCCTTCCCATTCCAACCCTGAGACCCTTCCTATAGCATGAGATGTGACGTCTCAATGCTTCTAATACCAAACCTGAGATCCTTCCTATAACATGAGATGTGATATCCAACTCCTTCCATTCCAATCCTGAGACCCGTCCTATAGCATGAGATGTGATATCTCAATGCTTATACCAAACCTGAGACCCTTCCTATAGCATGAGATGTCATATCCAACTGCTTCCCATTCCAATCCTGAGACCCTTCCTATAGCATGAGATGTGATATCTCAATGCTTCTAATACCAAACCTGAGATCCTTCCTCTAACATGAAATGTGATATCCAACTCCTTCCCTTTCCAAACCTAAGAGCCTATCTATAGCATGAGATGTGATATCCAAGTCCTTCACATTCCAACCCTTAGACCCTTCCTACAGCATGCAATATGATATCTCAATGATTCTAATAACAAACCTGAGACCCGTCCTATAACATGAGATGGGATATCCAACTCCTTCCCATTCCAATCCTGAGACACTTCCGATAGCAGAGATGTGATATCTCAATGCTTATACCAAACCTGAGACCCTTCCTATAACATGAGATGTGATATCCAAATCCTTCTCGTTCCAAACCTGAGACCCTTCCTTTAGCATGAGATGTGATATCCAGCTCCTTCCCATTCCAATCCTGAGACACTTCCGATAGCATGAGATGTGATATCTCAATGCTTCTAATATCAAAACTGAGACCCTCCCTATAGCATGATATGTGATATCTAAGTCCTTCCCATTCCAATCCTGAGACCCTCCCTATAGCATGAGATGTGATATCCAACTCCTTCCCATTCCAATCCTGAGACCCTCCCTTTAGCATGAAATGTGATATCCAACTCCTTCCTATTCCAATCCTGAGACTCTTCTGATAGCATGAGATGTGATATCTCAATACTTCTAATACCAAACGTGAGATCCTTCCGATAACATGAGATGTGATATCCAAATCCTTCCCCTTCCAAACCTGAGACCCTCCCTTTAGCATGAAATGTGATATCCAACTCCTTCCTATTCCAATCCTGAGACTCTTCTGATAGCATGAGATGTGATATCTCAATGCTTCTAATACCAAACCTGAGATCCTTCCGATAGCATGAGATGTGATATCTCAATGCTTCTAATACCAAACCTGAGATCCTTCCTATAACATGAGATGTGATATCCAAATCCTTCCCCTTCCAAACCTGAGACCCTCCCTTTAGCATGAGATGTGATATCTAACTCCTTCCCATTCCATTCCTGAGACCCTTCTGATAGCATGAGATGTGATATCTCAATGCCTCTAATACCAAACCTGAGATCCTACCTCTAACATGAAATGAGATATCCAACTCTTTCCCCTTCCAAACCTGAGAGCCTTCCTATAGCATGAGATGTGATATCCAAGTCCTTCCCATTCCAATACTGAGACCCTTCCTATAGCTTGAGATGTGATATCCAACTCCTTCCCATTCCAATTCTGAGACCCTTCCTATAGCATGAGATGTGATATCTCAATGCTTATACCAAACCTGAGAGCCTACCTATAGCATGAGATGTGATATCCAAGTCCATCCCATTCCAATCCTTAGACCCTTCCTACAGCATGCGATGTGAATATCTCAATGATTCTAATACCAAACCAGAGACTCTTCCTATAACATGAGATGGGATATCCAACTCCTTCCCATTCCAATTCTGAGACCCTTCCTATACTATGAGACTTGATATCTCAATGCTTCTAATACCAAACCTGAGACCCGTAATATAACATGAGATGTGATATCCAAATCCTTCCCCTTCCAAACCTTAGACCCTTCCTTTATCATGAGATGTGATATCCAACTCCTTCCCAGTCCAATCCTGAGACCCTTCCGATATCATGAGATGTGATATCTCAAAGCTTCTAATATCAAACTTGAGACCCTCCCTATAGCATGAGATGTGATATCCAAGTCCTTCCCATTCCAATCCTGAGACCCTTCCTATAGCATGAGATGTGATATCTCAATGCTTCTAATACCAAACCTGAGACCCTTCCTATAACATGAGATGGGAATATCCAACTCCTTCCCATTCCAATCTTGAGACCCTTCCGATAGCAGAGATGTGATATCTCAATGCTTATACCACACCTGAGATCCTTCCTATAACATGAGATGTGATATCCAACTCCTTCCCATTCCAATCCTGAGACACTTCCTATAGCATGAGATGTGATATCTCACTGCTTATACCAAACCTGAGACCCTTCCCATAGCAGGAGATGTGATATCCAACTCCTTCCCATTCCAATCCTCAGACCCTTCCTATAGCATGAGATGTGATATCTCAATGCTTCTAATGTCAAACTTGAGACCCTACATATAGCATGAGATGTGATATCCAAGTCCTTCCCATTCCAATCCTGAGACACTTCCTATAGCATGAGATGTGATATCTCAATGCTTCTAATACCAAACCTGAGACTCTTCCTATAACATGAGATGGGATATCCAACTCCTTCCAATTCCAATCCTGAGACCCTTTTGATAGCAGAGATGTGATATCTCAATGTTTATACCAAACCTGAGACCCTTCCTACGGCATGAGATGCCATATTCAACTCCTTCCCATTCCAATCCTGAGACCCTTCCTATAGCATGAGATTTGATATCCAACTCCTTCCCATTCCAATCCTGAGACCCTTCCTATAGCATGAGATGTGATGTCTCAATGCTTCTAATACCAAACCTGAGATCCTTCCTATAACATGAGATGTGATATCCAACTCCTTCCATTCCAATCCTGAGATCCTTCCTATAGCATGAAATGTGATATATCAATGCTTATACCAAACCTGAGACCCTTCCTATAGCATGAGATGTGATATCCAACTCCTTCCCATTCCAATCCTGAGACCCTTCCTATAGCCTGAGATGTGATATCCAATTCCTTCCCATTCCAATCCTGAGACCCTTCCTATAGCATGAGATGTGATATCTCAATGCTTATACCAAACCTGAGAGCCTACCTATAACATGAGATGTGATATCCAAGTCCATCCCATTCCAATCCTTAGACCCTTCCTACAGCATGCAATGTGATATCTCAATGATTCTAATACCAATCCAGAGACTCTTCCTATAACATGAGATGGGATATCCAACTCCTTCCCATTCCAATCCTGAGCCGCTTCCGATAGCAGAGATGTGATATCTCAATGCTTATACCAAACCTGAGACCCTTCCTATAACATGAGATGTGATATCCAACTCCTTCCCGTTCCAAACCTGAGACACTAACTATAGCATATGTGATATCCAACTCCTTCCCATTCCAAACATGAGACCCTTCCTATAGCAAGAAAGTAATATCCAACTCCTACCCATTCCAATCCTGAGACCCTTCCTATAGCAAGAGATGTGATATCCAAATCCTTCCCATTCCAATCCTGAGACCCTTCCTATAACATGAGATGTGATATCCAACTTCTTCCCATTCCAACCTGAGACACTTCCTATAGCATGAGAAGGGATATCCAGCTCCTTCCCAATCCAAACCTGAGACCCTTCCTATGGCATGAGATGTGATATCCAACTCCTTGCCATTCAAATCCTGAGACCCTTCCTATAGCATGAGAAGGGATATCCAACTCCTTCCCAATCCAATCCTGAGACCCTTCCGATAGCAGCGACGTGATATCTCAATGCTTCTACCAAACCTGAGACCCTTCCTTTAGCATGAGATGTGATATCCAAATCCTTCACATTCCAATCCTGAGACCCTTCCTATAGCATGAGATGTGATATCTCAATGCTTCTAATACCAAACCTGAGATCCTTCCTATAACATGAGATGTGATATCCAATTCCTTCCCATTCCAAACCTGAGACCCTTCCTATTGGATGAGATGTGATATCCAACTTCTTCCCATTCCAACCCTGAGACCCTTCCTATAGCATGAGATGTGATGTCTCAATGCTTCTAATACCAAACCTGAGATCCTTCCTATAACATGAGATGTGATATCCAACTCCTTCCATTCCAATCCTGAGACCCGTCCTATAGCATGAGATGTGATATCTCAATGCTTATACCAAACCTGAGACCCTTCCTATAGCATGAGATGTGATATCCAACTGCTTCCCATTCCAATCCTGAGACCCTTCCTATAGCATGAGATGTGATATCTCAATGCTTCTAATACCAAACCTGAGATCCTTCCTCTAACATGAAATGTGATATCCAACTCCTTCCCTTTCCAAACCTAAGAGCCTATCTATAGCATGAGATGTGATATCCAAGTCCTTCACATTCCAACCCTTAGACCCTTCCTACAGCATGCAATATGATATCTCAATGATTCTAATAACAAACCTGAGACCCGTCCTATAACATGAGATGGGATATCCAACTCCTTCCCATTCCAATCCTGAGACACTTCCGATAGCAGAGATGTGATATCTCAATGCTTATACCAAACCTGAGACCCTTCCTATAACATGAGATGTGATATCCAAATCCTTCTCGTTCCAAACCTGAGACCCTTCCTTTAGCATGAGATGTGATATCCAGCTCCTTCCCATTCCAATCCTGAGACACTTCCGATAGCATGAGATGTGATATCTCAATGCTTCTAATATCAAAACTGAGACCCTCCCTATAGCATGATATGTGATATCTAAGTCCTTCCCATTCCAATCCTGAGACCCTCCCTATAGCATGAGATGTGATATCCAACTCCTTCCCATTCCAATCCTGAGACCCTCCCTTTAGCATGAAATGTGATATCCAACTCCTTCCTATTCCAATCCTGAGACTCTTCTGATAGCATGAGATGTGATATCTCAATACTTCTAATACCAAACGTGAGATCCTTCCGATAACATGAGATGTGATATCCAAATCCTTCCCCTTCCAAACCTGAGACCCTCCCTTTAGCATGAAATGTGATATCCAACTCCTTCCTATTCCAATCCTGAGACTCTTCTGATAGCATGAGATGTGATATCTCAATGCTTCTAATACCAAACCTGAGATCCTTCCGATAGCATGAGATGTGATATCTCAATGCTTCTAATACCAAACCTGAGATCCTTCCTATAACATGAGATGTGATATCCAAATCCTTCCCCTTCCAAACCTGAGACCCTCCCTTTAGCATGAGATGTGATATCTAACTCCTTCCCATTCCATTCCTGAGACCCTTCTGATAGCATGAGATGTGATATCTCAATGCCTCTAATACCAAACCTGAGATCCTACCTCTAACATGAAATGAGATATCCAACTCTTTCCCCTTCCAAACCTGAGAGCCTTCCTATAGCATGAGATGTGATATCCAAGTCCTTCCCATTCCAATACTGAGACCCTTCCTATAGCTTGAGATGTGATATCCAACTACTTCCCATTCCAATTCTGAGACCCTTCCTATAGCATGAGATGTGATATCTCAATGCTTATACCAAACCTGAGAGCCTACCTATAGCATGAGATGTGATATCCAAGTCCATCCCATTCCAATCCTTAGACCCTTCCTACAGCATTCGATGTGAATATCTCAATGATTCTAATACCAAACCAGAGACTCTTCCTATAACATGAGATGGGATATCCAACTCCTTCCCATTCCAATTCTGAGACCCTTCCTATACTATGAGACTTGATATCTCAATGCTTCTAATACCAAACCTGAGACCCGTAATATAACATGAGATGTGATATCCAAATCCTTCCCCTTCCAAACCTTAGACCCGTCCTTTATCATGAGATGTGATATCCAACTCCTTCCCATTCCAATCCTGAGACCCTTCCGATATCATGAGATGTGATATCTCAAAGCTTCTAATATCAAACTTGACACCCTCCCTATAGCATGAGATGTGATATCCAAGTCCTTCCCATTCCAATCCTGAGACCCTTCCTATAGCATGAGATGTGATATCTCAATGCTTCTAATACCAAACCTGAGACCCTTCCTATAACATGAGATGGGAATATCCAACTCCTTCCCATTCCAATCTTGAGACCCTTCCGATAGCAGAGATGTGATATCTCAATGCTTATACCACACCTGAGATCCTTCCTATAACATGAGATGTGATATCCAACTCCTTCCCATTCCAATCCTGAGACACTTCCTATAGCATGAGATGTGATATCTCACTGCTTATACCAAACCTGAGACCCTTCCCATAGCAGGAGATGTGATATCCAACTCCTTCCCATTCCAATCCTCAGACCCTTCCTATCGCATGAGATGTGATATCTCAATGCTTCCAATGTCAAACTTGAGACCCTACCTATAGCATGAGATGTGATATCCAAGTCCTTCCCATTCCAATCCTGAGACACTTCCTATAGCATGAGATGTGATATCTCAATGCTTCTAATACCAAACCTGAGACTCTTCCTATAACATGAGATGGGATATCCAACTCCTTCCAATTCCAATCCTGAGACCCTTTTGATAGCAGAGATGTGATATCTCAATGTTTATACCAAACCTGAGACCCTTCCTACGGCATGAGATGTCATATTCAACTCCTTCCCATTCCAATCCTGAGACCCTTCCTATAGCATGAGATTTGATATCCAACTCCTTCCCATTCCAATCCTGAGACCCTTCCTATAGCATGAGATGTGATGTCTCAATGCTTCTAATACCAAACCTGAGATCCTTCCTATAACATGAGATGTGATATCCAACTCCTTCCATTCCAATCCTGAGACCCTTCCTATAGCATGAGATGTGATATCTCAATGCTTATACCAAACCTGAGACCCTTCCTATAGCATGAGATGTGATATCCAACTCCTTCCCATTCCAATCCTGAGACCCTTCCTATAGCCTGAGATGTGATATCCAATTCCTTCCCATTCCAATCCTGAGACCCTTCCTATAGCATGAGATGTGATATCTCAATGCTTATACCAAACCTGAGAGCCTACCTATAACATGAGATGTGATATCCAAGTCCATCCCATTCCAATCCTTAGACCCTTCCTACAGCATGCGATGTGATATCTCAATGATTCTAATACCAAACCAGAGACTCTTCCTATAGCAAGAAAGTAATATCCAACTCCTACCCATTCCAATCCTGAGACCCTTCCTATAGCAAGAGATGTGATATCCAAATCCTTCCCATTCCAATCCTGAGACCCTTCCTATAACATGAGATGTGATATCCAACTCCTTCCCATTCCAACCTGAGACACTTCCTATAGCATGAGAAGGGATATCCAACTCCTTCCCAATCCAATCCTGAGACCCTTCCGATAGCAGAGATGTGATATCTCAATGCTTATACCAAACCTGAGACCCTTCCTATGGCATGAGATGTGATATCCAACTCCTTGCCATTCAAATCCTGAGACCCTTCCTATAGCATGAGAAGGGATATCCAACTCCTTCCCAATCCAATCCTGAGACCCTTCCGATAGCAGCGACGTGATATCTCAATGCTTCTACCAAACCTGAGACCCTTCCTTTAGCATGAGATGTGATATCCAAATCCTTCACATTCCAATCCTGAGACCCTTCCTATAGCATGAGATGTGATATCTCAATGCTTCTAATACCAAACCTGAGATCCTTCCTATAACATGAGATGTGATATCCAATTCCTTCCCATTCCAAACCTGAGACCCTTCCTATTGGATGAGATGTGATATCCAACTCCTTCCTATTCCAACCCTGACACCCTTCCTATAGCATGAGATGTGATGTCTCAATGCTTCTAATACCAAACCTGAGATCCTTCCTATAACATGAGATGTGATATCCAACTCCTTCCATTCCAATCCTGAGACCCGTCCTATAGCATGAGATGTGATATCTCAATGCTTATACCAAACCTGAGACCCTTCCTATAGCATGAGATGTCATATCCAACTGCTTCCTATTCCAATCCTGAGACCCTTCCTATAGCATGAGATGTGATATCTCAATGCTTCTAATACCAAACCTGAGATCCTTCCTCTAACATGAAATGTGATATCCAACTCCTTCCCTTTCCAAACCTAAGAGCCTATCTATAGCATGAGATGTGATATCCAAGTCCTTCACATTCCAACCCTTAGACCCTTCCTACAGCATGCAATATGATATCTCAATGATTCTAATAACAAACCTGAGACCCGTCCTATAACATGAGATGGGATATCCAACTCCTTCCCATTCCAATCCTGAGACACTTCCGATAGCAGAGATGTGATATCTCAATGCTTATACCAAACCTGAGACCCTTCCTATAACATGAGATGTGATATCCAAATCCTTCTCGTTCCAAACCTGAGACCCTTCCTTTAGCATGAGATGTGATATCCAGCTCCTTCCCATTCCAATCCTGAGACACTTCCGATAGCATGAGATGTGATATCTCAATGCTTCTAATATCAAAACTGAGACCCTCCCTATAGCATGATATGTGATATCTAAGTCCTTCCCATTCCAATCCTGAGACCCTCCCTATAGCATGAGATGTGATATCCAACTCCTTCCCATTCCAATCCTGAGACCCTTCCTATAGCATGAGATATGATATCTCAATACTTCTAATACCAAACGTGAGATCCTTCCGATAACATGAGATGTGATATCCAAATCCTTCCCCTTCCAAACCTGAGACCCTCCCTTTAGCATGAAATGTGATATCCAACTCCTTCCTATTCCAATCCTGAGACTCTTCTGATAGCATGAGATGTGATATCTCAATGCTTCTAATACCAAACCTGAGATCCTTCCGATAGCATGAGATGTGATATCTCAATGCTTCTAATACCAAACCTGAGATCCTTCCTACAACATGAGATGTGATATCCAAATCCTTCCCCTTCCAAACCTGAGACCCTCCCTTTAGCATGAGATGTGATATCTAACTCCTTCCCATTCCATTCCTGAGACCCTTCTGATAGCATGAGATGTGATATCTCAATGCCTCTAATACCAAACCTGAGATCCTACCTCTAACATGAAATGAGATATCCAACTCTTTCCCCTTCCAAACCTGAGAGCCTTCCTATAGCATGAGATGTGATATCCAAGTCCTTCCCATTCCAATACTGAGACCCTTCCTATAGCTTGAGATGTGATATCCAACTCCTTCCCATTCCAATTCTGAGACCCTTCCTATAGCATGAGATGTGATATCTCAATGCTTATACCAAACCTGAGAGTCTACCTATAGCATGAGATGTGATATCCAAGTCCATCCCATTCCAATCCTTAGACCCTTCCTACAGCATGCGATGTGAATATCTCAATGATTCTAATACCAAACCAGAGACTCTTCCTATAACATGAGATGGGATATCCAACTCCTTCCCATTCCAATTCTGAGACCCTTCCTATACTATGAGACTTGATATCTCAATGCTTCTAATACCAAACCTGAGACCCGTAATATAACATGAGATGTGATATCCAAATCCTTCCCCTTCCAAACCTTAGACCCTTCCTTTATCATGAGATGTGATATCCAACTCCTTCCCATTCCAATCCTGAGACCCTTCCGATATCATGAGATGTGATATCTCAAAGCTTCTAATATCAAACTTGACACCCTCCCTATAGCATGAGATGTGATATCCAAGTCCTTCCCATTCCAATCCTGAGACCCTTCCTATAGCATGAGATGTGATATCTCAATGCTTCTAATACCAAACCTGAGACCCTTCCTATAACATGAGATGGGAATATCCAACTCCTTCCCATTCCAATCTTGAGACCCTTCCGATAGCAGAGATGTGATATATCAATGCTTATACCACACCTGAGATCCTTCCTATAACATGAGATGTGATATCCAACTCCTTCCCATTCCAATCCTGAGACACTTCCTATAGCATGAGATGTGATATCTCACTGCTTATACCAAACCTGAGACCCTTCCCATAGCAGGAGATGTGATATCCAACTCCTTCCCATTCCAATCCTCAGACCCTTCCTATAGCATGAGATGTGATATCTCAATGCTTCTAATGTCAAACTTGAGACCCTACCTATAGCATGAGATGTGATATCCAAGTCCTTCCCATTCCAATCCTGAGACACTTCCTATAACATGAAATGTGATATCCAACTCCTTCCCATTCCAACCTGAGACCCTTCCTATAGCATGAGATGGGATATCCAACTTCTTCCAAATTCAATACTGATACCCTTCCGATAGCATGAGATGTGATATCCCAATGCTTCTACCAAACCTGAGACCCATACTATGGCATGAGATGTGATATCAAACTCCTTCCCATTCCAATCCTGAGACCCTCCCTATAGCATGAGATGTGATATCTCACTGCTTATACCAAACCTGAGACCCTTCCCATAGCATGAGATGTGATATCCAACTCCTTCCCATTCCAATCCTCAGACCCTTCCTATAGCATGAGATGTGATATCTCAATGCTTCTAATGTCAAACTTGAGACCCTACCTATAGCATGAGATGTGATATCCAAGTCCTTCCCATTCCAATCCTGAGACACTTCCTATAGCATGAGATGTGATATCTCAATGCTTCTAATACCAAACCTGAGACTCTTCCTATAACATGAGATGGGATATCCAACTCCTTCCAATTCCAATCCTGAGACCCTTTTGATAGCAGAGATGTGATATCTCAATGTTTATACCAAACCTGAGACCCTTCCTACGGCATGAGATGTCATATTCAGCTCCTTCCCATTCCAATCCTGAGACCCTTCCTATAGCATGAGATTTGATATCCAACTCCTTCCCATTCCAATCCTGAGACCCTTCCTATAGCATGAGATGTGATGTCTCAATGCTTCTAATACCAAACCTGAGATCCTTCCTATAACATGAGATGTGATATCCAACTCCTTCCATTCCAATCCTGAGACCCTTCCTATAGCATGAGATGTGATATCTCAATGCTTATACCAAACCTGAGACCCTTCCTATAGCATGAGATGTGATATCCAACTCCTTCCCATTCCAATCCTGAGACCCTTCCTATAGCCTGAGATGTGATATCCAATTCCTTCCCATTCCAATCCTGAGACCCTTCCTATAGCATGAGATGTGATATCTCAATGCTTATACCAAACCTGAGAGCCTACCTATAATATGAGATGTGATATCCAAGTCCATCCCATTCCAATCCTTAGACCCTTCCTACAGCATGCGATGTGATATCTCAATGATTCTAATACCAAACCAGAGACTCTTCCTATAACATGAGATGGGATATCCAACTCCTTCCCATTCCAATCCTGAGCCGCTTCCGATAGCAGAGATGTGATATCTCAATGCTTATACCAAACCTGAGACCCTTCCTATAACATGAGATGTGATATCCAACTCCTTCCCGTTCCAAACCTGAGACACTAACTATAGCATATGTGATATCCAACTCCTTCCCATTCCAAACATGAGACCCTTCCTATAGCAAGAAAGTAATATCCAACTCCTACCCATTCCAATCCTGAGACCCTTCCTATAGCAAGAGATGTGATATCCAAATCCTTCCCATTCCAATCCTGAGACCCTTCCTATAACATGAGATGTGATATCCAACTCCTTCCCATTCCAACCTGAGACACTTCCTATAGCATGAGAAGGGATATCCAACTCCTTCTCAATCCAATCCTGAGACCCTTCCGATAGCAGAGATGTGATATCTCAATGCTTATACCAAACCTGAGACCCTTCCTATGGCATGAGATGTGATATCCAACTCCTTGCCATTCAAATCCTGAGACCCTTCCTATAGCATGAAAAGGGATATCCAACTCCTTCCCAATCCAATCCTGAGACCCTTCCGATAGCAGCGACGTGATATCTCAATGCTTCTACCAAACCTGAGACCCTTCCTTTAGCATGAGATGTGATATCCAAATCCTTCACATTCCAATCCTGAGACCCTTCCTATAGCATGAGATGTGATATCTCAATGCTTCTAATACCAAACCTGAGATCCTTCCTATAACATGAGATGTGATATCCAATTCCTTCCCATTCCAAACCTGAGACCCTTCCTATTGGATGAGATGTGATATCCAACTTCTTCCCATTCCAACCCTGAGACCCTTCCTATAGCATGAGATGTGATGTCTCAATGCTTCTAATACCAAACCTGAGATCCTTCCTATAACATGAGATGTGATATCCAACTCCTTCCATTCCAATCCTGAGACCCGTCCTATAGCATGAGATGTGATATCTCAATGCTTATACCAAACCTGAGACCCTTCCTATAGCATATGTCATATCCAACTGCTTCCCATTCCAATCCTGAGACCCTTCCTATAGCATAAGATGTGATATCTCAATGCTTCTAATACCAAACCTGAGATCCTTCCTCTAACATGAAATGTGATATCCAACTCCTTCCCTTTCCAAACCTAAGAGCCTATCTATAGCATGAGATGTGATATCCAAGTCCTTCACATTCCAACCCTTAGACCCTTCCTACAGCATGCAATATGATATCTCAATGATTCTAATAACAAACCTGAGACCCGTCCTATAACATGAGATGGGATATCCAACTCCTTCCCATTCCAATCCTGAGACACTTCCGATAGCAGAGATGTGATATCTCAATGCTTATACCAAACCTGAGACCCTTCCTATAACATGAGATGTGATATCCAAATCCTTCTCGTTCCAAACCTGAGACCCTTCCTTTAGCATGAGATGTGATATCCAGCTCCTTCCCATTCCAATCCTGAGACATTTCCGATAGCATGAGATGTGATATCTCAATGCTTCTAATATCAAAACTGAGACCCTCCCTATAGCATGATATGTGATATCTAAGTCCTTCCCATTCCAATCCTGAGACCCTCCCTATAGCATGAGATGTGATATCCAACTCCTTCCCATTCCAATCCTGAGACCCTTCCTATAGCATGAGATATGATATCTCAATACTTCTAATACCAAACGTGAGATCCTTCCGATAACATGAGATGTGATATCCAAATCCTTCCCCTTCCAAACCTGAGACCCTCCCTTTAGCATGAAATGTGATATCCAACTCCTTCCTATTCCAATCCTGAGACTCTTCTGATAGCATGAGATGTGATATCTCAATGCTTCTAATACCAAACCTGAGATCCTTCCGATAGCATGAGATGTGATATCTCAATGCTTCTAATACCAAACCTGAGATCCTTCCTATAACATGAGATGTGATATCCAAATCCTTCCCCTTCCAAACCGGAGACCCCCCCTTTAGCATGAGATGTGATATCTAACTCCTTCCCATTCCATTCCTGAGACCCTTCTGATAGCATGAGATGTGATATCTCAATGCCTCTAATACCAAACCTGAGATCCTACCTCTAACATGAAATGAGATATCCAACTCTTTCCCCTTCCAAACCTGAGAGCCTTCCTATAGCATGAGATGTGATATCCAAGTCCTTCCCATTCCAATACTGAGACCCTTCCTATAGCTTGAGATGTGATATCCAACTCCTTCCCATTCCAATTCTGAGACCCTTCCTATAGCATGAGATGTGATATCTCAATGCTTATACCAAACCTGAGAGCCTACCTATAGCATGAGATGTGATATCCAAGTCCATCCCATTCCAATCCTTAGACCCTTCCTACAGCATGCGATGTGAATATCTCAATGATTCTAATACCAAACCAGAGACTCTTCCTATAACATGAGATGGGATATCCAACTCCTTCCCATTCCAATTATGAGACCCTTCCTATACTATGAGACTTGATATCTCAATGCTTCTAATACCAAACCTGAGACCCGTAATATAACATGAGATGTGATATCCAAATCCTTCCCCTTCCAAACCTTAGACCCTTCCTTTATCATGAGATGTGATATCCAACTCCTTCCCATTCCAATCCTGAGACCCTTCCGATATCATGAGATGTGATATCTCAAAGCTTCTAATATCAAACTTGAGACCCTCCCTATAGCATGAGATGTGATATCCAAGTCCTTCCCATTCCAATCCTGAGACCCTTCCTATAGCATGAGATGTGATATCTCAATGCTTCTAATACCAAACCTGAGACCCTTCCTATAACATGAGATGGGAATATCCAACTCCTTCCCATTCCAATCTTGAGACCCTTCCGATAGCAGAGATGTGATATCTCAATGCTTATACCACACCTGAGATCCTTCCTATAACATGAGATGTGATATCCAACTCCTTCCCATTCCAATCCTGAGACACTTCCTATAGCATGAGATGTGATATCTCACTGCTTATACCAAACCTGAGACCCTTCCCATAGCAGGAGATGTGATATCCAACTCCTTCCCATTCCAATCCTCAGACCCTTCCTATAGCATGAGATGTGATATCTCAATGCTTCTAATGTCAAACTTGAGACACTACCTATAGCATGAGATGTGATATCCAAGTCCTTCCCATTCCAATCCTGAGACACTTCCTATAGCATGAGATGTGATATCTCAATGCTTCTAATACCAAACCTGAGACTCTTCCTATAACATGAGATGGGATATCCAACTCCTTCCAATTCCAATCCTGAGACCCTTTTGATAGCAGAGATGTGATATCTCAATGTTTATACCAAACCTGAGACCCTTCCTACGGCATGAGATGTCATATTCAACTCCTTCCCATTCCAATCCTGAGACCCTTCCTATAGCATGAGATGTGATGTCTCAATGCTTCTAATACCAAACCTGAGATCCTTCCTATAACATGAGATGTGATATCCAACTCCTTCCATTCCAATCCTGAGACCCTTCCTATAGCATGAGATGTGATATCTCAATGCTTATACCAAACCTGAGACCCTTCCTATAGCATGAGATGTGATATCCAACTCCTTCCCATTCCAATCCTGAGACCCTTCCTATAGCATGAGATGTGATATCTCAATGCCTCTAATACCAAACCTGAGATCCTTCCTCTAACATGAAATGTGATATCCAACTCCTTCACTTTCCAAACCTGAGAGCCTATCTATAGCATGAGATGTGATATCCAAGTCCTTCCCATTCCAATCCTTAGACCCTTCCTACAGCATGCAATATGATATCTCAATGATTCTAATAAAAAACCTGAGACCCGTCCTATAACATGAGATGGGATATCCAACTCCTTCCCATTCCAATCCTGAGACACGTCCGATAGCAGAGATGTGATATCTCAATGTTTATACCAAACCTGAGACCCTTCCTATAACATGAGATGTGATATCCAACTCCTTCCCGTTCCAAACCTGAGACCCTTCCTTTAGCATGAGATGTGATATCCAGCTCCTTCCCATTCCAATCCTGAGACACTTCTGATAGCATAAGATGTGATATCTCAATGCTTCTAATATCAAAACTGAGACCCTCCCTATAGCATATGTGATATCTAAGTCCTTCCCATTCCAATCCTGAGACCCTTCCTATAGCATGAGATGTGATATCTCAATGCTTCTACCAAACCTGAGACCCTTCCTTTAGCATGAGATGTGATATCCAACTCCTTCCCATTCCAATCCTGAGACCCTTCCTATAGCATGAGATGTGATATCTCAATACTTCTAATACCAAACCTGAGATCCTTCCGATAACATGAGATGTGATATCTCAATACTTCTAATACCAAACCTGAGATCCATCCTATAACATGAGATGTGATATCCAAATCCTTCCCCTTCCAAACCTGAGACCCTCCCTTTAGCATGAGATGTGATATCCAACTCCTTCCCATTCCAATCCTGAGAACATTCTGATAGCATAAGATATGATATCTCAATGCTTCTATACCAAACCTGAGATCCTTCTGATAGCATGAGATGTGATATCTCAATGCTTCTAATACCAAACCTGAGATCCTACCTCTAACATGAAATGTGATATCCAACTCTTTCCCCTTGCAAACCTGAGAGCCTTCCTATAGCATGAGATGTGATATCCAAGTCCTTCCCATTCCAATCCTGAGACCCTTCCTATAACATGAGATGTGATATCCAACTCCTTCCCATTCCAACCTGAGACCCTTCCTATAGCATGAGATGGGATATCCAACTCCTTCCAAATCCAATCCCGATACCCTTCCGATAGCATGAGATGTGATATCCCAATGCTTCTACCAAACCTGAGACCCATATTATGGCATGAGATGTGATATCAAACTCCTTCCCATTCTAATCCTGAGACCCTTCCTATACCATGAGACTTGATATCTCAATGCTTCTAATACCAAACCTGAGACCCGTCCTATAACATGAGATGTGATATCCAAATCCTTCCCCTTCCAAACCTTAGACCCTTCCTTTATCATGAGATGTGATATCCAACTCCTTCCCATTCCAATCTTGAGACCCTTCCGATATCATGAAATGTGATATCTCAATGCTTCTATCAAACTTGAGACCCTCCCTATAGCATGAGATGTGATATCCAAGTCCTTCCCATTCCAATCCTGAGACCCTTCCTATAGCATGAGATGTGATATCTCAATGCTTCTAATACCAAACCTGAGACCCTTCCTATAACATGAGATGGGAATATCCAACTCCTTCCCATTCCAATCTTGAGACCCTTCCGATAGCAGAGATGTGATATATCAATGCTTATACCACACATGAGATCCTTCCTATAACATGAGATGTGATATCCAACTCCTTCCCATTCCAATCCTGAGACACTTCCTATAGCATGAGATGTGATATATCACTGCTTATACCAAACCTGAGACCCTTCCCATAGCAGGAGATGTGATATCCAACTCCTTCCCATTCCAATCCTCAGACCCTTCCTATAGCATGAGATGTGATATCTCAATGCTTCTAATGTCAAACTTGAGACCCTACCTATAGCATGAGATGTGATATCCAAGTCCTTCCCATTCCAATCCTGAGACACTTCCTATAACATGAAATGTGATATCCAACTCCTTCCCATTCCAACCTGAGACCCTTCCTATAGCATGAGATGGGATATCCAACTTCTTCCAAATCCAATACTGATACCCTTCCGATAGCATGAGATGTGATATCCCAATGCTTCTACCAAACCTGAGACCCATACTATGGCATGAGATGTGATATCAAACTCCTTCCCATTCCAATCCTGAGACCCTCCCTATAGCATGAGATGTGATATCTCACTGCTTATACCAAACCTGAGACCCTTCCCATAGCATGAGATGTGATATCCAACTCCTTCCCATTCCAATCCTCAGACCCTTCCTATAGCATGAGATGTGATATCTCAATGCTTCTAATGTCAAACTTGAGACCCTACCTATAGCATGAGATGTGATATCCAAGTCCTTCCCATTCCAATCCTGAGACACTTCCTATAGCATGAGATGTGATATCTCAATGCTTCTAATACCAAACCTGAGACTCTTCCTATAACATGAGATGGGATATCCAACTCCTTCCAATTCCAATCCTGAGACCCTTTTGATAGCAGAGATGTGATATCTCAATGTTTATACCAAACCTGAGACCCTTCCTACGGCATGAGATGTCATATTCAACTCCTTCCCATTCCAATCCTGAGACCCTTCCTATAGCATGAGATTTGATATCCAACTCCTTCCCATTCCAATCCTGAGACCCTTCCTATAGCATGAGATGTGATGTCTCAATGCTTCTAATACCAAACCTGAGATCCTTCCTATAACATGAGATGTGATATCCAACTCCTTCCATTCCAATCCTGAGACCCTTCCTATAGCATGAGATTTGATATCTCAATGCTTATACCAAACCTGAGACCCTTCCTATAGCATGAGATGTGATATCCAACTCCTTCCCATTCCAATCCTGAGACCCTTCCTATAGCCTGAGATGTGATATCCAATTCCTTCCCATTCCAATCCTGAGACCCTTCCTATAGCATGAGATGTGATATCTCAATGCTTATACCAAACCTGAGAGCCTACCTATAATATGAGATGTGATATCCAAGTCCATCCCATTCCAATCCTTAGACCCTTCCTACAGCATGCGATGTGATATCTCAATGATTCTAATACCAAACCAGAGACTCTTCCTATAACATGAGATGGGATATCCAACTCCTTCCCATTCCAATCCTGAGCCGCTTCCGATAGCAGAGATGTGATATCTCAATGCTTATACCAAACCTGAGACCCTTCCTATAACATGAGATGTGATATCCAACTCCTTCCCGTTCCAAACCTGAGACACTAACTATAGCATATGTGATATCCAACTCCTTCCCATTCCAAACATGAGACCCTTCCTATAGCAAGAAAGTACTATCCAACTCCTACCCATTCCAATCCTGAGACCCTTCCTATAGCAAGAGATGTGATATCCAAATCCTTCCCATTCCAATCCTGAGACCCTTCCTATAACATGAGATGTGATATCCAACTCCTTCCCATTCCAACCTGAGACACTTCCTATAGCATGAGAAGGGATATCCAACTCCTTCCCAATCCAATCCTGAGACCCTTCCGATAGCAGAGATGTGATATCTCAATGCTTATACCAAACCTGAGACCCTTCCTATGGCATGAGATGTGATATCCAACTCCTTGCCATTCAAATCCTGAGACCCTTCCTATAGCATGAGAAGGGATATCCAACTCCTTCCCAATCCAATCCTGAGACCCTTCCGATAGCAGCGACGTGATATCTCAATGCTTCTACCAAACCTGAGACCCTTCCTTTAGCATGAGATGTGATATCCAAATCCTTCACATTCCAATCCTGAGACCCTTCCTATAGCATGAGATGTGATATCTCAATGCTTCTAATACCAAACCTGAGATCCTTCCTATAACATGAGATGTGATATCCAATTCCTTCCCATTCCAAACCTGAGACCCTTCCTATTGGATGAGATGTGATATCCAACTCCTTCCCATTCCAACCCTGAGACCCTTCATATAGCATGAGATGTGATGTCTCAATGCTTCTAATACCAAACCTGAGATCCTTCCTATAACATGAGATGTGATATCCAACTCCTTCCATTCCAATCCTGAGACCCATCCTATAGCACGAGATGTGATATCTCAATGCTTATACCAAACCTGAGACCCTTCCTATAGCATATGTCATATCCAACTGCTTCCCATTCCAATCCTGAGACCCTTCCTATAGCATAAGATGTGATATCTCAATGCTTCTAATACCAAACCTGAGATCCTTCCTCTAACATGAAATGTGATATCCAACTCCTTCCCTTTCCAAACCTAAGAGCCTATCTATAGCATGAGATGTGATATCCAAGTCCTTCACATTCCAACCCTTAGACCCTTCCTACAGCATGCAATATGATATCTCAATGATTCTAATAACAAACCTGAGACCCGTCCTATAACATGAGATGGGATATCCAACTCCTTCCCATTCCAATCCTGAGACACTTCCGATAGCAGAGATGTGATATCTCAATGCTTATACCAAACCTGAGACCCTTCCTATAACATGAGATATGATATCCAAATCCTTCTCGTTCCAAACCTGAGACCCTTCCTTTAGCATGAGATGTGATATCCAGCTCCTTCCCATTCCAATCCTGAGACACTTCCGATAGCATGAGATGTGATATCTCAATGCTTCTAATATCAAAACTGAGACCCTCCCTATAGCATGATATGTGATATCTAAGTCCTTCCCATTCCAATCCTGAGACCCTCCCTATAGCATGAGATGTGATATCCAACTCCTTCACATTCCAATCCTGAGACCCTTCCTATAGCATGAGATATGATATCTCAATACTTCTAATACCAAACGTGAGATCCTTCCGATAACATGAGATGTGATATCCAAATCCTTCCCCTTCCAAACCTGAGACCCTCCCTTTAGCATGAAATGTGATATCCAACTCCTTCCTATTCCAATCCTGAGACTCTTCTGATAGCATGAGATGTGATATCTCAATGCTTCTAATAAAAAACCTGAGATCCTTCCGATAGCATGAGATGTGATATCTCAATGCTTCTAATACCAAACCTAAGATCCTTCCTATAACATGAGATGTGATATCCAAATCCTTCCCCTTCCAAACCTGAGACCCCCCCTTTAGCATGAGATGTGATATCTAACTCCTTCCCATTCCATTCCTGAGACCCTTCTGATAGCATGATATGTGATATCTCAATGCCTCTAATACCAAACCTGAGATCCTACCTCTAACATGAAATGAGATATCCAACTCTTTCCCCTTCCAAACCTGAGAGCCTTCCTATAGCATGAGATGTGATATCCAAGTCCTTCCCATTCCAATACTGAGACCCTTCCTATAGCTTGAGATGTGATATCCAACTCCTTCCCATTCCAATTCTGAGACCCTTCCTATAGCATGAGATGTGATATCTCAATGCTTATACCAAACCTGAGAGCCTACCTATAGCATGAGATGTGATATCCAAGTCCATCCCATTCCAATCCTTAGACCCTTCCTACAGCATGCGATGTGAATATCTCAATGATTCTAATACCAAACCAGAGACTCTTCCTATAACATGAGATGGGATATCCAACTCCTTCCCATTCCAATTATGAGACCCTTCCTATACTATGAGACTTGATATCTCAATGCTTCTAATACCAAACCTGAGACCCGTAATATAACATGAGATGTGATATCCAAATCCTTCCCCTTCCAAACCTTAGACCCTTCCTTTATCATGAGATGTGATATCCAACTCCTTCCCATTCCAATCCTGAGACCCTTCCGATATCATGAGATGTGATATCTCAAAGCTTCTAATATCAAACTTGAGACCCTCCCTATAGCATGAGATGTGATATCCAAGTCCTTCCCATTCCAATCCTGAGACCCTTCCTATAGCATGAGATGTGATATCTCAATGCTTCTAATACCAAACCTGAGACCCTTCCTATAACATGAGATGGGAATATCCAACTCCTTCCCATTCCAATCTTGAGACCCTTCCGATAGCAGAGATGTGATATCTCAATGCTTATACCACACCTGAGATCCTTCCTATAACATGAGATGTGATATCCAACTCCTTCCCATTCCAATCCTGAGACACTTCCTATAGCATGAGATGTGATATCTCACTGCTTATACCAAACCTGAGACCCTTCCCATAGCAGGAGATGTGATATCCAACTCCTTCCCATTCCAATCCTCAGACCCTTCCTATAGCATGAGATGTGATATCTCAATGCTTCTAATATCAAACTTGAGACCCTACCTATAGCATGAGATGTGATATCCAAGTCCTTCCCATTCCAATCCTGAGACACTTCCTATAGCATGAGATGTGATATCTCAATGCTTCTAATACCAAACCTGAGACTCTTCCTATAACATGAGATGGGATATCCAACTCCTTCCAATTCCAATCCTGAGACCCTTTTGATAGCAGAGATGTGATATCTCAATGTTTATACCAAACCTGAGACCCTTCCTACGGCATGAGATGTCATATTCAACTCCTTCCCATTCCAATCCTGAGACCCTTCCTATAGCATGAGATGTGATGTCTCAATGCTTCTAATACCAAACCTGAGATCCTTCCTATAACATGAGATGTGATATCCAACTCCTTCCATTCCAATCCTGAGACCCTTCCTATAGCATGAGATGTGATATCTCAATGCTTATACCAAACCTGAGACCCTTCCCATAGCATGAGATGTGATATCCAACTCCTTCCCATTCCAATCCTGAGACCCTTCCTATAGCATGAGATGTGATATCTCAATGCCTCTAATACCAAACCTGAGATCCTTCCTCTAACATGAAATGTGATATCCAACTCCTTCACTTTCCAAACCTGAGAGCCTATCTATAGCATGAGATGTGATATCCAAGTCCTTCCCATTCCAATCCTTAGACCCTTCCTACAGCATGCAATATGATATCTCAATGATTCTAATAAAAAACCTGAGACCCGTCCTATAACATGAGATGGGATATCCAACTCCTTCCCATTCCAATCCTGAGACACGTCCGATAGCAGAGATGTGATATCTCAATGTTTATACCAAACCTGAGACCCTTCCTATAACATGAGATGTGATATCCAACTCCTTCCCGTTCCAAACCTGAGACCCTTATTTTAGCATGAGATGTGATATCCAGCTCCTTCCCATTCCAATCCTGAGACACTTCTGATAGCATAAGATGTGATATCTCAATGCTTCTAATATCAAAACTGAGACCCTCCCTATAGCATATGTGATATCTAAGTCCTTCCCATTCCAATCCTGAGACCCTTCCTATAGCATGAGATGTGATATCTCAATGCTTCTAATATCAAAACTGAGACCCTCCCTATAGCATATGTGATATCTAAGTCCTTCCCATTCCAATCCTGAGACCCTTCCTATAGCATGTGATGTGATATCTCAATACTTCTAATACCAAACCTGAGATCCTTCCGATAACATGAGATGTGATATCTCAATACTTCTAATACCAAACCTGAGATCATATCTCATGCTATAGGAAGGGTCTCAGGATTGGAATGGGAAGGAGTTGGATATCACATCTCATGCTATAGGGAGGGTCTCAGGATTGGAATGGGAAGGACTTAGATATCACATATCATGCTATAGGGAGGGTCTCAGTTTTGATATTAGAAGCATTGAGATATCACATCTCATGCTATCGGAAGTGTCTCAGGATTGGAATGGGAAGGAGCTGGATATCACATCTCATGCTAAAGGAAGGGTCTCAGGTTTGGAACGAGAAGGATTTGGATATCACATCTCATGTTATAGGAAGGGTCTCAGGTTTGGTATAAGCATTGAGATATCACATCTCTGCTATCGGAAGTGTCTCAGGATTGGAATGGGAAGGAGTTGGATATCCCATCTCATGTTATAGGACGGGTCTCAGGTTTGTTATTAGAATCATTGAGATATCATATTGCATGCTGTAGGAAGGGTCTAAGGGTTGGAATGTGAAGGACTTGGATATCACATCTCATGCTATAGATAGGCTCTTAGGTTTGGAAAGGGAAGGAGTTGGATATCACATTTCATGTTAGAGGAAGGATCTCAGGTTTGGTATTAGAAGCATTGAGATATCACATCTCATGCTATAGGAAGGGTCTCAGGATTGGAATGGGAAGCAGTTGGATATGACATCTCATGCTATAGGAAGGGTCTCAGGTTTGGTATAAGCATTGAGATATCACATCTCATGCTATAGGACGGGTCTCAGGATTGGAATGGAAGGAGTTGGATATCACATCTCATGTTATAGGAAGGATCTCAGGTTTGGTATTAGAAGCATTGAGACATCACATCTCATGCTATAGGAAGGGTGTCAGGGTTGGAATAGGAAGGAGTTGGATATCACATCTCATCCAATAGGAAGGGTCTCAGGTTTGGAATGGGAAGGAATTGGATATCACATCTCATGTTATAGGAAGGATCTCAGGTTTGGTATTAGAAGCATTGAGATATCACATCTCATGCTATAGGAAGGGTCTCAGGATTGGAATGTGAAGGATTTGGATATCACATCTCATGCTAAAGGAAGGGTCTCAGGTTTGGTAGAAGCATTGAGATATCACGTTGCTGCTATCGAAAGGGTCTCAGGATTGGATTGGGAAGGAGTTGGATATCCCTTCTCATGCTATAGGAAGGGTCTCAGGATTTGAATGGCAAGGAGTTGGATATCACATCTCATGCCATAGGAAGGGTCTCAGGTTTGGTATAAGCATTGAGATATCACATCTCTGCTATCGGAAGGGTCTCAGGATTGGATTGGGAAGGAGTTGGATATCCCTTCTCATGCTATAGGAAGTGTCTCAGGTTGGAATGGGAAGGAGTTGGATATCACATCTCATGTTATAGGAAGGGTCTCAGGATTGGAATGGGAAGGATTTGGATATCACATCTCTTGCTATAGGAAGGGTCTCAGGATTGGAATGGGTAGGAGTTGGATATTACTTTCTTGCTATAGGAAGGGCCTCATGTTTGGAATGGGAAGGAGTTGGATATCACATATGCTATAGTTAGTGTCTCAGGTTTGGAACGGGAAGGAGTTGGATATCACATCTCATGTTATAGGAAGGGTCTCAGGTTTGGTATAAGCATTGAGATATCACATCTCTGCTATCGGAAGCGGCTCAGGATTGGAATGGGAAGGAGTTGGATATCCCATCTCATGTTATAGGAAGAGTCTCTGGTTTGGTATTAGAATCATTGAGATATCACATCGCATGCTGTAGGAAGGGTCTAAGGATTGGAATGGGATGGACTTGGATATCACATCTCATGTTATAGGTAGGCTCTCAGGTTTGGTATAAGCATTGAGATATCACATCTCATGCTATAGGAAGGGTCTCAGGATTGGAATGGGAAGGAATTGGATATCACAACTCAGGCTATAGGAAGGGTCTCAGGATTGGAATGGGAAGGAGTTGGATATCACATCTCATGCTATAGGAAGGGTCTCAGGTTTGGTATAAGCATTGAGATATCACATCTCATGCTATAGGAAGGGTCTCAGGATTGGAATGGAAGGAGTTGGATATCACATCTCATGTTATAGGAAGGATCTCAGGTTTGGTATTAGAAGCATTGAGACATCACATCTCATGCTATAGGAAGGGTCTCAGGATTGGAATGGGAAGGAGTTGGATATCAAATCTCATGCTATAGGAAGGGTCTCAGGATTGGAATGGGAAGGAGTTGAATATGACATCTCATGCCGTAGGAAGGGTCTCAGGTTTGGTATAAACATTGAGATATCACATCTCTGCTATCAAAAGGGTCTCAGGATTGGAATTGGAAGGAGTTGGATATCCCATCTCATGTTATAGGAAGAGTCTCAGGTTTGGTATTAGAAGCATTGAGATATCACATCTCATGCTATAGGAAGTGTCTCAGGATTGGAATGGGAAGGACTTGGATATCACATCTCATGCTATAGGTAGGGTCTCAAGTTTGACATTAGAAGCATTGAGATATCACATCTCATGCTATAGGAAGGGTCTGAGGATTGGAATGGGAAGGAGTTGGATATCACATCTCCTGCTATGGGAAGGGTCTCAGGTTTGGTATAAGCAGTGAGATATCACATCTCATGCTATAGGAAGTGTCTCAGGATTGGAATGGGAAGGAGTTGGATATCACATCTCATGTTATAGGAAGGATCTCAGGTGTGGTATAAGCATTGAGATATCACATCTCTGCTATCGGAAGGGTCTCAAGATTGGAATGGGAAGGAGTTGGATATTCCCATCTCATGTTATAGGAAGGGTCTCAGGTTTGGTATTAGAAGCATTGAGATATCACATCTCATGCTATAGGAAAGGTCTCAGGATTGGAATGGGAAGGACTTGGATATCACATCTCATGCTATAGGGAGGGTCTCAAGTTTGATATTAGAAGCTTTGAGATATCACATCTCATGATATCGGAAGGGTCTCAGGATTGGAATGGGAAGGAGTTGGATATCACATCTCATGATAAAGGACGGGTCTAAGGTTTGGAAGGGGAAGGATTTGGATATCACATCTCATGTTATATTACGGGTCTCAGGTTTGGTATTAGAAGCATTGAGATATCAAGTCTCATAGTATAGGAAGGGTCTCAGAATTGGAATGGGAAGGAGTTGGATATCCCATCTCATGTTATAGGAAGAGTCTCTGGTTTGGTATTAGAATCATTGAGATATTCACATCGCATGCTGTAGGAAGGGTCTAAGGATTGGAATGGGATGGACTTGGATATCACATCTCATGCTATAGGTAGGCTCTCAGGTTTGGTATAAGCATTGAGATATCACATCTCATGCTATAGGAAGGGTCTCAGAATTGGAATGGGAAGGAGTTGGATATCACATCTCAAGCTATAGGAAGGTTCTCAGTATTGGAATGGGAAGGACTTGGATATCACATCTCATGCTATAGGAAGGCTCTCAGGTTTGGAAGGGGAAAGAGTTGGATATCTCATTTCATGTTAGAGGTAGGATCTCAGGTTTGGTATTAGAGGCATTGAGATATCACATCTCATGCTATCAGAAGGGTCTCAGGAATGGAATGGGAAGGAGTTAGATATCACATCTCATGCTAAAGGGAGGGTCTCAGGTTTGGAAGGGGAAGGATTTGGATATCACATCTCATGTTATAGGAAGGATCTCAGGTTTGGAATTAGAAGCATTGAGATATCACATCTCATGCTATCGGAAGGATCTCAGGTTTGGTATTAGAAGCATTGAGATATCACATCTCATGCTATCAGAAGAGTCTCAGGATTGGAATAGGAAGGAGTTGGATATCACATTTCATGCTAAAGGGAGGGACTCAGGTTTGGAAGGGGAAGGATTTGGATATCAAATCTCATGTTATCGGAAGGATCTCACGTTTGGTATTAGAAGTATTGAGATATCATATCTCATGCTATAGGAAGGGTCTCAGGATTGGAATGGGAAGGAGTTGGATATCACATCTCATGATATAGGGAGGGTCTCAGGATTGGAATGGGAAGGACTTAGATATCACATATCATGCTATAGGGAGGGTCTCAGTTTTGATATTAGAAGCATTGAGATATCACATCTCATGCTATCGGAAGTGTCTCAGGATTGGAATGGGAAGGAGCTGGATATCACATCTCATGCTAAAGGAAGGGTCTCAGGTTTGGAACGAGAAGGATTTGGATATCACATCTCATGTTATAGGAAGGGTCTCAGGTTTGGTATAAGCATTGAGATATCACATCTCTGCTATCGGAAGTGTCTCAGGATTGGAATGGGAAGGAGTTGGATATCCCATCCCATGTTATAGGACGGGTCTCAGGTTTGTTATTAGAATCATTGAGATATCATATTGCATGCTGTAGGAAGGGTCTAAGGGTTGGAATGTGAAGGACTTGGATATCACATCTCATGCTATAGATAGGCTCTTAGGTTTGGAAAGGGAAGGAGTTGGATATCACATTTCATGTTAGAGGAAGGATCTCAGGTTTGGTATTAGAAGCATTGAGATATCACATCTCATGCTATAGGAAGGGTCTCAGGATTGGAATGGGAAGCAGTTGGATATCACATCTCATGCTATAGGAAGGGTCTCAGGTTTGGTATAAGCATTGAGATATCACATCTCATGCTATAGGACGGGTCTCAGGATTGGAATGGAAGGAGTTGGATATCACATCTCATGTTATAGGAAGGATCTCAGGTTTGGTATTAGAAGCATTGAGACATCACATCTCATGCTATAGGAAGGGTCTCAGGGTTGGAATGGGAAGGAGTTGGATATCACATCTCATCCAATAGGAAGGGTCTCAGGTTTGGAATGGGAAGGAATTGGATATCACATCTCATGTTATAGGAAGGATCTCAGGTTTGGTATTAGAAGCATTGAGCTATCACATCTCATGCTATAGGAAGGGTCTCAGGATTGGAATGTGAAGGATTTGGATATCACATCTCATGCTAAAGGAAGGGTCTCAGGTTTGGTAGAAGCATTGAGATATCACGTCGCTGCTATCGGAAGGGTCTCAGGATTGGATTGGGAAGGAGTTGGATATCCCTTCTCATGCTATAGGAAGGGTCTCAGGATTTGAATGGCAAGGAGTTGGATATCACATCTCATGCCATAGGAAGGGTCTCAGGTTTGGTATAAGCATTGAGATATCACATCTCTGCTATCGGAAGGGTCTCAGGATTGGATTGGGAAGGAGTTGGATATCCCTTCTCATGCTATAGGAAGTGTCTCAGGTTGGAATGGGAAGAAGTTGGATATCACATCTCATGTTATAGGAAGGGTCTCAGGATTGGAATGGGAAGGATTTGGATATCACATCTCTTGCTATAGGAAGGGTCTCAGGATTGGAATGGGTAGGAGTTGGATATTACTTTCTTGCTATAGGAAGGGTCTCATGTTTGGAATGGGAAGGAGTTGGATATCACATATGCTATAGTTAGTGTCTCAGGTTTGGAACGGGAAGGAGTTGGATATCACATCTCATGTTATAGGAAGGGTCTCAGGTTTGGTATAAGCATTGAGATATCACATCTCTGCTATCGGAAGCGGCTCAGGATTGGAATGGGAAGGAGTTGGATATCCCATCTCATGTTATAGGAAGAGTCTCTGGTTTGGTATTAGAATCATTGAGATATCACATCGCATGCTGTAGGAAGGGTCTAAGGATTGGAATGGGATGGACTTGGATATCACATCTCATGTTATAGGTAGGCTCTCAGGTTTGGTATAAGCATTGAGATATCACATCTCATGCTATAGGAAGGGTCTCAGGATTGGAATCGGAAGGAATTGGATATCACATCTCAGGCTATAGGAAGGGTCTCAGGATTGGAATGGGAAGGAGTTGGATATCACATCTCATGCTATAGGAAGGGTCTCAGGTTTGGTATAAGCATTGATATATCACATCTCATGCTATAGGAAGGATCTCAGGATTGGAATGGAAGGAGTTGGATATCACATCTCATGTTATAGGAAGGATCTCAGGTTTGGTATTAGAAGCATTGAGACATCACATCTCATGCTATAGGAAGGGTCTCCGGATTGGAATGGGAAGGAGTTGGATATCAAATCTCATGCTATAGGAAGGGTCTCAGGATTGGAATGGGAAGGAGTTGAATATGACATCTCATGCCGTAGTAAGGGTCTCAGGTTTGGTATAAACAATGAGATATCACATCTCTGCTATCAAAAGGGTCTCAGGATTGGAATTGGAAGGAGTTGGATATCCCATCTCATGTTATAGGAAGAGTCTCAGGTTTGGTATTAGAAGCATTGAGATATCACATCTCATGCTATAGGAAGTGTCTCAGGATTGGAATGGGAAGGACTTGGATATCACATCTCATGCTATATGTAGGGTCTCAAGTTTGACATTAGAAGCATTGAGATATCACATCTCATGCTATAGGAAGGGTCTGAGGATTGGAATGGGAAGGAGTTGGATATCACATCTCCTGCTATGGGAAGGGTCTCAGGTTTGGTATAAGCAGTGAGATATCACATCTCATGCTATAGGAAGTGTCTCAGGATTGGAATGGGAAGGAGTTGGATATCACATCTCATGTTATAGGAAGGATCTCAGGTGTGGTATAAGCATTGAGATATCACATCTCTGCTATCGGAAGGGTCTCAAGATTGGAATGGGAAGGAGTTGGATATTCCCATCTCATGTTATAGGAAGGGTCTCAGGTTTGGTATTAGAAGCATTGAGATATCACATCTCATGCTATAGGAAGGGTCTCAGGATTGGAATGGGAAGGACTTGGATATCACATCTCATGCTATAGGGAGGGTCTCAAGTTTGATATTAGAAGCTTTGAGATATCACATCTCATGATATCGGAAGGGTCTCAGGATTGGAATGGGAAGGAGTTGGATATCACATCTCATGATAAAGGAAGGGTCTAAGGTTTGGAAGGGGAAGGATTTGGATATCACATCTCATGTTATATTACGGGTCTCAGGTTTGGTATTAGAAGCATTGAGATATCAAGTCTCATAGTATAGGAAGGGTCTCAGAATTGGAATGGGAAGGAGTTGGATATCCCATCTCATGTTATAGGAAGAGTCTCTGGTTTGGTATTAGAATCATTGAGATATTCACATCGCATGCTGTAGGAAGGCTCTAAGGACTGGAATGGGATGGACTTGGATATCACATCTCATGCTATAGGTAGGCTCTCAGGTTTGGTATAAGCATTGAGATATCACATCTCATGCTATAGGAAGGGTCTCAGAATTGGAATGGGAAGGAGTTGGATATCACATCTCAAGCTATAGGAAGGGTCTCAGTATTGGAATGGGAAGGACTTGGATATCACATCTCATGCTATAGGAAGGCTCTCAGGTTTGGAAGGGGAAAGAGTTGGATATCTCATTTCATGTTAGAGGTAGGATCTCAGGTTTGGTATTAGAGGCATTGAGATATCACATCTCATGCTATCAGAAGGGTCTCAGGAATGGAATGGGAAGGAGTTAGATATCACATCTCATGCTAAAGGGAGGGTCTCAGGTTTGGAAGGGGAAGGATTTGGATATCACATCTCATGTTATAGGAAGGATCTCAGGTTTGGTATTAGAAGCATTGAGATATCACATCTCATGCTATCGGAAGGATCTCAGGTTTGGTATTAGAAGCATTGAGATATCACATCTCATGCTATCAGAAGAGTCTCAGGATTGGAATAGGAAGGAGTTGGATATCACATTTCATGCTAAAGGGAGGGTCTCAGGTTTGGAAGGGGAAGGATTTGGATATCACATCTCATGTTATCGGAAGGATCTCACGTTTGGTATTAGAAGTATTGAGATATCATATCTCATGCTATAGGAAGGGTCTCAGGATTGGAATGGGAAGGAGTTGGATATCACATCTCATGCTATAGGGATGGTCTCAGGATTGGAATGGGAAGGACTTAGATATCACATATCATGCTATAGGGAGGGTCTCAGTTTTGATATTAGAAGCATTGAGATATCACATCTCATGCTATCGGAAGTGTCTCAGGATTGGAATGGGAAGGAGCTGGATATCACATCTCATGCTAAAGGAAGGGTCTCAGGTTTGGAACGAGAAGGATTTGGATATCACATCTCATGTTATAGGAAGGGTCTCAGGTTTGGTATAAGCATTGAGATATCACATCTCTGCTATCGGAAGTGTCTCAGGATTGGAATGGGAAGGAGTTGGATATCCCATCTCATGTTATAGGACGGGTCTCAGGTTTGTTATTAGAATCATTGAGATATCATATTGCATGCTGTAGGAAGGGTCTAAGGGTTGGAATGTGAAGGACTTGGATATCACATCTCATGCTATAGATAGGCTCTTAGGTTTGGAAAGGGAAGGAGTTGGATATCACATTTCATGTTAGAGGAAGGATCTCAGGTTTGGTATTAGAAGCATTGAGATATCACATCTCATGCTATAGGAAGGGTCTCAGGATTGGAATGGGAAGCAGTTGGATATGACATCTCATGCTATAGGAAGGGTCTCAGGTTTGGTATAAGCATTGAGATATCACATCTCATGCTATAGGACGGGTCTCAGGATTGGAATGGAAGGAGTTGGATATCACATCTCATGTTATAGGAAGGATCTCAGGTTTGGTATTAGAAGCATTGAGACATCACATCTCATGCTATAGGAAGGGTCTCAGGGTTGGAATGGGAAGGAGTTGGTTATCACATCTCATCCAATAGGAAGGGTCTCAGGTTTGGAATGGGAAGGAATTGGATATCACATCTCATGTTATAGGAAGGATCTCAGGTTTGGTATTAGAAGCATTGAGATATCACATCTCATGCTATAGGAAGGGTCTCAGGATTGGAATGTGAAGGATTTGGATATCACATCTCATGCTAAAGGAAGGGTCTCAGGTTTGGTAGAAGCATTGAGATATCACGTCGCTGCTATCGGAAGGGTCTCAGGATTGGATTGGGAAGGAGTTGGATATCCCTTCTCATGCTATAGGAAGGGTCTCAGGATTTGAATGGCAAGGAGTTGGATATCACATCTCATGCCATAGGAAGGGTCTCAGGTTTGGTATAAGCATTGAGATATCACATCTCTGCTATCGGAAGGGTCTCAGGATTGGATTGGGAAGGAGTTGGATATCCCTTCTCATGCTATAGGAAGTGTCTCAGGTTGGAATGGGAAGGAGTTGGATATCACATCTCATGTTATAGGAAGGGTCTCAGGATTGGAATGGGAAGGATTTGGATATCACATCTCTTGCTATAGGAAGGGTCTCAGGATTGGAATGGGTAGGAGTTGGATATTATTTTCTTGCTATAGGAAGGGTCTCATGTTTGGAATGGGAAGGAGTTGGATATCACATATGCTATAGTTAGTGTCTCAGGTTTGGAACGGGAAGGAGTTGGATATCACATCTCATGTTATAGGAAGGGTCTCAGGTTTGGTATAAGCACTGAGATATCACATCTCTGCTATCAGAAGCGGCTCAGGATTGGAATGGGAAGGAGTTGGATATCCCATCTCATGTTATAGGAAGAGTCTCTGGTTTGGTATTAGAATCATTGAGATATCACATCGCATGCTGTAGGAAGGGTCTAAGGATTGGAATGGGATGGACTTGGATATCACATCTCATGTTATAGGTAGGCTCTCAGGTTTGGTATAAGCTTTGAGATATCACATCTCATGCTATAGGAAGGGTCTCAGGATTGGAATGGGAAGGAATTGGATATCACATCTCAGGCTATAGGAAGGGTCTCAGGATTGGAATGGGAAGGAGTTGGATATCACATCTCATGCTATAGGAAGGGTCTCAGGTTTGGTATAAGCATTGAGATATCACATCTCATGCTATAGGAAGGGTCTCAGGATTGGAATGGAAGGAGTTGGATATCACATCTCATGTTATAGGAAGGATCTCAGGTTTGGTATTAGAAGCATTGAGACATCACATCTCATGCTATAGGAAGGGTCTCAGGATTGGAATGGGAAGGAGTTGGATATCAAATCTCATGCTATTGGAAGGGTCTCAGGATTGGAATGGGAAGGAGTTGAATATGACATCTCATGCCGTAGGAAGGGTCTCAGGTTTGGTATAAACATTGAGATATCACATCTCTGCTATCAAAAGGGTCTCAGGATTGGAATTGGAAGGAGTTGGATATCCCATCTCATGTTATAGGAAGAGTCTCAGGTTTGGTATTAGAAGCATTGAGATATCACATCTCATGCTATATTACGGGTCTCAGGTTTGGTATTAGAAGCATTGAGATATCAAGTCTCATAGTATAGGAAGGGTCTGAGGATTGGAATGGGAAGGAGTTGGATATCACATCTCCTGCTATGGGAAGGGTCTCAGGTTTGGTATAAGCAGTGAGATATCACTTCTCATGCTATAGGAAGTGTCTCAGGATTGGAATGGGAAGGAGTTGGATATCACATCTCATGTTATAGGAAGGATCTCAGGTGTGGTATAAGCATTGAGATATCACATCTCTGCTATCGGAAGGGTCTCAAGATTGGAATGGGAAGGAGTTGGATATTCCCATCTCATGTTATAGGAAGGGTCTCAGGTTTGGTATTAGAAGCATTGAGATATCACATCTCATGCTATAGGAAGGGTCTCAGGATTGGAATGGGAAGGACTTGGATATCACATCTCATGCTATAGGGAGGGTCTCAAGTTTGATATTAGAAGCTTTTAGATATCACATCTCATGATATCGGAAGGGTCTCAGGATTTGAATGGGAAGGAGTTGGATATCACATCTCATGCCATAGGAAGGGTCTCAGGTTTGGTATAAGCATTGATATATCACATCTCTGCTATCGGAAGGGTCTCAGGATTGGATTGGGAAGGAGTTGGATATCCCTTCTCATGCTATAGGAAGTGTCTCAGGTTGGAATGGGAAGAAGTTGGATATCACATCTCATGTTATAGGAAGGGTCTCAGGATTGGAATGGGAAGGATTTGGATATCACATCTCTTGCTATAGGAAGGGTCTCAGGATTGGAATGGGTAGGAGTTGGATATTACTTTCTTGCTATAGGAAGGGTCTCATGTTTGGAATGGGAAGGAGTTGGATATCACATATGCTATAGTTAGTGTCTCAGGTTTGGAACGGGAAGGAGTTGGATATCACATCTCATGTTATAGGAAGGGTCTCAGGTTTGGTATAAGCATTGAGATATCACATCTCTGCTATCGGAAGCGGCTCAGGATTGGAATGGGAAGGAGTTGGATATCCCATCTCATGTTATAGGAAGAGTCTCTGGTTTGGTATTAGAATCATTGAGATATCACATCGCATGCTGTAGGAAGGGTCTAAGGATTGGAATGGGATGGACTTGGATATCACATCTCATGTTATAGGTAGGCTCTCAGGTTTGGTATAAGCATTGAGATATCACATCTCATGCTATAGGAAGGGTCTCAGGATTGGAATCGGAAGGAATTGGATATCACATCTCAGGCTATAGGAAGGGTCTCAGGATTGGAATGGGAAGGAGTTGGATATCACATCTCATGCTATAGGAAGGGTCTCAGGTTTGGTATAAGCATTGATATATCACATCTCATGCTATAGGAAGGATCTCAGGATTGGAATGGAAGGAGTTGGATATCACATCTCATGTTATAGGAAGGATCTCAGGTTTGGTATTAGAAGCATTGAGACATCACATCTCATGCTATAGGAAGGGTCTCCGGATTGGAATGGGAAGGAGTTGGATATCAAATCTCATGCTATAGGAAGGGTCTCAGGATTGGAATGGGAAGGAGTTGAATATGACATCTCATGCCGTAGGAAGGGTCTCAGGTTTGGTATAAACATTGAGATATCACATCTCTGCTATCAAAAGGGTCTCAGGATTGGAATTGGAAGGAGTTGGATATCCCATCTCATGTTATAGGAAGAGTCTCAGGTTTGGTATTAGAAGCATTGAGATATCACATCTCATGCTATAGGAAGTGTCTCAGGATTGGAATGGGAAGGACTTGGATATCACATCTCATGCTATATGTAGGGTCTCAAGTTTGACATTAGAAGCATTGAGATATCACATCTCATGCTATAGGAAGGGTCTGAGGATTGGAATGGGAAGGAGTTGGATATCACATCTCCTGCTATGGGAAGGGTCTCAGGTTTGGTATAAGCAGTGAGATATCACATCTCATGCTCTAGGAAGTGTCTCAGGATTGGAATGGGAAGGAGTTGGATATCACATCTCATGTTATAGGAAGGATCTCAGGTGTGGTATAAGCATTGAGATATCACATCTCTGCTATCGGAAGGGTCTCAAGATTGGAATGGGAAGGAGTTGGATATTCCCATCTCATGTTATAGGAAGGGTCTCAGGTTTGGTATTAGAAGCATTGAGATATCACATCTCATGCTATAGGAAGGGTCTCAGGATTGGAATGGGAAGGACTTGGATATCACATCTCATGCTATAGGGAGGGTCTCAAGTTTGATATTAGAAGCTTTGAGATATCACATCTCATGATATCGGAAGGGTCTCAGGATTGGAATGGGAAGGAGTTGGATATCACATCTCATGATAAAGGAAGGGTCTAAGGTTTGGAAGGGGAAGGATTTGGATATCACATCTCATGTTATATTACGGGTCTCAGGTTTGGTATTAGAAGCATTGAGATATCAAGTCTCATAGTATAGGAAGGGTGTCAGAATTGGAATGGGAAGGAGTTGGATATCCCATCTCATGTTATAGGAAGAGTCTCTGGTTTGGTATTAGAATCATTGAGATATTCACATCGCATGCTGTAGGAAGGCTCTAAGGACTGGAATGGGATGGACTTGGATATCACATCTCATGCTATAGGTAGGCTCTCAGGTTTGGTATAAGCATTGAGATATCACATCTCATGCTATAGGAAGGGTCTCAGAATTGGAATGGGAAGGAGTTGGATATCACATCTCAAGCTATAGGAAGGGTCTCAGTATTGGAATGGGAAGGACTTGGATATCACATCTCATGCTATAGGAAGGCTCTCAGGTTTGGAAGGGGAAAGAGTTGGATATCTCATTTCATGTTAGAGGTAGGATCTCAGGTTTGGTATTAGAGGCATTGAGATATCACATCTCATGCTATCAGAAGGGTCTCAGGAATGGAATGGGAAGGAGTTAGATATCACATCTCATGCTAAAGGGAGGGTCTCAGGTTTGGAAGGGGAAGGATTTGGATATCACATCTCATGTTATAGGAAGGATCTCAGGTTTGGTATTAGAAGCATTGAGATATCACATCTCATGCTAACGGAAGGATCTCAGGTTTGGTATTAGAAGCATTGAGATATCACATCTCATGCTATCAGAAGAGTCTCAGGATTGGAATAGGAAGGAGTTGGATATCACATTTCATGCTAAAGGGAGGGTCTCAGGTTTGGAAGGGGAAGGATTTGGATATCACATCTCATGTTATCGGAAGGATCTCACGTTTGGTATTAGAAGTATTGAGATATCATATCTCATGCTATAGGAAGGGTCTCAGGATTGGAATGGGAAGGAGTTGGATATCACATCTCATGCTATAGGGATGGTCTCAGGATTGGAATGGGAAGGACTTAGATATCACATATCATGCTATAGGGAGGGTCTCAGTTTTGATATTAGAAGCATTGAGATATCACATCTCATGCTATCGGAAGTGTCTCAGGATTGGAATGGGAAGGAGCTGGATATCACATCTCATGCTAAAGGAAGGGTCTCAGGTTTGGAACGAGAAGGATTTGGATATCACATCTCATGTTATAGGAAGGGTCTCAGGTTTGGTATAAGCATTGAGATATCACATCTCTGCTATCGGAAGTGTCTCAGGATTGGAATGGGAAGGAGTTGGATATCCCATCTCATGTTATAGGACGGGTCTCAGGTTTGTTATTAGAATCATTGAGATATCATATTGCATGCTGTAGGAAGGGTCTAAGGGTTGGAATGTGAAGGACTTGGATATCACATCTCATGCTATAGATAGGCTCTTAGGTTTGGAAAGGGAAGGAGTTGGATATCACATTTCATGTTAGAGGAAGGATCTCAGGTTTGGTATTAGAAGCATTGAGATATCACATCTCATGCTATAGGAAGGGTCTCAGGATTGGAATGGGAAGCAGTTGGATATGACATCTCATGCTATAGGAAGGGTCTCAGGTTTGGTATAAGCATTGAGATATCACATCTCATGCTATAGGACGGGTCTCAGGATTGGAATGGAAGGAGTTGGATATCACATCTCATGTTATAGGAAGGATCTCAGGTTTGGTATTAGAAGCATTGAGACATCACATCTCATGCTATAGGAAGGGTCTCAGGGTTGGAATGGGAAGGAGTTGGTTATCACATCTCATCCAATAGGAAGGGTCTCAGGTTTGGAATGGGAAGGAATTGGATATCACATCTCATGTTATAGGAAGGATCTCAGGTTTGGTATTAGAAGCATTGAGATATCACATCTCATGCTATAGGAAGGGTCTCAGGATTGGAATGTGAAGGATTTGGATATCACATCTCATGCTAAAGGAAGGGTCTCAGGTTTGGTAGAAGCATTGAGATATCACGTCGCTGCTATCGGAAGGGTCTCAGGATTGGATTGGGAAGGAGTTGGATATCCCTTCTCATGCTATAGGAAGGGTCTCAGGATTTGAATGGCAAGGAGTTGGATATCACATCTCATGCCATAGGAAGGGTCTCAGGTTTGGTATAAGCATTGAGATATCACATCTCTGCTATCGGAAGGGTCTCAGGATTGGATTGGGAAGGAGTTGGATATCCCTTCTCATGCTATAGGAAGTGTCTCAGGTTGGAATGGGAAGGAGTTGGATATCACATCTCATGTTATAGGAAGGGTCTCAGGATTGGAATGGGAAGGATTTGGATATCACATCTCTTGCTATAGGAAGGGTCTCAGGATTGGAATGGGTAGGAGTTGGATATTATTTTCTTGCTATAGGAAGGGTCTCATGTTTGGAATGGGAAGGAGTTGGATATCACATATGCTATAGTTAGTGTCTCAGGTTTGGAACGGGAAGGAGTTGGATATCACATCTCATGTTATAGGAAGGGTCTCAGGTTTGGTATAAGCACTGAGATATCACATCTCTGCTATCAGAAGCGGCTCAGGATTGGAATGGGAAGGAGTTGGATATCCCATCTCATGTTATAGGAAGAGTCTCTGGTTTGGTATTAGAATCATTGAGATATCACATCGCATGCTGTAGGAAGGGTCTAAGGATTGGAATGGGATGGACTTGGATATCACATCTCATGTTATAGGTAGGCTCTCAGGTTTGGTATAAGCTTTGAGATATCACATCTCATGCTATAGGAAGGGTCTCAGGATTGGAATGGGAAGGAATTGGATATCACATCTCAGGCTATAGGAAGGGTCTCAGGATTGGAATGGGAAGGAGTTGGATATCACATCTCATGCTATAGGAAGGGTCTCAGGTTTGGTATAAGCATTGAGATATCACATCTCATGCTATAGGAAGGGTCTCAGGATTGGAATGGAAGGAGTTGGATATCACATCTCATGTTATAGGAAGGATCTCAGGTTTGGTATTAGAAGCATTGAGACATCACATCTCATGCTATAGGAAGGGTCTCAGGATTGGAATGGGAAGGAGTTGGATATCAAATCTCATGCTATTGGAAGGGTCTCAGGATTGGAATGGGAAGGAGTTGAATATGACATCTCATGCCGTAGGAAGGGTCTCAGGTTTGGTATAAACATTGAGATATCACATCTCTGCTATCAAAAGGGTCTCAGGATTGGAATTGGAAGGAGTTGGATATCCCATCTCATGTTATAGGAAGAGTCTCAGGTTTGGTATTAGAAGCATTGAGATATCACATCTCATGCTATATTACGGGTCTCAGGTTTGGTATTAGAAGCATTGAGATATCAAGTCTCATAGTATAGGAAGGGTCTGAGGATTGGAATGGGAAGGAGTTGGATATCACATCTCCTGCTATGGGAAGGGTCTCAGGTTTGGTATAAGCAGTGAGATATCACTTCTCATGCTATAGGAAGTGTCTCAGGATTGGAATGGGAAGGAGTTGGATATCACATCTCATGTTATAGGAAGGATCTCAGGTGTGGTATAAGCATTGAGATATCACATCTCTGCTATCGGAAGGGTCTCAAGATTGGAATGGGAAGGAGTTGGATATTCCCATCTCATGTTATAGGAAGGGTCTCAGGTTTGGTATTAGAAGCATTGAGATATCACATCTCATGCTATAGGAAGGGTCTCAGGATTGGAATGGGAAGGACTTGGATATCACATCTCATGCTATAGGGAGGGTCTCAAGTTTGATATTAGAAGCTTTTAGATATCACATCTCATGATATCGGAAGGGTCTCAGGATTGGAATGGGAAGGAGTTGGATATCACATCTCATGATAAAGGACGGGTCTAAGGTTTGGAAGGGGAAGGATTTGGATATCACATCTCATGTTATATTACGGGTCTCAGGTTTGGTATTAGAAGCATTGAGATATCAAGTCTCATAGTATAGGAAGGGTCTCAGAATTGGAATGGGAAGGAGTTGGATATCCCATCTCATGTCATAGGAAGAGTCTCTGGTTTGGTATTAGAATCATTGAGATATTCACATCGCATGCTGTAGGAAGGGTCTAAGGATTGGAATGGGATGGACTTGGATATCACATCTCATGCTATAGGTAGGCTCTCAGGTTTGGTATAAGCATTGAGATATCACATCTCATGCTATAGGAAGGGTCTCAGAATTGGAATGGGAAGGAGTTGGATATCACATCTCAAGCTATAGGAAGAGTCTCAGTATTGGAATGGGAAGGACTTGGATATCACATCTCATGCTATAGGAAGGCTCTCAGGTTTGGAAGGGGAAAGAGTTGGATATCTCATTTCATGTTAGAGGTAGGATCTCAGGTTTGGGATTAGAGGCATTGAGATATCACATCTCATGCTATCAGAAGGGTCTCAGGAATGGAATGGGAAGGAGTTAGATATCACATCTCATGCTAAAGGGAGGGTCTCAGGTTTGGAAGGGGAAGGATTTGGATATCACATCTCATGTTATAGGAAGGATCTCAGGTTTGGTATTAGAAGCATTGAGATATCACATCTCATGCTATCGGAAGGATCTCAGGTTTGGTATTAGAAGCATTGAGATATCACATCTCATGCTATCAGAAGAGTCTCAGGATTGGAATAGGAAGGAGTTGGATATCACATTTCATGCTAAAGGGAGGGTCTCAGGTTTGGAAGGGGAAGGATTTGGATATCACATCTCATGTTATCGGAAGGATCTCACGTTTGGTATTAGAAGTATTGAGATATCATATCTCATGCTATAGGAAGGGTCTCAGGATTGGAATGGGAAGGAGTTGGATATCACATCTCATGATATAGGGAGGGTCTCAGGATTGGAATGGGAAGGACTTAGATATCACATATCATGCTATAGGGAGGGTCTCAGTTTTGATATTAGAAGCATTGAGATATCACATCTCATGCTATCGGAAGTGTCTCAGGATTGGAATGGGAAGGAGCTGGATATCACATCTCATGCTAAAGGAAGGGTCTCAGGTTTGGAACGAGAAGGATTTGGATATCACATCTCATGTTATAGGAAGGGTCTCAGGTTTGGTATAAGCATTGAGATATCACATCTCTGCTATCGGAAGTGTCTCAGGATTGGAATGGGAAGGAGTTGGATATCCCATCTCATGTTATAGGACGGGTCTCAGGTTTGTTATTAGAATCATTGAGATATCATATTGCATGCTGTAGGAAGGGTCTAAGGGTTGGAATGTGAAGGACTTGGATATCACATCTCATGCTATAGATAGGCTCTTAGGTTTGGAAAGGGAAGGAGTTGGATATCATATTTCATGTTAGAGGAAGGATCTCAGGTTTGGTATTAGAAGCATTGAGATATCACATCTCATGCTATAGGAAGGGTCTCAGGATTGGAATGGGAAGCAGTTGGATATCACATCTCATGCTATAGGAAGGGTCTCAGGTTTGGTATAAGCATTGAGATATCACATCTCATGCTATAGGACGGGTCTCAGGATTGGAATGGAAGGAGTTGGATATCACATCTCATGTTATAGGAAGGATCTCAGGTTTGGTATTAGAAGCATTGAGACATCACATCTCATGCTATAGGAAGGGTCTCAGGGTTGGAATGGGAAGGAGTTGGATATCACATCTCATCCAATAGGAAAGGTCTCAGGTTTGGAATGGGAAGGAATTGGATATCACATCTCATGTTATAGGAAGGATCTCAGGTTTGGTATTAGAAGCATTGAGATATCACATCTCATGCTATAGGAAGGGTCTCAGGATTGGAATGTGAAGGATTTGGATATCACATCTCATGCTAAAGGAAGGGTCTCAGGTTTGGTAGAAGCATTGAGATATCACGTCGCTGCTATCGGAAGGGTCTCAGGATTGGATTGGGAAGGAGTTGGATATCCCTTCTCATGCTATAGGAAGGGTCTCAGGATTGGATTGGGAAGGAGTTGGATATCACATCTCATGCCATAGGAAGGGTCTCAGGTTTGGTATAAGCATTGAGATATCACATCTCTGCTATCGGAAGGGTCTCAGGATTGGATTGGGAAGGAGTTGGATATCCCTTCCCATGCTATAGGAAGTGTCTCAGGTTGGAATGGGAAGGAGTTGGATATCACATCTCATGTTATAGGAAGGGTCTCAGGATTGGAATGGGAAGGATTTGGATATCACATCTCTTGCTATAGGAAGGGTCTCAGGATTGGAATGGGTAGGAGTTGGATATTACTTTCTTGCTATAGGAAGGGTCTCATGTTTGGAATGGGAAGGAGTTGGATATCACATCTCATGTTATAGGAAGGGTCTCAGGTTTGTTATAAGCATTGAGATATCACATCTCTGCTATCGGAAGCGGCTCAGGATTGGAATGGGAAGGAGTTGGATATCCCATCTCATGTTATAGGAAGAGTCTCTGGTTTGGTATTAGAATCATTGAGATATCACATCGCATGCTGTAGGAAGGGTCTAAGGATTGGAATGGGATGGACTTGGATATCACATCTCATGTTATAGGTAGGCTCTCAGGTTTGGTATAAGCATTGAGATATCACATCTCATGCTATAGGAAGGGTCTCAGGATTGGAATGGGAAGGAATTGGATATCACATCTCAGGCTATAGGAAGGGTCTCAGGATTGGAATGGGAAGGAGTTGGATATCACATCTCATGCTATAGGAAAGGTCTCAGGTTTGGTATAAGCATTGATATATCACATCTCATGCTATAGGAAGGGTCTCAGGATTGGAATGGAAGGAGTTGGATATCACATCTCATGTTATAGGAAGGATCTCAGGTTTGGTATTAGAAGCATTGAGACATCACATCTCATGCTATAGGAAGGGTCTCAGGATTGGAATGGGAAGGAGTTGGATATCAAATCTCATGCTATAGGAAGGGTCTCAGGATTGGAATGGGAAGGAGTTGAATATGACATCTCATGCCGTAGGAAGGGTCTCAGGTTTGGTATAAACATTGAGATATCACATCTCTGCTATCAAAAGGGTCTCAGGATTGGAATTGGAAGGAGTTGGATATCCCATCTCATGTTATAGGAAGAGTCTCAGGTTTGGTATTAGAAGCATTGAGATATCACATCTCATGCTATAGGAAGTGTCTCAGGATTGGAATGGGAAGGACTTGGATATCACATCTCCTGCTATAGGTAGGGTCTCAAGTTTGACATTAGAAGCATTGAGATATCACATCTCATGCTATAGGAAGGGTCTGAGGATTGGAATGGGAAGGAGTTGGATATCACATCTGCTATGGGAAGGGTCTCAGGTTTGGTATAAGCAGTGAGATATCACATCTCATGCTATAGGAAGTGTCTCAGGATTGGAATGGGAAGGAGTTGGATATCACATCTCATGTTATAGGAAGGATCTCAGGTGTGGTATAAGCATTGAGATATCACATCTCTGCTATCGGAAGGGTCTGAAGATTGGAATGGGAAGGAGTTGGATATTCCCATCTCATGTTATAGGAAGGGTCTCAGGTTTGGTATTAGAAGCATTGAGATATCACATCTCATGCTATAGGAAGGGTCTCAGGATTGGAATGGGAAGGACTTGGATATCACATCTCATGCTATAGGGAGGGTCTCAAGTTTGATATTAGAAGCTTTGAGATATCACATCTCATGATATCGGAAGGGTCTCAGGATTGGAATGGGAAGGAGTTGGATATCACATCTCATGATAAAGGAAGGGTCTATGGTTTGGAAGGGGAAGGATTTGGATATCACATCTCATGTTATATTACGGGTCTCAGGTTTGGTATTAGAAGCATTGAGATATCAAGTCTCATAGTATAGGAAGGGTCTCAGAATTGGAATGGGAAGGAGTTGGATATCCCATCTCATGTTATAGGAAGAGTCTCTGGTTTGGTATTAGAATCATTGAGATATCACATCGCATGCTGTAGGAAGGGTCTAAGGATTGGATTGGGATGGACTTGGATATCACATCTCATGCTATAGGTAGGCTCTCAGGTTTGGTATAAGCATTGAGATATCACATCTCATGCTATAGGAAGGGTCTCAGAATTGGAATGGGAAGGAGTTGGATATCACATCTCAAGCTATAGGAAGGGTCTCAGTATTGGAATGGGAAGGACTTGGATATCACATCTCATGCTATAGGAAGGCTCTCAGGTTTGGAAGGGGAAAGAGTTGGAAATCTCATTTCATGTTAGAGGTAGGATCTCAGGTTTGGTATTAGAGGCATTGAGATATCACATCTCATGCTATCAGAAGGGTCTCAGGAATGGAATGGGAAGGAGTTAGATATCACATCTCATGCTAAAGGGAGGGTCTCAGGTTTGGAAGGGGAAGGATTTGGATATCACATCTCATGTTATAGGAAGGATCTCAGGTTGTGTATTAGAAGCATTGAGATATCACATCTCATGCTATCAGAAGGATCTCAGGTTTGGTATTAGAAGCATTGAGATATCACATCTCATGCTATCAGAAGAGTCTCAGGATTGGAATAGGAAGGAGTTGGATATCACATTTCATGCTAAAGGGAGGGTCTCAGGTTTGGAAGGGGAAGGATTTGGATATCACATCTCATGTTATCGGAAGGATCTCACGTTTGGTATTAGAAGTATTGAGATATCATATCTCATGCTATAGGAAGGGTCTCAGGATTGGAATGGGAAGGAGTTGGATATCACATCTCATGCTATAGGGAGGGTCTCAGGATTGGAATGGGAAGGACTTAGATATCACATATCATGCTATAGGGAGGGTCTCAGTTTTGATATTAGAAGCATTGAGATATCACATCTCATGCTATCGGAAGTGTCTCAGGATTGGAATGGGAAGGAGCTGGATATCACATCTCATGCTAAAGGAAGGGTCTCAGGTTTGGAACGGGAAGGATTTGGATATCACATCTCATGTTATAGGAAGGGTCTCAGGTTTGGTATAAGCATTGAGATATCACATCTCTGCTATCGGAAGTGTCTCAGGATTGGAATGGGAAGGAGTTGGATATCCCATCTCATGTTATAGGACGAGTCTCAGGTTTGTTATTAGAATCATTGAGATATCATATTGCATGCTGTAGGAAGGGTCTAAGGGTTGGAATGTGAAGGACTTGGATATCACATCTCATGCTATAGATAGGCTTTTAGGTTTGGAAAGGGAAGGAGTTGGATATCACATTTCATGTTAGAGGAAGGATCTCAGGTTTGGTATTAGAAGCATTGAGATATCACATCTCATGCTATAGGAAGGGTCTCAGGATTGGAATGGGAAGCAGTTGGATATCACATCTCATGCTATAGGAAGGGTCTCAGGTTTGGTATAAGCATTGAGATATCACATCTCATGCTATAGGACGGGTCTCAGGATTGGAATGGAAGGAGTTGGATATCACATCTCATGTTATAGGAAGGATCTCAGGTTTGGCATTAGAAGCATTGAGACATCACATCTCATGCTATAGGAAGGGTCTCAGGGTTGGAATGGGAAGGAGTTGGATATCACATCTCATCCAATAGGAAGGGTCTCAGGTTTGGAATGGGAAGGAATTGGATATCACATCTCATGTTATAGGAAGGATCTCAGGTTTGGTATTAGAAGCATTGAGATATCACATCTCATGCTATAGGAAGGGTCTCAGGATTGGAATGTGAAGGATTTGGATATCACATCTCATGCTAAAGGAAGGGTCTCAGGTTTGGTAGAAGCATTGAGATATCACGTCGCTGCTATCGGAAGGGTCTCAGGATTGGATTGGGAAGGAGTTGGATATCCCTTCTCATGCTATAGGAAGGGTCTCAGGATTTGAATGGCAATGAGTTGGATATCACATCTCATGCCATAGGAAGGGTCTCAGGTTTGGTATAAGCATTGAGATATCACATCTCTGCTATCGGAAGTGTCTCAGGATTGGAATGGGAAGGAGTTGGATATCCCATCTCATGTTATAGGACGGGTCTCAGGTTTGTTATTAGAATCATTGAGATATCATATTGAATGCTGTAGGAAGGGTTGGAATGTGAAGGACTTGGATATCACATCTCATGCTATAGATAGGCTCTTAGGTTTGGAAAGGGAAGGAGTTGGATATCACATTTCATGTTAGAGGAAGGATCTCAGGTTTGGTTTTAGAAGCATTGAGATATCACATCTCATGCTATAGGAAGGGTCTCAGGATTGGAATGGGAAGCAGTTGGATATCACATCTCATGCTATAGGAAGGGTCTCAGGTTTGGTATAAGCATTGAGATATCACATCTCATGCTATAGGTCGGGTCTCAGGATTGGAATGGAAGGAGTTGGATATCACATCTCATGTTATAGGAAGGATCTCAGGTTTGGTATTAGAAGCATTGAGACATCACATCTCATGCTATAGGAAGGGTCTCAGGGTTGGAATGGGAAGGAGTTGGATATCACATCTCATCCAATAGGAAGGGTCTCAGGTTTGGAATGGGAAGGAATTGGATATCACATCTCATGTTATAGGAAGGATCTCAGGTTTGGTATTAGAAGCATAGAGATATCACATCTCATGCTATAGGAAGGGTCTCAGGATTGGAATGGGAAGGACTTGGATGTCACATCTCATGCTATAGGTAGGGTCTCAAGTTTGATATTAGAAGCATTGAGATAACAAATCTCATGATATCGCAAGGGTCTCAGGATTGGAATGGGAAGGAGTTGGATATCACATCTCATGATAAAGGAATGGTCTAAGGTTTGGAAGGGGAAGGATTTGGATATCACATCTCATGTTATAGGACGGGTCTCAGGTTTAATATTAGAAGCATTGAGATATCAAGTCTCATGGTATAAGAAGGGTCTCAGAATTGGAATGGGAAGGAGTTGGATATCACACCTCAAGCTATAGGAAGGGTCTCAGGATTGGAATGGGAAGGAGTTTGATATCACATCTCATGCCATAGTATGGGTCTCAGGTTTGGTAGAAGCATTGGGATATCACATCTCATGCTATCGGAAGGGTATCAGTATTGGATTTGGAAGAAGTTGGATATCCCATCTCATGCTATAGGAAGGGTCTCAGGTTGGAATGGGAAGGAGTTGGATATCACATTTCGTGTTATAGGAAGGGTCTCAGGATTGGAATGGGAAGGACTTGGATATCATATCTCATGCTATAGGACGGGTCTCAGGTTTGTTATTAGAATCATTGAGATATCATATTGCATGCTGTAGGAAGGGTCTAAGGATTGCAATGGGAAGGACCTGGTTATCACATCTCATGCTATAGAACGGCTCTCAGGTTTGGAAAGGGAAGGAGTTGGATATCACATCTCATGTTATAGGATGGATCTCAGGTTTGGTATTAGAAGTATTGAGATATCACATCTCATGTTATCGGAAGGATCTCAGGTTTGGTATTAGAAGTATTGAGATATCACATCTCATGCTATAGGAAGGGTCTCAGGATTGGAATGGGAAGGAGTTGGATATCACATCTCATGCTAAAGGAAGGGTCTCAGGTTTGGTAGAAGCATTGAGATATCACATCTCATGCTATAGGAAGGGTCTCAGGATTGGAATGGGAAGGACTTAGATATCACATATCATGCTATAGGGAGGGTCTCAGTTTTGATATTAGAAGCATTGAGATATCACATCTCATGCTATCGGAAGTGTCTCAGGATTGGAATGGGAAGGAGCTGGATATCACATCTCATGCTAAAGGAAGGGTCTCAGGTTTGGAACGGGAAGGAGTTGGATATCACATCTCATGTTATAGGAAGGGTCTCAGGTTTGGTATAAACATTGAGATATCACATCTCTGCTATCGGAAGTGTCTCAGGATTGGAATGGGAAGGAGTTGGATATCCCATCTCATGTTATAGGACGGGTCTCAGGTTTGTTATTGGAATCATTGAGATATCATATTGCATGCTGTAGGAAGGGTCTAAGGGTTGGAATGTGAAGGACTTGGATATCACATCTCATGCTATAGATAGGCTCTTAGGTTTGGAAAGGGAAGGAGTTGGATCTCACATTTCATGTTAGAGGAAGGATCTCAGGTTTGGTATTAGAAGCATTGAGATATCACATCTCATGCTATAGGAAGGGTCTCAGGATTGGAATGGGAAGGAGTTGGATATCACATCTCATGCTATAGGAAGGGTCTCAGGTTTGGTATAAGCATTGAGATATCACATCTCATGCTATAGGAAGGGTCTCAGGATTGGAATGGAAGGAGTTGGATATCAGATCTCATGTTATAGGAAGGATCTCAGGTTTGGTATTAGAAGCATTGAGACATCACATCTCATGCTATAGGAAGGGTCTCAGGATTGGAATGGGAAGGAGTTGGATATCAAATCTCATGCTATAGGAAGGGTCTCAGGATTGGAATGGGAAGGAGTTGAATATGACATCTCATGCCGTAGGAAGGGTCTCAGGTTTGGTATAAACATTGAGATATCACATCTCTGCTATCAAAAGGGTCTCAGGATTGGAATGGGAAGGAGTTGGATATCCCATCTCATGTTATAGGAAGAGTCTCAAGTTTGGTATTAGAAGCATTGAGATATCACATCTCATGCTATAGGAAGTGTCTCAGGATTGGAATGGGAAGGACTTGGATATCACATCTCATGCTATAGGTAGGGTCTCAAGTTTGACATTAGAAGCATTGAGATATCACATCTCATGCTATAGGAAGGGTCTGAGGATTGGAATGGGAAGGAGTTGGATATCACATCTCCTGCTATGGGAAGGGTCTCAGGTTTGGTATAAGCAGTGAGATATCACATCTCATGCTATAGGAAGTGTCTCAGGATTGGAATGGGAAGGAGTTGGATATCACATCTCATGTTATAGGAAGGATCTCAGGTTTGGTATAAGCATTGAGATATCACATCTCTGCTATCGGAAGTGTCTCAAGATTGGAATGGGAAGGAGTTGGATATTCCCATCTCATGTTATAGGAAGGGTCTCAGGTTTGGTATTAGAAGCATTGAGATATCACATCTCATGCTATAGGAAGGGTCTCAGGATTGGAATGGGAAGGACTTGGATATCACATCTCATGCTATAGGGAGGGTCTCAAGTTTGATATTAGAAGCTTTGAGATATCACATCTCATGATATTGGAAGGGTCTCAGGATTGGAATGGGAAGGAGTTGGATATCACATCTCATGATAAAGGAAGGGTCTAAGGTTTGGAAGGGGAAGGATTTGGATATCACATCTCATGTTATATTACGGGTCTCAGGTTTGGTATTAGAAGCATTGAGATATCAAGTCTCATAGTATAGGAAGGGTCTCAGAATTGGAATGGGAAGGAGTTGGATATCCCATCTCATGTTATAGGAAGAGTCTCTGGTTTGGTATTAGAATCATTGAGATATCACATCGCATGCTGTAGGAAGGGTCTAAGGATTGGAATGGGATGGACTTGGATATCACATCTCATGTTATAGGTAGGCTCTCAGGTTTGGTATAAGCATTGAGATATCACATCTCATGCTATAGGAAGGGTCTCAGAATTGGAATGGGAAGGAGTTGGATATCACATCTCAAGCTATAGGAAGGGTCTCAGTATTGGAATGGGAAGGACTTGGATATCACATCTCATGCTATAGGAAGGCTCTCAGGTTTGGAAGGGGAAAGAGTTGGATATCTCATTTCATGTTAGAGGTAGGATCTCAGGTTTGGTATTAGAGGCATTGAGATATCACATCTCATGCTATCAGAAGGGTCTCAGGAATGGAATGGGAAGGAGTTAGATATCACATCTCATGCTAAAGGGAGGGTCTCAGGTTTGGAAGGGGAAGGATTTGGATATCACATCTCATGTTATAGGAAGGATCTCAGGTTTGGTATTAGAAGCATTGAGATATCACATCTCATGCTATCGGAAGGATCTCAGGTTTGGTATTAGAAGCATTGAGATATCACATCTCATGCTATCAGAAGAGTCTCAGGATTGGAATATGAAGGAGTTGGATATCACATTTCATGCTAAAGGGAGGGTCTCAGGTTTGGAAGGGGAAGGATTTGGATATCACATCTCATGTTATCGGAAGGATCTCACGTTTGGTATTAGAAGTATTGAGATATCATATCTCATGCTATAGGAAGGGTCTCAGGATTGGAATGGGAAGGAGTTGGATATCACATCTCATGCTATAGGGAGGGTCTCAGGATTGGAATGGGAAGGACTTAGATATCACATATCATGCTATAGGGAGGGTCTCAGTTTTGATATTAGAAGCATTGAGATATCACATCTCATGCTATCGGAAGTGTCTCAGGATTGGAATGGGAAGGAGCTGGATATCACATCTCATGCTAAAGGAAGGGTCTCAGGTTTGGAACGGGAAGGATTTGGATATCACATCTCATGTTATAGGAAGGGTCTCAGGTTTGGTATAAGCATTGAGATATCACATCTCTGCTATCGGAAGTGTCTCAGGATTGGAATGGGAAGGAGTTGGATATCCCATCTCATGTTATAGGACGGGTCTCAGGTTTGTTATTAGAATCATTGAGATATCATATTGCATGCTGTAGGAAGGGTCTAAGGGTTGGAATGTGAAGGACTTGGATATCACATCTCATGCTATAGATAGGCTCTTAGGTTTGGAAAGGGAAGGAGTTGGATATCACATTTCATGTTAGAGGAAGGATCTCAGGTTTGGTATTAGAAGCATTGAGATATCACATCTCATGCTATAGGAAGGGTCTCATTATTGGAATGGGAAGCAGTTGGATATCACATCTCATGCTATAGGAAGGGTCTCAGGTTTGGTATAAGCCTTGAGATATCACATCTCATGCTATAGGACGGGTCTCAGGATTGGAATGGAAGGAGTTGGATATCACATCTCATGTTATAGGAAGGATCTCAGGTTTGGTATTAGAAGCATTGAGACATCACATCTCATGCTATAGGAAGGGTCTCAAGGTTGGAATGGGAAGGAGTTGGATATCACATCTCATCCAATAGGAAGGGTCTCAGGTTTGGAATGGGAAGGAATTGGATATCACATCTCATGTTATAGGAAGGATCTCAGGTTTGGTATTAGAAGCATTGAGATATCACATCTCATGCTATAGGAAGGGTCTCAGGATTGGAATGTGAAGGATTTGGATATCACATCTCATGCTAAAGGAAGGGTCTCAGGTTTGGTAGAGCATTGAGATATCACGTCGCTGCTATCGGAAGGGTCTCAGGATTGGATTGGGAAGGAGTTGGATATCCCTTCTCATGCTATAGGAAGGGTCTCAGGATTTGAATGGCAAGGAGTTGGATATCACATCTCATGCCATAGGAAGGGACTCAGGTTTGGTATAAGCATTGAGATATCACATCTCTGCTATCGGAAGGGTCTCAGGATTGGATTGGGAAGGAGTTGGATATCACATCTCATGTTATAGGAAGGGTCTCAGGATTGGAATGGGAAGGATTTGGATATCACATCTCTTGCTATAGGAAGGGTCTCAGGATTGGAATGGGTAGGAGTTGGATATTACTTTCTTGCTATAGGAAGGGTCTCATGTTTGGAATGGGAAGGAGTTGGATATCACATATGCTATAGTTAGTGTCTCAGGTTTGGAACGGGAAGGAGTTGGATATCACATCTCATGTTATAGGAAGGGTCTCAGGTTTGGTATAAGCATTGAGATATCACATCTCTGCTATCGGAAGCGGCTCAGGATTGGAATGGGAAGGAGTTGGATATCCCATCTCATGTTATAGGAAGAGTCTCTGGTTTGGTATTAGAATTATTGAGATATCACATCGCATGCTGTAGGAAGGGTCTAAGGATTGGAATGGGATAGACTTGGATATCACATCTCATGTTATAGGTAGGCTCTCAGGTTTGGTATAAGCATTGAGATATCACATCTCATGCTATAGGAAGGGTCTCAGGATTGGAATGGGAAGGAATTGGATATCACATCTCATGCTATAGGAAGGGTCTCAGATTTGGTATAAGCATTGAGATATCACATCTCATGCTAAAGGAAGGGTCTCAGGATTGGAATGGGAAGGAGTTGTATATGACATCTCAGGCCATAGGAAGGTTCTCAGGTTTGGTATAAGCATTGAGATATCACATCTCTGCTATCGGAAAGGTCTCAGGATTGGAATGGGAAGGAGTTGGATATCCCATCTCATGTTATAGGAAGGGTCTCAGGTTTGGTATTAGAAGCATAGAGATATCACATCTCATGCTATAGGAAGGGTCTCAGGATTGGAATGGGAAGGACTTGGATGTCACATCTCATGCTATAGGGAGGGTCTCAAGTTTGATATTAGAAGCATTGAGATAACAAATCTCATGATATCGGAAGGGTCTCAGGATTGGAATGGGAAGGAGTTGGATATCACATCTCATGATAAAGGAAGGGTCTAAGGTTTGGAAGGGGAAGGATTTGGATATCACATCTCATGTTATAGGACGGGTCTCAGGTTTAATATTAGAAGCATTGAGATATCAAGTCTCATGGTATAAGAAGGGTCTCAGAATTGGAATGGGAAGGAGTTGGATATCACACCTCAAGCTATAGGAAGGGTCTCAGGATTGGAATGGGAAGGAGTTTGATATCACATCTCATGCCATAGTATGGGTCTCAGGTTTGGTAGAAGCATTGGGATATCACATCTCATGCTATCGGAAGGGTATCAGTATTGGATTTGGAAGAAGTTGGATATCCCATCTCATGCTATAGGAATGGTCTCAGGTTGGAATGGGAAGGAGTTGGATATCACATTTCATGTTATAGGAAGGGTCTCAGGATTGGAATGCGAAGGACTTGGATATCATATCTCATGCTATAGGACGGGTCTCAGGTTTGTTATTAGAATCATTGAGATATCATATTGCATGCTATAGGAAGGGTCTCAGGATTGGAATGGGAAGCAGTTGGATATCACATCTCATGCTATAGGAAGGGTCTCAGGTTTGGTATAAGCCTTGAGATATCACATCTCATGCTATAGGACGGGTCTCAGGATTGGAATAGAAGGAGTTGGATATCACATCTCATGTTATAGGAAGGATCTCAGGTTTGGTATTAGAAGCATTGAGACATCACATCTCATGCTATAGGAAGGGTCTCAAGGTTGGAATGGGAAGGAGTTGGATATCACATCTCATCCAATAGGAAGGGTCTCAGGTTTGGAATGGGAAGGAATTGGATATCACATCTCATGTTATAGGAAGGATCTCAGGTTTGGTATTAGAAGCATTGAGATATCACATCTCATGCTATAGGAAGGGTCTCAGGATTGGAATGTGAAGGATTTGGATATCACATCTCATGCTAAAGGAAGGGTCTCAGGTTTGGTAGAAGCATTGAGATATCACGTCGCTGCTATCGGAAGGGTCTCAGGATTGGATTGGGAAGGAGTTGGATATCCCTTCTCATGCTATAGGAAGGGTCTCAGGATTTGAATGGCAAGGAGTTGGATATCACATCTCATGCCATAGCAAGGGTCTCAGGTTTGGTATAAGCATTGAGATATCACATCTCTGCTATCGGAAGGGTCTCAGGATTGGATTGGGAAGGAGTTGGATATCCCTTCTCATGCTATAGGAAGTGTCTCAGGTTGGAATGGGAAGGAGTTGGATATCACATCTCATGTTATAGGAAGGGTCTCAGGATTGGAATGGGAAGGATTTGGATATCACATCTCTTGCTATAGGAAGGGTCTCAGGATTGGAATGGGTAGGAGTTGGATATTACTTTCTTGCTATAGGAAGGGTCTCATGTTTGGAATGGGAAGGAGTTGGATATCACATATGCTATAGTTAGTGTCTCAGGTTTGGAACGGGAAGGAGTTGGATATCACATCTCATGTTATAGGAAGGGTCTCAGGTTTGGTATAAGCATTGAGATATCACATCTCTGCTATCGGAAGCGGCTCAGGATTGGAATGGGAAGGAGTTGGATATCCCATCTCATGTTATAGGAAGAGTCTCTGGTTTGGTATTAGAATTATTGAGATATCACATCGCATGCTGTAGGAAGGGTCTAAGGATTGGAATGGGATAGACTTGGATATCACATCTCATGTTATAGGTAGGCTCTCAGGTTTGGTATAAGCATTGAGATATCACATCTCATGCTATAGGAAGGGTCTCAGGATTGGAATGGGAAGGAATTGGATATCACATCTCATGCTATAGGAAGGGTCTCAGATTTGGTATAAGCATTGAGATATCACATCTCATGCTAAAGGAAGGGTCTCAGGATTGGAATGGGAAGGAGTTGTATATGACATCTCAGGCCATAGGAAGGTTCTCAGGTTTGGTATAAGCATTGAGATATCACATCTCTGCTATCGGAAAGGTCTCAGGATTGGAATGGGAAGGAGTTGGATATCCCATCTCATGTTATAGGAAGGGTCTCAGGTTTGGTATTAGAAGCATAGAGATATCACATCTCATGCTATAGGAAGGGTCTCAGGATTGGAATGGGAAGGACTTGGATGTCACATCTCATGCTATAGGGAGGGTCTCAAGTTTGATATTAGAAGCATTGAGATAACAAATCTCATGATATCGGAAGGGTCTCAGGATTGGAATGGGAAGGAGTTGGATATCACATCTCATGATAAAGGAAGGGTCTAAGGTTTGGAAGGGGAAGGATTTGGATATCACATCTCATGTTATAGGACGGGTCTCAGGTTTAATATTAGAAGCATTGAGATATCAAGTCTCATGGTATAAGAAGGGTCTCAGAATTGGAATGGGAAGGAGTTGGATATCACACCTCAAGCTATAGGAAGGGTCTCAGGATTGGAATGGGAAGGAGTTTGATATCACATCTCATGCCATAGTATGGGTCTCAGGTTTGGTAGAAGCATTGGGATATCACATCTCATGCTATCGGAAGGGTATCAGTATTGGATTTGGAAGAAGTTGGATATCCCATCTCATGCTATAGGAATGGTCTCAGGTTGGAATGGGAAGGAGTTGGATATCACATTTCATGTTATAGGAAGGGTCTCAGGATTGGAATGCGAAGGACTTGGATATCATATCTCATGCTATAGGACGGGTCTCAGGTTTGTTATTAGAATCATTGAGATATCATATTGCATGCTATAGGAAGGGTCTCAGGATTGGAATGGGAAGCAGTTGGATATCACATCTCATGCTATAGGAAGGGTCTCAGGTTTGGTATAAGCCTTGAGATATCACATCTCATGCTATAGGACGGGTCTCAAGATTGGAATAGAAGGAGTTGGATATCACATCTCATGTTATAGGAAGGATCTCAGGTTTGGTATTAGAAGCATTGAGACATCACATCTCATGCTATAGGAAGGGTCTCAAGGTTGGAATGGGAAGGAGTTGGATATCACATCTCATCCAATAGGAAGGGTCTCAGGTTTGGAATGGGAAGGAATTGGATATCACATCTCATGTTATAGGAAGGATCTCAGGTTTGGTATTAGAAGCATTGAGATATCACATCTCATGCTATAGGAAGGGTCTCAGGATTGGAATGTGAAGGATTTGGATATCACATCTCATGCTAAAGGAAGGGTCTCAGGTTTGGTAGAAGCATTGAGATATCACGTCGCTGCTATCGGAAGGGTCTCAGGATTGGATTGGGAAGGAGTTGGATATCCCTTCTCATGCTATAGGAAGGGTCTCAGGATTTGAATGGCAAGGAGTTGGATATCACATCTCATGCCATAGGAAGGGTCTCAGGTTTGGTATAAGCATTGAGATATCACATCTCTGCTATCGGAAGGGTCTCAGGATTGGATTGGGAAGGAGTTGGATATCCCTTCTCATGCTATAGGAAGTGTCTCAGGTTGGAATGGGAAGGAGTTGGATATCACATCTCATGTTATAGGAAGGGTCTCAGGATTGGAATGGGAAGGATTTGGATATCACATCTCTTGCTATAGGAAGGGTCTCAGGATTGGAATGGGTAGGAGTTGGATATTACTTTCTTGCTATAGGAAGGGTCTCATGTTTGGAATGGGAAGGAGTTGGATATCACATATGCTATAGTTAGTGTCTCAGGTTTGGAACGGGAAGGAGTTGGATATCACATCTCATGTTATAGGAAGGGTCTCAGGTTTGGTATAAGCATTGAGATATCACATCTCTGCTATCGGAAGCGGCTCAGGATTGGAATGGGAAGGAGTTGGATATCCCATCTCATGTTATAGGAAGAGTCTCTGGTTTGGTATTAGAATTATTGAGATATCACATCGCATGCTGTAGGAAGGGTCTAAGGATTGGAATGGGATAGACTTGGATATCACATCTCATGTTATAGGTAGGCTCTCAGGTTTGGTATAAGCATTGAGATATCACATCTCATGCTATAGGAAGGGTCTCAGGATTGGAATGGGAAGGAATTGGATATCACATCTCATGCTATAGGAAGGGTCTCAGATTTGGTATAAGCATTGAGATATCACATCTCATGCTAAAGGAAGGGTCTCAGGATTGGAATGGGAAGGAGTTGTATATGACATCTCAGGCCATAGGAAGGTTCTCAGGTTTGGTATAAGCATTGAGATATCACATCTCTGCTATCGGAAAGGTCTCAGGATTGGAATGGGAAGGAGTTGGATATCCCATCTCATGTTATAGGAAGGGTCTCAGGTTTGGTATTAGAAGCATAGAGATATCACATCTCATGCTATAGGAAGGGTCTCAGGATTGGAATGGGAAGGACTTGGATGTCACATCTCATGCTATAGGGAGGGTCTCAAGTTTGATATTAGAAGCATTGAGATAACAAATCTCATGATATCAGAAGGGTCTTCGGATTGGATTGGGTAGCAGTTGGATATCACATCTCATGATAAAGGAAGGGTCTAAGGTTTGGAAGGGGAAGGATTTGGATATCACATCTCATGTTACAGGACGGGTCTCAGGTTTAATATTAGAAGCATTGAGATATCAAGTCTCATGGTATAAGAAGGGTCTCAGAATTGGAATGGGAAGGAGTTGGATATCACACCTCAAGCTATAGGAAGGGTCTCAGGATTGGAATGGGAAGGAGTTTGATATCACATCTCATGCCATAGTATGGGTCTCAGGTTTGGTAGAAGCATTGGGATATCACATCTCATGCTATCGGAAGGGTATCAGTATTGGATTTGGAAGAAGTTGGATATCCCATCTCATGCTATAGGAAGGGTCTCAGGTTGGAATGGGAAGGAGTTGGATATCACATTTCATGTTATAGGAAGGGTCTCAGGATTGGAATGGGAAGGACTTGGATATCATATCTCATGCTATAGGACGGGTCTCAGGTTTGTTATTAGAATCATTGAGATATCATATTGCATGCTGTAGGAAGGGTTAAGGATTGGAATGGGAAGGACCTGGATATCACATCTCATGCTATAGAACGGCTCTCAGGTTTGGAAAGGGACGGAGTTGGATATCACATCTCATGTTATAGGATGGATCTCAGGTTTGGTATTAGAAGTATTGAGATATCACATCTCATGTTATCGGAAGGATCTCAGGTTTGGTATTAGAAGTATTGAGATATCACATCTCATGCTATAGGAAGGGTTTCAGGATTGGAATGGGAAGGAGTTGGATATCACATCTCATGCTAAAGGAAGGGTCTCAGGTTTGGTAGAAGCATTGAGATATCACATCTCATGCTATAGGAAGGGTCTCAGGATTGGAATGGGAAGGACTTAGATATCACATATCATGCTATAGGGAGGGTCTCAGTTTTGATATTAGAAGCATTGAGATATCACATCTCATGCTATCGGAAGTGTCTCAGGATTGGAATGGGAAGGAGCTGGATATCACATCTCATGCTAAAGGAAGGGTGTCAGGTTTGGAACGGGAAGGAGTTGGATATCACATCTCATGTTATAGGAAGGGTCTCAGGTTTGGTATAAACATTGAGATATCACATCTCTGCTATCGGAAGTGTCTCAGGATTGGAATGGGAAGGAGTTGGATATCCCATCTCATGTTATAGGACGGGTCTCAGGTTTGTTATTAGAATCATTGAGATATCATATTGCATGCTGTAGGAAGGGTCTAAGGGTTGGAATGTAAAGGACTTGGATATCACATCTCATGCTATAGATAGGCTCTTAGGTTTGGAAAGGGAAGGAGTTGGATCTCACATTTCATGTTAGAGGAAGGATCTCAGGTTTGGTATTAGAAGCATTGGGATATCACATCTCATGCTATAGGAAGGGTCTCAGGATTGGAATGGGAAGGAGTTGGATATCACATCTCATGCTATAGGAAGGGTCTCAGGTTTGGTATAAGCATTGAGATATCACATCTCATGCTATAGGAAGGGTCTCAGGATTGGAATGGAAGGAGTTGGATATCACATCTCATGTTATAGGAAGGATCTCAGGTTTGGTATTAGAAGCATTGAGACATCACATCTCATGCTATAGGAAGGGTCTCAGGAATGGAATGGGAAGGAGTTGGATATCAAATCTCATGCTATAGGAAGCGTCTCAGGATTGGAATGGGAAGGAGTTGAATATGACATCTCATGCCGTAGGAAGGGTCTCAGGTTTGGTATAAACATTGAGATATCACATCTCTGCTATCAAAAGGGTCTCAGGATTGGAATGGGAAGGAGTTGGATATCCCATTTCATGTTATAGGAAGAGTCTCAGGTTTGGTATTAGAAGCATTGAGATATCACATCTCATGCTATAGGAAGTGTCTCAGGATTGGAATGGGAAGGAGTTGGATATCACATCTCATGTTATAGGAAGGGTCTCAGGATTGGAATGGGAAGGATTTGGATATCACATCTCTTGCTATAGGAAGGGTCTCAGGATTGGAATGGGTAGGAGTTGGATATTACTTTCTTGCTATAGGAAGGGTCTCATGTTTGGAATGGGAAGGAGTTGGATATCACATATGCTATAGTTAGTGTCTCAGGTTTGGAACGGGAAGGAGTTGGATATCACATCTCATGTTATAGGAAGGGTCTCAGGTTTGGTATAAGCATTGAGATATCACATCTCTGCTATCGGAAGCGGCTCAGGATTGGAATGGGAAGGAGTTGGATATCCCATCTCATGTTATAGGAAGAGTCTCTGGTTTGGTATTAGAATCATTGAGATATCACATCGCGTGCTGTAGGAAGGGTCTAAGGATTGGAATTGGATGGACTTGGATATCACATCTCATGTTATAGGTAGGCTCTCAGGTTTGGTATAAGCATTGAGATATCACATCTCATGCTATAGGAAGGGTCTCAGGATTGGAATGGGAAGGAATTGGATATCACATCTCATGCTATAGGAAGGGTCTCAGATTTGGTATAAGCATTGAGATATCACATCTCATGCTATAGGAAGGGTCTCAGGATTTGAATGGCAAGGAGTTGGATATCACATCTCATGCCATAGGAAGGGTCTCAGGTTTGGTATAAGCATTGAGATATCACATCTCTGCTATCGGAAGGGTCTCAGGATTGGATTGGGAAGGAGTTGGATATCCCTTCTCATGCTATAGGAAGTGTCTCAGGTTGGAATGGGAAGGAGTTGGATATCACATCTCATGTTATAGGAAGGGTCTCAGGATTGGAATGGGAAGGATTTGGATATCACATCTCTTGCTATAGGAAGGGTCTCAGGATTGGAATGGGTAGGAGTTGGATATTACTTTCTTGCTATAGGAAGGGTCTCATGTTTGGAATGGGAAGGAGTTGGATATCACATATGCTATAGTTAGTGTCTCAGGTTTGGAACGGGAAGGAGTTGGATATCACATCTCATGTTATAGGAAGGGTCTCAGGTTTGGTATAAGCATTGAGATATCACATCTCTGCTATCGGAAGCGGCTCAGGATTGGAATGGGAAGGAGTTGGATATCCCATCTCATGTTATAGGAAGAGTCTCTGGTTTGGTATTAGAATTATTGAGATATCACATCGCATGCTGTAGGAAGGGTCTAAGGATTGGAATGGGATAGACTTGGATATCACATCTCATGTTATAGGTAGGCTCTCAGGTTTGGTATAAGCATTGAGATATCACATCTCATGCTATAGGAAGGGTCTCAGGATTGGAATGGGAAGGAATTGGATATCACATCTCATGCTATAGGAAGGGTCTCAGATTTGGTATAAGCATTGAGATATCACATCTCATGCTAAAGGAAGGGTCTCAGGATTGGAATGGGAAGGAGTTGTATATGACATCTCAGGCCATAGGAAGGTTCTCAGGTTTGGTATAAGCATTGAGATATCACATCTCTGCTATCGGAAAGGTCTCAGGATTGGAATGGGAAGGAGTTGGATATCCCATCTCATGTTATAGGAAGGGTCTCAGGTTTGGTATTAGAAGCATAGAGATATCACATCTCATGCTATAGGAAGGGTCTCAGGATTGGAATGGGAAGGACTTGGATGTCACATCTCATGCTATAGGGAGGGTCTCAAGTTTGATATTAGAAGCATTGAGATAACAAATCTCATGATATCAGAAGGGTCTTCGGATTGGATTGGGTAGCAGTTGGATATCACATCTCATGATAAAGGAAGGGTCTAAGGTTTGGAAGGGGAAGGATTTGGATATCACATCTCATGTTATAGGACGGGTCTCAGGTTTAATATTAGAAGCATTGAGATATCAAGTCTCATGGTATAAGAAGGGTCTCAGAATTGGAATGGGAAGGAGTTGGATATCACACCTCAAGCTATAGGAAGGGTCTCAGGATTGGAATGGGAAGGAGTTTGATATCACATCTCATGCCATAGTATGGGTCTCAGGTTTGGTAGAAGCATTGGAATATCACATCTCATGCTATCGGAAGGGTATCAGTATTGGATTTGGAAGAAGTTGGATATCCCATCTCATGCTATAGGAAGGGTCTCAGGTTGGAATGGGAAGGAGTTGGATATCACATTTCATGTTATAGGAAGGGTCTCAGGATTGGAATGGGAAGGACTTGGATATCATATCTCATGCTATAGGACGGGTCTCAGGTTTGTTATTAGAATCATTGAGATATCATATTGCATGCTGTAGGAAGGGTTAAGGATTGGAATGGGAAGGACCTGGATATCACATCTCATGCTATAGAACGGCTCTCAGGTTTGGAAAGGGAAGGAGTTGGATATCACATCTCATGTTATAGGATGGATCTCAGGTTTGGTATTAGAAGTATTGAGATATCACATCTCATGTTATCGGAAGGATCTCAGGTTTGGTATTAGAAGTATTGAGATATCACATCTCATGCTATAGGAAGGGTTTCAGGATTGGAATGGGAAGGAGTTGGATATCACATCTCATGCTAAAGGAAGGGTCTCAGGTTTGGTAGAAGCATTGAGATATCACATCTCATGCTATAGGAAGGGTCTCAGGATTGGAATGGGAAGGACTTAGATATCACATATCATGCTATAGGGAGGGTCTCAGTTTTGATATTAGAAGCATTGAGATATCACATCTCATGCTATCGGAAGTGTCTCAGGATTGGAATGGGAAGGAGCTGGATATCACATCTCATGCTAAAGGAAGGGTGTCAGGTTTGGAACGGGAAGGAGTTGGATATCACATCTCATGTTATAGGAAGGGTCTCAGGTTTGGTATAAACATTGAGATATCACATCTCTGCTATCGGAAGTGTCTCAGGATTGGAATGGGAAGGAGTTGGATATCCCATCTCATGTTATAGGACGGGTCTCAGGTTTGTTATTAGAATCATTGAGATATCATATTGCATGCTGTAGGAAGGGTCTAAGGGTTGGAATGTAAAGGACTTGGATATCACATCTCATGCTATAGATAGGCTCTTAGGTTTGGAAAGGGAAGGAGTTGGATCTCACATTTCATGTTAGAGGAAGGATCTCAGGTTTGGTATTAGAAGCATTGGGATATCACATCTCATGCTATAGGAAGGGTCTCAGGATTGGAATGGGAAGGAGTTGGATATCACATCTCATGCTATAGGAAGGGTCTCAGGTTTGGTATAAGCATTGAGATATCACATCTCATGCTATAGGAAGGGTCTCAGGATTGGAATGGAAGGAGTTGGATATCACATCTCATGTTATAGGAAGGATCTCAGGTTTGGTATTAGAAGCATTGAGACATCACATCTCATGCTATAGGAAGGGTCTCAGGAATGGAATGGGAAGGAGTTGGATATCAAATCTCATGCTATAGGAAGCGTCTCAGGATTGGAATGGGAAGGAGTTGAATATGACATCTCATGCCGTAGGAAGGGTCTCAGGTTTGGTATAAACATTGAGATATCACATCTCTGCTATCAAAAGGGTCTCAGGATTGGAATGGGAAGGAGTTGGATATCCCATTTCATGTTATAGGAAGAGTCTCAGGTTTGGTATTAGAAGCATTGAGATATCACATCTCATGCTATAGGAAGTGTCTCAGGATTGGAATGGGAAGGAGTTGGATATCACATCTCATGTTATAGGAAGGGTCTCAGGATTGGAATGGGAAGGATTTGGATATCACATCTCTTGCTATAGGAAGGGTCTCAGGATTGGAATGGGTAGGAGTTGGATATTACTTTCTTGCTATAGGAAGGGTCTCATGTTTGGAATGGGAAGGAGTTGGATATCACATATGCTATAGTTAGTGTCTCAGGTTTGGAACGGGAAGGAGTTGGATATCACATCTCATGTTATAGGAAGGGTCTCAGGTTTGGTATAAGCATTGAGATATCACATCTCTGCTATCGGAAGCGGCTCAGGATTGGAATGGGAAGGAGTTGGATATCCCATCTCATGTTATAGGAAGAGTCTCTGGTTTGGTATTAGAATCATTGAGATATCACATCGCGTGCTGTAGGAAGGGTCTAAGGATTGGAATCGGATGGACTTGGATATCACATCTCATGTTATAGGTAGGCTCTCAGGTTTGGTATAAGCATTGAGATATCACATCTCATGCTATAGGAAGGGTCTCAGGATTGGAATGGGAAGGAATTGGATATCACATCTCATGCTATAGGAAGGGTCTCAGATTTGGTATAAGCATTGAGATATCACATCTCATGCTAAAGGAAGGGTCTCGGGATTGGAATGGGAAGGAGTTGTATATGACATCTCAGGCCATAGGAAGGTTCTCAGGTTTGGTATAAGCATTGAGATATCACATCTCTGCTATCGGAAAGGTCTCAGGATTGGAATGGGAAGGAGTTGGATATCCCATCTCATGTTATAGGAAGGGTCTCAGGTTTGGTATTAGAAGCATAGAAATATCACATCTCATGCTATAGGAAGGGTCTCAGGATTGGAATGGGAAGGACTTGGATGTCACATCTCATGCTATAGGGAGGGTCTCAAGTTTGATATTAGAAGCATTGAGATAACAAATCTCATGATATCGGAAGGGTCTCAGGATTGGAATGGGAAGGAGTTGGATATCACATCTCATGATAAAGGAAGGGTCTAAGGTTTGGAAGGGGAAGGATTTGGATATCACATCTCATGTTATAGGACGGGTCTCAGGTTTAATATTAGAAGCATTGAGATATCAAGTCTCATGGTATAAGAAGGGTCTCAGAATTGGAATGGGAAGGAGTTGGATATCACACCTCAAGCTATAGGAAGGGTCTCAGGATTGGAATGGGAAGGAGTTTGATATCACATCTCATGCCATAGTATGGGTCTCAGGTTTGGTAGAAGCATTGGGATATCACATCTCATGCTATCGGAAGGGTATCAGTATTGGATTTGGAAGAAGTTGGATATCCCATCTCATGCTATAGGAAGGGTCTCAGGTTGGAATGGGAAGGAGTTGGATATCACATTTCATGTTATAGGAAGGGTCTCAGGATTGGAATGGGAAGGACTTGGATATCATATCTCATGCTATAGGACGGGTCTCAGGTTTGTTATTAGAATCATTGAGATATCATATTGCATGCTGTAGGAAGGGTCTAAGGATTGGAATGGGAAGGACCTGGATATCACATCTCATGCTATAGAACGGCTCTCAGGTTTGGAAAGGGAAGGAGTTGGATATCACATCTCATGTTATAGGATGGATCTCAGGTTTGGTATTAGAAGTATTGAGATATCACATCTCATTCTATAGGAAGGGTCTCAGGATTGGAATGGGAAGGAGTTGGATATTACATCTCATGCTAAAGGAAGGGTCTCAGGTTTGGTAGAAGCATTGAGATATCACATCTCATGCTATAGGAAGGGTCTCAGGATTGGAATGGTAAGGACTTAGATATCACATATCATGCTATAGGGAGGGTCTCAGTTTTGATATTAGAAGCATTGAGATATCACATCTCATGCTATCGGAAGTGTCTCAGGATTGGAATGGGAAGGAGCTGGATATCACATCTCATGCTAAAGGAAGGGTCTCAGGTTTGGAACGGGAAGGAGTTGGATATCACATCTCATGTTATAGGAAGGGTCTCAGGTTTGGTATAAACATTGAGATATCACATCTCTGCTATCGGAAGTGTCTCAGGATTGGAATGGGAAGGAGTTGGATATCCCATCTCATGTTATAGGACGGGTCTCAGGTTTGTTATTAGAATCATTGAGATATCATATTGCATGCTGTAGGAAGGGTCTAAGGGTTGGAATGTGAAGGACTTGGATATCACATCTCATGCTATAGATAGGCTCTTAGGTTTGGAAAGGGAAGGAGTTGGATCTCACATTTCATGTTAGAGGAAGGATCTCAGGTTTGGTATTAGAAGCATTGAGATATCACATCTCATGCTATAGGAAGGGTCTCATGATTGGAATGGGAAGGAGTTGGATATCACATCTCATGCTATAGGAAGGGTCTCAGGTTTGGTATAAGCATTGAGATATCACATCTCATGCTATAGGAAGGGTCTCAGGATTGGAATGGAAGGAGTTGGATATCACATCTCATGTTATAGGAAGGATCTCAGGTTTGGTATTAGAAGCATTGAGACATCACATCTCATGCTATAGGAAGGGTCTCAGGATTGGAATGGGAAGGAGTTGGATATCAAATCTCATGCTATAGGAAGGGTCTCAGGATTGGAATGGGAAGGAGTTGAATATGACATCTCATGCCGTAGGAAGGGTCTCAGGTTTGGTATAAACATTGAGATATCACATCTCTGCTATCAAAAGGGTCTCAGGATTGGAATGGGAAGGAGTTGGATATCCCATCTCATGTTATAGGAAGAGTCTCAGGTTTGGTATTAGAAGCATTGAGATATCACATCTCATGCTATAGGAAGTGTCTCAGGATTGGAATGGGAAGGACTTGGATATCACATCTCATGCTATAGGTAGGGTCTCAAGTTTGACATTAGAAGCATTGAGATATCACATCTCATGCTATAGGAAGGGTCTGAGGATTGGAATGGGAATGAGTTGGATATCACATCTCCTGCTATGGGAAGGGTCTCAGGTTTGGTATAAGCAGTGAGATATCACATCTCATGCTATAGGAAGTGTCTCGGGATTGGAATGGGAAGGAGTTGGATATCACATCTCATGTTATAGGAAGGATCTCAGGTTTGGTATAAGCATTGAGATATCACATCTCTGCTATCGGAAGGGTCTCAAGATTGGAATGGGAAGGAGTTGGATATTCCCATCTCATGTTATAGGAAGGGTCTCAGGTTTGGTATTAGAAGCATTGAGATATCACATCTCATGCTATAGGAAGGGTCTCAGGATTGGAATGGGAAGGACTTGGATATCACATCTCATGCTATAGGGAGGGTCTCAAGTTTGATATTAGAAGCTTTGAGATATCACATCTCATGATATCGGAAGGGTCTCAGGATTGGAATGGGAATGAGTTGGATATCACATCTCATGATAAAGGAAGGGTCTAAGGTTTGGAAGGGGAAGGATTTGGATATCACATCTCATGTTATATTACGGGTCTCAGGTTTGGTATTAGAAGCATTGAGATATCAAGTCTCATAGTATAGGAAGGGTCTCAGAATTGGAATGGGAAGGAGTTGGATATCCCATCTCATGTTATAGGAAGAGTCTCTGGTTTGGTATTAGAATCATTGAGATATCACATCGCATGCTGTAGGAAGGGTCTAAGGATTGGAATGGGATGGACTTGGATATCACATCTCATGTTATAGGTAGGCTCTCAGGTTTGGTATAAGCATTGAGATATCACATCTCATGCTATAGGAAGGGTCTCAGAATTGGAATGGGAAGGAGTTGGATATCACATCTCAAGCTATAGGAAGGGTCTCAGTATTGAAATGGGAAGGACTTGGATATCACATCTCATGCTATAGGAAGGCTCTCAGGTTTGGAAGGGGAAAGAGTTGGATATCTCATTTCATGTTAGAGGTAGGATCTCAGGTTTGGTATTAGAGGCATTGAGATATCACATCTCATGCTATCAGAAGGGTCTCAGGAATGGAATGGGAAGGAGTTAGATATCACATCTCATGCTAAAGGGAGGGTGTCAGGTTTGGAAGGGGAAGGATTTGGATATCACATCTCATGTTATAGGAAGGATCTCAGGTTTGGTATTAGAAGCATTGAGATATCACATCTCATGCTATCGGAAGGATCTCAGGTTTGGTATTAGAAGCATTGAGATATCACATCTCATGCTATCAGAAGAGTCTCAGGATTGGAATAGGAAGGAGTTGGATATCACATTTCATGCTAAAGGGAGGGTCTCAGGTTTGGAAGGGGAGGATTTGGATATCACATCGCATGTTATAGGAAGGATCTCACGTTTGGTATTAGAAGCATTGAGATATCAAATCTCATGCTATAGGAAGGGTCTCAGGATTGGAATGTGAAGGATTTGGATATCACATCTCATGCTAAAGGAAGGGTCTCAGGTTTGGTAGAAGCATTGAGATTTCACGTCTCTGCTATCGGAAGGGTCTCAGGATTGGATTGGGAAGGAGTTGGATATCCCTTTTCATGCTATAGGAAGGGTCTCAGGATTTGAATGGCAAGGAGTTGGATATCACATCTCATGCCATAGGAAGGGTCTCGGGTTTGGTATAAGCATTGAGATATCACATCTCTGCTATCGGAAGGGTCTCAGGATTGGATTGGGAAGGAGTTGGATATCCCTTCTCATGCTATAGGAAGTGTCTCAGGTTGGAATGGGAAGGAGTTGGATATCACATCTCATGTTATAGGAAGGGTCTCAGGATTGGAATGGGAAATATCCAAATCCTTCCCATTCCAATCCTGAGACCCTTCCTATAGCAAGAGATGTGATATCCAAATCCTTCCCATTCCAATCCTGAGACCCTTCCTATAACATGAGATGTGATATTCAACTCCTTCCCATTCCAACCTGAGACACTTCCTATAGCATGAGAAGGGATATCCAACTCCTTCCCAATCCAATCCTGAGAACCTTCCGATAGCAGAGATGTGATATCTCAATGCTTATACCAAACCTGAGACCCTTCCTATGGCATGAGATGTGATATCCAACTCCTTGCCATTCAAATCCTGAGAACCTTCCTATAGCATGAGATGTGATATCTCAATGCTTCTACCAAACCTGAGACCCTTCCTTTAGCATGAGATGTGATATCCAAATCCTTCACATTCCAATCCTGATACCCTTCCTATAGCATGAGATGTGATATCTCAATGCTTCTAATACCAAACCTGAGATCCTTCCTATAACATGAGATGTGATATCCAATTCCTTCCCATTCCAAACCTGAGACCCTTCCTATTGGATGAGATGTGATATCCAACTCCTTCCCATTCCAACCCTGAGACCCTTCCTATACCATGAGATGTGATATCTCAATGCTTCTAATACCAAACCTGGGAACCGTCCTATAACATGAGATGTGATATCTCAATGTTTCTAATAAAAAACCTGAGACCCTTCCTATAACATGAGATGTGATATCCAATTCCTTCCCATTCCAGACCTGAGACCCTTCCTTTAGCATGAGATGTGATATCCAAATACTTCCCATTCCAATCCTAAAACCCTTCCTATAGCATGAGATGTGATATCTCAATGTTTCTAATAAAAAACCTGAGACCCTTCCTATAGCAAGAGATGTGATATCCAAATCCTTCCCATTCCAATCCTGAGACCCTTCCTGTATATAACATGAGATGTGATATCCAACTCCTTCCCATTCCAGCCTGAGACCCTTCCTATAGCATGAGATGTGATATCCAACTCCTTACCATTCAAATCCTGAGACCCTCCCTATAACAAGAGATGTCATATCCACCTCCTTCCCATTCCAAACCTGAGACCCTTCCTATAACATGAGATGTGATATCCAACTCCTTCCCATTCCAAACCTGAGACCCTTCCGATAGCATGAGATGTGATATCTCAATGCTTCAAAAACCAAACATGAGAACCATCCTATAACATGAGATGTGAAATCCAAATCCTTCCCTTCCCAAACCTGAGACTCTTCCTATAGCATGAGATGTGATATCTCAATGCTTCTACCAAACCTGAAACCCTTCCTATAGCATGAGATGTGATATCACAATGCTTCTAATACCAAACCTGAGACCCTTCCCATAGCATGAGATGTGATATCCAACTCCTTCCCATTCCAATCCTGAGACCCTTCCTATAGCATGAGATGTTATATCTCAATGTTTCTAATACCAAACCTGAGATCCTTCCTATAACATGAGATGTGATATCCAACTCCTTCCCATTCCAATCCCGAGACCCTTCCTATAGCATGAGATGTGATATCTCAATGCTTCTAATACCAAACCTAAGGTCCTTCCTATAACATGAGATGTGATATCCAAATCCTTCCCATTCCAAACCTGAGACCCTCCCTTTAGCATGAGATGTGATATCCAACTCCTTCCCATTCCAATCCTGATACCCTTCTGATAGCATGAGATGTGATATCTCAATGCCTCTAATACCAAACCTGAGATCCTACCTCTAACATGAAATGTCATATCCACCTCCTTCCCATTCCAAACCTGAGACCCTTCCTATAACATGAGATGTGATATCCAACTCCTTCCCATTCCAAACCTGAGACCCTTCCGATAGCATGAGATGTGATATCTCAATGCTTCAAAAACCAAACATGAGAACCATCCTATAACATGAGATGTGAAATCCAAATCCTTCCCTTCCCAAACCTGAGACTCTTCCTATAGCATGAGATGTGATATCTCAATGCTTCTACCAAACCTGAAACCCTTCCTATAGCATGAGATGTGATATCACAATGCTTCTAATACCAAACCTGAGACCCTTCCCATAGCATGAGATGTGATATCCAACTCCTTCCCATTCCAATCCTGAGACCCTTCCTATAGCATGAGATGTTATATCTCAATGTTTCTAATACCAAACCTGAGATCCTACCTCTAACATGAAATGTCATATCCACCTCCTTCCCATTCCAAACCTGAGACCCTTCCTATAACATGAGATGTGATATCCAACTCCTTCCCATTCCAAACCTGAGACACTTCCGATAGCATGAGATGTGATATCTCAATGCTTCAAAAACCAAACATGAGAACCATCCTATAACATGAGATGTGAAATCCAAATCCTTCCCTTCCCAAACCTGAGACTCTTCCTATAGCATGAGATGTGATATCTCAATGCTTCTACCAAACCTGAAACCCTTCCTATAGCATGAGATGTGATATCACAATGCTTCTAATACCAAACCTGAGACCCTTCCCATAGCATGAGATGTGATATCCAACTCCTTCCCATTCCAATCCTGAGACCCTTCCTATAGCATGAGATGTTATATCTCAATGTTTCTAATACCAAACCTGAGATCCTTCCTATAACATGAGATGTGATATCCAACTCCTTCCCATTCCAATCCCGAGACCCTTCCTATAGCATGAGATGTGATATCTCAATGCTTCTAATACCAAACCTAAGGGCCTTCCTATAACATGAGATGTGATATCCAAATCCTTCCCATTCCAAACCTGAGACCCTCCCTTTAGCATGAGATGTGATATCCAACTCCTTCCCATTCCAATCCTGATACCCTTCTGATAGCATGAGATGTGATATCTCAATGCCTCTAATACCAAACCTGAGATCCTACCTCTAACATGAAATGTGATATCCAACTCCTTCCTTTTCCAAACCTGAGACCCTTCCTACAGCATGAGATGTGTTAAGACGGATTTCTGAACTCTGTCCTGGTGGCGCAGAAGTTCAGAAGGCCAACCTAATTACTTGGAACAGGGTAACCTCTGGACGAGCCAGACCAATCAAGGTAGCGATCGCGGCGGTCAAGACTAGGTCTCAAGAGGGGTGAGGGTGACTGAAAGCCCGCAATGAGCACACAAAGCAAGAGCGCTTACAAACTACTCCAAACAGTTGTTATATCAAAAATAGATACACATTTATTTTAAGGCCTTTAAAATAATGACCGTAGCGAGAAAATCACAATATCACAATATTAAACCAACACATACCATATCAACATAATATATATACAAATACACAGTCGCAAGCGTTTAAAGCACGAAATATGTAGTCCACCTGAAAGGAAAACAGGCAGTGCGATAACGCTTTAGACTCAGTTCGCCTTCAGAGGCACCTAACTAGATGGAAGTCCGAGCCCTGCGAAGAGTGGAGCCTTGTGCTCAAAGTACCTGCCACGCCGGTGCCAACGGGCAAAAGGGGAAGCTCTTCGGAGGAAGTCAGGCAGTTTGGGTTAGTGCACAGCAGAAGGAGAACAGGTTCCGCAACTCAAGCGCAGCCTCCACAGCGGGCAGAAGCAGAGCGCGAGTACGGCCAAAAGGGTGCTGTTTTTACACAGCAGGGAAAGCAATGGGATACTGCAGGAGGGCGACCAGATCCTAGCTAAACTACTCACCGGTCCCCGAAGCAAGCAGACCCAGGCTTCTCCACGTTAGTTTCAGCAGCTGGCAGGTTCAGAAGAGCAGGGAACGCCTCGAAGTCGTGTAGAGCAAAAAGACGTCCCAATCGACGAAACCAGCACAGTTTGTTGCCGCAGCAGGACAACGGAGCGGCCGTGTGTATTCAAGCCAAATGTACACTCCTCCCTTCAGACTTGGGAACGCCAAGTGTACGAAGCGTGGGAGAGTGACAAGGACTCGAAATACAACACAACCTGGCGGCAGTTACAGAGCAGGACTCCCTTGTAAGCTGGTCAGTCAACTGGATGGCCCAGAGACACTTCCGAAGGCTTACTTGGAGGGGGTGATGAAGTCGCCGGGAATAGCTGTTCCTGCTATTCCAAAGGTCGAAGCACCAGTACAGACACTTCTGGTTCGATCCAAGGAGGAAAGGGTTTCACAGGACGACAGCAGTGCAAAGGAGGATTCCTTCAGCGGGTCACCAGCAATTCCTCGGTCCAGCCTCTTGGTTGCAGGATACTTGGCTCCTGTATTCCTTCGTTCGTGAGAACTCAGGAGATCGACATGGTAGTGGTGTTTCCAGCTCCCTCTTATCCACGGTTCCCTTCGCGCCAAAACGGAGGGGAGCCAATGGGAGATCCGCACATCAACACACATACCATACGTGGACCAATCACGGACCACGGTGGTCCCAGGCATTCACACCACCCCAGACTCTCTGGCACCCAGGATGTGTATTGGGACCAGACATCCCAGCCCACACACTGGAGGCACACAAACGACATGTAGAAGCCTGCGAAAGCAACCACGTTTCGCGGGAAAGTACATGCCCAAATAAGGAAGGCCCCGGGTCGCCCGACCTGGGGAAGGTGAAGGGAGCAAGACGGTCAGTGGACAGGACAAAGGAGCCTTGTGGACTGGCCATTTGGGAGCCAGGCCACCATTTTGGGTTCAGTGCGAAAAACGTGCTCAGAACGCCAAAAGGAGCTCAAAATAAACAAAACGATCGCTGCCACCATTCCAGTCCCTGAATGACTTGCACCGATCAAATACCATCCTAAAAGAGTATCTAGGGCCCGTAGAAGGCTAGAGACCCAAGAGAGCTGTAACTTAGCTTACAGTGCCCTCTTGTGTCATGTTGCACTAAAGCCGCAACATGATAAACGAAACTACGGGAAACAGCGTTCCCCGGTACTGAATGTCTTAAGGGCATGTCAGTTTCCCCGTAAGAAAAGGAGCGAAAGCCCAGAGAAGTGCGGCAGAAGGCTGTACTTCTCTGGCAAAGTCAAGAACAAGGTTAAAAACAATAGCAAAAAGTTTAGGGGTTGCTACATGGAAGGAAAATTCCCTACAATTACGAAATCTTTCCTAACACTCGCCCCTCCCAGACTATGGACAGGGGGAACTAATCCACCCCTGGATGAGTCTCTTGTTCAGGTCGGTTAAACATTCTGGACAACCCATCAGCATTGCTATGTTGGACACCTGGCCTATGCTCAATAGTGAAGTCGAAGCCTTGTAGACTTATGGACCACCTAAGCAACTTTGGATTCTCCCCCTTCATGTTCATTAGCCACTTTAACGGCTTATGGTCAGTCTGCACAGTGAAGTGGGTCCCATAGAGGTAGGGCCTCAGCTTCCTTAGGGCCCACACAACAGAGAAACATTCTTTCTCTACCGTGGACCATCTGAGCTCTCTGTCCTTAAGCTGACGACTAATAAAACCGATAGGGTGTTCCTTACCCTTCTCATGTACTTGTGATAGTACAGCTCCTATCCCAGTGTCAGAGGCATCCGTCTGCACGATAAAAGGTCTTTGATAATCAGGGGCCCTGAGCACAGGGGCCTGGCACAAGGAGTCTTTTAAGCCATTGAAGGCCTTCTCACACTCGTCAGTCCAAGTTGCCTTCTTGGGTTTCTTCGGAGTTGTGAGGGCAGTCAGAGGAGCAGCTATGGTGCCATAGTCTGCCACAAAATTGCGATAATAACCCGTGAGTCCTAAGAAGGCTCTCACTTGGGTTTGCGTAGTGGGGGTAGGCCAGTCTTGTACTGCTTGTACTTTACTGGGTAGAGGCTGTATCCTCCCTCCACCTACTTCATGTCCAAGGTAAACCACTGAGCCTTGTCCAATCTGGCATTTACTAGCCTTTATGGTCAAGTGGGCTTTCTGAAGGGCCTGGAGCACAATCCTGAGGTGTTTCACATGGTCTTCCCAGGTGGCACTGAAAACTGCTATATCGTCTAGATATGCAAGACAGAATTCGTCCAACCCATTCAACACATGATTCACAAGCCTCTGGAAAGTGGCAGGTGCATTCTTCAACCCGAACGGCATTACCCGGAATTGGTAAAGGCCGTCTGGAGTAGAAAATGCTGTCTTCTCCTTGGCATGTTCTGCTAAAGCTATTTGCCAATAGCCAGCAGTGAGGTCAAACGTGCTGAGGTACTTGGAGGCACCCAACGTATCCACCAGCTCATCTGTTCGAGGCAAGGGGTGTGCATCTGTCTTGGTGACAGCATTCAGAGCCCTGTAATCCACGCAGAACCTCAATTCAGAAGTGCCTGCTTTTGGAACCAAAACCACAGGACTGGACCAAGGACTACTAGAGGGTTCAATCACCCCAAGGTCTAACATCTTGTTGACCTCGGTCTTAATATAAGACCGTACTTTATCTGACATCCTGTATCCCCTACTTTTGGTAGGTACACTGTCTCCTGTGTCAATGTTATGTTTGCACCAAGGTGTCAAACCAGGGGACTGTGAAAACAGGGGGGAAAACTGCCTAAGCAAACTTTTCACCTCAGCCTGCTGATCAGAAGTCAGGTGAGGGGCCACTCGGACACCCTCAACGGAGCCATCTGAAGGACCGCTTTGGAACAGGTCGGGGAGAGGTTCTGACTCCTCTTCCTCAACATCTGAAGCCAGTAGCAGTGCTGCGATTTCGACTCTTGGGACGAAAGCCTTCAGCCTATTCACGTGAAACACTTTTGGAGCCTGTCCAGGCCTTCCAAGGTCCACTAAATAGTTCACCTCACCCAGGGGCTCCACCACTTTGTAAGGGCCTGACCATTTGTCCTGTAAAGCGCGAGGCCTTATTGGATTCATGATCAGGACGTGCTGACCAGGTGTAAAGTTGATGAGGGAAGCTTTCTGGTCGTACCAATGTTTCACCAGCGCTTGCCCTGCCTTCAATTTATCACTAGCCAAGCCCATCAGAAGTACCATCCGTTTTCTGAGCCCTAGCACATAATCAACTACATTGGTAGTAACAGGGGGAGTGGGCATCTCCCATCCCTCTTTGACGATGGCTAAGGGTCCCCGTACGGGATGACTGAACAGAAGTTCGAAGGGGCTGAAGCCAACACCCTCCTGTGGTACCTCTCGGTAGGCAAACAGTAGGCATGGTAAAAGAAGATCCCATTTTCTTCTCTGGGGCTCCTCCAGAGCCCCAATCATGCTTTTTAACCTTCTGTTGAAACGTTCCACCAGACCATTGGTCTGGGGGTGGTATACAGAAGAGAACTTGTAGGTGACCCCACATTCTTTCCACATAGCCTGCATATACTTCGACATAAAGTTGCTGCCACGATCTGACACAACTTCTTTAGGGAAGCCAACCCTAGTAAATATGCCGAGTAAAGCTTTTGCAACTGACTTGGCAGTTACAGTTTTCAATGGGATGGCCTCAGGATACCTGGTTGCATGGTCGACCAGCACCAGGATAAACCTATTGCCCGAGGATGTTTGCGGGTCAAGGGGACCAACGATGTCGATCCCTACCCTTTCAAATGGTACCCCCACAACTGGGAGCGGTACCAACGGAGCTTGGATTGTCGCGCCAACCTTACCAGACAACTGGCAGGAGGCACAACTCCTGCAGTGACTTTCTACTTGCACCCCCATCTTGGGCCAGTAGAAGTGCATGGATAACCTTTGCTTGGTCCTCTTCATACCAAGGTGACCAGCAAGGGGAACTTCATGCGCCAACTGCAGGAGGAAGGGCCTAACAGCAAGGGGAACCACCAACCTCCTATGGTCTCCTTCTGTAGACTCTGTGGGCTCACTATACAGGAGTCCACCTTCCCAATAAATCCTATGCTTCCCAGGAGGCTCACCCTCAAGCTGGGAGCAGGCCTGTCTCCTTAGGCCTTCCAGAGATGGGCACTCACGTTGGCCTTTACTGAATTCGTCCCTATTAGGACCTCCTTCAACTGACAAGTCTTTTAGTTCAGGATGATCGTTGGGGTCGAAAACTTCAGGCATCGCCACCTCCTCGTCAGGCCCGGGCGATTGACCAACTTCCTCCACCGCAGTGGTAGGCGAGCTCGGGGGAATATTCTCTTTCCCTCGTCTTGACTTGTAGACTCCCTTCGCCTTGGGTTACCCCTTCGGCTGGGGCGGCGTATTGGACTTGGCCAATGCTGCCCGTGCTTGAGACCGTGTGTAGGGTCTTTCGGCAGTGTCTCCTACGAGCCCTAAAGCTCTGAGATCATTACCCAGCAAGACCTTTCCCGGGACGTTTCTCTGAATGCTCACTGGAATCCTGACTGCTGTACCATTTAAAGTAAGATTTATAGGGATCACGGGAAACATACGGAGGGGGCCGTCAGCAAACTTAGTGGGCATCAGAGTAGCTCTGGCAACTTCCTCTGAGTCTACCAAGGTAGAATCCACTACTGTTCGACTGCACCCACTATCCCTAAGAGCTGGAGTATCCACTCCATTGATCAGCACGCTGTCTTTAAAGTAGTGCTTGGTATTATCCGGAATCCTAGCATAAGCCTCTGCGACTTTAGGCTCCCAGGAACCCAGGGACACTAAAACTACCTCAGCCTCTATCCCGCTGGGAAATGAGTCTGAGGAGAAGGATGCTCCTGTAATCTCTTCTTCCTCGTAGGAGGAGAAGGCCAGATTAGCGGAGTGGACCCCCAAAGGTCTAACCTTACACCGGGGATCCCCCTTCACATGGTCAGTTGCTCCACAAGAAAAACAAGCCCCAGTGGGTCTGTTTACGTAGGGAGGCTTATTGTAACCAGAGTTCTGTTTCGGAGGCGAACCTCCACTACCCTGTGAGTTCTCTTGTGTCTTACCCTTGTTTTTCTTTTTGTGGCCCTTATGGGAAGAAGATTTAGCAGATTCCCCACCCTCCATATCTTTGGACTTTTCCCTTCCTCCTGCTTACCAGGATTTTTGTCCTTATGGGACACTCGATGTGACACCCATAAGTCTGCTGCAATGGCCAGCTTCTTAGGATCTATCTCCTTCGAATCGGCCAAATGCTGCTTAAGCTCCGGGGAAGAAGAAGCAAAAATGTGTTCCAGCATGACCAGATTGATCATGCCTTCGAAGGTAGAAGCCTTATAACCTTCGACCCAGCCAGTTAAGTTTTTCAAAGATTCAGCGACATAAGATACCCAAGTACCACCTTCCTTTTTCTTATACTCTCGAAAACGCTTTAAATATTGGGCCGGAGTCTTCCCAAACTTTAAAATGAGAGTTTGCTTTAACTTGCGAAATCAGCCCGCTCAGCCTTCGACATTTCCATAATGGCACTGCAGCCAGAATGGGGCAGTCTACTGAGCAACCAAGCAATCTTATCAGCATTGTCAACTTCTTGAACCTCACATGCATACTCAAACGCATTCAGCCAGTCCATAATGTCATTCCTTTCTTCATACACACTGAGCAGATCTTTCGGAAACCGTGGATGAGAGGAAGCCCCAGAGCCATGTCCAGGACCCTTGGACCCATTTGCAACCTGAAGCTTGGCCAGTTCCAACTGGTGATCCCTGTCTTTCTGTTTTTCTGCCTGTTCGATTTTTAGTTTGGCTATGCTGAATTCAAGCTCCTGCTGCCTAAACCGCAGCTCTTGCTTCTTGAATTCAAGCATAGCCTCCCCATCAACACTGGCAGAGGAAACATTAGACATCACATCCTCCCTGTCCTCGTGGTCGCGATGGATCAGTGCAGCGGCAGAACCGTCGGTTCTACCAGTGAGAGCAGCCCCACCACCTTCTGCACTGTCCTCGGAAGTTATAGCGTCAAGCTGCGCTTCTTGCCACGCCACGATTCTCTGGATCATTTCCAATTTAGTGCCTTGAGAGGAAACACCTCTCTCCGCACACATCTTCTTCAATGTTTCTGATTTGGAAGCATTTAAAGTTAACAAGGTATTTGCTTCCATACTGTTTGATAGGACTATGGCCTTTTTAAAGTTATATTACAACAATTCACTACGTGTACTGTTTGGAATAACCTGAAATGCCTTAGTTCGAGCGCAACACTGGATACCTTCAGTCGTATCCCACCGCTGTACACCAATTTGTTAAGACGGATTTCTGAACTCTGTCCTGGTGGCGCAGAAGTTCAGAAGGCCAACCTAATTACTTGGAACAGGGTAACCTCTGGACGAGCCAGACCAATCAAGGTAGCGATCGCGGCGGTCAAGACTAGGTCTCAAGAGGGGTGAGGGTGACTGAAAGCCCGCAATGAGCACACAAAGCAAGAGCGCTTACAAACTACTCCAAACAGTTGTTATATCAAAAATAGATACACATTTATTTTAAGGCCTTTAAAATAATGACCGTAGCGAGAAAATCACAATATCACAATATTAAACCAACACATACCATATCAACACAATATATATACAAATACACAGTCGCAAGCGTTTAAAGCACGAAATATGTAGTCCACCTGAAAGGAAAGGAAAACAGGCAGTGCGATAACGCTTTAGACTCAGTTCGCCTTCAGAGGCACCTAACTAGATGGAAGTCCGAGCCCTGCGAAGAGTGGAGCCTTGTGCTCAAAGTACCTGCCACGCCGGTGCCAACGGGCAAAAGGGGAAGCTCTTCGGAGGAAGTCAGGCAGTTCGGGTTAGTGCACAGCAGAAGGAGAACAGGTTCCGCAACTCAAGCGCAGCCTCCACAGCGGGCAGAAGCAGAGCGAGAGTACGGCCAAAAGGGTGCTGTTTTTACACAGCAGGGAAAGCAATGGGATACTGCAGGAGGGCGACCAGATCCTAGCTAAACTACTCACCGGTCCCCGAAGCAAGCAGACCCAGGCTTCTCCACGTTAGTTTCAGCAGCTGGCAGGTTCAGAAGAGCAGGGAACGCCTCAAAGTCGTGTAGAGCAAAAAGACGTCCCAATCGACGAAACCAGCACAGTTTGTTGCCGCAGCAGGACAATGGAGCGGCCGTGTGTATTCAAGCCAAATGTACACTCCTCCCTTCAGACTTGGGAACGCCAAGTGTACGAAGCGTGGGAGAGTGACAAGGACTCGAAATACAACACAACCTGGCGGCAGTTACAGAGCAGGACTCCCTTGTAAGCTGGTCAGTCAACTGGATGGCCCAGAGACACTTCCGAAGGCTTACTTGGCAGGAGATGATGAAGTCGCCGGGAATAGCTGTTCCTGCTATTCCAAAGGTCGAAGCACCAGTACAGGCCTTCTGGTTCGATCCAAGGAGGAAAGGGTTTCACAGGACGACAGCAGTGCAAAGGAGGATTCCTTCAGCGGGTCACCAGCGATTCCTCGGTCCAGCCTCTTGGTTGCAGGATACTTGGCTCCTGTATTCCTTCGTTCGTGAGAACTCAGGAGATCGACATGGTAGTGGTGTTTCCAGCTCCCTCTTATCCACGGTTCCCTTCGCGCCAAAACGGAGGGGAGCCAATGGGAGATCCGCACATCAACACACATACCATACGTGGACCAATCACGGACCACGGTGGTCCCAGGCATTCACACCACCCCAGACTCTCTGGCACCCAGTATGTGTATTGGGACCAGACATCCCAGCCCACACCCTGGAGGCACACAAACGACATGTAGAAGCCCGCGAAAGCAACCACGTTTCGCGGGAAAGTACATGCCCAAATAAGGAAGGCCCCGGGTCGCCCGACCTGGGGAAGGTGAAGGGAGCAAGACGGTCAGTGGACAGGACAAAGGAGCCTCGTGGACTGGCCATTTTGGGAGCCAGGCCACCATTTTGGGTTCAGTGCGAAAAACGTGCTCAGAACGCCAAAAGGAGCTCAAAATAAACAAAACGATCGCTGCCACCATTCCAGTCCCTGAATGACTTGCACCGATCAAATACCATCCTAAAAGAGTATCTAGGGCCCGTAGAAGGCTAGAGACCCAAGAGAGCTGTAACTTAGCTTACAGTGCCCTCTTGTGTCATGTTGCACTAAAGCCGCAACATGATAAACGAAACTACGGGAAACAGCGTTCCCCGGTACTGACTGTCTTAAGGGCATGTCAGTTTCCCCGTAAGAAAAGGAGCGAAAGCCCAGAGAAGTGCGGCAGAAGGCTGTACTTCTCTGGCAAAGTCAAGAACAAGGTTAAAAACAATAGCAAAAAGTTTAGGGGTTGCCACATGGAAGGAAAATTCCCTACAATTACGAAATCTTTCCTAACAAGATGTGATATCCAAGTCCTTCCCATTCCAATCCTGAGACCCTTCCTATAACATGAGATGTGATATCCAACTCCTTCTATTCCAACCTGAGACCCTTCCTATAGCATGAGATGGGATATCCAACTCCTTCCAAATCCAATCCTGATACCCTTCCGATAGCATGAGATGTGATATCCCAATGCTTCTACAAAACCTGACACCCATACCATGGCATGAGATGTGATATCAAACTCCCGTCCTATACCATGAGACTTGATATCTCAATGCTTCTAATACCAAACCTGAGACCGGTCCAATAACATGAGATGTGATATCCAAATCCTTCCCCTTCCAAACCTTAGACCCTTCCTTTATCATGAGATGTGATATCCAAGTCCTTTCCATTCCATTCCTGAGACCCTTCCTATAGCATGAGATGTGATATCCAAGTCCTTCCCATTCCAATCCTGAGACCCTTCCTATAGCATGAGATGTGATATCTCAATGCTTCTAATACCAAACCTGAGACCCTTCCTATAACATGAGATGTGATATCCAAGTCCTTCCCATTCCAATCCTGAGACCCTTCCTATAGCATGAGATGTGATATCTCAATGCTTCTAATACCAAACCTGAGACCCTTCCTATAACATGAATTGTGATGTCCAAATCCTTCCCATTCCAATCCTGAGACCCTTCCGATAGCAGAGATGTGATATCTCAATGCTTATACCAAACCTAAGACCCTTCCGATAGCATGAGATGTGATATCTCAATGCTTCTAATACCAAACCTGAGATCCTTCCAATAACATGAGATATGATGTCCAAATCCCTCCCCTTCCAAACCTTAGACCATCCCTTTAGCATGAGATTTGATATCCAACTCCTTCCCATTCCAATCCTGAGACCCTTCTGATGGCATGAGATGTGATATCTCAATGCCTCTAAAACCAAACCTGAGATCCTACCTCTAACATGAAATGTGATATCCAACTCCTTCCCCTTCCAACCCTGAGAGCCTTCGTATAGAATGAGATGTGATATCCAAGTCCTTCCCATTCCAATCCTGAGACCCTTCCTATAACATGAGATGTGATATCCAACTCCTTCCCATTCCAATCATGAGACCCTTCCTATAGCTTGAGATGTGATATCCAACTCCTTCTCATTCCAATTCTGAGACCCGTCCTATACCATGAGACTTGATATCTCAATGCTTCAAATACCAAACCTGAGACCGGTCCTATAACATGAGATGTGATACCCAAATCCGTCCCCTTCCAAACCTTAGACCCTTCCTATAGCATGAGATGTGATATCTCATTGCTTCTAATACCAAACCTGAGACCCTTCCTATAACGAGATGGGATATCCAACTCCTTCCCATTCCAATCCTGAGACCCTTCAGATAGCAGAGATGTGATATCCAACTCCTTCCCATTCCAAACCTGAGACCCTTCCGATAGCATGAGATGTGATATCTCAATGCTTCTAAAACCAAACATGAGAACCATCCTATAACATGAGATGTGAAATCCAAATCCTTCCCTTTCCAAACCTGAGACCCTTCCTATAGCTTGAGATGAAATATCAAACTCCTTCCCATTCCAATCCTGAGATAGCTTGAGATGTGATATCCAACTCCATCCGATTCCAATCCTGAGACCCTTCCGATAGCATGAGATGTGATAGCTCAATGCTTCTAATATCAAAACTGAGACCCTCCCTATAGTATGAGATGTGAATTCTAAGTCCTCCCCATTCCTATCCTGAGACCCTTCCGATAGCAGAGATGTGATATCTCAATGCTTATACCAAACCTGATGACCCTTCCTATGGCATTAGATGTGATATCCAACTCCTTCCCATTCCAATCCTGAGTTCCTTCCTATAGCATGAGATGTGATATCTCAATGCTTCTATCAAACCTGATACCCTTCCTTTAGCATGAGATGTGATATTCAACTCCTTCCCATTCCAATCCTGAGACCCTTCGTATAACATGAAACGTGATATCCAACTCCTTCCCATTCCAATCCTGAGACTCCTCCTATAGCATGAGATGTGATATCTCAATGCTTCTAATACCAGACCTGGGACCGGTCCTATAACATGAGATATGATATCCAATTCCTTCCCATTCCAATCCTGAGACCCTTCCTATAACGAGATGTGATATCCAACTCCTTCCCATTCCAATTCTGAGACCCTTCCTATACCATGAGACTTGATATCTCAATGCTTCTAATACCAAACCTGAGACCTGTCCTATAACATGAGATGTGATATCCAAATCCTTCCCCTTCCAAACCTTAGACCCTTCCTTTATCATGAGATGTGATATCCAACTCCTTCCCATTCCAATCCTGAGACCCTTCCGATATCATGAGATGTGATATCTCAATGCTTCTAATATCAAACTCGAGACCCTCCCTATAGCATGAGATGTGATATCCAAGTCCTTCCCATTCCAATCCTGAGACCCTTCCTACAGCATGAGATGTGATGTCTCAATGCTTCTAATACCAAACCTGAGACCTTTCCTATAACATGAGATGGGAATATCCAACTCCTTCCCATTATAATCCTGAGACCCTTCCGATAGCAAACATGTGATATCTCAATGCTTATACCAAACCTGAGATCCTTCCTATAACATGGGATGTGATATCCAACTCCTTCCCATTCCAATCCTGAGACACTTCCTATAGCATGAGATGTGATATCTCACTGCTTATACCAAACCTGAGACCCTTCCTATAGCATGAGATGTGATATCCAAGTCCTTCCCATTCCAATCCTGAGACACTTCCTATAGCATGAGATGTGATATCTCAATGCTTCTAATACCAAACCTGAGACCCTTCCTATGGCATGAGATGTCATATACAGATCCTTCCCATTCCAATCCTGAGACCCTTCCTATAGCATGAGATGTGATATCTCAATGCTTATACCAAACCTAAAACCCTTCCTATAGCATGAGATGTGATATCCAACTCCTTCCCATTCCAATCCTGAGACCCTTCCTATAGCATGAGATGTGATATCCAATGGCTCTAATATCAAACCTGAGATCCTTCCTCTAACATTAAATGTGATATCCAACTCCTTCCCTTTCCAAACCTGAGAGCCTACCTATAGCATGAGATGTGATATCCAAGTCCTTCCATTCCAATCCTTAGACCCTTCCTACAGCATGCAATATGATATCTCAATGATTCTAATAACAAACCTGAGACCCGTCCTATAACATGAGATATGATATCCAACTCCTTCCCATTCCAATCCTGAGACACTTCCGATAGCAGAGATGTGATATCTCAATGCTTCTAATACCAAACCTGAGACCAGTCCTATAACATGAGATGGGATATCCAACTCCTTCCCGTTCCAAACCTGAGACCCTTCCTATAGCATGAGATGTGATATCCAACTCCTTCCCATCCCAATCCTGAGACACTTCCGATTGCAGAGATTTGATATCTCAATGCTTATACCAAACCTGAGACTCTTCCTATAACATGAGATGTGATATCCAACTCCTTCCCGTTCCAAACCTGAGACCCTTCCTATAGCATGAGATGTGATATCCAACTCCTTCCCATTCCAATCCTGAGACCCTTATGATAGCATGAGATGTGATATCTCAATGCCTCTAATACCAAATCTGAGATTCTTCCGATAGCATGAGATGTGATATCTCAATGCTTCTTATACCAAACCTGAGATCCTTCCTATAACATGAGATGTGATATCCAAATCCTTCCCCTTCCAAACCTGAGACCCTCCCTTTAGCATGAGATGTGATATCCAACTCCTTCCCATTCCAACCTGAGACCCTTCCTATAGCATGAGATGGGATATCCAACTCCTTGGAATTCCAATCCTGATACCCTTCCGATAGCATGAGATTTGATATCCCAATGCTTATACCAAACCTGAGACCCATACTATGGCATGAGATGTGATATCAAACTCCTTCCCATTCCAATCCTGAGACCCTTCCTATAGCTTGAGATGTGATATCCAACTCCTTCCCATTCCAATTCTGAGACCCTTCCTATACCATGAGACTTGATATCTCAATGCTTCTAATACCAAACGTGAGACCCGTCCTATAACATGAGATGTGATATCCAAATCCTTCCCCTTCCAAACCTTAGACCCTTCCTTTATCATGAGATGTGATATCCAACTCCTTCCCATTCCAATCCTGAGACCCTTCCGATATCATGAGATGTATTATCTCAATGCTTCTAATATCAAACTCGAGACCCTCCCTATAGCATGAGATGTGATATCCAAGTCCTTCCCATTCCAATCCTGAGACCCTTCCTATAGCATGAGATGTGATGTCTCAATGCTTCTAATACCAAACCTGAGACCCTTCCTATAACATGATATGGGAATATCCAACTCCTTCCCATTCCAATCCTGAGACCCTTCCGATAGCAAACATGTGATATCTCAATGCTTATACCAAACCTGAGATCCTTCCTATAACATGAGATGTGATATCCAACTCCTTCCCATTCCAATCCTGAGACACTTCCTATAGCATGAGATGTGATATCTCACTGCTTATACCAAACCTGAGACCCTTCCTATAGCATGAGATGTGATATCCAACTCCTTCCCATTCCAATCCTGAGACCCTTCCTATAGCATGAGATGTGATATCTCAATGCTTCTAATATCAAACTTGAGACCCTCCCTATAGCATGAGATGTGATATCCAAGTCCTTCCCATTCCAATCTTGAGACACTTCCTATAGCATGAGATGTGATATCTCAATGCTTCTAATACCAAACCTGAGACTCTTCCTATAACATGAGATGGGATATCCAACTCCTTCCCATTGCAATCCTGAGACCCTTCCGATAGCAGAGATGTGATATCTCAATGCTTATACCAAACCTGAGACCCTTCCTACGGCATGAGATGTCATATACAACTCCTTCCCATTCCAATCCTGAGACCCTTCCTATTGCATGAGATGTGATATCTCAATGCTTATACCAAACCTGAGACCCTTCCTATAGCATGAGATGTGATATCCAACTCCTTCCCATTCCAATCCTGAGACCCTTCCTATAGCATGAGATGTGATGTCTCAATGCTTCTAATACCAAACCTGAGATCCTTCCTATAACATGAGATGTGAAATCCAACTCCTTCCATTCCAATCCTGAGACCCTTCCTATAGCATGAGATGTGATATCTCAATGCTTATACTAAACCTGAGACCCTTCCTTTAGCATGAGATGTGATATCCAACTCCTTCCCATTCCAATCCTGAGACCCTTCCTATAGCATGAGATGTGATATCTCAATGCCTCTAATACCAAACCTGAGATCCTTCCTCTAACATGAAATGTGATATCCAACTCCTTCCCTTTCCAAACCTGAGAGCCTATCCATAGCATGAGATGTGATATCCAAGTCCTTCCCATTCCAATCCTTAGACCCTTCCTACAGCATGCAATAACACTACTCACTTCAGACCTGGGAACGCCAAGTGTACGAATCATGTGAGAGTGACAAGGACTCGATATACTACACAACCTGGCGGCGGTTACAGAGCAAGACTCCTGTGTAGGCTGGTCAGTCTGCTGGATGGCCCAGAGACGCTTCCGAAGGCTTACTAGCAGGAGATGGTGAAAATGCCGAGAATAGCTGTCCCCGCTATTCCAAGGGTCGAAGTACCAGTACAGGCCTTCTGGTTCGATCAAAGGTGAAAAGGGTTTCACAAGGCGACAGCAGTGCAGAGGAGCAGTCCTTCAGCGGGTCACCAGCGATTCCTCGGTTCAGCCTCTTGGTTGCAGGATACTTGGCTCCTGTATTCCTTCGTTCGTGAGAACTCAGGAGATCGACATGGTAGTGGTGTTTCCAGCCCCCTCTTATCCACGGTTCCCTTCGCGCCAAAACGGAGGGGACCCAATGGGAGATCCGCTCATCAACACTCACACCATTCGTGGACCTATCACGGACCACGGTGGTCCCAGGCATTCACACCACCCTAGACTCTCTGGCACCCAGGATGTGTATTGGGACCAGACATCCCAGCCCACATCCTGGAGGCACACACAAGACATGTAGAAGCCTGCGAAAGCATCTGTGTTTCGCGGGAAAGCACATGCCCAAATAAGGAAGGCCCCAGGTCGGCTCGACCTGGGGAAGGTGAAGGGAGCAAGACGGTCAGCGGACAGGACAAAGGAGCCTCGTGGTCTGGCCATTTTGGGATCTAGGCCACCATTTTGGGTTAAGCGCGAGAAACGCGCTTAGCACGCCAAAAGGATCTCAAAACACAAGAAACGATCGCTGCCACCATTCCCGTCCGTGAATCACTTGCACCGATCAGTTACAATCATGAAAGAGTATCTAGGGCCTGTAGAAGGCTAGAGACCCAAGAGAGCAGTAACTTAGCTTACAGTGCCCTCTTGTGTCATGTTGCACGAAAGCTGCAACATGATACAAGAAACTACGGAAACCAGCGTTTCCTGGTACTGACTGTCTTAAGGGCATGACAGTTTCCCCTTAAGAAAGGAGCGAAATCCCAGAGGAGTGCGGCAGAAGGCTGCACTTCTCGGGCAAAGTCGAGAACAAGGTGAAAAACAACAGCAAAAAGTTTAGGGGTTGCCACATGGAAGGAAAATTACCTACAATTACGAAATCTTTCCTAACACTCGCCCCTCCCAGACTATGGACAGGGGGAACTAATCCACCCCTGGATGAGTCTCTTGTTCAGGTCGGTTAAACATTCTCCACAACCCATCAGCATTGCTATGTTGGACACCTGGCCTATGCTCAATAGTGAAGTCGAAGCCTTGTAGACTTATGGACCACCTAAGCAACTTTGGATTCTCCCCCTTCATGTTTATTAGCCACTTTAAGGGCTTATGGTCAGTTTGCACAGTGAAGTGGGTCCCATAGAGGTAGGGCCTCAGCTTCCTTAGGGCCCACACAACAGAGAAACATTCTTTCTCTACCGTGGACCATCTGAGCTCTCTGTCCTTAAACTGGCGACTAATAAAACCAATAGGGTGTTCCTTACCCTTCTCATCTACTTGCGATAGTACAGCTCCTATCCCAGTGTCAGAGGCGTCCGTCTGCACGATAAAAGGTCTTTGATAATCAGGGGCCCTGAGGACAGGGGCCTGGCACAAGGAGTCTTTTAAGCCATTGAAGGCCTTCTCACACTCGTCGGTCCAAGTTACCTTCTTGGGTTTCTTCAGAGTTGTGAGGGCAGTCAGAGGGGCAGCTATGGTGCCATAGTCTGCCACAAAATTGCGGTAATACCCCGTGAGTCCTAAGAAGGCTCTCACTTGGGTTTGTGTAGTGGGGGTAGGCCAGTCTTGTACTGCTTGTACTTTACTGGGTAGAGGCTGTATCCTCCCTCCACCTACTTCATGTCCAAGGTAAAACACTGAGCCTTGTCCAATCTGGCATTTACTAGCCTTTATGGTCAAGTGTGCTTTCTGAAGAGCCTGGAGCACAATCCCGAGGTGTTTCACATGGTCAGGTGGCACTGAAAACTGCTATATCGTCCAGATATGCAAGACAGAATTCGTCCAACCCATTCAAAACATGATGCACAAGCCTCTGGAAAGTGGCAGGTGCATTCTTCAACCCGAGCGGCATTACCCGGAATTGGTAAAGGCCGTCTGGAGTAGAAAAAGCTGTCTTCTCCTTGGCATGTTCTGCTAAAGCTATTTGCCAATAGCCAGCAGTGAGGTCAAACGTGCTGAGGTACTTGGAGGCACCCAAAGTATCCACCAGCTCATCTGTTCGAGGCAAGGGGTGTGCATCTGTCTTGGTGACAGCATTCAGAGCCCTGTAATCCACACAGAACCTCAATTCAGAAGTGCCTGCCTTTGGAACGAAAACCACAGGGCTGGACCAAGGACTACTAGAGGGTTCAATCACCCCAAGGTCTAACATCTTGTTGACCTCGGTCTTAATATAAGACCGTACTTTGTCTGACATCCTGTATCCCCTACTTTTGGTAGGTACACTGTCTCCTGTGTCTATGTTATGTTTGCACCAAGGTGTCAAACCAGGCGACTGTGAAAACGGGGGAAAACTGCCTAAGCAAACTTTTCACCTCAGCCTGCTGATCAGAAGTCAGGTGAGGGGCCACTCGGACACCCTCAAAGGAGATATCTGAAGGACCGCTTTGGAACAGGTCGGGGAGAGGTTCAGACTCCTCTTCCTCAACATCTGAAGCCAGTAACAGTGCTGCGATTTCGACTCTTGGGACGAAAGCCTTCAGCCTATTCACGTGAAACACTTTTGGAGCCTGTCCAGGCCTTCCAAGGTCCACTAAATAGTTAACCTCACCCAGGGGCTCCACCACTGTGTAAGGGCCTGACCATTTGTCCTGTAAAGCTCAAGGCCTTATGGGATTCATGATCAGGACTTGCTGACCAGGTGTAAAGTTGATGAGGGAAGCTTTCTGGTCGTACCAATGTTTCACCAGCGCTTGTACTGCCTTCAATTTATCACTAGCCAAGCCCATCAGAAGTACCATCCGTTTTCTGAGCCCTAGCACATAATCAACTACGTTGGTAGTAACAGGGGGAGTGGGCATCTCCCATCCCTCTTTGACTATGGCTAAGGGTCCCCGTACAGGATGACCAAACAGAAGTTTGAAGGGGCTGAAGCCAACACCCTCCTGTGGTACCTCTCGGTAGGCAAACAGTAAGCATGGTAAAAGAAGATCCCATTGTCTTCTCTGAAGCTTCTCCAGAGCCCCAATCATGCTTTTTAACGTTCTGTTGAAACGTTCCACCAGACCATTGGTCTGGGGGTGGTATGCAGAAGAGAACTTGTAGGTGACCCCACATTCTTTCCACATAGCCTGCATATACTTTGACATAAAGTTGCTGCCACGATCTGACACAACTTCTTTAGGGAAGCCAACCCTAGTAAATATGCCAAGTAAAGCTTTTGCAACTGACTTGGCAGTTACAGTTTTCAATGGGATGGCCTCAGGATATCTGGTTGCATGGTCGACCAGTACCAGGATAAACCTATTGCCCGAGGATGTTTGCGGGTCAAGGGGACCAACGATGTCGATCCCTACCCTTTCAAATGGTACCCCCACAACTGGGAGCGGTACCAACGGAGCTTGGATTGTCGAGCCAACCTTACCAGATAACTGGCAGGAGGCACAACTCCTGCAGTGACTTTCTACTTGCACCCCCATCTTGGGCCAGTAGAAGTGCATGGATAACCTTTGCTTGGTCCTCTTAATACCAAGGTGACCAGCAAGGAGCACTTCATGCGCCAACTGCAGGAGGAAGGGCCTAACAGCAAGGGGAACCACCAACCTCCTATGGTCTCCTTCTGTAGACTCTGTGGGCTCACTATACAGGAGTCCACCTTCCCAATAAATCCTATGCGTCCCAGGAGGTTCACCCTCAAGCTGGGAGCAGGCCTGTCTCCTTAGGCCTTCCAGAGATGGGCACTCACGTTGGCCTTTACTGAATTCGTCCCTATCAGGACCTCCTTCAACTAACAAGTCTTTTAGTTCAGGATGGTCGTTGGGGTCAAATACTTCAGGCATCGCCACCTCCTCCTCAGGCCCGGGCGATTGACCAACTTCCTCCACCGCAGTGGTAGGCGAGCTCGGGGGAATATTCTCTTTCCCTCGTCTTGACTTGTTGACTCCTTTCGCCTTGGGTTTCCCCTTCGGCTGGGGCGGCGTATTGGTCTTGGCCAATGCTGCCCGTGCTTGAGACCGTGTGTAGGGTCTTTCGGCAGTGTCTCCTATGAGCCCTAAAGCTCTGAGATCATTACCTAACAAGACCTTTCCCGGGACGTTTCTCTGAATGCTCACTGGAATCCTGACTGCTGTACCATTTAAAGTAAGATTTACAGGTATTACTGGGAACATACGGAGTGGGCCGTCAGCCAACTTAGTGGGCATCAGAGTAGCTCTGGCAACTTCCTCTGAGTCTACCAAGGTAGAATCCACTACAGTTCGACTGCACCCACTATCCCTAAGAGCTGGAGTATCTACTCCATTGATCAGCACACTGTCTTACAGTAAGCCTCCCTATGTAAACAGACCCAATGGATCTTGTTTTGCTTGTGGAGCAACTGACCACGTGAAGGGGGATCCCCGGTGTAAGGTTAGACCTTTGGGGGTCCACTCCGCTAATCTGGCCTTCTCCTCCTACGAGGAAGAAGAGATTACAGGAGCATCCTTCTCCTCAGACTCATTTCCCAGCGGGATAGAGGCTGAGGTAGTTTTAGTTTCCCTGGGAGGAGGGTCTCAGGTTTGGAAGGGGAAGGATTTGGATATCACATCTCATGTTATCGGAAGGATCTCACGTTTGGTATTAGAAGTATTGAGATATCATATCTCATGCTATAGGAAGGGTCTCAGGATTGGAATGGGAAGGAGTTGGATATCACATCTCATGCTATAGGAAGTGTCTCAGGATTGTAATGGGAAGGACTTGGATATAATATCTCATGCTATAGGTAGGGTCTCAAGTTTGCTATTAGAAGCATTGAGATATCACATCTCATGCTATAGGAAGGGTCTGAGGATTGGAATGGGAAGGAGTTGGATATCACATATCATGCTATGGGAAGGGTCTCAGGTTTGGTATAAGCAGTGAGATATCACATCTCATGCTATAGGAAGTGTCTCAGGATTGGAATGGGAAGGAGTTGGATATCACATCTCATGTTATAGGAAGGATCTCAGGTTTGGTATAAGCATTGAGATATCACATCTCTGCTATCGGAAGGGTCTCAGGATTGGAATGGGAAGGAGTTGGATATTCCCATCTCATGTTATAGGAAGGGTCTCAGGTTTGGTATTAGAAGCATTGAGATGTCACATCTCATGCTATAGGAAGGGTCTCAGGATTGGAATGGGAAGGACTTGGATATCACATCTCATGCTATAGGGAGGGTCTCAAGTTTGATATTAGAAGCTTTGAGATATCACATCTCATGATATCGGAAGTGTCTCAGGATTGGAATGGGAAGGAGTTGGATATCACATCTCATGATAAAGGAAGGGTCTAAGGTTTGGAAGGGGAAGGATTTGGATATCACATCTCATGTTATATTACGGGTCTCACCTTTGGTATTAGAAGCATTGAGATATCAAGTCTCATAGTATAGGAAGGGTCTCAGAAGTGGAATGGGAAGGAGTTGGATATCACATCTCAAGCTATAGGAAGGGTCTCAGGATTGGAATGGGAAGGACTTGGATATCACATCTCATGCTATAGGAAGGCTCTCAGGTTTGGAAGGGGAAAGAGTTGGATATCACATTTCATGTTAGAGGTAGGATCTCAGGTTTGGTATTAGAGGCATTGAGATATCACATCTCATGCTATCAGAAGGGTCTCAGGAATGGAATGGGCAGGAGTTGGATATCACATCTCATGCTAAAGGGAGGGTCTCAGGTTTGGAAGGGGAAGGATTTGGATATCACATCTCATGTTATCGGAAGGATCTCACGTTTGGTATTAGAAGTATTGAGATATCATATCTCATGCTATAGGAAGGGTCTCAGGATTGGAATGGGAAGGAGTTGGATATCACATCTCATGCTATAGGGAGGGTCTCAGTATTGGAATGGGAAGGACTTAGATATCACATATCATGCTATAGGGAGGGTCTCAGTTTTGATATTAGAAGCATTGAGATATCACATCTCATGCTATCGGAAGTGTCTCAGGATTGGAATGGGAAGGAGCTGGATATCACATCTCATGCTAAAGGAAGGGTCTCAGGTTTGGAACGGGAAGGATTTGGATATCACATCTCATGTTATAGGAAGGGTCTCAGGTTTGGTATAAGCATTGAGATATCACATCTCTGCTATCGGAAGTGTCTCAGGATTGGAATGGGAAGGAGTTGGATATCCCATCTCATGTTATAGGACGGGTCTCAGGTTTGATATTAGAATCATTGAGATATCATATTGCATGCTGTAGGAAGGGTCTAAGGGTTGGAATGTGAAGGACTTGGATATCACATCTTATGCTATAGATAGGCTCTTAGGTTTGGAAAGGGAAGGAGTTGGATATCACATTTCATGTTAGAGGAAGGATCTCAGGTTTGGTATTAGAAGCATTGAGATATCACATCTCATGCTATAGGAAGGGTCTCAGGATTGGAATGGGAAGCAGTTGGATATCACATCTCATGCTATAGGAAGGGTCTCAGGTTTGGTATAAGCATTGAGATATCACATCTCATGCTATAGGACGGGTCTCAGGATTGGAATGGAAGGAGTTGGATATCACATCTCATGTTATAGGAAGGATCTCAGGTTTGGTATTAGAAGCATTGAGACATCACATCTCATGCTATAGGGAGGGTCTCAGGGTTGGAATGGGAAGGAGTTGGATATCACATCTCATCCAATAGGAAGGGTCTCAGGTTTGGAATGGGAAGGAATTGGATATCACATCTCATGTTATAGGAAGGATCTCAGGTTTCGTATTAGAAGCATTGAGATATCACATCTCATGCTATAGGAAGGGTCTCAGGATTGGAATGTGAAGGATTTGGATATCACATCTCATGCTAAAGGAAGGGTCTCAGGTTTGGTAGAAGCATTGAGATATCACGTCTCTGCTTTCGGAAGGGTCTCAGGATTGGATTGGGAAGGAGTTGGATATCCCTTCTCATGCTATAGGAAGGGTCTCAGGATTTGAATGGCAAGGAGTTGGATTTCACATCTCATGCCATAGGAAGGGTCTCAGGTTTGGTATAAGCATTGAGATATCACATCTCTGCTATCAGAACGGTCTCAGGATTGGATTGGGAAGGAGTTGGATATCCCTTCTCATGCTATAGGAAGTGTCTCAGGTTGGAATGGGAAGGAGTTGGATATCACATCTCATGTTATAGGAAGGGTCTCAGGATTGGAATGGGAAGGATTTGGATATCACATCTCTTGCTATAGGAAGGGTCTCAGGATTGGAATGGGTAGGAGTTGGATATTACTTTCTTGCTATAGGAAGGGTCTCATGTTTGGAATGGGAAGGAGGTGGGTATCACATATGCTATAGTTAGTGTCTCAGGTTTGGAACGGGAAGGAGTTGGATATCACATCTCATGTTATAGGAAGGGTCTCAGGTTTGGTATAAGCATTGAGATATCACATCTCTGCTATCGGAAGCGGCTCAGGATTGGAATGGGAAGGAGTTGGATATCCCATCTCATGTTATAGGAAGAGTCTCTGGTTTGGTATTAGAATCATTGAGATATCACATCGCATGCTGTCGGAAGGGTCTAAGGATTGGAATGGGATGGACTTGGATATCACATCTCATGTTATAGGTAGGCTCTCAGGTCTGGTATAAGCATTGAGATATCACATCTCATGCTATAGGAAGGGTCTCAGATTTGGTATAAGCATTGAGATATCACATCTCATGCTAAAGGAAGGGTCTCAGGATTGGAATGGGAAGGAGTTGTATATGACATCTCAGGCCATAGGAAGGTTCTCAGGTTTGGTAAAAGCATTGAGATATCACATCTCTGCTATCGGAAAGGTCTCAGGATTGGAATGGGAAGGAGTTGGATATCCCATCTCATGTTATAGGAAGGGTCTCAGGTTTGGTATTAGAAGCATAGAGATATCACATCTCATGCTATAGGAAGGGTCTCAGGATTGGAATGGGAAGGACTTGGATGTCACATCTCATGCTATAGGGAGGGTCTCAAGTTTGATATTAGAAGCATTGAGATAACAAATCTCATGATATCGGAAGGGTCTCAGGATTGGAATGGGAAGGAGTTGGATATCACATCTCATGATAAAGGAAGGGTCTAAGGTTTGGAAGGGGAAGGATTTGGATATCACATCTCATGTTATAGGACGGGTCTCAGGTTTGGTATTAGAAGCATTGAGATATCAAGTCTCATGGTATAATAAGGGTCTCAGAATTGGAATGGGAAGGAGTTGGATATCACACCTCAAGCTATACGAAGGGTCTCAGGATTGGAATGGGAAGGAGTTTGATATCACATCTCATGCCAGAGTATGGGTCTCAGGTTTGGTAGAAGCATTGGGATATCACATCTCATGCTATCGGAAGGGTATCAGTATTGGATTTGGAAGAAGTTGGATATCCCATCTCATGCTATAGGAAGGGACTCAGGTTGGAATGGGAAGGAGTTGGATATCACATTTCATGTTATAGGAAGGGTCTCAGGATTGGAATGGGAAGTACTTGGATATCATATCTCATGCAATAGGACGGGTCTCAGGTTTGTTATTAGAATCATTGAGATATCATATTGCATGCTGTAGGAAGGGTCTAAGGATTGGAATGGGAAGGACCTGGATATCACATCTCATGCTATAGATAGGCTCTTAGGTTTGGAAAGGGAAGGAGTTGGATATCACATCTCATGTTATAGGATGGATCTCAGGTTTGGTATTAGAAGTATTGAGATATCACATCTCATGTTATCGGAAGGATCTCAGATTTGGTATTAGAAGTATTGAGACCCTTCCGATAGCAGAGACGTGATATCTCAATGCTTCTACCAAACCTGAGACCCTTCCTTTAGCATGAGATGTGATATCCAAATCCTTCACATTCCAATCCTGAGACCCTTCCTATAGCATGAGATGTGATATCTCAATGCTTCTAATACCAAACCTGAGATCCTTCCTATAACATGAGATGTGATATCCAATTCCTTCCCATTCCAAACCTGAGACCCTTCCTATTGGATGAGATGTGATATCCAACTCCTTCCCATTCCAACCCTGAGACCCTTCCTATAGCATGAGATGTGATGTCTCAATGCTTCTAATACCAAACCTGAGATCCTTCCTATAACATGAGATGTGATATCCAACTCCTTCCATTCCAATCCTGAGACCCGTCCTATAGCATGAGATGTGATATCTCAATGCTTATACCAAACCTGAGACCCTTCCTATAGCATGAGATGTGATATCCAACTACTTCCCATTCCAATCCTGAGACCCTTCCTATAGCATGAGATGTGATATCTCAATGCTTCTAATACCAAACCTGAGATCCTTCCTCTAACATGAAATGTGATATCGAACTCCTTCCCTTTCCAAACCTGAGAGCCTACCTATAGCATGAGATGTGATATCCAAGTCCTTCCCATTCCAATCCTTAGACCCTTCCTACAGCATGCAATATGATATCTCAATGATTCTAATAACAAACCTGAGACCCGTCCTATAGCATGAGATATGATATCCAAGTCCTTCCCATTCCAATCCTGAGACCCTTCCTATAACATGAAATGTGATATCCAACTCCTTCCCATTCCAACCTGAGACCCTTCCTATAGCATGAGATGGGATATCCAACTTCGTCCAAATCCAATACTGATACCCTTCCGATAGCATGAGATGTGATATCCCAATGCTTCTACCAAACCTGAGACCCATACTATGGCATGAGATATGATATCAAACTCCTTCCCATTCCAATCCTGAGACCCTTCCTATAGCTTGAGGTGTGATATCCAACTCCTTCCCATTCCAATTCTGAGACCCTTCTTATACCATGAGACTTGATATCTCAATGCTTCTAATGCCAAACCTGAGACCGTCCTATAACATGAGATGTGATATCCAAATCCTTCCCCTTCCAAACCTTAGACCCTTCCTTTATCATGAGATGTGGTATCCAACTCCTTCCCATTCGAATCCTGAGACCCTTCCTATAACATGAGATGTGATATCCAACTCCTTCCCATTCCAACCTGAGACACTTCCTATAGCATGAGAAGGGATATCCAACTCCTTCCCAATCCAATCCTGAGACCCTTCCGATAGCAGAGATGTGATATCTCAATGCTTATACCAAACCTGAGACCCTTCCTATGGCATGAGATGTGATATCCAACTCCTTGCCATTCAAATCCTGAGACCCTTCCTATAGCATGAAAAGGGATATCCAACTCCTTCCCAATCCAATCCTGAGACCCTTCCGATAGCAGAGACGTGATATCTCAATGCTTCTACCAAACCTGAGACCCTTCCTTTAGCATGAGATGTGATATCCAAATCCTTCACATTCCAATCCTGAGACCCTTCCTATAGCATGAGATGTGATATCTCAATGCTTCTAATACCAAACCTGAGATCCTTCCTATAACATGAGATGTGATATGCAATTCCTTCCCATTCCAAACCTGAGACCCTTCCTATTGGATGAGATGTGATATCCAACTCCTTCCCATTCCAACCCTGAGACCCTTCCTATAGCATGAGATGTGATGTCTCAATGCTTCTAATACCAAACCTGAGATCCTTCCTATAACATGAGATGTGATATCCAACTCCTTCCATTCCAATCCTGAGACCCGTCCTATAGCATGAGATGTGATATCTCAATGCTTATACCAAACCTGAGACCCTTCCTATAGCATGAGATGTGATATCCAACTCCTCCCCATTCCAATCCTGAAACCCTTCCACTAGCATGAGATGTGATATCTCAATGCTTCTAATACCAAACCTGAGATTCTTCCTCTAACATGAAATGTGATATCCAACTCCTTCCCTTTCCAAACCTAAGAGCCTATCTATAGCATGAGATGTGATATCCAAGTCCTTCACATTCCAACCCTTAGACCCTTCCTACAGCATGCAATATGATATCTCAATGATTCTAATAACAAACCTGAGACCCGTCCTATAACATGAGATGGGATATCCAACTCCTTCCCATTCCAATCCTGAGACACTTCCGATAGCAGAGATGTGATATCTCAATGTTTATACCAAACCTGAGACCCTTCCTATAACATGAGATGTGATATCCAACTCCTTCCCGTTCCAAACCTGAGACCCTTCCTTTAGCATGAGATGTGATATCTCAATGCTTCTACCAAACCTGAGACCCTTCCTTTAGCATGAGATGTGATATCCAACTCCTTCCCATTCCAATCCTGAGACCCTTCCTATAGCATGAGATGTGATATCTCAATACTTCTAATACCAAACCTGAGATCCTTCCGATAACATGAGATGTGATATCTCAATACTTCTAATACCAAACCTGAGATGCATCCTATAACATGAGATGTGATATCCAACTCCTTCCCTTTCCAAACCTGAGAGCCTATCTATAGCATGAGATGTGATATCCAGGTCCTTCCCATTCCAATCCTTAGACCCTTCCTACAGCATGCAATATGATATCTCAATGATTCTAATAACAAACCTGAGACCCGTCCTATAGCATGAGATATGATATCCAAGTCCTTCCCATTCCAATCCTGAGACCCTTCCTATAACATGAAATGTGATATCCAACTCCTTCCCATTCCAACCTGAGACCCTTCCTATATCATGAGATGGGATATCCAACTTCTTCCAAATCCAATACTGATACCCTTCCGATAGCATGAGATGTGATATCCCAATGCTTCTACCAAACCTGAGACCCATACTATGGCATGAGATGTGATATCAAACTCCTTCCCATTCCAATCCTGAGACCCTTCCTATAGCTTGAGGTGTGATATCCAACTCCTTCCCATTCCAATTCTGAGACCCTTCTTATACCATGAGACTTGATATCTCAATGCTTCTAATACCAAACCTGAGACTCGTCCTATAACATGAGATGTGATATCCAAATCCTTCCCCTTCCAAACCTTAGACCCTTCCTTTATCATGAGATGTGATATCCAACTCCTTCCCATTCCAATCCTGAGACCCTTCCGATATCATGAGATTTGTTATCTCAATGCTTCTAATATCAAACTTGAGACCCTCCCTATAGCATGAGATGTGACATCCAAGTCCTTCCCATTCCAATCCTGAGACCCTTCCTATAGCATGAGATGTGATATCTCTATGCTTCTAATACCAAACCTGAGACCCTTCCTATAACATGAGATGGGATATCCAACTCCTTCCCATTCCAATCCTGAGACCTTTCCGATAGCAGAGATGTGATATCTCAATGCTTATACCAAACCTGAGAACCTTCCTATGGCCTGAGATGTCATATACAACTCCTTCCCATTCCAATCCTGAGACCCTTCCTTTAGCATGAGATGTGATATCTCAATGCTTATACCAAATCTGAGACCCTTCCTATAGCATGAGATGTGATATCCAATTCCTTCCCATTCCAATCCTGAGACCCTTCCTATAGCATGAGATGTGATATCACAATGCTTATACCAAACCTGAGAGCCTACCTATAACATGAGATGTGATATCCAAGTCCATCCCATTCCAATCCTTAGACCCTTCCTACAGCATGCGATGTGATATCTCAATGATTCTAATACCAAACCAGAGACTCTTCCTATAACATGAGATGGGATATCCAACTCCTTCCCATTCCAATCCTGAGCCGCTTCCGATAGCAGAGATGTGATATCTCAATGCTTATACCAAACCTGAGACCCTTCCTATAACATGAGATGTGATATCCAACTCCTTCCCGTTCCAAACCTGAGACACTAACTATAGCATATGTGATATCCAACTCCTTCCCATTCCAAACATGAGACCCTTCCTATAGCAAGAAAGTAATATCCAACTCCTACCCATTCCAATCCTGAGACCCTTCCTATAGCAAGAGATGTGATATCCAAATCCTTCCCATTCCAATCCTGAGACCCTTCCTATAACATGAGATGTGATATCCAACTCCTTCCCATTCCAACCTGAGACACTTCCTATAGCATGAGAAGGGATATTCAACTCCTTCCCAATCAAATCCTGAGACCCTTCCGATAGCAGAGATGTGATATCTCAATGCTTATACCAAACCTGAGACCCTTCCTATGGCATGAGATGTGATATCCAACTCCTTGCCATTCAAATCCTGAGACCCTTCCTATAGCATGAGAAGGGATATCCAACTCCTTCCCAATCCAATCCTGAGACCCTTCCGATAGGAGCGACGTGATATCTCAATGCTTCTACCAAACCTGAGACCCTTCCTTTAGCATGAGATGTGATATCCAAATCCTTCACATTCCAATCCTGAGACCCTTCCTTTAGCATGAGATGTGATATCTCAATGCTTATACCAAATCTGAGACCCTTCCTATAGCATGAGATGTGATATCCAATTCCTTCCCATTCCAATCCTGAGACCCTTCCTATAGCATGAGATGTGATATCTCAATGCTTATACCAAACCTGAGAGCCTACCTATAGCATGAGATGTGATATCCAAGTCCATCCCATTCCAATCCTTTGACCCTTCCTACAGCATGCGATGTGATATCTCAATGATTCTACCAAACCAGAGACTCTTCCTATAACATGAGATGGGATATCCAACTCCTTCCCATTCCAATCCTGAGCCGCTTCCGATAGCAGAGATGTGATATCTCAATGCTTATACCAAACCTGAGACCCTTCCTATAACATGAGATGTGATATCCAACTCCTTCCCGTTCCAAACCTGAGACACTAACTATAGCATATGTGATATCCAACTCCTTCCCATTCCAAACATGAGACCCTTCCTATAGCAAGAAAGTAATATCCAACTCCTACCCATTCCAATCCTGAGACCCTTCCTATAGCAAGAGATGTGATATCCAAATCCTTCCCATTCCAATCCTGAGACCCTTCCTATAACATGAGATGTGATATCCAACTCCTTCCCATTCCAACCTGAGACACTTCCTATAGCATAAGAAGGGATATCCAACTCCTTCCCAATCCAATCCTGAGACCTTTCCGATAGCAGAGATGTGATATCTCAATGCTTATACCAAACCTGAGACCCTTCCTATGGCATGAGATGTGATATCCAACTCCTTCCCAATCCAATCCTGAGACCCTTCCGATAGCAGAGACGTGATATCTCAATGCTTCTACCAAACCTGAGACCCTTCCTTTAGCATGAGATGTGATATCCAAATCCTTCACATTCCAATCCTGAGACCCTTCCTATAACATGAGATGTGATATCCAACTCCTTCCCATTCCAACCTGAGACACTTCCTATAGCATGAGAAGGGATATTCAACTCCTTCCCAATCAAATCCTGAGACCCTTTCCGATAGCAGAGATGTGATATCTCAATGCTTATACCAAACCTGAGACCCTTCCTATGGCATGAGATGTGATATCCAACTCCTTGCCATTCAAATCCTGAGACCCTTCCTATAGCATGAGAAGGGATATCCAACTCCTTCCCAATCCAATCCTGAGACCCTTCCGATAGGAGCGACGTGATATCTCAATGCTTCTACCAAACCTGAGACCCTTCCTTTAGCATGAGATGTGATATCCAAATCCTTCACATTCCAATCCTGAGACCCTTCCTTTAGCATGAGATGTGATATCTCAATGCTTATACCAAATCTGAGACCCTTCCTATAGCATGAGATGTGATATCCAATTCCTTCCCATTCCAATCCTGAGACCCTTCCTATAGCATGAGATGTGATATCTCAATGCTTATACCAAACCTGAGAGCCTACCTATAGCATGAGATGTGATATCCAAGTCCATCCCATTCCAATCCTTTGACCCTTCCTACAGCATGCGATGTGATATCTCAATGATTCTACCAAACCAGAGACTCTTCCTATAACATGAGATGGGATATCCAACTCCTTCCCATTCCAATCCTGAGCCGCTTCCGATAGCAGAGATGTGATATCTCAATGCTTATACCAAACCTGAGACCCTTCCTATAACATGAGATGTGATATCCAACTCCTTCCCGTTCCAAACCTGAGACACTAACTATAGCATATGTGATATCCAACTCCTTCCCATTCCAAACATGAGACCCTTCCTATAGCAAGAAAGTAATATCCAACTCCTACCCATTCCAATCCTGAGACCCTTCCTATAGCAAGAGATGTGATATCCAAATCCTTCCCATTCCAATCCTGAGACCCTTCCTATAACATGAGATGTGATATCCAACTCCTTCCCATTCCAACCTGAGACACTTCCTATAGCATAAGAAGGGATATCCAACTCCTTCCCAATCCAATCCTGAGACCTTTCCGATAGCAGAGATGTGATATCTCAATGCTTATACCAAACCTGAGACCCTTCCTATGGCATGAGATGTGATATCCAACTCCTTCCCAATCCAATCCTGAGACCCTTCCGATAGCAGAGACGTGATATCTCAATGCTTCTACCAAACCTGAGACCCTTCCTTTAGCATGAGATGTGATATCCAAATCCTTCACATTCCAATCCTGAGACCCTTCCTATAGCATGAGATGTGATATCTCAATGCTTCTAATACAAAACCTGAGATCCTTCCTATAACATGAGATCTGATATCCAATTCCTTCCCATTCCAAACCTGAGACCCTTCCTATTGGATGAGATGTGATATCCAACTCCTTCCCATTCCAACCCTGAGACCCTTCCTATAGCATGAGATGTGATGTCTCAATGCTTCTAATACCAAACCTGAGATCCTTCCTATAACATGAGATGTGATATCCAACTCCTTCCATTCCAATCCTGAGACCCGTCCTATAGCATGAGATGTGATATCTCAATGCTTCTAATACCAAACATGAGATCCTTCCTCTAACATGAAATGTGATATCCAACTCCTTCCCTTTCCAAACCTAAGAGCCTATCTATAGCATGAGATGTGATATCCAAGTCCTTCCCATTCCAACCCTTAGACCCTTCCTACAGCATGCAATATGATATCTCAATGATTCTAATAACAAACCTGAGACCCGTCCTATAACATGAGATGGGATATCCAACTCCTTCCCATTCCAATCCTGAGACACTTCCGATAGCAGAGATGTGATATCTCAATGCTTATACCAAACCTGAGACCCTTCCTATAACATGAGATGTGATATCCAAAACCTTCCCGTTCCAAACCTGAGACCCTTCCTTTAGCATGAGATGTGATATCCAGCACCTTCCCATTCCAATCCTGAGACACTTCCTATAGCATGAGATGTGATATGTCAATGCTTCTAATATCAAAACTGAGACCCTCCCTATAGCATGATATGTGATATCTAAGTCCTTCCCATTCCAATCCTGAGACCCTCCCTATAGCATGAGATGTGATATCCAACTCCTTCCCATTCCAATCCTGAGACCCTTCCTATAGCATGAGATATGATATCTCAATACTTCTAATACCAAACGTGAGATCCTTCCGATAACATGAGATGTGATATCCAAATCCTTCCCCTTCCAAACCTGAGATGCATCCTATAACATGAGATGTGATATCCAACTCCTTCCCTTTCCAAACCTGAGAGCCTATCTATAGCATGAGATGTGATATCCAGGTCCTTCCCATTCCAATCCTTAGACCCTTCCTACAGCATGCAATATGATATCTCAAGGATTCTAATAACAAACCTGAGACCCGTCCTATAGCATGAGATATGATATCCAAGTCCTTCCCATTCCAATCCTGAGACCCTTCCTATAACATGAAATGTGATATCCAACTCCTTCCCATTCCAACCTGAGACCCTTCCTATAGCATGAGATGGGATATCCAACTTCTTCCAAATCCAATACTGATACCCTTCCGATAGCATGAGATGTGATATCCCAATGCTTCTACCAAACCTGAGACCCATACTATGGCATGAGATGTGATATCAAACTCCTTCCCATTCCAATCCTGAGACCCTTCCTATAGCTTGAGGTGTGATATCCAACTCCTTCCCATTCCAATTCTGAGACCCTTCTTATACCATGAGACTTGATATCTCAATGCTTCTAATACCAAACCTGAGACCCGTCCTATAACATGAGATGTGATATCCAAATCCTTCCCCTTCCAAACCTTAGACCCTTCCTTTATCATGAGATGTGATATCCAACTCCTTCCCATTCCAATCCTGAGACCCTTCCGATATCATGAGATTTGTTATCTCAATGCTTCTAATATCAAACTTGAGACCCTCCCTATAGCATGAGATGTGACATCCAAGTCCTTCCCATTCCAATCCTGAGACCCTTCCTATAGCATGAGATGTGATATCTCTATGCTTCTAATACCAAACCTGAGACCCTTCCTATAACATGAGATGGGATATCCAACTCCTTCCCATTCCAATCCTGAGACCTTTCCGATAGCAGAGATGTGATATCTCAATGCTTATACCAAACCTGAGAACCTTCATATGGCCTGAGATGTCATATACAACTCCTTCCCATTCCAATCCTGAGACCCTTCCTTTAGCATGAGATGTGATATCTCAATGCTTATACCAAATCTGAGACCCTTCCTATAGCATGAGATGTGATATCCAATTCCTTCCCATTCCAATCCTGAGACCCTTCCTATAGCATGAGATGTGATATCTCAATGCTTATACCAAACCTGAGAGCCTACCTATAACATGAGATGTGATATCCAAGTCCATCCCATTCCAATCCTTAGACCCTTCCTACAGCATGCGATGTGATATCTCAATGATTCTAATACCAAACCAGAGACTCTTCCTATAACATGAGATGGGATATCCAACTCCTTCCCATTCCAATCCTGAGCCGCTTCCGATAGCAGAGATGTGATATCTCAATGCTTATACCAAACCTGAGACCCTTCCTATAACATGAGATGTGATATCCAACTCCTTCCCGTTCCAAACCTGAGGCACTAACTATAGAATATGTGATATCCAACTCCTTCCCATTCCAAACATGAGACCCTTCCTATAGCAAGAAAGTAATATCCAACTCCTACCCATTCCAATCCTGAGACCCTTCCTATAGCAAGAGATGTGATATCCAAATCCTTCCCATTCCAATCCTGAGACCCTTCCTATAACATGAGATGTGATATCCAACTCCTTCCCATTCCAACCTGAGACACTTCCTATAGCATGAGAAGGGATATTCAACTCCTTCCCAATCAAATCCTGAGACCCTTCCGATAGCAGAGATGTGATATCTCAATGCTTATACCAAACCTGAGACCCTTCCTATGGCATGAGATGTGATATCCAACTCCTTGCCATTCAAATCCTGAGACCCTTCCTATAGCATGAGAAGGGATATCCAACTCCTTCCCAATCCAATCCTGAGACCCTTCCGATAGGAGCGACGTGATATCTCAATGCTTCTACCAAACCTGAGACCCTTCCTTTAGCATGAGATGTGATATCCAAATCCTTCACATTCCAATCCTGAGACCCTTCCTTTAGCATGAGATGTGATATCTCAATGCTTATACCAAATCTGAGACCCTTCTTATAGCATGAGATGTGATATCCAATTCCTTCCCATTCCAATCCTGAGACCCTTCCTATAGCATGAGATGTGATATCTCAATGCTTATACCAAACCTGAGAGCCTACCTATAGCATGAGATGTGATATCCAAGTCCATCCCATTCCAATCCTGAGACCCTTCCTATAGCAAGAGATGTGATATCCAAATCCTTCCCATTCCAATCCTGAGACCCTTCCTATAACATGAGATGTGATATCCAACTCCTTCCCATTCCAACCTGAGACACTTCCTATAGCATAAGAAGGGATATCCAACTCCTTCCCAATCCAATCCTGAGACCTTTCCGATAGCAGAGATGTGATATCTCAATGCTTATACCAAACCTGAGACCCTTCCTATGGCATGAGATGTGATATCCAACTCCTTCCCAATCCAATCCTGAGACCCTTCCAATAGCAGAGACGTGATATCTCAATGCTTCTACCAAACCTGAGACCCTTCCTTTAGCATGAGATGTGATATCCAAATCCTTCACATTCCAATCCTGAGACCCTTCCTATAGCATGAGATGTGATATCTCAATGCTTCTAATACCAAACCTGAGATCCTTCCTATAACATGAGATCTGATATCCAATTCCTTCCCATTCCAAACCTGAGACCCTTCCTATTGGATGAGATGTGATATCCAACTCCTTCCCATTCCAACCCTGAGACCCTTCCTATAGCATGAGATGTGATGTCTCAATGCTTCTAATACCAAACCTGAGATCCTTCCTATAACATGAGATGTGATATCCAACTCCTTCCATTCCAATCCTGAGACCCGTCCTATAGCATGAGATGTGATATCTCAATGCTTATACCAAACCTGAGACCCTTCCTATAGCATGAGATGTGATATCCAACTGCTTCCCATTCCAATCCTGAGACCCTTCCTATAGCATGAGATGTGATATCTCAATGCTTCTAATACCAAACCTGAGATCCTTCCTCTAACATGAAATGTGATATCCAACTCCTTCCCTTTCCAAACCTAAGAGCCTATCTATAGCATGAGATGTGATATCCAAGTCCTTCCCATTCCAACCCTTAGACCCTTCCTACAGCATGCAATATGATATCTCAATGATTCTAATAACAAACCTGAGACCCGTCCTATAACATGAGATGGGATATCCAACTCCTTCCCATTCGAATCCTGAGACACTTCCGATAGCAGAGATGTGATATCTCAATGCTTATACCAAACCTGAGACCCTTCCTATAACATGAGATGTGATATCCAAAACCTTCCCGTTCCAAACCTGAGACCCTTCCTTTAGCATGAGATGTGATATCCAGCACCTTCCCATTCCAATCCTGAGACACTTCCTATAGCATGAGATGTGATATCTCAATGCTTCTAATATCAAAACTGAGACCCTCCCTATAGCATGATATGTGATATCTAAGTCCTTCCCATTCCAATCCTGAGACCCTCCCTATAGCATGAGATGTGATATCCAACTCCTTCCCATTCCAATCCTGAGACCCTTCCTATAGCATGAGATATGATATCTCAATACTTCTAATACCAAACGTGAGATCCTTCCGATAACATGAGATGTGATATCCAAATCCTTCCCCTTCCAATCCTGAGACCCTCCCTTTAGCATGAGATGTGATATCCAACTCCTTCCTATTCCAATCCTGAGACTCTTCTGATAGCATGAGATGTGATATCTCAATGCTTCTAATACCAAACCTGAGATCCTTCCGATAGCATGAGATGTGATATCTCAATGCTTCTAATACCAAACCTGAGATCCTTCCTATAACATGAGATGTGATATCCAAATCCTTCCCCTTCCAAACCTGAGACCCTCCCTTTAGCATGAGATGTGATATCCAACTCCTTCCCATTCCATTCCTGAGACCCTTCTGATAGCATGAGATGTGATATCTCAATGCCTCTAATACCAAACCTGAGATCCTACCTCTAACATGAAATGTGATATCCAACTATTTCCCCTTCCAATCCTGAGACCCTTCCGATATCATGAGATGTGATATCTCAAAGCTTCTAATATCAAACTTGAGACCCTCCCTATAGCATGAGATGCGATATCCAAGTCCTTCCCATTCCAATCCTGAGACCCTTCCTATAGCTTGAGGTGTGATATCCAACTCCTTCCCATTCCAATTCTGAGACCCTTCTTATACCATGAGACTTGATATCTCAATGCTTCTAATACCAAACCTGAGACCCGTCCTATAACATGAGATGTGATATCCAAATCCTTCCCCTTCCAAACCTTAGACCCTTCCTTTATCATGAGATGTGATATCCAACTCCTTCCCATTCCAATCCTGAGACCCTTCCGATATCATGAGATTTGTTATCTCAATGCTTCTAATATCAAACTTGAGACCCTCCCTATAGCATGAGATGTGACATCCAAGTCCTTCCCATTCCAATCCTGAGACCCTTCCTATAACATGAGATGTGATATCCAACTCCTTCCCATTCCAACCTGAGACACTTCCTATAGCATGAGAAGGGATATCTAACTCCTTCCCAATCCAATCCTGAGACCCTTCCGATAGCAGAGATGTGATATCTGAATGCTTATACCAAACCTGAGACCCTTCCTATGGCATGAGATGTGATATCCAACTCCTTGCCATTCAAATCCTGAGACCCTTCCTATAGCATGAGATGTGATATCTCTATGCTTCTAATACCAAACCTGAGACCCTTCCTATAACATGAGATGGGAAATCCAACTCCTTCCCATTCCAATCCTGAGACCCTTCCGATATCATGAGATTTGTTATCTCAATGCTTCTAATATCAAACTTGAGACCCTCCCTATAGCATGAGATGTGACATCCAAGTCCTTCCCATTCCAATCCTGAGACCCTTCCTATAACATGAGATGTGATATCCAACTCCTTCCCATTCCAACCTGAGACACTTCCTATAGCATGAGAAGGGATATCTAACTCCTTCCCAATCCAATCCTGAGACCCTTCCGATAGCAGAGATGTGATATCTGAATGCTTATACCAAACCTGAGACCCTTCCTATGGCATGAGATGTGATATCCAACTCCTTGCCATTCAAATCCTGAGACCCTTCCTATAGCATGAGATGTGATATCTCTATGCTTCTAATACCAAACCTGAGACCCTTCCTATAACATGAGATGGGAAATCCAACTCCTTCCCATTCCAATCCTGAGACCCTTCCGATAGCAGAGATGTGATATCTCAATGCTTATACCAAACCTGAGAACCTTCATATGGCCTGAGATGTCATATACAACTCCTTCCCATTCCAATCCTGAGACCCTTCCTTTAGCATGAGATGTGATATCTCAATGCTTATACCAAATCTGAGACCCTTCCTATAGCATGAGATGTGATATCTCAATGCTTATACCAAACCTGAGAGCCTACCTATAGCATGAGATGTGATATCCAAGTCCATCCCATTCCAATCCTTAGACCCTTCCTACAGCATGCAATGTGATATCTCAATGATTCTAATACCAAACCAGAGACTCTTCCTATAACATGAGATGGGATATCCAACTCCTTCCCATTCCAATCCTGAGCCGCTTCCGATAGCAGAGATGTGATATCTCAATGCTTATACCAAACCTGAGACCCTTCCTATAACATGAGATGTGATATCCAACTCCTTCCCGTTCCAAACCTGAGACACTAACTATAGCATATGTGATATCCAACTCCTTCCCATTCCAAACATGAGACACTTCCTATAGCAAGAAAGTAATATCCAACTCCTACCCATTCCAATCCTGAGACCCTTCCTATAGCAAGAGATGTGATATCCAAATCCTTCCCATTCCAATCCTGAGACCCTTCCTATAACATGAGATGTGATATCCAACTCCTTCCCATTCCAACCTGAGACACTTCCTATAGCATGAGAAGGGATATCCAACTCCTTCCCAATCCAATCCTGAGACCCTTCCGATAGCAGAGATGTGATATCTCAATGCTTATACCAAACCTGAGACCCTTCCTATGGCATGAGATGTGATATCCAACTCCTTCCCAATCCAATCCTGAGACCCTTCCGATAGCAGAGACGTGATATCTCAATGCTTCTACCAAACCTGAGACCCTTCCTTTAGCATGAGATGTGATATTCAAATCCTTCACATTCCAATCCGGAGACCCTTCCTATAGCATGAGATGTGATATCTCAATGCTTCTAATACCAAACCTGAGATCCTTCCTATAACATGAGATGTGATATCCAATTCCTTCCCATTCCAAACCTGAGACCCTTCCTATTGGATGCGATGTGATATCCAACTCCTTCCCATTCCAACCCTGAGACCCTTCCTATAGCATGAGATGTGATGTCTCAATGCTTCTAATACCAAACCTGAGATCCTTCCTATAACATGAGATGTGATATCCAACTCCTTCCATTCCAATCCTGAGACCCGTCCTATAGCATGAGATGTGATATCTCAATGCTTATACCAAACCTGAGACCCTTCCTATAGCATGAGATGTGATATCCAACTGCTTCCCATTCCAATCCTGAGACCCTTCCTATAGCATGAGATGTGATATCTCAATGATTCTAATAACAAACCTGAGACCCGTCCTATAACATGAGATGGGATATCCAACTCCTTCCCATTCCAGCCCTTAGACCCTTCCTACAGCATGCAATATGATATCTCAATGATTCTAATAACAAACCTGAGACCCGTCCTATAACATGAGATGGGATATCCAACTCCTTCCCATTCCAATCCTGAGACACTTCCGATAGCAGAGATGTGATATCTCAATGCTTATACCAAACCTGAGACCCTTCCTATAACATGAGATATGATATCCAAATCCTTCCCGTTCCAAACCTGAGACCCTTCCTTTAGCATGAGATGTGATATCCAGCACCTTCCCATTCCAATCCTGAGACACTTCCTATAGCATGAGATGTGATATCTCAATGCTTCTAATATCAAAACTGAGACCCTCCCTATAGCATGATATGTGATATCTAAGTCCTTCCCATTCCAATCCTGAGACCCTCCCTATAGCATGAGATGTGATATCCAACTCCTTCCCATTCCAATCCTGAGACCCTTCCTATAGCATGAGATATGATATCTCAATACTTCTAATACCAAACGTGCGATCCTTCCGATAACATGAGATGTGATATCCAAATCCTTCCCCTTCCAATCCTGAGACCCTCCCTTTAGCATGAGATGTGATATCCAACTCCTTCCTATTCCAATCCTGAGACTCTTCTGATAGCATGAGATGTGATATCTCAATGCTTCTAATACCAAACCTGAGATCCTTCCGATAGCATGAGATGTGATATCTCAATGCTTCTAATACCAAACCTGAGATCCTTCCTATAACATGAGATGTGATATCCAAATCCTTCCCCTTCCAAACCTGAGACCCTCCCTTTAGCATGAGATGTGATATCCAACTCCTTCCCATTCCATTCCTGAGACCCTTCTGATAGCATGAGATGTGATATCTCAATGCCTCTAATACCAAACCTGAGATCCTACCTCTAACATGAAATGTGATATCCAACTCTTTCCCCTTCCAAACCTGAGAGCCTTCCTATAGCATGAGATGTGATATCCAAGTCCTTCCCATTCCAATCCTGAGACCCTTCCTATAACTTGAGATGTGATATCCAACTCCTTCCCATTCCAATTCTGAGACCCTTCCTATACTATGAGACTTGATATCTCAATGCTTCTAATACAAACGTGAGACCCGTAATATAACATGAGATGTGATATCCAAATCCTTCCCCTTCCAAACCTTAGACCCTTCCTTTATCATGAGATGTGATATCCAACTCCTTCCCATTCCAATCCTGAGACCCCTCCGATATCATGAGATGTGATATCTCAAAGCTTCTAATATCAAACTTGAGACCCTCCCTATAGCATGAGATGTGATATCCAAGTCCTTCCCATTCCAATCCTGAGACCCTTCCTATACCATGAGATGTGATATCTCAATGCTTCTAATACCAAACCTGAGACCCTTCCTATAACATGAGATGGGAATGTCCAACTCCTTCCCATTCCAATCCTGAGACCCTTCCGATAGCAGAGATGTGATATCTCAATGCTTATACCAAACCTGAGATCCTTCCTATAACATGAGATGTGATATCCAACTCCTTCCCATTCCAATCCTGAGACACTTCCTATAGCATGAGATGTGATATCTCACTGCTTATACCAAACCTGAGACCCTTCCCATAGCATGAGATGTGATATCCAACTCCTTCCCATTCCAATCCTCAGACCCTTCCTATAGTATGAGATGTGATATCTCAATGCTTCTAATATCAAACTTGAGACCCTACCTATAGCATGAGATGTGATATCCAAGTCCTTCCCATTACAATCCTGAGACACTTCCTAAAGCATGAGATGTGATATCCAACTCCTTCCCATTCCAATCCTGAGACCCTTCCTATAGCATGAGATATGATATCTCAATACTTCTAATACCAAACGTGAGATCCGTCCGATAACATGAGATGTGATATCCAAATCCTTCCCCTTCCAAACCTGAGACCCTCCCTTTAGCATGAGATGTGATATCCAACTCCTTCCCATTCCAATCCTGAGACCCTTCTGATAGCATGAGATGTGATATCTCAATGCTTCTAATACCAAACCCTTCCTATAGCATGAGATGTGATATCTCAATGCTTATACCAAATCTGAGACCCTTCCTATAGCATGAGATGTGATATCCAACTCCTTCCCATTCCAATCCTGAGACCCTTCCTATAGCATGAGATGTGATGTTTCAATGCTTCTAATACCAAACCTGAGATCCTTCCTATAACATGAGATGTGATATCCAACTCCTTCCCATTCCAATCCTGAGACCCTTATGATAGCATGAGAAGTGATATCTCAATGCTTCTAATACCAAACCTGAGATCCTTCCTATAACATGAGATGTGATTTCCAAATCCTTCCCCTTCCAAACCTGAGACCCTCCCTTTAGCATGAGATGTGATATCCAACTCCTTCCCATTCCAATCCTGAGACCCTTCTGATAGCATGAGATGTGATATCTCAATGCCTCTAATACCAAACCTGAGATCCTACCTCTAACATGAAATGTGATATCCATCTCATTCCCTTTCCAAACCTGAGACCCTGCCTATAGCATGAGATGTGATATCCAAGTCCTTCCCATTCCAATCCTGAGACCCTTCCTATAGCATGTGATGTGATATCTCAATGCTTATACCAAACCTGAGACCCTTCCTATGGCATGAGATGTCATATACAACTCCTTCCCATTCCAATCCTGAGACCCTTCCTATAGCATGAGATGTGATATCTCAATGCTTATACCAAATCTGAGACCCTTCCTATAGCAAGAGATGTGATATCCAACTTCTTCCCATTCCAATCCTGAGACCCTTCCTATAACATGAGATGTGATGTCTCAATGCTTCTAATACCAAACCTGAGATCCTACCTCTAACATGAAATGTGATATCCAACTCTTTCCCCTTCCAAACCTGAGAGCCTTCCTATAGCATGAGATGTGATATCCAAGTCCTTCTAATTCCAATCCTGAGACCCTTCCTATAACATGAGATGTGATATCCAACTCCTTCCCATTCCAACCTGAGAACCTTCCTATAGCATGAGATGGGATATCCATCTCCTTCCAAATCCAATCCTGATACCCTTCCGATAGCATGAGATGTGATATCCCAATGCTTCTACCAAACCTGAGACCCATACTATGGCATGAGATGTGATATCAAACTCCTTCCCCTTCTAAACCTTAGACACTTCCTTTATCATGAGATGTGATATCCAACTCCTTCCCATTCCATCCCTGAGACCCTTCCGATATCATGAGATGTGATATCTCAATGCTTCTAATATCAAACTTGAGACCCTCCTTATAGCATGAGATGTGATATCCAAGTCCTTCCCATTCCAATCCTGAGACCCTTCCTGTAGCATGAGATGTGATATCTCAATGCTTCTAATACCAAACCTGAGACCCTTCCTATAACATGAGATGGGAATATCCAACTCCTTCCCATTCCAATCCTGAGACCCTTCCGATAGTAGAGATGTGATATCTCAATGCTTATACCAAACCTGAGATCCTTCCTATAACATGAGATGTGATATCCAACTCCTTCCCATTCCAATCCTGAGACACTTCCTATAGCATGAGATGTGATATCTCACTGCTTATACCAAACCTGAGACCCTTCCTATAGCATGAGATGTGATATCCAACTCCTTCCCATTCCAATCCTGAGACCCTTCCTATAGCATGAGATATGATATCTCAATGCTTCTAATATCAAACTTGAGACCCTCCCTATAGCATGAGATGTGATATCCAAGTCCTTCCCATTCCAATCCTGAGACCCTTCCGATAGCATGAGATGTAATGTCTCAATGCTTCTAATACCAAACCTGAGATCCTTCCTATAACATGAGATGTGATATCCAACTCCTTCCCATTCCAATCCTGAGACCCTTCCTATAGCATGAGATGTGATATCTCAATGCTTATACCAAACCTGAGACCCTTCCTATAGCATGAGATGTGATATCCAACTCCTTCCCATTCCAATCCTGAGACCCTTCCTATAGCATGAGATGTGATATCTCAATGCCTCTAATACCAAACCTGAGATCCTTCCTCTAACATGAAATGTGATATCCAACTCCTTCCCATTCCAATCCTGAGACACTTCCTATAGCATGAGATGTGATATCTAAATGCTTCTAATACCAAACCTGAGACTCTTCCTATAACATGAGATGGGATATCCAACTCCTTCCCATTCCAATCCTTAGACCCTTCCTACATCATGCAGTATGATATCTCAATGATTCTAATAACAAACCTGAGACCCGTCCTATAACACGAGATGGGATATCCAACACCTTCCCATTCCAATCCTGAGACACTTCCGATAGCAGAGATGTGATATCTCAATGCTTATACCAATCCTGAGACCCTTCCTATAACATGAGATGTGATATCCAACTCCTTCCCGTTCCAAACCTGAGACCCTTCCTATAGCATATGTGATATCCAACACATTCCCATTCCAAACATGAGACCCTTCCTATAGCAGGAATGTAATATCCAACTCCTTCCCATTCCAATCCTGAGACCATTCCTATAGCATGAGATGTGATATCTCAATGCTTCTAATACCAAACCTGAGATCCTTCCTATGACATGAGATGTGATATCCAATTCCTCCCCATTCCAAACCTGAGAACCTTCCTACAGCATGGGATGTGATATCTCAATGCTTCTAATACCAAACCTGAGACCAGTCCTATAACATGAGATTGGATATTCAACTCCTTCCCCTTCCAAACCTGAGACCCTTCCTATAGCATGAGATGTGATATCCAACTTCTTCCCATTCCAATCCTGAGACCCTTCCTATAACATGAGATGTGATGTCTCAATGCTTCTAATACCAAACCTGAGATCTTTCCTATAACATGAGATGTGATATCCAACTCCTTCCCATTCCAATCCTGAGACCCTTCCTATAGCATGAGATGTGCTATCTCAATGCTTATACCAAACCTGAGACCCTTCCTAAAGCTTGAGATGTGATATCCAACTCCTTCCCATTCCAATCCTGAGACCCTTCCTATAACATGAAATGTGATATCCAACTCCTTCCCATTCCAACCTGAGACCCTTCCTATAGCATGAGATGTGATATCTCAAGGCCTCTAATACCAAACCTGAGATCCTTCCTCTAACATGAAATGTGATATCCAACTCCTTCTCCTTCCAAACCTGAGAGCCTTCCTATAGCATGAGATATGATATCCAAGTCCTTCCCATTCCAATCCTGAGACCCTTCCTATAACCTGACATGTGATATCCAACTCCTTCCCATTCCAACCTGAGACCCTTCCTATAGCATGAGATGGGATATCCAACTCCTTCCAAATCCAATACTGATACCCTTCCAATAGCATGAGATGTGATATCCCAATGCTTCTATCAAACCTGAGAACCATACTATGGCATGAGATGTGATATCAAACTCCTTCCCATTGCAATCCTGAGACTCTTCCTATAGCTTGAGATATGATATCCAACTCCTTCCCATTCCAATTCTGAGACCCTTCCTATACCATGAGACTTGATATCTCAATGCTTCTAATACCAAACCTGAGACCCGTCCTATAACATGAGATGTGATATCCAAATCTTTCCCCTTCCAAACCTTAGACCCTTCCTTTATCATGAGATGTGATATCCAACTCCTTCCCATTCCAATCCTGAGACCCTTCCGATATCATGAGATTTGTTATCTCAATGCTTCTAATATCAAAATTGAGACCCTCCCTATAGCATGAGATGGGATATCCAACTCCTTGCCATTCCAATCCTGAGACCGTTCCGATAGCAGAGATGTGATATCTCAATGCTTATACCAAATCTGAGACCCTTCCTATAGCATGAGATGTGATATCCAACTCCTTCCCATTCCAATCCTGAGACCCTTCCTATAGCATGAGATGTGATGTCTCAATGCTTCTAATACCAAACCTGAGATCCTTCCTATAACATGAGATGTGATATCCAACTCTTTCCCATTCCAATCCTGAGACCCTTCCTATAGCATGAGATGTGCTATCTCAATGCTTATACCAAACCTGAGACCCTTCCTAAAGCGTGAGATATGATATCCAACTCCTTCCCATTCCAATCCTGAGACCCTTCCTATAGCATGAGATGTGATATCTCAAGGCCTCTAATACCAAACCTGAGATCCTTCCTCTAACATGAAATGTGATATCCAACTCCTTCCCCTTCCAAACCTGAGAGCCTTCCTATAGCATGAGATATGATATCCAAGTCCTTCCCATTCCAATCCTGAGACCCTTCCTATAACATGAAATGTGATATCCAACTCCTTCCCATTCCAACCTGAGACCCTTCCTATAGCATGAGATGGGATATCCAACTTCTTCCAAATCCAATACTGATACCCTTCCGATAGCATGAGATGTGATATCCCAATGCTTCTACCAAACCTGAGACCCATACTATGGCATGAGATGTGATATCAAACTCCTTCCCATTCCGAATCCTGAGACTCTTCCTATAGCTTGAGGTGTGATACCCAACTCCTTCCCATTCCAATTCTGAGACCCTTCTTATACCATGAGACTTGATATCTCAATGCTTCTAATACCAAACCTGAGACCCATCCTATAACATGAGATGTGATATCCAAATCCTTCCCCTTCCAAACCTTAGACCCTTCCTTTATCATGAAATGTGATATCCAACTCCTTCCCATTCCAATCCTGAGACCCTTCCGATATCATGAGATTTGTTATCTCAATGCTTCTAATATCAAACTTGAGACCCTCCCTATAGCATGAGATGTGACATCCAAGTCCTTCCCATTCCAATCCTGAGACCCTTCCTATAGCATGAGATGTGATATCTCTATGTTTCTAATACCAAACCTGAGACCATTCCTATAACATGAGATGGGATATCCAACTCCTTCCCATTCCAATCCTGAGACCCTTCCGATAGCAGAGATGTGATATCTCAATGCTTATACCAAACCTGAGACCCTTCCTATGGCCTGAGATGTCATATACAACTCCTTCCCATTCCAATCCTGAGACCCTTTCTTTAGCATGAGATGTGATATCTCAATGCTTATACCAAATCTGAGACCCTTCCTATAGCATGAGATGTGATATCCAATTCCTTCCCATTCCAATCCTGAGACCCTTCCTATAGCATGAGATGTGATATCTCAATGCTTATACCAAACCTGAGAGCCTACCTATAGCATGAGATGTGATATCCAAGTCCATCCCATTCCAATCCTTAGACCCTTCCTACAGCATGTGATGTGATATCTCAATGATTCTAATACCAAACCAGAGACTCTTCCTATAACATGAGATGGGATATCCAACTCCTTCCCATTCCAATCCTGAGCCGCTTCCGATAGCAGAGATGTGATATCTCAATGCTTATACCAAACCTGAGACCCTTCCTATAACATGAGATGTGATATCCAACTCCTTCCCGTTCCAAACCTGAGACACTAACTATAGCATATGTGATATCCAACTGCTTCCCATTCCAAACATGAGACCCTTCCTATAGCAAGAAAGGAATATCCAACTCCTACCCATTCCAATCCTGAGACCCTTCCTATAGCAAGAGATGTGATATCCAAATCCTTCCCATTCCAATCCTGAGACCCTTCCTATAACATGAGATGTGATATCCAAATCCTTCCCATTCCAATCCTGAGACCCTTCCTATAACATGAGATGTGATATCCAACTCCTTCCCATTCAAATCCTGAGACCCTTCCTATAACATGAGATGTGATATCCAATTCCTTCCCATTCCAAACCTGAGACCCTTCCTATTGGATGAGATGTGATATCCAACTCCTTCCCATTCCAACCCTGAGACCCTTACTATAGCATGAGATGTGATGTCTCAATGCTTCTAATACCAAACCTGAGATCCTTCCTATAACATGAGATGTGATATCCAACTCCTTCCATTCCAATCCTGAGACCCGTCCTATAGCATGAGATGTGATATCTCAATGCTTATACCAAACCTGAGACACTTCCTATAGCATGAGATGTGATATCCAACTACTTCCCATTCCAATCCTGAGACCCTTCCTATAGCATGAGATGTGATATCTCAATGCTTCTAATACCAAACCTGAGATCCTTCCTCTAACATGAAATGTGATATCCAACTCCTTCCTTTCCAAACCTAAGAGCCTATCTATCGCATGAGATGTGATATCCAAGTCCTTCCCATTCCAATCCTTAGACCCTTCCTACAGCATGCAATATGATATCTCAATGATTCTAATAACAAACCTGAGACCCGTCCTATAGCATGAGATATGATATCCAAGTCCTTCCCATTTCAATCCTGAGACCCTTCCTATAACATGAAATGTGATATCCAACTCCTTCCCATTCCAACCTGAGACCCTTCCTATAGCATGAGATGGGATATCCAACTTCTTCCAAATCCAATACTGATACCCTTCCGATAGCATAAGATGTGATATCCCAATGCTTCTACCAAACCTGAGACCCATACTATGGCATGAAATGTGATATCAAACTCCTTCCCATTCCAATCCTGAGACCCTTCCTATAGCTTGAGGTGTGATATACAACTCCTTCCCATTCCAATTCTGAGACCCTTCTTACACCATGAGACTTGATATCTCAATGCTTCTAATACCAAACCTGAGACCCGTCCTATAACATGAGATGTGATATCCAAATCCTTCCCCTTCCAAACCTTAGACCCTTCCTTTATCATGAGATGTGGCATCCAACTCCTTCCCATTCCAATCCTGAGACCCTTCCGATATCATGAGATTTGGTATCTCAATGCTTCTAATATCAAACTTGAGACCCTCCCTATAGCATGAGATGTGACATCCAAGTCCTTCCCATTCCAATCCTTAGACCCTTCCTATAGCATGAGATGTGATATCTCTATGCTTCTAATACCAAACCTGAGACCCTTCCTATAAGATGAGATGGGATATCCAACTCCTTCCCATTCCAATCCTGAGACCCTTCCGATAGCAGAGATGTGATATCTCAATGCTTATACCAAACCTGAGACCCTTCCTATGGCCTGAGATGTCATATACAACTCCTTCCCATTCCAATCCTGAGACCCTTCCTTTAGCATGAGATGTGATATCTCAATGCTTATACCAAATCTGAGACCCTTCCTATAGCATGAGATGTGATATCCAAATCCTTCCCATTCCAATCCTGAGACCCTTCCTATAGCATTCGATGTGATATCTCAATGATTCTAATACCAAACCAGAGACTCTTCCTATAACATGAGATGGGATATCCAACTCCTTCCCATTCCAATCCTGAGCCGCCTCCGATAGCAGAGATGTGATATCTCAATGCTTATACCAAACCTGAGACCCTTCCTATAACATGAGATGTGATATCCAACTCCTTCCCGTTCCAAACCTGAGACACTAACTATAGCATATGTGATATCCAACTCCTTCCCATTCCAAACATGAGACCCTTCCTATAGCAAGAAAGTAATATCCAACTCCTACCCATTCCAATCCTGAGACCCTTCCTATAGCAAGAGATGTGATATCCAAATCCTTCCCATTCCAATCCTGAGACCCTTCCTATAACATGAGATGTGATATCCAACTCCTTCCCATTCCAACCTGAGACACTTCATATAGCATGAGAAGGGATATCCAACTCCTTCCCAATCCAATCCTGAGACCCTTCCGATAGCAGAGATGTGATATCTCAATGCTTATACCAAACCTGAGACCCTTCCTATGGCATGAGATGTGATATCCAACTCTTTGCCATTCAAATCCTGAGACCCTTCCTATAGCATGAGAAGGGATATCCAACTCCTTCCCAATCCAATCCTGAAACCCTTCCGATAGCAGAGACGTGATATCTCAATGCTTCTACCAAACCTGAGACCCTTCCTTTAGCATGAGATGTGATATCCAAATCCTTCACATTCCAATCCTGAGACCCTTCCTATAGCATGGGATGTGATATCTCAATGCTTCTAATACCAAACCTGAGATCCTTCCTATAACATGAGATGTGATATCCAATTCCTTCCCATTCCAATCCTGAGATCCTTCCGATAGCAGAGATGTGATATCCCAATGCTTATACCAAACCTGAGACCCTTCCTATGGCCTGAGATGTCATATACAACTCCTTCCCATTCCAATCCTGAGACCCTTCCTATAGCATGAGATGTGATATCTCAATGCTTATACCAAATCTGAGACCCTTCCTATAGCATGAGATGTGATATCCAACTCCTTCCCATTCCAATCCTGAGACCCTTCCTATAGCATGAGATGTGATGTCTCAATGCTTCTAATACCAAACCTGAGATCCTTCCTATAACATGAGATGTGATATCCAACTCCTTCCCATTCCAATCCTGAGACCCTTATGAAAGCATGAGATGTGATATCTCAATGCTTCTAATACCAAACCTGAGATCCTTCCTATAACATGAGATGTGATATCCAACTCCTTCCCATTCCAACCTGAGACACTTCCTATAGCATGAGAAGGGATATCCAACTCCTTCCCAATCCAATCCTGAGACCCTTCCGATAGCAGAGATGTGATATCTCAATGCTTATACCAAACCTGAGACCCTTCCTATGGCATGAGATGTGATATCCAACTCTTTGCCATTCAAATCCTGAGACCCTTCCTATAGCATGAGAAGGGATATCCAACTCCTTCCCAATCCAATCCTGAGACCCTTCCGATAGCAGAGACGTGATATCTCAATGCTTCTACCAAACCTGAGACCCTTCCTTTAGCATGAGATGTGATATCCAAATCCTTCACATTCCAATCCTGAGACCCTTCCTATAGCATGGGATGTGATATCTCAATGCTTCTAATACCAAACCTGAGATCCTTCCTATAACATGAGATGTGATATCCAATTCCTTCCCATTCGAATCCTGAGACCCTTCCCATAGCAGAGATGTGATATCTCAATGCTTATACCAAACCTGAGACCCTTCCTATGGCCTGAGATGTCATATACAACTCCTTCCCATTCCAATCCTGAGACCCTTCCTATAGCATGAGATGTGATATCTCAATGCTTATACCAAATCTGAGTCCCTTCCTATAGCATGAGATGTGATATCCAACTCCTTCCCATTCCAATCCTGAGACCCTTCCTATAGCATGAGATGTGATGTCTCAATGCTTCTAATACCAAACCTGAGATCCTTCCTATAACATGAGATGTGATATCCAACTCCTTCCCATTCCAATCCTGAGACCCTTATGAAAGCATGAGATGTGATATCTCAATGCTTCTAATACCAAACCTGAGATCCTTCCTATAACATGAGATGTGATTTCCAAATCCTTCCCCTTCCAAACCTGAGACCCTCCCTTTAGCATGAGATGTGATATCCAACTCCTTCCCATTCCAATCCTGAGACCCTTCTGATAGCATGAGATGTGATATCTCAATGCCTCTAATACCAAACCTGAGATCCTACCTCTAACATGAAATGTGATATCCATCTCATTCCCTTTCCAAACCTGAGACCCTGCCTATAGCATGAGATGTGATATCCAAGTCCTTCCCATTCCAATCCTGAGACCCTTCCTATAGCATGTGATGTGTATCTCAATGTTTATACCAAACCTGAGACCCTTCCTATGGCATGAGATGTCATATACAACTCCTTCCCATTCCAATCCTGAGACACTTCCTATAGCATGAGATGTGATATCTCAATGCTTATACCAAACCTGAGACCCTTCCTATAGCATGAGATGTGATATCCAACTTCTTCCCATTCCAATCCTGAGACCCTTCCTATAACATGAGATGTGATGTCTCAATGCTTCTAATACCAAACCTGAGATCTTTCCTATAACATGAGATGTGATATCCAACTCCTTCCCATTCCAATCCTGAGACCCTTCCTATAGCATGAGATGTGATATCACAATGCTTATACCAAACCTGAGACCGTTCCTATAGCTTGAGATGTGATATCCAACTCCTTCCCATTCCAATCCTGAGACCCTTCCTATAGCATGAGATGTGATATCTCAAGGCCTCTAATACCAAACCTGAGATCCTTCCTCTAACATGAAATGTGATATCCTACTCCTTCCCCTTCCAAACCTGAGAGCCTTCCTATAGCATGGGATATGATATCCAAGTCCTTCCCATTCCAATCCTGAGACCCTTCCTATAACATGAAATGTGATATCCAACTCCTTCCCATTCCAACCTGAGACCCTTCCTATATCATGAGATGGGATATCTCAATGCTTCTAATACCAAACCTGAGACTCTTCCTATAACATGAGATGGGATATCCAACTCCTTCCCATTCCAATCCTAAGACCCTTTCGATAGCAGAGATGTGATATCTCAATGCTTATACCAAACCTGAGACCCTTCCTCTAGCATGAGATGTGATATCCAACTCCTTCCCATTCCAATCCTGAGACCCTTCCTATAGCATGAGATGTGATATCCAACTCCTTCCCATTCCAATCCTGAGACCCTTCCTATAGCCTGAGATCTGATATCTCAATGCCTCCAATACCAAACCTGAGATCCTTCCTCTAACATGAAATGTGATATCCAACTCCTTCCCTTTCCAAACCTGAGAGCCTATCTATAGCATGAGATGTGATATCCAAGTCCTTCCCATTCCAATCCTGAGACACTTCCGATAGCAGAGATGTGATATCTCAATGCTTATACCAAACCTGAGACCCTTCCTATAACAAGAGATGTGATATCCAACTCCTTCCCGTTCTAATCCTGAGACCCTTCCTATAGCATGAGATGTGATATCTCAATGCTTATACCAAACCTGAGACCCTTCCTATAGCATGAGATGTGATATCCAACTCCTTCCCATTCCAATCCTGAGACCCTTCCTATAGCATGAGATGTGATATCTCAATGCCTCTAATACCAAACCTGAGATCCTTCCTCTAACATGAAATGTGATATCCAACTCCTTCCCATTCCAATCCTGAGACACTTCCTATAGCATGAGATGTGAAATCTAAATGCTTCTAATACCAAACTTGAGACTCTTCCTATAACATGAGATGGGATATCCAACTCCTTCCCATTCCAATCCTTAGACCCTTCCTACATCATGCAGGATGATATCTCAATGATTCTAATAACAAACCTGAGACCCGTCCTATAACACGAGATGGGATATCCAACACCTTCCCATTCCAATCCTGAGACACTTCCGATAGCAGAGATGTGATATCTCAATGCTTATACCAATCCTGAGACCCTTCCTATAACATGAGATGTGATATCCAACTCCTTCCCGTTCCAAACCTGAGACCCTTCCTATAGCATATGTGATATCAAACACATTCCCATTCCAAACATGAGACCCTTCCTATAGCAGGAATGTAATATCCAACTCCTTCCCATTCCAATCCTGAGACCATTCCTATAGCATGAGATGTGATATCTCAATGCTTCTAATACCAAACCTGAGATCCTTCCTATGACATGAGATGTGATATCCAATTCCTCCCCATTCCAAACCTGAGAACCTTCCTACAGCATGGGATGTGATATCTCAATGCTTCTAATACCAAACCTGAGACCAGTCCTATAACATGAGATTGGATATCCAACTCCTTCCCCTTCCAAACCTGAGACCCTTCCTATAGCATGAGATGTGATATCCAACTTCTTCCCATTCCAATCCTGAGACCCTTCCTATAACATGAGATGTGATGTCTCAATGCTTCTAATACCAAACCTGAGATCTTTCCTATAACATGAGATGTGATATCCAACTCCTTCCCATTCCAATCCTGAGACCCTTCCTATAGCATGAGATGTGCTATCTCAATGCTTATACCAAACCTGAGACCCTTCCTAAAGCTTGAGATGTGATATCCAACTCCTTCCCATTCCAATCCTGAGACCCTTCCTATAACATGAAATGTGATATCCAACTCCTTCCCATTCCAACCTGAGACCCTTCCTATAGCATGAGATGTGATATCTCAAGGCCTCTAATACCAAACCTGAGATCCTTCCTCTAACATGAAATGTGATATCCAACTCCTTCTCCTTCCAAACCTGAGAGCCTTCCTATAGCATGAGATATGATATCCAAGTCCTTCCCATTCCAATCCCGAGACCCTTCCTATAACATGACATGTGATATCCAACTCCTTCCCATTCCAACCTGAGACCCTTCCTATAGCATGAGATGGGATATCCAACTCCTTCCAAATCCAATACTGATACCCTTCCAATAGCATGAGATGTGATATCCCAATGCTTCTATCAAACCTGAGAACCATACTATGGCATGAGATGTGATATCAAACTCCTTCCCATTGCAATCCTGAGACTCTTCCTATAGCTTGAGATATGATATCCAACTCCTTCCCATTCCAATTCTGAGACCCTTCCTATACCATGAGACTTGATATCTCAATGCTTCTAATACCAAACCTGAGACCCGTCCTATAACATGAGATGTGATATCCAAATCTTTCCCCTTCCAAACCTTAGACCCTTCCTTTATCATGAGATGTGATATCCAACTCCTTCCCATTCCAATCCTGAGACCCTTCCGATATCATGAGATTTGTTATCTCAATGCTTCTAATATCAAAATTGAGACCCTCCCTATAGCATGAGATGGGATATCCAACTCCTTGCCATTCCAATCCTGAGACCGTTCCGATAGCAGAGATGTGATATCTCAATGCTTATACCAAATCTGAGACCCTTCCTATAGCATGAGATGTGATATCCAATTCCTTCCCATTCCAATCCTGAGACCCTTCCTATAGCATGAGATGTGATGTCTCAATGCTTCTAATACCAAACCTGAGATCCTTCCTATAACATGAGATGTGATATCCAACTCTTTCCCATTCCAATCCTGAGACCCTTCCTATAGCATGAGATGTGCTATCTCAATGCTTATACCAAACCTGAGACCCTTCCTAAAGCGTGAGATATGATATCCAACTCCTTCCCATTCCAATCCTGAGACCCTTCCTATAGCATGAGATGTGATATCTCAAGGCCTCTAATACCAAACCTGAGATCCTTCCTCTAACATGAAATGTGATATCCAACTCCTTCCCCTTCCAAACCTGAGAGCCTTCCTATAGCATGAGATATGATATCCAAGTCCTTCCCATTCCAATCCTGAGACCCTTCCTATAACATGAAATGTGATATCCAACTCCTTCCCATTCCAACCTGAGACCCTTCCTATAGCATGAGATGGGATATCCAACTTCTTCCAAATCCAATACTGATACCCTTCCGATAGCATGAGATGTGATATCCCAATGCTTCTACCAAACCTGAGACCCATACTATGGCATGAGATGTGATATCAAACTCCTTCCCATTCCAATCCTGAGACTCTTCCTATAGCTTGAGGTGTGATACCCAACTCCTTCCCATTCCAATTCTGAGACCCTTCTTATACCATGAGACTTGATATCTCAATGCTTCTAATACCAAACCTGAGACCCGTCCTATAACATGAGATGTGATATCCAAATCCTTCCCCTTCCAAACCTTAGACCCTTCCTTTATCATGAAATGTGATATCCAACTCCTTCCCATTCCAATCCTGAGACCCTTCCGATATCATGAGATTTGTTATCTCAATGCTTCTAATATCAAACTTGAGACCCTCCCTATAGCATGAGATGTGACATCCAAGTCCTTCCCATTCCAATCCTGAGACCCTTCCTATAGCATGAGATGTGATATCTCTATGTTTCTAATACCAAACCTGAGACCATTCCTATAACATGAGATGGGATATCCAACTCCTTCCCATTCCAATCCTGAGACCCTTCCGATAGCAGAGATGTGATATCTCAATGCTTATACCAAACCTGAGACCCTTCCTATGGCCTGAGATGTCATATACAACTCCTTCCCATTCCAATCCTGAGACCCTTTCTTTAGTATGAGATGTGATATCTCAATGCTTATACCAAATCTGAGACCCTTCCTATAGCATGAGATGTGATATCCAATTCCTTCCCATTCCAATCCTGAGACCCTTCCTATAGCATGAGATGTGATATCTCAATGCTTATACCAAACCTGAGAGCCTACCTATAGCATGAGATGTGATATCCAAGTCCATCCCATTCCAATCCTTAGACCCTTCCTACAGCATGTGATGTGATATCTCAATGATTCTAATACCAAACCAGAGACTCTTCCTATAACATGAGATGGGATATCCAACTCCTTCCCATTCCAATCCTGAGCCGCTTCCGATAGCAAAGATGTGATATCTCAATGCTTATACCAAACCTGAGACCCTTCCTATAACATGAGATGTGATATCCAACTCCTTCCCGTTCCAAACCTGAGACACTAACTATAGCATATGTGATATCCAACTGCTTCCCATTCCAAACATGAGACCCTTCCTATAGCAAGAAAGGAATATCCAACTCCTACCCATTCCAATCCTGAGACCCTTCCTATAGCAAGAGATGTGATATCCAAATCCTTCCCATTCCAATCCTGAGACCCTTCCTATAACATGAGATGTGATATCCAAATCCTTCCCATTCCAATCCTGAGACCCTTCCTATAACATGAGATGTGATATCCAACTCCTTCCCATTCAAATCCTGAGACCCTTCCTATAACATGAGATGTGATATCCAATTCCTTCCCATTCCAAACCTGAGACCCTTCCTATTGGATGAGATGTGATATCCAACTCCTTCCCATTCCAACCCTGAGACCCTTCCTATAGCATGAGATGTGATGTCTCAATGCTTCTAATACCAAACCTGAGATCCTTCCTATAACATGAGATGTGATATCCAACTCCTTCCATTCCAATCCTGAGACCCGTCCTATAGCATGAGATGTGATATCTCAATGCTTATACCAAACCTGAGACCTTTCCTATAGCATGAGATGTGATATCCAACTACTTCCCATTCCAATCCTGAGACCCTTCCTATAGCATGAGATGTGATATCTCAATGCTTCTAATACCAAACCTGAGATCCTTCCTCTAACATGAAATGTGATATCCAACTCCTTCCTTTCCAAACCTAAGAGCCTATCTATCGCATGAGATGTGATATCCAAGTCCTTCCCATTCCAATCCTTAGACCCTTCCTACAGCATGCAATATGATATCTCAATGATTCTAATAACAAACCTGAGACCCGTCCTATAGCATGAGATATGATATCCAAGTCCTTCCCATTTCAATCCTGAGACCCTTCCTATAACATGAAATGTGATATCCAACTCCTTCCCATTCCAACCTGAGACCCTTCCTATAGCATGAGATGGGATATCCAACTTCTTCCAAATCCAATACTGATACCCTTCCGATAGCATGAGATGTGATATCCCAATGCTTCTACCAAACCTGAGACCCATACTATGGCATGAGATGTGATATCAAACTCCTTCCCATTCCAATCCTGAGACCCTTCCTATAGCTTGAGGTGTGATATACAACTCCTTCCCATTCCAATTCTGAGACCCTTCTTATACCATGAGACTTGATATCTCAATGCTTCTAATACCAAACCTGAGACCCGTCCTATAACATGAGATGTGATATCCAAATCCATCCCCTTCCAAACCTTAGACCCTTCCTTTATCATGAGATGTGGTATCCAACTCCTTCCCATTCCAATCCTGAGACCCTTCCGATATCATGAGATTTGGTATCTCAATGCTTCTAATATCAAACTTGAGACCCTCCCTATAGCATGAGATGTGACATCCAAGTCCTTCCCATTCCAATCCTTAGACCCTTCCTATAGCATGAGATGTGATATCTCTATGCTTCTAATACCAAACCTGAGACCCTTCCTATAAGATGAGATGGGATATCCAACTCCTTCCCATTCCAATCCTGAGACCCTTCCGATAGCAGAGATGTGATATCTCAATGCTTATACCAAACCTGAGACCCTTCCTATGGCCTGAGATGTCATATACAACTCCTTCCCATTCCAATCCTGAGACCCTTCCTTTAGCATGAGATGTGATATCTCAATGCTTATACCAAATCTGAGACCCTTCCTATAGCATGAGATGTGATATCCAAATCCTTCCCATTCCAATCCTGAGACCCTTCCTATAGCATGAGATGTGATATCTCAATGCTTATACCAAACCTGAGAGCCTACCTATAGCATGAGATTTGATATCCAAGTCCATCCCATTCCAATCCTTAAACCCTTCCTACAGCATGCAATGTGATATTTCAATGATTCTAATACCAAACCAGAGACTCTTCCTATAACATGAGATGGGATATCCAACTCCTTCCCATTCCAATCCTGAGCCGCTTCCGATAGCAGAGATGTGATATCTCAATGCTTATACCAAACCTGAGACCCTTCCTATAACATGAGATGTGATATCCAACTCCTTCCCGTTCCAAACCTGAGACACTAACTATAGCATATGTGATATCCAACTGCTTCCCATTCCAAACATGAGACCCTTCCTATAGCAAGAAAGGAATATCCAACTCCTACCCATTCCAATCCTGAGACCCTTCCTATAGCAAGAGATGTGATATCCAAATCCTTCCCATTCCAATCCTGAGACCCTTCCTATAACATGAGATGTGATATCCAAATCCTTCCCATTCCAATCCTGAGACCCTTCCTATAACATGAGATGTGATATCCAACTCCTTCCCATTCAAATCCTGAGACCCTTCCTATAACATGAGATGTGATATCCAATTCCTTCCCATTCCAAACCTGAGACCCTTCCTATTGGATGAGATGTGATATCCAACTCCTTCCCATTCCAACCCTGAGACCCTTCCTATAGCATGAGATGTGATGTCTCAATGCTTCTAATACCAAACCTGAGATCCTTCCTATAACATGAGATGTGATATCCAACTCCTTCCATTCCAATCCTGAGACCCGTCCTATAGCATGAGATGTGATATCTCAATGCTTATACCAAACCTGAGACCTTTCCTATAGCATGAGATGTGATATCCAACTACTTCCCATTCCAATCCTGAGACCCTTCCTATAGCATGAGATGTGATATCTCAATGCTTCTAATACCAAACCTGAGATCCTTCCTCTAACATGAAATGTGATATCCAACTCCTTCCTTTCCAAACCTAAGAGCCTATCTATCGCATGAGATGTGATATCCAAGTCCTTCCCATTCCAATCCTTAGACCCTTCCTACAGCATGCAATATGATATCTCAATGATTCTAATAACAAACCTGAGACCCGTCCTATAGCATGAGATATGATATCCAAGTCCTTCCCATTTCAATCCTGAGACCCTTCCTATAACATGAAATGTGATATCCAACTCCTTCCCATTCCAACCTGAGACCCTTCCTATAGCATGAGATGGGATATCCAACTTCTTCCAAATCCAATACTGATACCCTTCCGATAGCATGAGATGTGATATCCCAATGCTTCTACCAAACCTGAGACCCATACTATGGCATGAGATGTGATATCAAACTCCTTCCCATTCCAATCCTGAGACCCTTCCTATAGCTTGAGGTGTGATATACAACTCCTTCCCATTCCAATTCTGAGACCCTTCTTATACCATGAGACTTGATATCTCAATGCTTCTAATACCAAACCTGAGACCCGTCCTATAACATGAGATGTGATATCCAAATCCATCCCCTTCCAAACCTTAGACCCTTCCTTTATCATGAGATGTGGTATCCAACTCCTTCCCATTCCAATCCTGAGACCCTTCCGATATCATGAGATTTGGTATCTCAATGCTTCTAATATCAAACTTGAGACCCTCCCTATAGCATGAGATGTGACATCCAAGTCCTTCCCATTCCAATCCTTAGACCCTTCCTATAGCATGAGATGTGATATCTCTATGCTTCTAATACCAAACCTGAGACCCTTCCTATAAGATGAGATGGGATATCCAACTCCTTCCCATTCCAATCCTGAGACCCTTCCGATAGCAGAGATGTGATATCTCAATGCTTATACCAAACCTGAGACCCTTCCTATGGCCTGAGATGTCATATACAACTCCTTCCCATTCCAATCCTGAGACCCTTCCTTTAGCATGAGATGTGATATCTCAATGCTTATACCAAATCTGAGACCCTTCCTATAGCATGAGATGTGATGTCCAAATCCTTCCCATTCCAATCCTGAGACCCTTCCTATAGCATGAGATGTGATATCTCAATGCTTATACCAAACCTGAGAGCCTACCTATAGCATGAGATTTGATATCCAAGTCCATCCCATTCCAATCCTTAAACCCTTCCTACAGCATGCAATGTGATATTTCAATGATTCTAATACCAAACCAGAGACTCTTCCTATAACATGAGATGGGATATCCAACTCCTTCCCATTCCAATCCTGAGCCGCTTCCGATAGCAGAGATGTGATATCTCAATGCTTATACCAAACCTGAGACCCTTCCTATAACATGAGATGTGATATCCAACTCCTTCCCGTTCCAAACCTGAGACACTAACTATAGCATATGTGATATCCAACTCCTTCCCATTCCAAACATGAGACCCTTCCTATAGCAAGAAAGTAATATCCAACTCCTACCCATTCCAATCCTGAGACCCTTCCTATAGCAAGAGATGTGATATCCAAATCCTTCCCATTCCAATCCTGAGACCCTTCCTATAACATGAGATGTGATATCCAACTCCTTCCCATTCCAACCTGAGACACTTCCTATAGCATGAGAAGGGATATCCAACTCCTTCCCAATCCAATCCTGAGACCCTTCCGATAGCAGAGATGTGATATCTCAATGCTTATACCAAACCTGAGACCCTTCCTATGGCATGAGATGTGATATCCAACTCTTTGCCATTCAAATCCTGAGACCCTTCCTATAGCATGAGAAGGTATATCCAACTCCTTCCCAATCCAATCCTGAGACCCTTCCGATAGCAGAGACGTGATATCTCAATGCTTCTACCAAACCTGAGACCCTTCCTTTAGCATGAGATGTGATATCCAAATCCTTCACATTCCAATCCTGAGACCCTTCCTATAGCATGGGATGTGATATCTCAATGCTTCTAATACCAAACCTGAGATCCTTCCTATAACATGAGATGTGATATCCAATTCCTTCCCATTCCAATCCTGAGATCCTTCCGATAGCAGAGATGTGATATCCCAATGCTTATACCAAACCTGAGACCCTTCCTATGGCCTGAGATGTCATATACAACTCCTTCGCATTCCAATCCTGAGACCCTTCCTATAGCATGAGATGTGATATCTCAATGCTTATACCAAATCTGAGACCCTTCCTATAGCATGAGATGTGATATCCAACTCCTTCCCATTCCAATCCTGAGACCCTTCCTATAGCATGAGATGTGATGTCTCAATGCTTCTAATACCAAACCTGAGATCCTTCCTATAACATGAGATGTGATATCCAACTCCTTCCCATTCCAATCCTGAGACCCTTATGAAAGCATGAGATGTGATATCTCAATGCTTCTAATACCAAACCTGAGATCCTTCCTATAACATGAGATGTGATATCCAACTCCTTCCCATTCCAACCTGAGACACTTCCTATAGCATGAGAAGGGATATCCAACTCCTTCCCAATCCAATCCTGAGACCCTTCCGATAGCAGAGATGTGATATCTCAATGCTTATACCAAACCTGAGACCCTTCCTATGGCATGAGATGTGATATCCAACTCTTTGCCATTCAAATCCTGAGACCCTTCCTATAGCATGAGAAGGGATATCCAACTCCTTCCCAATCCAATCCTGAGACCCTTCCGATAGCAGAGACGTGATATCTCAATGCTTCTACCAAACCTGAGACCCTTCCTTTAGCATGAGATGTGATATCCAAATCCTTCACATTCCAATCCTGAGACCCTTCCTATAGCATGGGATGTGATATCTCAATGCTTCTAATACCAAACCTGAGATCCGTCCTATAACATGAGATGTGATATCCAATTCCTTCCCATTCGAATCCTGAGACCCTTCCGATAGCAGAGATGTGATATCTCAATGCTTATACCAAACCTGAGACCCTTCCTATGGCCTGAGATGTCATATACAACTCCTTCCCATTCCAATCCTGAGACCCTTCCTATAGCATGAGATGTGATATCTCAATGCTTATACCAAATCTGAGACCCTTCCTATAGCATGAGATGTGATATCCAACTCCTTCCCATTCCAATCCTGAGACCCTTCCTATAGCATGAGATGTGATGTCTCAATGCTTCTAATACCAAACCTGAGATCCTTCCTATAACATGAGATGTGATATCCAACTCCTTCCCATTCCAATCCTGAGACCCTTATGAAAGCATGAGATGTGATATCTCAATGCTTCTAATACCAAACCTGAGATCCTTCCTATAACATGAGATGTGATTTCCAAATCCTTCCCCTTCCAAACCTGAGACCCTCCCTTTAGCATGAGATGTGATATCCAACTCCTTCCCATTCCAATCCTGAGACCCTTCTGATAGCATGAGATGTGATATCTCAATGCCTCTAATACCAAACCTGAGATCCTACCTCTAACATGAAATGTGATATCCATCTCATTCCCTTTCCAAACCTGAGACCCTGCCTATAGCATGAGATGTGATATCCAAGTCCTTCCCATTCCAATCCTGAGACCCTTCCTATAGCATGTGATGTGATATCTCAATGTTTATACCAAACCTGAGACCCTTCCTATGGCATGAGATGTCATATACAACTCCTTCCCATTCCAATCCTGAGACACTTCCTATAGCATGAGATGTGATATCTCAATGCTTATACCAAACCTGAGACCCTTCCTATAGCATGAGATGTGATATCCAACTTCTTCCCATTCCAATCCTGAGACCCTTCCTATAACATGAGATGTGATGTCTCAATGCTTCTAATACCAAACCTGAGATCTTTCCTATAACATGAGATGTGATATCCAACTCCTTCCCATTCCAATCCTGAGACCCTTCCTATAGCATGAGATGTGATATCACAATGCTTATACCAAACCTGAGACCGTTCCTATAGCTTGAGATGTGATATCCAACTCCTTCCCATTCCAATCCTGAGACCCTTCCTATAGCATGAGATGTGATATCTCAAGGCCTCTAATACCAAACCTGAGATCCTTCCTCTAACATGAAATGTGATATCCAACTCCTTCCCCTTCCAAACCTGAGAGCCTTCCTATAGCATGGGATATGATATCCAAGTCCTTCCCATTCCAATCCTGAGACCCTTCCTATAACATGAAATGTGATATCCAACTCCTTCCCATTCCAACCTGAGACCCTTCCTATATCATGAGATGGGATATCTCAATGCTTCTAATACCAAACCTGAGACTCTTCCTATAACATGAGATGGGATATCCAACTCCTTCCCATTCCAATCCTAAGACCCTTTCGATAGCAGAGATGTGATATCTCAATGCTTATACCAAACCTGAGACCCTTCCTACGGCATGAGATGTCATATACAACTCCTTCCCATTCCAATCCTGAGACCCTTCCTATAGCACGAGATGTGATATCTCAATGCTTATACCAAACCTGAGACCCTTCCTCTAGCATGAGATGTGATATCCAACTCCTTCCCATTCCAATCCTGAGACCCTTCCTATAGCATGAGATGTGATATCCAACTCCTTCCCATTCCAATCCTGAGACCCTTCCTATAGCCTGAGATCTGATATCTCAATGCCTCCAATACCAAACCTGAGATCCTTCCTCTAACATGAAATGTGATATCCAACTCCTTCCCTTTCCAAACCTGAGAGCCTATCTATAGCATGAGATGTGATATCCAAGTCCTTCCCATTCCAATCCTGAGACACTTCCGATAGCAGAGATGTGATATCTCAATGCTTATACCAAACCTGAGACCCTTCCTATAACAAGAGATGTGATATCCAACTCCTTCCCGTTCCAAACCTGAGACCCTTCCTTTAGCATGAGATGTGATATCCAGCTCCTTCCCATTCCAATCCTGAGACCCTTCTGATAGCATGAGATGTGATATCTCAATGCTTCTAATATCAAAACTGAGACCCTCCCTATAGCATGATATGTGATATCTAAGTCCTTCCCATTCCAATCCTGAGACCCTTCCTATACCATGAGATGTGATATCTCAATGCTTCTACCAAACCTGAGACCCTTCCTTTAGCATGAGATGGGATAACCAACTCCTTCCCATTCCAATCCTGAGACCCTTCCTATAGCATGAGATGTGATATCCAAATCCTTCACATTCCAATCCTGAGACCCTTCCTATAGCATGGGATGTGATATCTCAATGCTTCTAATACCAAACCTGAGATCCTTCCTATAACATGAGATGTGATATCCAATTCCTTCCCATTCCAATCCTGAGACCCTTCCGATAGCAGAGATGTGATATCTCAATGCTTATACCAAACCTGAGACCCTTCCTATGGCCTGAGATGTCATATACAACTCCTTCCCATTCCAATCCTGAGACCCTTCCTATAGCATGAGATGTGATATCTCAATGCTTATACCAAATCTGAGACCCTTCCTATAGCATGAGATGTGATATCCAACTCCTTCCCATTCCAATCCTGAGACCCTTCCTATAGCATGAGATGTGATGTCTCAATGCTTCTAATACCAAACCTGAGATCCTTCCTATAACATGAGATGTGATATCCAACTCCTTCCCATTCCAATCCTGAGACCCTTATGAAAGCATGAGATGTGATATCTCAATGCTTCTAATACCAAACCTGAGATCCTTCCTATAACATGAGATGTGATATCCAACTCCTTCCCATTCCAACCTGAGACACTTCCTATAGCATGAGAAGGGATATCCAACTCCTTCCCAATCCAATCCTGAGACCCTTCCGATAGCAGAGATGTGATATCTCAATGCTTATACCAAACCTGAGACCCTTCCTATGGCATGAGATGTGATATCCAACTCTTTGCCATTCAAATCCTGAGACCCTTCCTATAGCATGAGAAGGGATATCCAACTCCTTCCCAATCCAATCCTGAGACCCTTCCGATAGCAGAGACGTGATATCTCAATGCTTCTACCAAACCTGAGACCCTTCCTTTAGCATGAGATGTGATATCCAAATCCTTCACATTCCAATCCTGAGACCCTTCCTATAGCATGGGATGTGATATCTCAATGCTTCTAATACCAAACCTGAGATCCTTCCTATAACATGAGATGTGATATCCAATTCCTTCCCATTCCAATCCTGAGACCCTTCCGATAGCAGAGATGTGATATTTCAATGCTTATACCAAACCTGAGACCCTTCCTATGGCCTGAGATGTCATATACAACTCCTTCCCATTCCAATCCTGAGACCCTTCCTATAGCATGAGATGTGATATCTGAATGCTTATACCAAATCTGAGACCCTTCCTATAGCATGAGATGTGATATCCAACTCCTTCCCATTCCAATCCTGAGACCCTTCCTATAGCATGAGATGTGATGTCTCAATGCTTCTAATACCAAACCTGAGATCCTTCCTATAACATGAGATGTGATATCCAACTCCTTCCCATTCCAATCCTGAGACCCTTATGAAAGCATGAGATGTGATATCTCAATGCTTCTAATACCAAACCTGAGATCCTTCCTATAACATGAGATGTGATTTCCAAATCCTTCCCCTTCCAAACCTGAGACCCTCCCTTTAGCATGAGATGTGATATCCAACTCCTTCCCATTCCAATCCTGAGACCCTTCTGATAGCATGAGATGTGATATCTCAATGCCTCTAATACCAAACCCGAGATCCTACCTCTAACATGAAATGTGATATCCATCTCATTCCCTTTCCAAACCTGAGACCCTGCCTATAGCATGAGATGTGATATCCAAGTCCTTCCCATTCCAATCCTGAGACACTTCCTATAGCATGAGATTTGATATCTCAATGCTTATACCAAACCTGAGACCCTTCCTATAGCATGAGATGTGATATCCAACTTCTTCCCATTCCAATCCTGAGACCCTTCCTATAACATGAGATGTGATGTCTCAATGCTTCTAATACCAAACCTGAGATCTTTCCTATAACATGTGATGTGATATCCAACTCCTTCCCATTCCAATCCTGAGACCCTTCCTATAGCATGAGATGTGATATCACAATGCTTATACCAAACCTGAGACCGTTCCTATAGCTTGAGATGTGATATCCAACTCCTTCCCATTCCAATCCTGAGACCCTTCCTATAGCATGAGATGTGATATCTCAAGGCCTCTAATACCAAACCTGAGATCCTTCCTCTAACATGAAATGTGATATCCAACTCCTTCCCCTTCCAAACCTGAGAGCCTTCCTATAGCATGGGATATGATATCCAAGTCCTTCCCATTCCAATCCTGAGACCCTTCCTATAACATGAAATGTGATATCCAACTCCTTCCCATTCCAACCTGAGACCCTTCCTATATCATGAGATGGGATATCTCAATGCTTCTAATACCAAACCTGAGACTCTTCCTATAACATGAGATGGGATATCCAACTCCTTCCCATTCCAATCCTAAGACCCTTTCGATAGCAGAGATGTGATATCTCAATGCTTATACCAAACCTGAGACCCTTCCTACGGCATGAGATGTCATATACAACTCCTTCCCATTCCAATCCTGAGACCCTTCCTCTAGCATGAGATGTGATATCCAACTCCTTCCCATTCCAATCCTGAGACCCTTCCTATAGCATGAGATGTGATATCCAACTCCTTCCCATTCCAATCCTGAGACCCTTCCTATAGCCTGAGATCTGATATCTCAATGCCTCCAATACCAAACCTGAGATCCTTCCTCTAACATGAAATGTGATATCCAACTCCTTCCCTTTCCAAACCTGAGAGCCTATCTATAGCATGAGATGTGATATCCAAGTCCTTCCCATTCCAATCCTGAGACACTTCCGATAGCAGAGATGTGATATCTCAATGCTTATACCAAACCTGAGACCCTTCCTATAACAAGAGATGTGATATCCAACTCCTTCCCGTTCCAAACCTGAGACCCTTCCTTTAGCATGAGATGTGATATCCAGCTCCTTCCCCTTCCAATCCTGAGACCCTTCTGATAGCATGAGATGTGATATCTCAATGCTTCTAATATCAAAACTGAGACCCTCCCTATAGCATGATATGTGATATCTAAGACCTTCCCATTCCAATCCTGAGACCCTTCCTATAGCATGAGATGTGATATCTCAATGCTTCTACCAAACCTGAGACCCTTCCTTTAGCATGAGATGGGATAACCAACTCCTTCCCATTCCAATCCTGAGACCCTTCCTATAGCATGAGATGTGATATCTCAATACTTCTAATACCAAACCTGAGATCCTTCCAATAACATGAGATGTGATATCCAAATCCTTCCCCTTCCAAACCTGAGACCCTCCCTTTAGCATGAGATGTGATATCCAACTCCTTCCCATTCCAATCCTGAGAACCTTCTGATAGCATGAGATGTGATATCTCAATGCTTCTATACCAAACCTGAGATCCTTCCGATAGCATGAGATGTGATATCTCAATGCTTCTAATACCAAACCTGAGATCCTTCCTATAACATGAGATGTGATATCCAAATCCTTCCCCTTCCAAACCTGAGACCCTCCCTTTAGCATGAGATGTGATATCCAACTCCTTCCCATTCCAATCCTGAGACTCTTCTGATAGCATGAGATGTGATATCTCAATGCCTCTAATACCAAACCTGAGATCCTACCTCTAACATGAAATGTGATATCCAACTCTTTCCCCTTCCAAACCTGAGAGCCTTCCTATAGCATGAGATGTGATATCCAAGTCCTTCTAATTCCAATCCTGAGACGCTTCCTATAACATGAGATGTGATATCCAACTCCTTCCCATTCCAACCTGAGACCCTTCCTATAGCATGAGATGGGATATCCAACTCCTTCCAAATCCAATCCTGATACCCTTCCGATAGCATGAGATGTGATATCCCAATGCTTCTACCAAACCTGAGACCCATACTATGGCATGAGATGTGATATCAAACTCCTTCCCCTTCCAAACCTTAGACACTTCCTTTATCATGAGATGTGATATCCAACACCTTCCCATTCCATCCCTGAGACCCTTCCGATATCATGAGATGTGATATCTCAATGCTTCTAATATCAAACTTGAGACCCTCCTTATAGCATGAGATGTGATATCCAAGTCCTTCCCATTCCAATCCTGAGACTCTTCCTATAGCATGAGATGTGATATCTCAATGCTTCTAATACCAAACCTGAGACCCTTCCTATAACATGAGATGGGAATATCCAACTCCTTCCCATTCCAATCCTGAGACCCTTCCGATAGTAGAGATGTGATAGCTCAATGCTTATACCAAACCTGAGATCCTTCCTATAACATGAGATGTGATATCCAACTCCTTCCCATTCCAATCCTGAGACCCTTCCTATAGCATGAGATATGATATCTCAATGCTTCTAATATCAAACTTGAGACCCTCCCTATAGCATGAGATGTGATATCCAAGTCCTTCCCATTCCAATCCTGAGACCCTTCCGATAGCATGAGATGTGATGTCTCAATGCTTCCAATACCAAACCTGAGATCCTTCCTATAACATGAGATGTGATATCCAACTCCTTCCCATTCCAATCCTGAGACCCTTCCTATAGCATGAGATGTGATATCTCAATGCTTATACCAAACCTGAGACCCTTCCTATAGCATGAGATGTGATATCCAACTCCTTCCCATTCCAATCCTGAGACCCTTCCTATAGCATGAGATGTGATATCTCAATGCCTCTAATACCAAACCTGAGATCCTTCCTCTAACATGAAATGTGATATCCAACTCCTTCCCATTCCAATCCTGAGACACTTCCTATAGCATGAGATGTGATAGCTAAATGCTTCTAATACCAAACTTGAGACTCTTCCTATAACATGAGATGGGATATCCAACTCCTTCCCATTCCAATCCTTAGACCCTTCCTACAGCATGCAATATGATATCTCAATGATTCTAATAACAAACCTGAGACCCGTCCTATAACATGAGATGGGATATCCAACACCTTCGCATTCCAATCCTGAGACACTTCCGATAGCAGAGATGTGATATCTCAATGCTTATACAAAACCTGAGACCCTTCCTATAACATGAGATGTGATATCCAACTCCTTCCCGTTCCAAACCTGAGACCCTTCCAATAGCATATGTGATATCCAACACATTCCCATTCCAAACATGAGACCCTTCCTATAGCAGGAATGTAATATCCAACTCCTTCCCATTCCAATCCTGAGACCATTCCTATAGCATGAGATGTGATATCTCAATGCTTCTAATACCAAACCTGAGATCCTTCCTATGACATGAGATGTGATATCCAATTCCTCCCCATTCCAAACCTGAGAACCTTCCTACAGCATGCGATGTGATATCTCAATGTTTCTAATACCAAACCCGAGACCAGTCCTATAACATGAGATTGGATATCCAACTCTTTCCCCTTCCAAACCTGAGACCCTTCCTATAGCATGAGATGTGATATCCAACTTCTTCCCATTCCAATCCTGAGACCCTTCCTATAGCATGAGATGTGCTATCTCAATGCTTATACCAAACCTGAGACCCTTCCTAAAGCTTGAGATGTGATATCCAACTCCTTCCCATTCCAATCCTGAGACCCTTCCTATAACATGAAATGTGATATCCAACTCCTTCCCATTCCAACCTGAGACCCTTCCTATAGCATGAGATGTGATATCTCAAGGCCTCTAATACCAAACCTGAGATCCTTCCTCTAACATGAAATGTGATATCCAACTCCTTCTCCTTCCAAACCTGAGAGCCTTCCTATAGCATGAGATATGATATCCAAGTCCTTCCCATTCCAATCCTGAGACCCTTCCTATAACATGAAATGTGATATCCAACTCCTTCCAAATCCAATACTGATACCCTTCCAATAGCATGAGATGTGATATCCCAATGCTTCTATCAAACCTGAGAACCATACTATGGCATGAGATGTGATATCAAACTCCTTCCCATTCCAATCCTGAGACTCTTCCTATAGCTTGAGATGTGATATCCAACTCCTTCCCATTCCAATTCTGAGACCCTTCCTATACCATGAGACTTGATATCTCAATGCTTCTAATACCAAACCTGAGACCCGTCCTATAACATGAGATGTGATATCCAAATCTTTCCCCTTCCAAACCTTAGACCCTTCCTTTATCATGAGATGTGATATCCAACTCCTTCCCATTCCAATCCTGAGACCCTTCCGATATCATGAGATTTGTTATCTCAATGCTTCTAATATCAAAATTGAGACCCTCCCTATAGCATGAGATGGGATATCCAACTCCTTCCCATTCCAATCCTGAGACCCTTCCGATAGCAGAGATGTGATATCTCAATGCTTATACCAAATCTGAGACCCTTCCTATAGCATGAGATGTGATATCCAACTCCTTCCCATTCCAATCCTGAGGCCCTTCCTATAGCATGAGATGTCATGTCTCAATGCTTCTAATACCAAACCTGAGATCCTTCCTATAACATGAGATGTGATATCCAACTCCTTCCCATTCCAATCCTGAGACCCTTCCTATAGCATGAGATGTGCTATCTCAATGCTTATACCAAACCTGAGACCCTTCCTAAAGCTTGAGATGTGATATCCAACTCCTTCCCATTCCAATCCTGAGACCCTTCCGATATCATGAGATTTGTTATCTCAATGCTTCTAATATCAAACTTGAGGCCCTCCCTATAGCATGAGATGTGACATCCAAGTCCTCCCCATTCCAATCCTGAGACCCTTCCTATAGCATGAGATGTGATATCTCAATGCTTCTAATACCAAACCTGAGACCCTTCCTATAACATGAGATGGGATATCCAACTCCTTCCCATTCCAATCCTGAGACCCTTCCGATAGCAGAGATGTGATATCTCAATGCTTATACCAATCCTGAGACCCTTCCTATGGCCTGAGATGTCATATACAACTCCTTCCCAATCCAATCCTGAGACCCTTCCTATAGCATGAGATGTGATATCTCAATGCTTATACCAAATGTGAGACCCTTCCTATAGCATGAGATGTGATATCCAACTCCTTCCCATTCCAATCCTGAGACCCTTCCTATAGCATGAGATGTGATGTCTCAATGCTTCTAATACCAAACCTGAGATCCTTCCTATAACATGAGATGTAATATCCAACTCCTTCCCATTCCAATCCTGAGACCCTTCCTATAGCATGAGATGTGATGTCTCAATGCTTCTAATACCAAACCTGAGAACCTTCCTACAGCATGCGATGTGATATCTCAATGCTTATAATACCAAACCTGAGACCAGTCCTATAACATGAGATTGGATATCCAACTCCTTCCCCTTCCAAACCTGAGACCCTTCCTATAGCATGAGATGTGATATCCAACTTCTTCCCATTCCAATCCTGAGACCCTTCCTATAACATGAGATGTGATGTCTCAATGCTTCTAATACCAAACCTGAGATCTTTCCTATAACATGAGATGTGATATCCAACTCCTTCCCATTCCAATCCTGAGACCCTTCCTATAGCATGAGATGTGCTATCTCAATGCTTATACCAAACCTGAGACCCTTCCTAAAGCTTGAGATGTGATATCCAACTCCTTCCCATTCCAAACCTGAGAGCCTTCCTATAGCATGAGATATGATATCCAAGTCCTTCCCATTCCAATCCTGAGACCCTTCCTATAACATGAAATGTGATATCCAACTCCTTCCCATTCCAACCTGAGACCCTTCCTATAGGATGAGATGGGATATCCAACTCCTTCCAAATCCAATACTGATACCCTTCCAATAGCATGAATTGTGATATCCCAATGCTTCTACCAAACCTGAGACCCATACTATGGCATGAGATGTGATATCAAACTCATTCCCATTCCAATCCTGAGACTCTTCCTATAGCTTGAGATTTGATATCCAACTCCTTCCCATTCCAATTCTGAGACCCTTCCGATATCATGAGACTTGATATCTCAATGCTTCTAATACCAAACCTGAGACCCGTCCAATAACATGAGATGTGATATCCAAATCTTTCCCCTTCCAAACCTTAGACCCTTCCTTTATCATGAAATGTGATATCCAACTCCTTCCCATTCCAATCCTGAGACCCTTCCGATATCATGAGATTTGTTATCTCAATGCTTCTAATATCAAACTTGAGACCCTCCCTATAGCATGAGATGTGACATACAAGTCCTCCCCATTCCAATCCTGAGACCCTTCCTATAGCATGAGATGTGATATCTCAATGCTTCTAATACCAAACCTGAGACCCTTCCTATAACATGAGATGTCATATACAACTCCTTCCCAATCCAATCCTGAGACCCTTCCTATAGCATGAGATGTGATATCTCAATGCTTATACCAAATCTGAGACCCTTCCTATAGCATGAGATGTGATATCCAACTCCTTCCCATTCCAATCCTGAGACCCTTCCTATAGCATGAGATGTGATGTCTCAATGCTTCTAATACCAAACCTGAGATCCTTCCAATAACATGAGATGTGATATCCAACTCCTTCCCATTCCAATCCTGAGACCCTTATGATAGCATGAGATGTGATATCTCAATGCTTCTAATACCAACCTTGAGATACTTCCGATAGCATGAGATGTGATATCTCAATGCTTCTAATACCAAACCTGAGATCCTTCCTATAACATGAGATGTGATTTCCAAATCCTCCCCCTTCCAAACCTGAGACCCTCCATTTAGCATGAGATGTGATATACAACTCCTTCCCATTCCAATCCTGAGACCCTTCTGATAGCATGAGATGTGATATCTCAATGCCTCTAATACCAAACCTGAGATCCTATCTCTAACATGAAATGTGATATCCATCTCCTTCCCTTTCCAAACCTGAGGCCCTGCTATAGCATGAGATGTGATATCCAAGTCCTTCCCATTCCAATCCTGAGACCCTTCCTATAACATGAGATGTGATGTCTCAATGCTTCTAATACCAAACCTGAGATATTTCCTATAACATGAGATGTGATATCCAACTCCTTCCCATTCCAATCCTGAGACCCTTCCTATAGCATGAGATGTGATATCTCAATGCTTATACCAAACCTGAGACCCTTCCTATAGCTTGAGATGTGATATCCAACCCCTTCCCATTCCAACCCTGAGACCCTTCCTATAGCATGAGATGTGATATCTCAAGGCCTCTAATACCAAACCTGAGATCCTTCCTCTAACATGAAATGTGATATCCAACTCCTTCCCCTTCCAAACCTGAGAGCCTTCCTATAGCATGAGATGGGATATCCAACTTCTTCCAAATCCAATACTGATACCCTTCCGATAGCATGAGATGTGATATCCCAATGCTTCTACCAAACCTGAGACCCATACTATGGCATGAGATGTGATATCAAACTCCTTCCCATTCCAATCCTGAGACCCTTCCTATAGCTTGAGGTGTGATATCCAACTCCTTCCCATTCCAATTCTGAGACCCTTCTTATACCATGAGACTTGATATCTCAATGCTTCTAATACCAAACCTGAGACCCGTCCTATAACATGAGATGTGATATCCAAATCCTTCCCCTTCCAAACCTTAGACCCTTCCTTTATCATGAGATGTGATATCCAACTCCTTCCCATTCCAATCCTGAGACCCTTCCGATATCATGAGATTTGTTATCTCAATGCTTCTAATATCAAACTTGAGACCCTCCCTATAGCATGAGATGTGACATCCAAGTCCTTCCCATTCCAATCCTGAGACCTTTCCTATAGCATGAGATGTGATATCTCTATGCTTCTAATACCAAACCTGAGACCATTCCTATAACATGAGATGGGATATCCAACTCCTTCCCATTCCAATCCTGAGACCCTTCCGATAGCAGAGATGTGATATCTCAATGCTTATACCAAACCTGAGACCCTTCCTATGGCCTGAGATGTCATATACAACTCCTTCCCATTCCAATCCTGAGACCCTTCCTTTAGCATGAGATGTGATATCTCAATGCTTATACCAAACCTGAGAGCCTACCTATAGCATGAGATGTGATATCCAAGTCCATCCCATTCCAATCCTGAGACCCTTCCTACAGCATGCGATGTGATATCTCAATGATTCTAATACCAAACCAGAGACTCTTCCTATAACATGAGATGGGATATCCAACTCCTTCCCATTCCAATCCTGAGCCGCTTCCGATAGCAGAGATGTGATATCTCAATGCTTATACCAAACTTGAGACCCTTCCTATAACATGAGATGTGATATCCAACTCCTTCCCGTTCCAAACCTGAGACACTAACTATAGCATATGTGATATCCAACTGCTTCCCATTCCAAACATGAGACCCTTCCTATAGCAAGAAAGTAATATCCAACTCCTACCCATTCCAATCCTGAGACCCTTCCTATAGCAAGAGATGTGATATCCAAATCCTTCCCATTCCAATCCTGAGACCCTTCCTATAACATGAGATGTGATTACCAACTCCTTCCCATTCAAATCCTGAGACCCTTCCTATAGCATGAGAAGGGATATCCAACTCCTTCCCAATCCAATCCTGAGACCCTTCCGATAGCAGAGACGTGATATCTCAATGCTTATACCAAACCTGAGACCCTTCCTTTAGCATGAGATGTGATATCCAAATCCTTCACATTCCAATCCTGAGACCCTTCCTATAGCATGAGATGTGATATCTCAATGCTTCTAATACCAAACCTGAGATCCTTCCTATAACATGAGATGTGATATCCAATTCCTTCCCATTCCAAACCTGAGACCCTTCCTATTGGATGAGATGCGATATCCAACTCCTTCCCATTCCAACCCTGAGACCCTTCCTATAGCATGAGATGTGATGTCTCAATGCTTCTAATACCAAACCTGAGATCCTTCCTATAACATGAGATGTGATATCCAACTCCTTCCATTCCAATCCTGAGACCTGTCCTATAGCATGAGATGTGATATCTCAATGCTTATACCAAACCTGAGACCCTTCCCTTAGCATAAGATGTGATATCCAACTACTTCCCATTCCAATCCTGAGACCCTTCCTATAGCATGAGATGTGATATCTCAATGCTTCTAATACCAAACCTGAGATCCTTCCTCTAACATGAAATGTGATATCCAACTCCTTCCCTTTCCAAACCTAAGAGCCTATCTATTGCATGAGATGTGATATCCAAGTCCTTCCCATTCCAATCCTTAGACCCTTCCTACAGCATGCAATATGATATCTCAATGATTCTAATAACAAACCTGAGACCCGTCCTATAGCATGAGATATGATATCCAAGTCCTTCCCATTCCAATCCTGAGACCCTTCCTATAACATGAAATGTGATATCCAACTCCTTCCCTTTCCAACCTGAGACCCTTCCTATAGCATGAGATGGGATATCCAACTTCTTCCAAATCCAATACTGATACCCTTCCGATAGCATGAGATGTGATATCCCAATGCTTCTACCAAACCTGAGACCCATACTATGGCATGAGATGTGATATCAAACTCCTTCCCATTCCAATCCTGAGACCCTTCCTATAGCTTGAGGTGTGATATCCAACTCCTTCCCATTCCAATTCTGAGACCCTTCTTATACCATGAGACTTGATATCTCAATGCTTCTAATACCAAACCTGAGACCCGTCCTATAACATGAGATGTGATATCCAAATCCTTCCCCTTCCAAACCTTAGACCCTTCCTTTATCATGAGATGTGGTATCCAACTCCTTCCCATTCCAATCCTGAGACCCTTCCGATATCATGAGATTTGTTATCTCAATGCTTCTAATATCAAACTTGAGACCCTCCCTATAGCATGAGATGTGACATCCAAGTCCTTCCCATTCCAATCCTGAGACCCTTCCTATAGCATGAGATGTGATATCTCTATGCTTCTAATACCAAACCTAAGACCCCTCCTATAACATGAGATGGGATATCCAACTCCTTCCCATTCCAATCCTGAGACCCTTCCGATAGCAGAGATGTGATATCTCAATGCTTATACCAAACCTGAGACCCTTCCTATGGCCTGAGATGTCATATACAACTCCTTCCCATTCCAATCCTGAGACCCTTCCTTTAGCATGAGATGTGATATCTCAATGCTAATACCAAATCTGAGACCCTTCCTATAGCATGAGATGTGATATCCAAATCCTTCCCATTCCAATTCTGAGACCCTTCCTATAGCATGAGATGTGATATCTCAATGCTTATACCAAACCTGAGAGCCTACCTATAGCATGAGATGTGATATCCAAGTCCATCCCATTCCAATCCTTAGACCCTTCCTACAGCATGCGATGTGATATCTCAATGATTCTAATACCAAACCAGAGACTCTTACTATAACATGAGATGGGATATCCAACTCCTTCCCATTCCAATCCTGAGCCGCTTCCGATAGCAGGGATGTGATATCTCAATGCTTATACCAAACCTGAGACCCTTCCTATAACATGAGATGTGATATCCAACTCCTTCCCGTTCCAAACCTGAGACACTAACTATAGCATATGTGATATCCAACTCCTTCCCATTCCAAACATAAGACCCTTCCTATAGCAAGAACGTAATATCCAACTCCTACCCATTCCAATCCTGAGACCCTTCCTATAGCAAGAGATGTGATATCCAAATCCTTCCCATTCCAATCCTGAGACCCTTCCTATAACATGAGATGTGATATCCAACTCCTTCCCATTCCAACCTGAGACACTTCCTATAGCATGAGAAGGGATATCCAACTCCTTCCCAATCCAATCCTGAGACCCTTCCGATAGCAGAGATGTGATATCTCAATGCTTATACCAAACCTGAGACCCTTCCTATAGCAAGAGATGTGATATCCAAATCCTTCCCATTCCAATCCTGAGACCCTTCCTATAACATGAGATGTGATATCCAACTCCTTGCCATTCAAATCCTGAGACCCTTCCTATAGCATGAGAAGGGATATCCAACTCCTTCCCAATCCAATCCTGAGACCCTTCCGATAGCAGAGACGTGATATCTCAATGCTTCTACCAAACCTGAGACCCTTCCTTTAGCATGAGATGTGATATCCAAATCCTTCACATTCCAATCCTGAGACCCTTCCTATAGCATGAGATGTGATATCTCAATGCTTCTAATACCAAACCTGAGATCCTTCCTATAACATGAGATGTGATATCCAATTCCTTCCCATTCCAAACCTGAGACCCTTCCTATTGGATGAGATGTGATATCCAACTCCTTCCCATTCCAACCCTGAGACCCTTCCTATAGCATGAGATGTGATGTCTCAATGCTTCTAATACCAAACCTGAGATCCTTCCTATAACATGAGATGTGATATCCAACTCCTTCCATTCCAATCCTGAGACCCGTCCTATAGCATGAGATGTGATATCTCAATGCTTATACCAAACCTGAGACCCTTCCTATAGCATGAGATGTGATATCCAACTACTTCCCATTCCAATCCTGAGACCCTTCTTATAGCATGAGATGTGATATCTCAATGCTTCTAATACCAAACCTGAGATCCTTCCTCTAACATGAAATGTGATATCCAACTCCTTCCCTTTCCAAACCTAAGAGCCTATCTATAGCATGAGATGTGATATCCAAGTCCTTCCCATTCCAACCCTTAAACCCTTCCTACAGCATGCAATATGATATCTCAATGCTTCAAATACCAAACCTGAGACCCTTCCTATAACATGAAATGGGAATATCCAACTCCTTCCCATTCCAATCCTGAGACCCTTCCGATAGCAGAGATGTGATATCTCAATGCTTATACCAAACCTGAGATCCTTCCTATAACATGAGATGTGATATCCAACTCCTTCCCATTCCAATCCTGAGACACTTCCTATAGCATGAGATGTGATATCTCACTGCTTATACCAAACCTGAGACCCTTCCTATAGCATGAGATGTGATATCCAACTCCTTCCCATTCCAATCCTGAGACCCTTCCTATAGCATGAGATGTGATATCTCAATGCTTCTAATATCAAACTTGAGACACTCCCTATAGCATGAGATGTGATATCCAAGTCCTTCCCATTCCAATCCTGAGACACTTCCTATAGCATGAGATGTGATGTCTCAATGCTTCTAATACCAAACCTGAGATCCTTCCTATAACATGAGATGTGATATCCAACTCCTTCCATTCCAATCCTGAGACCCTTCCTATAGCATGAGATGTGATATCTCAATGCTTATACCAAACCTGAGACCCTTCCTATAACATGAGATGTGATATCCAACTCCTTCCCATTCCAATCCTGAGACCCTTCCTATAGCATGAGATGTGATATCTCAATGCCTCTAATACCAAACCTGAGATCCTTCCTCTAACATGAAATGTGATATCCAACTCCTTCCCTTTCCAAACCTGAGAGCCTATCCATAGCATGAAATGTGATATCCAAGTCCTTCCCATTCCAATCCTTAGACCCTTCCTACATCATGCAATATGATATCTCAATGATTCTAATAACAATCCTGAGACCCGTCCTATAACATGAGATGGGATATCCAACTCCTTCCCATTCCAATCCTGAGACACTTCCGATAGCAGATTTGTGATATCTCAATGCTTATACCAAACCTGAGACCCTTCCTATAACATGAGATCGGAAATCCAACTCCTTCCCATTCCAAACCTGAGACCCTTCCTTTAGCATGAAATGTGATATCCAGCTCCTTCCCATTCCAATCCTGAGACACTTCCGATAGCATGAGATGTGATATCTCAATGCTTCTAATATCAAAACTGAGACCCTCCCTATAGCATGATATGTGATATCTAAGTCCTTCCCATTCCAATCCTGAGACCCTTCCTATAGCATGAGATGTGATATCTCAATGCTTCTACCAAACCTGAGACCCTTCCTTTAGCATGAGATGTGATATCCAACTACTTCCCATATTCCAATCCTGAGACCCTTCCTATAGCATGAGATGTGATATCTCAATACTTCTAATACCAAACCTGAGATCCTTCCGATAACATGAGATGTGATATCCAAATCCTTCCCCTTCCAAACCTGAGACCCTCCCTTTAGCATGAGATGGGATATCCAACTCCTTCCCATTCCAATCCTGAGAACCTTCTGATAGCATGAGATGTGATATCTCAATGCTTCTAATACCAAACCTGAGATCCTTCCGATAGCATGAGATGTGATATCTCAATGCTTCTAATACCAAACCTGAGATCCTTCCTATAACATGAGATGTGATATCCAACTCCTTCCCCTTACAAACCTGAGACCCTCCCTTTAGCATGAGATGTGATATCCAACTCCTTCCCATTCTAAATCTGAGACCCTTCTGATAGCATGAGATGTGATATCTCATTACCTCTAATACCAAACCTGAGATCCTACCTCTAACATGAAATGTGATATCCAACTCTTTCCCCTTCCAAACCTGAGAGCCTTCCTATAGCATGAGATGTGATATCCAAGTCCTTCCCATTCCAATCCTGAGACCCTTCCTATAACATGAGATGTGATATCCAACTCCTTCCAATTCCAACCTGAGACCCTTCCTATAGCATGAGATGTGATATCTCAATGCTTCTAATACCAAACCTGAGATCCTTCCTCTAACATGAAATGTGATATCCAACTCCTTCCCTTTCCAAACCTGAGAGCCTATCTATAGCATGAGATGTGATATCCAAGTCCTTCCCATTCCAATCCTTAGACCCTTCCTACAGCATGCAATATGATATCTCAATGATTCTAATAACAAACCTGAGACCCGTCCTATAACATGAGATGGGATATCCAACTCCTTCCCATTCCAATCCTGAGACACTTCCGATAGCAGAGATGTGATATCTCAATGCTTCTAATACCAAACCTGAGATCCTTCCTATAACATGAGATGTGATATCCAATTCCTTCCCATTCCAAACCTGAGACCCTTCCTATTGGATGAGATGTGATATCCAACTCCTTCCCATTCCAACCCTGAGTCCCTTCCTATAGCATGAGATGTGATGTCTCAATGCTTCTAATACCAAACCTGAGATCCTTCCTCTAACATGAAATGTGATATCCAACTGCTTCCCTTTCCAAACCTAAGAGCCTATCTATAGCATGAGATGTGATATCCAAGTCCTTCCCATTCCAACCCTTAGACCCTTCCTACAGCATGCAATATGATATCTCAATGCTTCAAATACCAAACCTGAGACCCTTCCTATAACATGAGATGGGAATATCCAACTCCTTCCCATTCCAATCCTGAGACCCTTCCGATAGCAGAGATGTGATATCTCAATGCTTATACCAAACCTGAGATCCTTCCTATAACATGAGATGTGATATCCAACTCCTTCCCATTCCAATCCTGAGACACTTCCTATAGCATGAGATGTGATATCTCACTGCTTATACCAAACCTGAGACCCTTCCTATAGCATGAGATGTGATATCCAACTCCTTCCCATTCCAATCCTGAGACCCTTCCTATAGCATGAGATGTGATATCTCAATGCTTCTAATATCAAACTTGAGACACTCCCTATAGCATGAGATGTGATATCCAAGTCCTTCCCATTCCAATCCTGAGACACTTCCTATAGCATGAGATGTGATGTCTCAATGCTTCTAATACCAAACCTGAGATCCTTCCTATAACATGAGATGTGATATCCAACTCCTTCCATTCCAATCCTGAGACCCTTCCTATAGCATGAGATGTGATATCTCAATGCTTATACCAAACCTGAGACCCTTCCTATAACATGAGATGTGATATCCAACTCCTTCCCATTCCAATCCTGAGACCCTTCCTATAGCATGAGATGTGATATCTCAATGCCTCTAATACCAAACCTGAGATCCTTCCTCTAACATGAAATGTGATATCCAACTCCTTCCCTTTCCAAACCTGAGAGCCTATCCATAGCATGAAATGTGATATCCAAGTCCTTCCCATTCCAATCCTTAGACCCTTCCTACAGCATGCAATATGATATCTCAATGATTCTAATAACAATCCTGAGACCCGTCCTATAACATGAGATGGGATATCCAACTCCTTCCCATTCCAATCCTGAGACACTTCCGATAGCAGATTTGTGATATCTCAATGCTTATACCAAACCTGAGACCCTTCCTATAACATGAGATCGGATATCCAACTCCTTCCCGTTCCAAACCTGAGACCCTTCCTTTAGCATGAGATGTGATATCCAGCTCCTTCCCATTCCAATCCTGAGACACTTCCGATAGCATGAGATGTGATATCTCAATGCTTCTAATATCAAAACTGAGACCCTCCCTATAGCATGATATGTGATATCTAAGTCCTTCCCATTCCAATCCTGAGACCCTTCCTATAGCATGAGATGTGATATCTCAATGCTTCTACCAAACCTGAGACCCTTCCTTTAGCATGAGATGTGATATCCAACTACTTCCCATATTCCAATCCTGAGACCCTTCCTATAGCATGAGATGTGATATCTCAATACTTCTAATACCAAACCTGAGATCCTTCCGATAACATGAGATGTGATATCCAAATCCTTCCCCTTCCAAACCTGAGACCCTCCCTTTAGCATGAGATGGGATATCCAACTCCTTCCCATTCCAATCCTGAGAACCTTCTGATAGCATGAGATGTGATATCTCAATGCTTCTAATACCAAACCTGAGATCCTTCAGATAGCATGAGATGTGATATCTCAATGCTTCTAATACCAAACCTGAGATCCTTCCTATAACATGAGATGTGATATCCAACTCCTTCCCCTTCCAAACCTGAGACCCTCCCTTTAGCATGAGATGTGATATCCAACTCCTTCCCATTCTAAATCTGAGACCCTTCTGATAGCATGAGATGTGATATCTCATTACCTCTAATACCAAACCTGAGATCCTACCTCTAACATGAAATGTGATATCCAACTCTTTCCCCTTCCAAACCTGAGAGCCTTCCTATAGCATGAGATGTGATATCCAAGTCCTTCTCATTCCAATCCTGAGACCCTTCCTATAACATGAGATGTGATATCCAACTCCTTCCAATTCCAACCTGAGACCCTTCCCATAGCATGAGATGTGATATCTCAATGCCTCTAATACCAAACCTGAGATCCTTCCTCTAACATGAAATGTGATATCCAACTCCTTCCCTTTCCAAACCTGAGAGCCTATATATAGCATGAGATGTGATATCCAAGTCCTTCCCATTCCAATCCTTAGACCCTTCCTACAGCATGCAATATGATATCTCAATTATTCTAATAACAAACCTGAGACCCGTCCTATAACATGAGATGGGATATCCAACTCCTTCCCATTCCAATCCTGAGACACTTCCGATAGCAGAGATGTGATATATCAATGCTTATACCAACCTGAGACCCTTCCTATAACATGAGATGTGATATCCAACTCCTTCCCGTTCCAAACCTGAGACCCTTCCTTTAGCATGAGATGTGATATCCAGCTCCTTCCCATTCCAATCCTGAGACACTTCCGATAGCATGAGATGTGATATCTCAATGCTTCTAATATCAAAACTGAGACCCTCCCTATAGCATGATATGTGATATCTAAGTCCTTCCCATTCCAATCCTGAGACCCTTCCTATAGCATGAGATGTGATATCTCAATGCTTCTACCAAACCTGAGACCCTTCCTTTAGCATGAGATGTGATATCTCAATACTTCTAATACCAAACCTGAGATCCTTCCGATAACATGAGATGTGATATCCAAATCCTTCCCCTTCCAAACCTGAGACCCTCCCTTTAGCATGAGATGTGATATCCAACTCCTTCCCATTCCTATCCTGAGACCCTTCTGATAGCATGAGATTTGATATCTCAATGCTTCTAATACCAAACTTGAGATCCTTCCTATAACATGAGATGTGATATCCAAATCCTTCCCCTTCCAAACCTGAGACCCTCCCTTTAGCATGAGATGTGATATCCAACTCCTTCCCATTCCAATCCTGAGACCCTTCTGATAGCATGAGATGTGATATCCAACTCGTTCCCATTCCAATCCTGAGACCCTTCCTATAGCATGAGATGTGATATCTCAATACTTCTAATACCAAACCTGAGATCCTTCCGATAACATGAGATGTGATATCCAAATCCTTCCCCTTCCAAACCTGAGACCCTCCCTTTAGCATGAGATGTGATATCCAACTCCTTCCCATTCCTATCCTGAGACCCTTCTGATAGCATGAGATGTGATATCTCAATGCCTCTAATACCAAACCTGAGATCCTACCTCTAACATGAAATGTGATATCCAACTCTTTCCCCTTCCAAACCTAAGAGCCTTCCTATAGCATGAGATGTGATATCCAAGTCCTTCCCATTCCAATCATGAGACCCTTCCTATAACATGAGATGGGATATCCAACTCCTTCCCATTCCAATCCTGAGACCCTTCCGATAGCAGAGATGTGATATCTCAATGCTTATACCAAACCTGAGACCCTTCCTACGGCATGAGATGTCATATACAACTCCTTCCCATTCCAATCCTGAGACCCTTCCTATAGCATGAGATGTGATATCTCAATGCTTCTACCAAACCTGAGACCCTTCCTTTAGCATGAGATGTGATATCCAACTCGTTCCCATTCCAATCCTGAGACCCTTCCTATAGCATGAGATGTGATATCCAACTGCTTCCCATTCCAATCCTGAGACCCTTCCTATAGCATGAGATGTGATATCTCAATGCTTCTAATACCAAACCTGAGATCCTTCCTCTAACATGAAATGTGATATCCAACTCCTTCCCTTTCCAAACCTGAGAGCCTATCTATAGCATGAGATGTGATATCCAAGTCCTTCCCATTCCAATCCTTAGACCCTTCCTACAGCATGCAATATGATATCTCAATGATTCTAATAACAAACCTGAGACCCGTCCTATAACATGAGATGGGATATCCAACTCCTTCCCATTCCAATCCTGAGACACTTCCGATAGCAGAGATGTGATATCTCAATGCTTCTAATACCAAACCTGAGATCCTTCCTATAACATGAGATGTGATATCCAATTCCTTCCCATTCCAAACCTGAGACCCTTCCTATTGGATGAGATGTGATATCCAACTCCTTCCCATTCCAACCCTGAGACCCTTCCTATAGCATGAGATGTGATGTCTCAATGCTTCTAATACCAAACCTGAGATCCTTCCTATAACATGAGATGTGATATCCAACTCCTTCCATTCCAATCCTGAGACCCGTCCTATAGCATGAGATGTGATATCTCAATGCTTATACCAAACCTGAGACCCTTCCTATAGCATGAGATGTGATATCCAACTACTTCCCATTCCAATCCTGAGACCCTTCTTATAGCATGAGATGTGATATCTCAATGCTTCTAATACCAAACCTGAGATCCTTCCTCTAACATGAAATGTGATATCCAACTGCTTCCCTTTCCAAACCTAAGAGCCTATCTATAGCATGAGATGTGATATCCAAGTCCTTCCCATTCCAACCCTTAGACCCTTCCTACAGCATGCAATATGATATCTCAATGCTTCAAATACCAAACCTGAGACCCTTCCTATAACATGAGATGGGAATATCCAACTCCTTCCCATTCCAATCCTGAGACCCTTCCGATAGCAGAGATGTGATATCTCAATGCTTATACCAAACCTGAGATCCTTCCTATAACATGAGATGTGATATCCAACTCCTTCCCATTCCAATCCTGAGACACTTCCTATAGCATGAGATGTGATATCTCACTGCTTATACCAAACCTGAGACCCTTCCTATAGCATGAGATGTGATATCCAACTCCTTCCCATTCCAATCCTGAGACCCTTCCTATAGCATGAGATGTGATATCTCAATGCTTCTAATATCAAACTTGAGACACTCCCTATAGCATGAGATGTGATATCCAAGTCCTTCCCATTCCAATCCTGAGACACTTCCTATAGCATGAGATGTGATGTCTCAATGCTTCTAATACCAAACCTGAGATCCTTCCTATAACATGAGATGTGATATCCAACTCCTTCCATTCCAATCCCGAGACCCTTCCTATAGCATGAGATGTGATATCTCAATGCTTATACCAAACCTGAGACCCTTCCTATAACATGAGATGTGATATCCAACTCCTTCCCATTCCAATCCTGAGACCCTTCCTATAGCATGAGATGTGATATCTCAATGCCTCTAATACCAAACCTGAGATCCTTCCTCTAACATGAAATGTGATATCCAACTCCTTCCCTTTCCAAACCTGAGAGCCTATCCATAGCATGAAATGTGATATCCAAGTCCTTCCCATTCCAATCCTTAGACCCTTCCTACAGCATGCAATATGATATCTCAATGATTCTAATAACAATCCTGAGACCCGTCCTATAACATGAGATGGGATATCCAACTCCTTCCCATTCCAATCCTGAGACACTTCCGATAGCAGATTTGTGATATCTCAATGCTTATACCAAACCTGAGACCCTTCCTATAACATGAGATCGGATATCCAACTCCTTCCCGTTCCAAACCTGAGACCCTTCCTTTAGCATGAGATGTGATATCCAGCTCCTTCCCATTCCAATCCTGAGACACTTCCGATAGCATGAGATGTGATATCTCAATGCTTCTAATATCAAAACTGAGACCCTCCCTATAGCATGATATGTGATATCTAAGTCCTTCCCATTCCAATCCTGAGACCCTTCCTATAGCATGAGATGTGATATCTCAATGCTTCTACCAAACCTGAGACCCTTCCTTTAGCATGAGATGTGATATCCAACTACTTCCCATATTCCAATCCTGAGACCCTTCCTATAGCATGAGATGTGATATCTCAATACTTCTAATACCAAACCTGAGATCCTTCCGATAACATGAGATGTGATATCCAAATCCTTCCCCTTCCAAACCTGAGACCCTCCCTTTAGCATGAGATGGGATATCCAACTCCTTCCCATTCCAATCCTGAGAACCTTCTGATAGCATGAGATGTGATATCTCAATGCTTCTAATACCAAACCTGAGATCCTTCCGATAGCATGAGATGTGATATCTCAATGCTTCTAATACCAAACCTGAGATCCTTCCTATAACATGAGATGTAATATCCAACTCCTTCCCCTTCCAAACCTGAGACCCTCCCTTTAGCATGAGATGTGATATCCAACTCCTTCCCATTCTAAATCTGAGACCCTTCTGATAGCATGAGATGTGATATCTCATTACCTCTAATACCAAACCTGAGATCCTACCTCTAACATGAAATGTGATATCCAACTCTTTCCCCTTCCAAACCTGAGAGCCTTCCTATAGCATGAGATGTGATATCCAAGTCCTTCTCATTCCAATCCTGAGACCCTTCCTATAACATGAGATGTGATATCCAACTCCTTCCAATTCCAACCTGAGACCCTTCCCATAGCATGAGATGTGATATCTCAATGCCTCTAATACCAAACCTGAGATCCTTCCTCTAACATGAAATGTGATATCCAACTCCTTCCCTTTCCAAACCTGAGAGCCTATCTATAGCATGAGATGTGATATCCAAGTCCTTCCCATTCCAATCCTTAGACCCTTCCTACAGCATGCAATATGATATCTCAATGATTCTAATAACAAACCTGAGACCCGTCCTATAACATGAGATGGGATATCCAACTCCTTCCCATTCCAATCCTGAGACACTTCCGATAGCAGAGATGTGATATATCAATGCTTATACCAACCTGAGACCCTTCCTATAACATGAGATGTGATATCCAACTCCTTCCCGTTCCAAACCTGAGACCCTTCCTTTAGCATGAGATGTGATATCCAGCTCCTTCCCATTCCAATCCTGAGACACTTCCGATAGCATGAGATGTGATATCTCAATGCTTCTAATATCAAAACTGAGACCCTCCCTATAGCATGATATGTGATATCTAAGTCCTTCCCATTCCAATCCTGAGACCCTTCCTATAGCATGAGATGTGATATCTCAATGCTTCTACCAAACCTGAGACCCTTCCTTTAGCATGAGATGTGATATCTCAATACTTCTAATACCAAACCTGAGATCCTTCCGATAACATGAGATGTGATATCCAAATCCTTCCCCTTCCAAACCTGAGACCCTCCCTTTAGCATGAGATGTGATATCCAACTCCTTCCCATTCCTATCCTGAGACCCTTCTGATAGCATGAGATTTGATATCTCAATGCTTCTAATACCAAACTTGAGATCCTTCCTATAACATGAGATGTGATATCCATATCCTTCCCCTTCCAAACCTGAGACCCTCCCTTTAGCATGAGATGTGATATCCAACTCCTTCCCATTCCAATCCTGAGACCCTTCTGATAGCATGAGATGTGATATCCAACTCGTTCCCATTCCAATCCTGAGACCCTTCCTATAGCATGAGATGTGATATCTCAATACTTCTAATACCAAACCTGAGATCCTTCCGATAACATGAGATGTGATATCCAAATCCTTCCCCTTCCAAACCTGAGACCCTCCCTTTAGCATGAGATGTGATATCCAACTCCTTCCCATTCCTATCCTGAGACCCTTCTGATAGCATGAGATGTGATATCTCAATGCCTCTAATACCAAACCTGAGATCCTACCTCTAACATGAAATGTGATATCCAACTCTTTCCCCTTCCAAACCTAAGAGCCTTCCTATAGCATGAGATGTGATATCCAAGTCCTTCCCATTCCAATCATGAGACCCTTCCTATAACATGAGATGGGATATCCAACTCCTTCCCATTCCAATCCTGAGACCCTTCCGATAGCAGAGATGTGATATCTCAATGCTTATACCAAACCTGAGACCCTTCCTACGGCATGAGATGTCATATACAACTCCTTCCCATTCCAATCCTGAGACCCTTCCTATAGCATGAGATGTGATACCTCAATGCTTCTACCAAACCTGAGACCCTTCCTTTAGCATGAGATGTGATATCCAACTCGTTCCCATTCCAATCCTGAGACCCTTCTTATAGCATGAGATGTGATATCTCAATACTTCTAATACCAAACCTGAGATCCTTCCGATAACATGAGATGTGATATCCAAATCCTTCCCCTTCCAAACCTGAGACCATCCCTTTAGCATGAGATGTGATATCCAACTCCTTCCCATTCCTATCCTGAGACCCTTCTGATAGCATGAGATGTGATATCTCAATGCTTCTAATACCAAACTTGAGATCCTTCCTATAACATGAGATGTGATATCCAAATCCTTCCCCTTCCAAACCTGAGACCCTCCCTTTAGCATGAGATGTGATATCTCAATGCCTCTAATACCAAACCTGAGATCCTACCTCTAACATGAAATGTGATATCCAACTCTTTCCCCTTCCAAACCTAAGAGCCTTCCTATAGCATGAGATGTGATATCCAAGTCCTTCCCATTCCAATCATGAGACCCTTCCTATAACATGAGATGGGATATCCAACTCCTTCCCATTCCAATCCTGAGACCCTTCCGATAGCAGAGATGTGATATCTCAATGCTTATACCAAACCTGAGACCCTTCCTACGGCATGAGATGTCATATACAACTCCTTCCCATTCCAATCCTGAGACCCTTCCTATAGCATGAGATGTGATGTCTCAATGCTTCTAATACCAAACCTGAGATCCTTCCTATAACATGAGATGTGATATCCAACTCCTTCCCATTCCAATCCTGAGACCCTTCCTATAGCTTGAGATGTGATATCTCAATGCTTATCCCAAACCTGAGACCCTTCCTATAGCATGAGATGTGATATCCAACAGCTTCCCATTCCAATCCTGAGACCCTTCCTATAGCATGAGATGTGATATCTCAATGCTTCTAATACCAAACCTGAGACCCGTCCTATAACATGAGATGGGATATCCAACTCCTTCCCATTCCAATCCTGAGACCCTTCCGATAGCAGAGATGTGATATCTCAATGCTTATACCAAACCTGAGACCCTTCCTACGGCATGAGATGTCATATACAACTCCTTCCCATTCCAATCCTGAGACCCTTCCTATAGCATGAGATGTGATATCTGAATGCTTATACCAAACCTGAGATCCTTCCTATAACATGAGATGTGATATCCAACTCCTTCCATTCCAATCCTGAGACCCTTCCTATAGCATGAGATGTGATATCTCAATGCTTCTAATATCAAACTTGAGACACTTCCTATAGCATGAGATGTGATATCTCAATGCTTCTAATACCAAACCTGAGACTCTTCCTATAACATGAGATGGGATATCCAACTCCTTCCGATTCCAATCCTGAGACCCTTCCAAAAGCAGAGATGTGATATCTCAATGCTTATACCAAACCTGAGACCCTTCCTATGGCATGAGATGTCATATACATATCCTTCCCATTCCAATCCTGAGACCCTTCCTATAGCATGAGATGTGATATCTCAATGCTTATACCAAACCTGAGACTCTTCCTATAGCATGAGATGTGATATCCAAGTCCTTCCCATTTCAATCCTGAGACCCTTCCTATAGCATGAGATGTGATATCCCAATGCTTCTAATACCAAACCTGAGACCCTTCAGATAACATGAATTCTGATATCCAAGTCCTTCCCATTCCAATCCTGAGACCCTTCCAATAGCAGAGATGTGATATCTAATGCTTCTAATATCAAACCTGAGACCTGTCCTATAACATGAGATGGGATATCCAACTCCTTCCCGTTCCAAACCTGATACCCTTCCTATAGCATGAGATGTGATATCCAACTCCTTCCCATTCCAATCCTGAGACCCTTCCTATAGCATGAGATGTGATATCTCAATGCTTATACCAAATCTGAGACCCTTCCTATAGCATGAGATGTGATATCCAACTCCTTCCCATTCCAATCCTGAGACCCTTCCTATAGCATGAGATGTGATATCTCAATGCTTCTAATACCAAACCTGAGATCCTTCCTATAACAAGAGATGTGATATCCAACTCCTTCCCATTCCAATCCTGAGACCCTTATGATAGCAGGAGATGTGATATCTCAATGCCTCTAATACCAAACCTGAGATACTTCCGATAGCATGAGATGTGATATCTCAATGCTTCTAATACCAAACCTGAGATCCTTCCTATAACATGAGATGTGATTTCCAAATCCTTCCCCTTCCAAACCTGAGACCCTCCCTTTAGCATGAGATGTCATATACAACTCCTTCCCATTCCAATCCTGAGACCCTTCCTATAGCATGAGATGTGATATCTCAATGCTTATACCAAATCTGAGACCCTTCCTATAGCATGAGATGTGATATCCAACTCCTTCCCATTCCAATCCTGAGACCCTTCCTATAGCATGAGATGTGATGTCTCAATGCTTCTAATACCAAACCTGAGATCCTTCCTATAACATGAGATGTGATATCCAACTCCTTCCCATTCTAATCCTGAGACCCTTATGATAGCATGAGATGTGATATCTCAATGCCTCTTATACCAAACCTGAGATCCTTCCGATAGCATGAGATGTGATATCTCAATGCTTCTAATACCAAACCTGAGATCCTTCCGATAACATGAGATGTGATATCCAAATCCTTCCCCTTCCAAACCTGAGACCCTCCCTTTAGCATGAGATGGGATATCCAACTCCTTCCCATTCCAATCCTGAGAACCTTCTGATAGCATGAGATGTGATATCTCAATGCTTCTGATACCAAACCTGAGATCCTTCCGATAGCATGAGATGTGATATCTCAATGCTTCTAATACCAAACCTGAGATCCTTCCTATAACATGAGATGTGATATCCAAATCCTTCCCCTTCCAAACCTGAGACCCTCCCTTTAGCATGAGATGTGATATCCAACTCCTTCCCATTCTAAATCTGAGACCCTTCTGATAGCATGAGATGTGATATCTCATTGCCTCTAATACCAAACCTGAGATCCTACCTCTAACATGAAATGTGATATCCAACTCTTTCCCCTTCCAAACCTGAGAGCCTTCCTATAGCATGAGATGTGATATCCAAGTCCTTCCCATTCCAATCCTGAGACCCTTCCTATAACATGAGATGTGATATCCAACTCCTTCCAATTCCAACCTGAGACCCTTCCTATAGCGTGAGATGTGATATCTCAATGCCTCTAATACCAAACCTGAGATCCTTCCTCTAACATGAAATGTGATATCCAACTCCTTCCCTTTCCAAACCTGAGAGCCTATCTATAGCATGAGATGTGATATCCAAGTCCTTCCCATTCCAATCCTTAGACCCTTCCTACAGCATGCAATATGATATCTCAATGATTCTAATGACAAACCTGAGACCCGTCCTATAACATGAGATGGGATATCCAACTCCTTCCCATTCCAATCCTGATAAACTCCCGATAGCAGAGAAGTGATATATCAATGCTTATACCAACCTGAGACCCTTCCTATAACATGAGATGTGATATCCAACTCCTTCCCGTTCCAATCCTGAGACACTTCCTATAGCATGAGATGTGATATCTCAATGCTTCTACCAAACCTGAGACCCTTCCTTTAGCATGAGATGTGATATCCAACTCGTTCCCATTCCAATCCTGAGACCCTTCCTATAGCATGAGATGTGATATCTCAATACTTCTAATACCAAACCTGAGATCCTTCCGATAACATGAGATGTGATATCCAAATCCTTCCCCTTCCAAACCTGAGACCCTCCCTTTAGCATGAGATGTGATATCCAACTCCTTCCCATTCCTATCCTGAGACCCTTCTGATAGCATGAGATGTGATATCTCAATGCTTCTAATACCAAACTTGAGATCCTTCCTATAACATGAGATGTGATATCCAAATCCTTCCCCTTCCAAACCTGAGACCCTCCCTTTAGCATGAGATGTGATATCCAACTCCTTCCCATTCCAATCCTGAGACCCTTCTGATAGCATGAGATGTGATATCTCAATGCCTCTAATACCAAACCTGAGATCCTACCTCTAACATGAAATGTGATATCCAACTCTTTCCCCTTCCAAACCTAAGAGCCTTCCTATAGCATGAGATGTGATATCCAAGTCCTTCCCATTCCAATCATGAGACCCTTCCTATAACATGAGATGGGATATCCAACTCCTTCCCATTCCAACCTGAGACCCTTCCTATAGCATGAGATGTGATATCTCAATGCCTCTAATACCAAACCTGAGATCCTTCCTCTAACATGAAATGTGATATCCAACTCCTTCCCTTTCCAAACCTGAGAGCCTATCTATAGCATGAGATGTGATATCCAAGTCCTTCCCATTCCAATCCTTAGACCCTTCCTACAGCATGCAATATGATATCTCAATGATTCTAATAACAAACCTGAGACCCGTCCTATAACATGAGATGGGATATCCAACTCCTTCCCATTCCAATCCTGAGACACTTCCGATAGCAGAGATGTGATATATCAATGCTTATACCAACCTGAGACCCTTCCTATAACATGAGATGTGATATCCAACTCCTTCCCGTTCCAAACCTGAGACCCTTCCTTTAGCATGAGATGTGATATCCAGCTCCTTCCCATTCCAATCCTGAGACACTTCCGATAGCATGAGATGTGATATCTCAATGCTTCTAATATCAAAACTGAGACCCTCCCTATAGCATGATATGTGATATCTAAGTCCTTCCCATTCCAATCCTGAGACCCTTCCTATAGCATGAGATGTGATATCTCAATGCTTCTACCAAACCTGAGACCCTTCCTTTAGCATGAGATGTGATATCCAACTCGTTCCCATTCCAATCCTGAGAACCTTCCTATAGCATGAGATGTGATATCTCAATACTTCTAATACCAAACCTGAGATCCTTCCGATAACATGAGATGTGATATCCAAATCCTTCCCCTTCCAAACCTGAGACCCTCCCTTTAGCATGAGATGTGATATCCAACTCCTTCCCATTCCTATCCTGAGACCTTTCTGATAGCATGAGATGTGATATCTCAATGCTTCTAATACCAAACTTGAGATCCTTCCTATAACATGAGATGTGATATCCAAATCCTTCCCCTTCCAAACCTGAGACCCTCCCTTTAGCATGAGATGTGATATCCAACTCCTTCCCATTCCAAACCTGAGACCCTTCTGATAGCATGAGATGTGATATCTCAATGCCTCTAATACCAAACCTGAGATCCTACCTCTAACATGAAATGTGATATCCAACTCTTTCCCCTTCCAAACCTAAGAGCCTTCCTATAGCATGAGATGTGATATCCAAGTCCTTCCCATTCCAATCATGAGACCCTTCCTATAACATGAGATGGGATATCCAACTCCTTCCCATTCCAATCCTGAGACCCTTCCGATAGCAGAGATGTGATATCTCAATGCTTATACCAAACCCGAGACCCTTCCTACGGCATGAGATGTCATATACAACTCCTTCCCATTCCAATCCTGAGACCCTTCCTATAGCATGAGATGTGATATCTCAATGCTTCTACCAAACCTGAGACCCTTCCTTTAGCATGAGATGTGATATCCAACTCGTTCCCATTCCAATCCTGAGACCCTTCCTATAGCATGAGATGTGATATCTCAATACTTCTAATACCAAACCTGAGATCCTTCCGATAACATGAGATGTGATATCCAAATCCTTCCCCTTCCAAACCTGAGACCCTCCCTTTAGCATGAGATGTGATATCCAACTCCTTCCCATTCCTATCCTGAGACCCTTCTGATAGCATGAGATGTGATATCTCAATGCTTCTAATACCAAACTTGAGATCCTTCCTATAACATGAGATGTGATATCCAAATCCTTCGCCTTCCAAACCTGAGACCCTCCCTTTAGCATGAGATGTGATATCCAACTCCTTCCCATTCCAATCCTGAGACCCTTCTGATAGCATGAGATGTGATATCTCAATGCCTCTAATACCAAACCTGATATCCTATCTCTAACATGAAATGTGATATCCAACTCTTTCCCCTTCCAAACCTAAGAGCCTTCCTATAGCATGAGATGTGATATCCAAGTCCTTCCCATTCCAATCATGAGACCCTTCCTATAACATGAGATGGGATATCCAACTCCTTCCCATTCCAATCCTGAGACCCTTCCGATAGCAGAGATGTGATATCTCAATGCTTATACCAAACCTGAGACCCTTCCTACGGCATGAGATGTCATATACAACTCCTTCCCATTCCAATCCTGAGACCCTTCCTATAGCATGAGATGTGATGTCTCAATGCTTCTAATACCAAACCTGAGATCCTTCCTATAACATGAGATGTGATAGCCAACTCCTTCCCATTCCAATCCTGAGACCCTTCCTATAGCTTGAGATGTGATATCTCAATGCTTATACCAAACCTGAGACCCTTCCTATAGCATGAGATGTGATATCCAACAGCTTCCCATTCCAATCCTGAGACCCTTCCTATAGCATGAGATGTGATATCTCAATGCTTCTAATACCAAACCTGAGACTCTTCCTATAACATGAGATGGGATATCCAACTCCTTCCCATTCCAATCCTGAGACCCTTACGATAGCAGAGATGTGATATCTCAATGCTTATACCAAACCTGAGACCCTTCCTACGGCATGAGATGTCATATACAACTCCTTCCCATTCCAATCCTGAGACCCTTCCTATAGCATGAGATGTGATATCTCAATGCTTATACCAAACCTGAGACCCTTCATATAGCATGAGATGTGATATCCAACTCCTTCCCATTCCAATCCTGAGACCCTTCCTATAGCATGAGATGTGATGTCTCAATGCTTCTAATACCAAACCTGAGATCCTTCCTAAAACATGAGATGTGATATCCAACTCCTTCCATTCCAATCCTGAGACCCTTCCTATAGCATGAGATATGATATCTCAATGCTTCTAATATCAAACTTGAGACCCTCCCTATAGCATGAGATGTGATATCCAAGTCCTTCCCATTCCAATCCTGAGACACTTCCTATAGCATGAGATGTGATATCTCAATGCTTCTAATACCAAACCTGAGACTCTTCCTATAACATTAGATGGGATATCCAACTCCTTCCCATTCCAATCCTGAGACCCTTCCAAAAGCATAGATGTGATATCTCAATGCTTATACCAAACCTGAGACCCTTCCTATGGCATGAAATGTCATATACATATCCTTCCCATTCCAATCCTGAGACCCTTCCTATAGCATGAGATGTGATATCTCAATGCTTATACCAAACCTGAGACCCTTCCTTTAGTATGAGATGTGATATCTAACTCCTTCCCTTTCCAAACCTGAGAGCCTACCTATAGCATGAGATGTGATATCCAAGTCCTTCCAATTCCAATCCTTAGACCCTTCCTATAGCATGCAATATGATATCTCAATGATTCTAATAACAAACCTGAGACCCGTCCTATAACATGAGATGGGATATCCAACTCCTTCCCATTCCAATCCTGAGACCCTTCCGATAGCAGAGATGTGATATCTCAATGCTTATACCAAACCTGAGACCCTTCCTACGGCATGAGATGTCATATACAACTCCTTCCCATTCCAATCCTGAGACCCTTCCTATAGCATGACATGTGATATCTGAATGCTTATACCAAACCTGAGACCCTTCATATAGCATGAGATGTGATATCCAACTCCTTCCCATTACAATCCTGAGACCCTTCCTATAGCATGAGATGTGATGTCTCAATGCTTCTAATACCAAACCTGAGATCCTTCCTATAACATGAGATGTGATATCCAACTCCTTCCATTCCAATCCTGAGACCCTTCCTATAGCATGAGATGTGATATCTCAATGCTTCTAATATCAAACTTGAGACCCTCCCTATAGCATGAGATGTGATATCCAATTCCTTCCCATTCCAATCCTGAGACACTTCCTATAACATGAGATGGGATATCCAACTCCTTCCAATTCCAATCCTGAGACCCTTCCAAAAGCAGAGATGTGATATCTCAATGCTTATACCAAACCTGAGACCCTTCATATGGCATGAGATGTCATATACATATCCTTCCCATTCAAATCCTGAGACCCTTCCTATAGCATGAGATGTGATATCTCAATGCTTATACTAAACCTGAGACCCTTCCTATAGCATGAGATGTGATATCCAAGTCCTTCCCATTTCAATCCTGAGACCCTTCCTATAGCATGAGATGTGATATCTCAATGCTTCTAATACCAAACCTGAGACCCTTCCTATAACATGAATTCTGATATCCAAGTCCTTCCCATTCCAATCCTGAGACCCTTCCAATAGCAGAGATGTGATATCTAATGCTTCTAATATCAAACCTGAGACCTGTCCTATAACATGCGATGGGATATCCAACTCCTTCCCGTTCCAAACCTGATACCCTTCCTATAGCATGAGATGTGATATCCAATTCCTTCCCATCCCAATCCTGAGACACTTCCGATAGCAGAGATGTGATATCTCAATGCTTATAACAAACCTGAGACTCTTCCTATAACATGAGATGTGATATCTAACTCCTTCCCGTTCCAAACCTGAGACCCTTCCTATAGCATGAGATGTGATATCTCAATGCTTATACCAAATCTGAGACCCTTCCTATAGCATGAGATGTGATATCCAACTCCTTCCCATTCCAATCCTGAGACCCTTCCTATAGCATGAGATGTGATATCTCAATGCTTCAAATACCAAACCTGAGATCCTTCCTATAACAAGAGATGTGATATCCAACTCCTTCCCATTCCAATCCTGAGACTCTTCCTATAGCATGAGATGTGATATCTCAATGCTTATACCAAATCTGAGACCCTTCCTATAGCATGAGATGTGATATCCAACTCCTTCCCATTCCAATCCTGAGACCCTTCCTATAGCATGAGATGTGATATCTCAATGCTTCAAATACCAAACCTGAGATCCTTCCTATAACAAGAGATGTGATATCCAACTCCTTCCCATTCCAATCCTGAGACCCTTATGATAGCATGAGATGTGATATCTCAATGCCTCTAATACCAAACCTGAGATACTTCCGATAGCATGAGATGTGATATCTCAATGCTTCTAATACCAAACCTGAGATCCTTCCTATAACATGAGATGTGATTTCCAAATCCTTCCCCTTCCAAACCTGAGACCCTCCCTTTAGCATGAGATGTCATATACAACTCCTTCCCATTCCAATCCTGAGACCCTTCCTATAGCATGAGATGTGATATCTCAATGCTTATACCAAATCTGAGACCCTTCATATAGCATGAGATGTGATATCCAACTCCTTCCCATTCCAATCCTGAGACCCTTCCTATAGCATGAGATGTGATGTCTCAATGCTTCTAATTCCAAACCTGAGATCCTTCCTATAACATGAGATGTGATATCCAACTCCTTCCCATTCCAATCCTGAGACCCTTATGATAGCATGAGATGTGATATCTCAATGCCTCTTATACCAAACCTGAGATCCTTCCGATAGCATGAGATGTGATATCTCAATGCTTCTAATACCAAACCTGAGATCCTTCCTATAATATGAGATGTGATTTCCAAATCCTTCCCCTTCCAAACCTGAGACCCTCCCTTTAGCATGAGATGTGATATCCAACTCCTTCCCATTCCAATCCTGAGACCCTTCTGATAGCATGAGATGTGATATCTCAATGCCTCTAATACCAAACCTGAGATCCTACCTCTAACATGAAATGTGATATCCATCTCCTTCCCTTTCCAAACCTGAGACCCTGCCTATAGCATGAGATGTGATATCCAAGTCCTTCCCATTCCAATCCTGGGACCCTTCCTATAGCATGTGATGTGATATCTCAATGCTTATACCAAACATGAGACCGTTCCTATGGCATGAGATGTCATATACAACTCCTTCCCATTCCAATCCTGAGACCCTTCCTATAGCATGAGATGTGATATCTCAATGCTTATACCAAACCTGAGACCCTTCCTATAGCATGAGATGTGATATCCAACTTCTTCCCATTCCAATCCAGAGACCCTTCCTATAGCATGAGATGTGATATCTCAATGCTTATACCAAACCTGAGACCCTTCCTATAGCTTGAGATGTGATATCCAACTCCTTCCCATTCCAATCCTGAGACCCTTCCGATAGCATGAGATGTGATATCTCAAGGCCTCTAATACCAAACCTGAGATCCTTCCTCTAACATGAAATGTGATATCCAACTCCTTCCCCTTCCAAACCTGAGAACCTTCCTATAGCATGAGATATGATATCCAACTCCTTCCCATTCCAACCTGAGACCCTTCCTATAGCATGAGATGGGATATCCAACTCCTTCCAAATCCAATACTGATACCCTTCCGATAGCATGAGATGTGATATCCCAATGCTTCTACCAAACCTGAGAACCATACTATGGCATGAGATGTGATATCAAACTCCTTCCCATTCCAATCCTGAGACGCTTCCTATAGCTTGAGGTGTGATATCCAACTCCTTCCCATTCCAATTCTGAGACCCTTCTTATACCATGAGACTTGATATCTCAATGCTTCTAATACCAAACCTGAGACCCGTCCTATAACATGAGATGTGATATCCAAATCCTTCCCCTTCCAAACCTTAGACCCTTCCTTTATCATGAGATGTGATATCCAACTCCTTCCCATTCCAATTCTGAGACCCTTCCGATATCATGAGATTTGTTATCTCAATGCTTCTAATATCAAACTTGAGACCCTTTCTATAGCATGAGATGTGACATCCAAGTCCTTCCCATTCCAATCCTGAGACCCTTCCTATAGCATGAGATGTGATATCTCAATGCTTCTAATACCAAACCTGAGGCCTCATGCTAAAGGGAGGGTCTCAGGTTTGGAAGGGGAAGGATTTGGATATCACATCTCATGTTATAGGAAGGATCTCAGGATTGGTATTAGAAGCATTGAGATATCACATCTCATGCTATCGGAAGGATCTCAAGTTTGGTATTAGAAGCATTGAGATATCACATCTCATGCTATCGGAAGGATCTCAGGTTTGGCATTAGAAGCATTGAGATATCACATCTCATGCTATAGGAAGGGTCTCAGGTTTGGAACGGGAAGGAGTTGGATATCCCATCTCATGTTATAGGACTGGTCTCAGGTTTGGTATTAGAGGCATTGAGATATCACATTGCATGTTGTAGGAAGGGTCTCAGGTTTGGAATGGGAAGGAATTGGATATCACATCTCATGTCATAGGAAGCATGAGATGTGACATCCAAGTCCTTCCCATTCCAATCCTGAGACCCTTCCTATAGCATGAGATGTGATATCTCTATGCTTCTAATACCAAACCTGAGACCCTTCCTATAACATGAGATGGGATATCCAACTCCTTCCCATTCCAATCCTGAGACCCTTCCGATAGCAGAGATGTGATATCTCAATGCTTATACCAAACCTGAGACCCTTCCTATGGCCTGAGATGTCATATACAACTCCTTCCCATTCCAATCCTGAGACCCTTCCTTTAGCATGAGATGTGATATCTCAATGCTTATACCAAATCTGAGACCCTTCCTATAGCATGAGATGTGATATCCAAATCCTTCCCATTCCAATCCTGAGACCCTTCCTATAGCATGAGATGTGATATCTCAATGCTTATACCAAACCTGAGAGCCTACCTATAGCATGAGATGTGATATCCAAGTCCATCCCATTCCAATTCTTAGACCCTTCCTACAGCATGCGATGTGATATCTCAATGATTCTAATACCAAACCAGAGACTCTTACTATAACATGAGATGGGATATCCAACTCCTTCCCATTCCAATCCTGAGCCGCTTCCGATAGCAGAGATGTGATATCTCAATGCTTATACCAAACCTGAGACCCTTCCTATAACATGAGATGTGATATCCAACTCCTTCCCGTTCCAAACCTGAGACACTAACTATAGCATATGTGATATCCAACTCCTTCCCATTCCAAACATGAGACCCTTCCTATAGCAAGAAAGTAATATCCAACTCCTACCCATTCCAATCCTGAGACCCTTCCTATAGCAAGAGATGTGATATCCAAATCCTTCCCATTCCAATCCTGAGACCCTTTCTATAACATGAGATGTGATATCCAACTCCTTCCCATTCCAACCTGAGACACTTCCAATAGCATGAGAAGGGATATCCAACTCCTTCCCAATCCAATCCTGAGACCCTTCCGATAGCAGAGATGTGATATCTCAATGCTTATACCAAACCTGAGACCCTTCCTATGGCATGAGATGTGATATCCAACTCCTTGCCATTCAAATCCTGAGACCCTTCCTATAGCATGAGAAGGGATATCCAACTCCTTCCCAATCCAATCCTGCGACCCTTCCGATAGCAGAGACGTGATATCTCAATGCTTCTACCAAACCTGAGACCCTTCCTTTAGCATGAGATGTGATATCCAAATCCTTCACATTCCAATCCTGAGACCCTTCCTATAGCATGAGATGTGATATCTCAATGCTTCTAATACCAAACCTGAGATCCTTCCTATAACATGAGATGTGATATCCAATTCCTTCCCATTCCAAACCTGAGACCCTTCCTATTGGATGAGATGTGATATCCAACTCCTTCCCATTCCAACCCTGAGACCCTTCATATAGCATGAGATGTGATATCTCAATGCTTCTAATACCAAACCTGAGATCCTTCCTCTAACATGAAAAGTGATATCCAACTCCTTCCCTTTCCAAACCTAAGAGCCTATCTATAGCATGAGATGTGATATCCAAGTCCTTCCCATTCCAACCCTTAGACCCTTCCTACAGCATGCAATATGATATCTCAATGATTCTAATAACAAACCTGAGACCCGTCCTATAACATGAGATGTGATATCCAACTCCTTCCCATTCCAATCCTGAGACACTTCCGATAGCAGAGATGTGATATCTCAATGCTTATACCAAACCTGAGACCCTTCCTATAACATGAGATGTGATATCCAAATCCTTCCCGTTCCAAACCTGAGACCCTTCCTTTAGCATGAGATGTGATATCCAGCTCCTTCCCATTCCAATCCTGAGACACTTCCGATAGCATGAGATGTGATATCTCAATGCTTCTAATATCAAAACTGAGACCCTCCCTATAGCATGATATGTGATATCTAAGTCCTTCCCATTCCAATCCTGAGACACTCCCTATAGCATGAGATGTGATATCCAACTCTTTCCCATTCCAATCCTGAGACCCTTCCTATAGCATGAGATATGATATCTCAATACTTCTAATACCAAACGTGAGATCCTTCCGATAACATGAGATGTGATATCCAAATCCTTCCCCTTCCAAACCTGAGACCCTCCCTTTAGCATGAGATGTGATATCCAACTCCTTCCCATTCCAATCCTGAGACCCTTCTGATAGCATGAGATGTGATATCTCAATGCTTCTAATACCAAACATGAGATCCTTCCGATAGCATGAGATGTGATATCTCAATGCTTCTAATACCAAACCTGAGATCCTTCCTATAACATGAGATGTGATATCCAAATCCTTCCCCTTCCAAACCTGAGACCCTCCCTTTAGCATGAGATGTGATATCCAACTCCTTCCCATTCCATTCCTGAGACCCTTCTGATAGCATGAGATGTGATATCTCAGTGCCTCTAATACCAAACCTGAGATCCTACCTCTAACATGAAATGTGATATCCAACTCTTTCCCCTTCCAAACCTGAGAGCCTTCCTATAGCATGAGATGTGATATCCAAGTCCTTCCCATTCCAATCCTGAGACCCTTCCTATAGCTTGAGATGCGATATCCAACTCCTTCCCATTCCAATTCTGAGACCCTTCCTATACTCTGAGACTTGATATCTCAATGCTTCTAATACCAAACCTGAGACCCGTAATATAACATGAGATGTGATATCCAAATCCTTCCCCTTCCAAACCTTAGACCCTTCCTTTATCATGAGATGTGATATCCAACTCCTTCCCATTCCAATCCTGAGACCCTTCCGATATCATGAGATGTGATATCTCAAAGCTTCTAATATCAAACTTGAGACCCTCCCTATAGCATGAGATGTGATATCCAAGTCCTTCCCATTCCAATCCTGAGACCCTTCCGATAGCAGAGATGTGATATCTCAATGCTTATACCAAACCTGAGACCCTTCCTATGGCATGAGATGTGATATCCAACTCCTTGCCATTCAAATCCTGAGACCCTTCCTATAGCATGAGAAGGGATATCCAACTCCTTCCCAATCCAATCCTGAGACCCTTCCGATAGCAGAGACGTGATATCTCAATGCTTCTACCAAACCTGAGACCCTTCCTTTAGCATGAGATGTGATATCCAAATCCTTCACATTCCAATCCTTAGACCCTTCCTATAGCATGAGATGTGATATCTCAATGCTTCTAATACCAAACCTGAGATCCTTCCTATAACATGAGATGTGATATCCAATTCCTTCCCATTCTAAACCTGAGACCCTTCCTATTGGATGAGATGTGATATCCAACTCCTTCCCATTCCAACCCTGAGACCCTTCCTATAGCATGAGATGTGATGTCTCAATGCTTCTAATACCAAACCTGAGATCCTTCCTATAACATGAGATGTGATATCCAACTCCTTCCATTCCAATCCTGAGACCTGTCCTATAGCATGATATGTGATATCTCAATGCTTATACCAAACCTGAGACCCTTCCTATAGCATGAGATGTGATATCCAACTACTTCCCATTCCAATCCTGAGACCCTTAATATAGCATGAGATGTGATATCTCAATGCTTCTAATACCAAACCTGAGATCCTTCCTCTAACATGAAATGTGATATCCAACTCCTTCCCTTTCCAAACCTAAGAGCCTATCTATAGCATGAGATGTGATATCCAAGTCCTTCCCATTCCAATCCTTAGACCCTTCCTACAGCATGCAAAATGATATCTCAATGATTCTAATAACAAACCTGAGACCCGTCCTATAGCATGAGATTTGATATCCAAGTCCTTCCCATTCCAATCCTGAGACCCTTCCTATAACATGAAATATGATATCCAACTCCTTCCCATTCCAACCTGAGACCCTTCCTATAGCATGAGATGGGATATCCAACTTCTTCCAAATCCAATACTGATACCCTTCCGATAGCATGAGATGTGATATCCTAATGCTTCTACCAAACCTGAGACCCATACTATGGCATGAGATGTGATATCAAACTACTTCCCATTCCAATCCTGAGACCCTTCCTATAGCTTGAGGTGTGATATCCAACTCCTTCCCATTCCAATCCAGAGACCCTTCCTATAGCATGAGATGTGATATCCAACTTCTTCCCATTCCAATCCAGAGACCCTTCCTATATCATGAGATGTGATATCTCAATGCTTATACCAAACCTGAGACCCTTCCTATAGCTTGAGATGTGATATCCAACTCCTTCCCATTCCAATCCTGAGACCCTTCCGATAGCATGAGATGTGATATCTCAAGGCCTCTAATACCAAACCTGAGATCCTTCCTCTAACATGAAATGTGATATCCAACTCCTTCCCCTTCCAAACCTGAGAACCTTCCTATAGCATGAGATATGATATCCAACTCCTTCCCATTCCAACCTGAGACCCTTCCTATAGCATGAGATGGGATATCCAACTCCTTCCAAATCCAATACTGATACCCTTCCGATAGCATGAGATGTGATATCCCAATGCTTCTACCAAACCTGAGAACCATACTATGGCATGAGATGTGATATCAAACTCCTTCCCATTCCAATCCTGAGACGCTTCCTATAGCTTGAGGTGTGATATCCAACTCCTTCCCATTCCAATTCTGAGACCCTTCTTATACCATGAGACTTGATATCTCAATGCTTCTAATACCAAACCTGAGACCCGTCCTATAACATGAGATGTGATATCCAAATCCTTCCCCTTCCAAACCTTAGACCCTTCCGTTATCATGAGATGTGATATCCAACTCCTTCCCATTCCAATCCTGAGACCCTTCCGATATCATGAGATTTGTTATCTCAATGCTTCTAATATCAAACTTGAGACCCTCCCTATAGCATGAGATGTGACATCCAAGTCCTTCCCATTCCAATCCTGAGACCCTTCCTATAGCATGAGATGTGATATCTCAATGCTTCTAATACCAAACCTGAGGCCTCATGCTAAAGGGAGGGTCTCAGGTTTGGAAGGGGAAGGATTTGGATATCACATCTCATGTTATAGGAAGGATCTCAGGATTGGTATTAGAAGCATTGAGATATCACATCTCATGCTATCGGAAGGATCTCAAGTTTGGTATTAGAAGCATTGAGATATCACATCTCATGCTATCGGAAGGATCTCAGGTTTGGCATTAGAAGCATTGAGATATCACATCTCATGCTATAGGAAGGGTCTCAGGTTTGGAACGGGAAGGAGTTGGATATCCCATCTCATGTTATAGGACTGGTCTCAGGTTTGGTATTAGAGGCATTGAGATATCACATTGCATGTTGTAGGAAGGGTCTCAGGTTTGGAATGGGAAGGAATTGGATATCACATCTCATGTCATAGGAAGCATGAGATGTGACATCCAAGTCCTTCCCATTCCAATCCTGAGACCCTTCCTATAGCATGAGATGTGATATCTCTATGCTTCTAATACCAAACCTGAGACCCTTCCTATAACATGAGATGGGATATCCAACTCCTTCCCATTCCAATCCTGAGACCCTTCCTTTAGCATGAGATGTGATATCTCAATGCTTATACCAAATCTGAGACCCTTCCTATAGCATGAGATGTGATATCCAAATCCTTCCCATTCCAATCCTGAGACCCTTCCTATAGCATGAGATGTGATATCTCAATGCTTATACCAAACCTGAGAGCCTACCTATAGCATGAGATGTGATATCCAAGTCCATCCCATTCCAATTCTTAGACCCTTCCTACAGCATGCGATGTGATATCTCAATGATTCTAATACCAAACCAGAGACTCTTTCTATAACATGAGATGGGATATCCAACTCCTTCCCATTCCAATCCTGAGCCGCTTCCGATAGCAGAGATGTGATATCTCAATGCTTATACCAAACCTGAGACCCTTCCTATGGCCTGAGATGTCATATACAACTCCTTCCCATTCCAATCCTGAGACCCTTCCTTTAGCATGAGATGTGATATCTCAATGCTTATACCAAACCTGAGACCCTTCCTATAGCATGAGATGTGATATCCAACTTCTTCCCATTCCAATCCAGAGACCCTTCCTATAGCATGAGATGTGATATCTCAATGCTTATACCAAACCTGAGACCCTTCCTATAGCTTGAGATGTGATATCCAACTCCTTCCCATTCCAATCCTGAGACCCTTCCGATAGCATGAGATGTGATATCTCAAGGCCTCTAATACCAAACCTGAGATCCTTCCTCTAACATGAAATGTGATATCCAACTCCTTCCCCTTCCAAACCTGAGAACCTTCCTATAGCATGAGATATGATATCCAACTCCTTCCCATTCCAACCTGAGACCCTTCCTATAGCATGAGATGGGATATCCAACTCCTTCCAAATCCAATACTGATACCCTTCCGATAGCATGAGATGTGATATCCCAATGCTTCTACCAAACCTGAGAACCATACTATGGCATGAGATGTGATATCAAACTCCTTCCCATTCCAATCCTGAGACGCTTCCTATAGCTTGAGGTGTGATATCCAACTCCTTCCCATTCCAATTCTGAGACCCTTCTTATACCATGAGACTTGATATCTCAATGCTTCTAATACCAAACCTGAGACCCGTCCTATAACATGAGATGTGATATCCAAATCCTTCCCCTTCCAAACCTTAGACCCTTCCTTTATCATGAGATGTGATATCCAACTCCTTCCCATTCCAATCCTGAGACCCTTCCGATATCATGAGATTTGTTATCTCAATGCTTTTAATATCAAACTTGAGACCCTCCCTATAGCATGAGATGTGACATCCAAGTCCTTCCCATTCCAATCCTGAGACCCTTCCTATAGCATGAGATGTGATATCTCAATGCTTCTAATACCAAACCTGAGGCCTCATGCTAAAGGGAGGGTCTCAGGTTTGGAAGGGGAAGGATTTGGATATCACATCTCATGTTATAGGAAGGATCTCAGGATTGGTATTAGAAGCATTGAGATATCACATCTCATGCTATCGGAAGGATCTCAAGTTTGGTATTAGAAGCATTGAGATATCACATCTCATGCTATCGGAAGGATCTCAGGTTTGGCATTAGAAGCATTGAGATATCACATCTCATGCTATAGGAAGGGTCTCAGGTTTGGAACGGGAAGGAGTTGGATATCCCATCTCATGTTATAGGACTGGTCTCAGGTTTGGTATTAGAGGCATTGAGATATCACATTGCATGTTGTAGGAAGGGTCTCAGGTTTGGAATGGGAAGGAATTGGATATCACATCTCATGTCATAGGAAGCATGAGATGTGACATCCAAGTCCTTCCCATTCCAATCCTGAGACCCTTCCTATAGCATGAGATGTGATATCTCTATGCTTCTAATACCAAACCTGAGACCCTTCCTATAACATGAGATGGGATATCCAACTCCTTCCCATTCCAATCCTGAGACCCTTCCGATAGCAGAGATGTGATATCTCAATGCTTATACCAAACCTGAGACCCTTCCTATGGCCTGAGATGTCATATACAACTCCTTCCCATTCCAATCCTGAGACCCTTCCTTTAGCATGAGATGTGATATCTCAATGCTTATACCAAATCTGAGACCCTTCCTATAGCATGAGATGTGATATCCAAATCCTTCCCATTCCAATCCTGAGACCCTTCCTATAGCATGAGATGTGATATCTCAATGCTTATACCAAACCTGAGAGCCTACCTATAGCATGAGATGTGATATCCAAGTCCATCCCATTCCAATTCTTAGACCCTTCCTACAGCATGCGATGTGATATCTCAATGATTCTAATACCAAACCAGAGACTCTTACTATAACATGAGATGGGATATCCAACTCCTTCCCATTCCAATCCTGAGCCGCTTCCGATAGCAGAGATGTGATATCTCAATGCTTATACCAAACCTGAGACCCTTCCTATAACATGAGATGTGATATCCAACTCCTTCCCGTTCCAAACCTGAGACACTAACTATAGCATATGTGATATCCAACTCCTTCCCATTCCAAACATGAGACCCTTCCTATAGCAAGAAAGTAATATCCAACTCCTACCCATTCCAATCCTGAGACCCTTCCTATAGCAAGAGATGTGATATCCAAATCCTTCCCATTCCAATCCTGAGACCCTTTCTATAACATGAGATGTGATATCCAACTCCTTCCCATTCCAACCTGAGACACTTCCTTTAGCATGAGATGTGATATCCAAATCCTTCACATTCCAATCCTGAGACCCTTCCTATAGCATGAGATGTGATATCTCTATGCTTCTAATACCAAACCTGAGACCCTTCCTATAACATGAGATGGGATATCCAGCTCCTTCCCATTCCAATCCTGAGACCCTTCCGATAGCAGAGATGTGATATCTCAATGCTTATACCAAACCTGAGACCCTTCCTATGGCCTGAGATGTCATATACAACTCCTTCCCATTCCAATCCTGAGACCCTTCCTTTAGCATGAGATGTGATATCTCAATGCTTATACCAAATCTGAGACCCTTCCTATAGCATGAGATGTGATATCCAAATCCTTCCCATTCCAATCCTGAGACCCTTCCTATAGCATGAGATGTGATATCTCAATGCTTATACCAAACCTGAGAGCCTACCTATAGCATGAGATGTGATATCCAAGTCCATCCCATTCCAATTCTTAGACCCTTCCTACAGCATGCGATGTGATATCTCAATGATTCTAATACCAAACCAGAGACTCTTACTATAACATGAGATGGGATATCCAACTCCTTCCCATTCCAATCCTGAGCCGCTTCCGATAGCAGAGATGTGATATCTCAATGCTTATACCAAACCTGAGACCCTTCCTATGGCCTGAGATGTCATATACAACTCCTTCCCATTCCAATCCTGAGACCCTTCCTTTAGCATGAGATGTGATATCTCAATGCTTATACCAAACCTGAGACCCTTCCTATAGCATGAGATGTGATATCCAACTTCTTCCCATTCCAATCCAGAGACCCTTCCTATAGCATGAGATGTGATATCTCAATGCTTATACCAAACCTGAGACCCTTCCTATAGCTTGAGATGTGATATCCAACTCCTTCCCATTCCAATCCTGAGACCCTTCCGATAGCATGAGATGTGATATCTCAAGGCCTCTAATACCAAACCTGAGATCCTTCCTCTAACATGAAATGTGATATCCAACTCCTTCCCCTTCCAAACCTGAGAACCTTCCTATAGCATGAGATATGATATCCAACTCCTTCCCATTCCAACCTGAGACCCTTCCTATAGCATGAGATGGGATATCCAACTCCTTCCAAATCCAATACTGATACCCTTCCGATAGCATGAGATGTGATATCCCAATGCTTCTACCAAACCTGAGAACCATACTATGGCATGAGATGTGATATCAAACTCCTTCCCATTCCAATCCTGAGACGCTTCCTATAGCTTGAGGTGTGATATCCAACTCCTTCCCATTCCAATTCTGAGACCCTTCTTATACCATGAGACTTGATATCTCAATGCTTCTAATACCAAACCTGAGACCCGTCCTATAACATGAGATGTGATATCCAAATCCTTCCCCTTCCAAACCTTAGACCCTTCCTTTATCATGAGATGTGATATCCAACTCCTTCCCATTCCAATCCTGAGACCCTTCCGATATCATGAGATTTGTTATCTCAATGCTTCTAATATCAAACTTGAGACCCTCCCTATAGCATGAGATGTGACATCCAAGTCCTTCCCATTCCAATCCTGAGACCCTTCCTATAGCATGAGATGTGATATCTCAATGCTTCTAATACCAAACCTGAGGCCTCATGCTAAAGGGAGGGTCTCAGGTTTGGAAGGGGAAGGATTTGGATATCACATCTCATGTTATAGGAAGGATCTCAGGATTGGTATTAGAAGCATTCAGATATCACATCTCATGCTATCGGAAGGATCTCAAGTTTGGTATTAGAAGCATTGAGATATCACATCTCATGCTATCGGAAGGATCTCAGGTTTGGCATTAGAAGCATTGAGATATCACATCTCATGCTATAGGAAGGGTCTCAGGTTTGGAACGGGAAGGAGTTGGATATCCCATCTCATGTTATAGGACTGGTCTCAGGTTTGGCATTAGAGGCATTGAGATATCACATTGCATGTTGTAGGAAGGGTCTCAGGTTTGGAATGGGAAGGAATTGGATATCACATCTCATGTCATAGGAAGCATGAGATGTGACATCCAAGTCCTTCCCATTCCAATCCTGAGACCCTTCCTATAGCATGAGATGTGATATCTCTATGCTTCGAATACCAAACCTGAGACCCTTCCTATAACATGAGATGGGATATCCAACTCCTTCCCATTCCAATCCTGAGACCCTTCCGATAGCAGAGATGTGATATCTCAATGCTTATACCAAACCTGAGACCCTTCCTATGGCCTGAGATGTCATATACAACTCCTTCCCATTCCAATCCTGAGACCCTTCCTTTAGCATGAGATGTGATATCTCAATGCTTATACCAAATCTGAGACCCTTCCTATAGCATGAGATGTGATATCCAAATCCTTCCCATTCCAATCCTGAGACCCTTCGTATAGCATGAGATGTGATATCTCAATGCTTATACCAAACCTGAGAGCCTACCTATAGCATGAGATGTGATATCCAAGTCCATCCCATTCCAATTCTTAGACCCTTCCTACAGCATGCGATGTGATATCTCAATGATTCTAATACCAAACCAGAGACTCTTACTATAACATGAGATGGGATATCCAACTCCTTCCCATTCCAATCCTGAGCCGCTTCGGATAGCAGAGATGTGATATCTCAATGCTTATACCAAACCTGAGACCCTTCCTATAACATGAGATGTGATATCCAACTCCTTCCCGTTCCAAACCTGAGACACTAACTATAGCATATGTGATATCCAACTCCTTCCCATTCCAAACATGAGACCCTTCCTATAGCAAGAAAGTAATATCCAACTCCTACACATTCCAATCCTGAGACCCTTCCTATAGCAAGAGATGTGATATCCAAATCCTTCCCATTCCAATCCTGAGACCCTTTCTATAACATGAGATGTGATATCCAACTCCTTCCCATTCCAACCTGAGACACTTCCTATAGCATGAGAAGGGATATCCAACTCCTTCCTAATCCAATCCTGAGACCCTTCCGATAGCAGAGATGTGATATCTCAATGCTTATACCAAACCTGAGACCCTTCCTATGGCATGAGATGTGATATCCAACTCCTTGCCATTCAAATCCTGAGACCCTTCCTATAGCATGAGAAGGGATATCCAACTCCTTCCCAATCCAATCCTGCGACCCTTCCGATAGCAGAGACGTGATATCTCAATGCTTCTACCAAACCTGAGACCCTTCCTTTAGCATGAGATGTGATATCCAAATCCTTCACATTCCAATCCTGAGACCCTTCCTATAGCATGAGATGTGATATCTCAATGCTTCTAATACCAAACCTGAGATCCTTCCTATAACATGAGATGTGATATCCAATTCCTTCCCATTCCAAACCTGAGACCCTTCCTATTGGATGAGATGTGATATCCAACTCCTTCCCATTCCAACCCTGAGACCCTTCCTATAGCATGAGATGTGATATCTCAATGCTTCTAATACCAAACCTGAGATCCTTCCTCTAACATGAAATGTGATATCCAACTCCTTCCCTTTCCAAACCTAAGAGCCTATCTATAGCATGAGATGTGATATCCAAGTCCTTCCCATTCCAACCCTTAGACCCTTCCTACAGCATGCAATATGATATCTCAATGATTCTAATAACAAACCTGAGACCCGTCCTATAACATGAGATGTGATATCCAACTCCTTCCCATTCCAATCCTGAGACACTTCCGATAGCAGAGATGTGATATCTCAATGCTTATACCAAACCTGAGACCCTTCCTATAACATGAGATGTGATATCCAAATCCTTCCCGTTCCAAACCTGAGACCCTTCCTTTAGCATGAGATGTGATATCCAGCTCCTTCCCATTCCAATCCTGAGACACTTCCGATAGCATGAGATGTGATATCTCAATGCTTCTAATATCAAAACTGAGACCCTCCCTATAGCATGATATGTGATATCTAAGTCCTTCCCATTCCAATCCTGAGACACTCCCTATAGCATGAGATGTGATATCCAACTCTTTCCCATTCCAATCCTGAGACCCTTCCTATAGCATGAGATATGATATCTCAATACTTCTAATACCAAACGTGAGATCCTTCCGATAACATGAGATGTGATATCCAAATCCTTCCCCTTCCAAACCTGAGACCCTCCCTTTAGCATGAGATGTGATATCCAACTCCTTCCCATTCCAATCCTGAGACCCTTCTGATAGCATTAGATGTGATATCTCAATGCTTCTAATACCAAACCTGAGATCCTTCCGATAGCATGAGATGTGATATCTCAATGCTTCTAATACCAAACCTGAGATCCTTCCTATAACATGAGATGTGATATCCAAATCCTTCCCCTTCCAAACCTGAGACCCTCCCTTTAGCATGAGATGTGATATCCAACTCCTTCCCATTCCATTCCTGAGACCCTTCTGATAGCATGAGATGTGATATCTCAATGCCTCTAATACCAAACCTGAGATCCTACCTCTAACATGAAATGTGATATCCAACTCTTTCCCCTTCCAAACCTGAGAGCCTTCCTATAGCATGAGATGTGATATCCAAGTCCTTCCCATTCCAATCCTGAGACCCTTCCTATAGCTTGAGATGTGATATCCAACTCCTTCCCATTCCAATTCTGAGACCCTTCCTATACTCTGAGACTTGATATCTCAATGCTTCTAATACCAAACCTGAGACCCGTAATATAACATGAGATGTGATATCCAAATCCTTCCCCTTCCAAACCTTAGACCCTTCCTTTATCATGAGATGTGATATCCAACTCCTTCCCATTCCAATCCTGAGACCCTTCCGATATCATGAGATGTGATATCTCAAAGCTTCTAATATCAAACTTGAGACCCTCCCTATACCATGAGATGTGATATCCAAGTCCTTCCCATTCCAATCCTGAGACCCTTCCTATAGCATGAGATGTGATATCTCAATGCTTCTAATACCAAACCTGAGACCCTTCCTATAACATGAGATGGGAATATCCAACTCCTTCCCATTCCAATCCTGAGACCCTTCCGATAGCAGAGATGTGATATCTCAATGCTTATACCAAACCTGAGACCCTTCCTATGGCATGAGATGTGATATCCAACTCCTTGCCATTCAAATCCTGAGACCCTTCCTATAGCATGAGAAGGGATATCCAACTCCTTCCCAATCCAATCCTGAGACCCTTCCGATAGCAGAGACGTGATATCTCAATGCTTCTACCAAACCTGAGACCCTTCCTATAGCATGAGATGTGATGTCTCAATGCTTCTAATACCAAACCTGAGATCCTTCCTATAACATGAGATGTGATATCCAATTCCTTCCCATTCCAAACCTGAGACCCTTCCTATTGGATGAGATGTGATATCCAACTCCTTCCCATTCCAACCCTGAGACCCTTCCTATAGCATGACATGTGATGTCTCAATGCTTCTAATACCAAACCTGAGATCCTTCCTATAACATGAGATGTGATATCCAACTCCTTCCATTCCAATCCTGAGACCTGTCCTATAGCATGATATGTGATATCTCAATGCTTATACCAAACCTGAGACCCTTCCTATAGCATGAGATGTGATATCCAACTACTTCCCATTCCAATCCTGAGACCCTTCATATAGCATGAGATGTGATATCTCAATGCTTCTAATACCAAACCTGAGATCCTTCCTCTAACATGAAATGTGATATCCAACTCCTTCCCTTTCCAAACCTAAGAGCCTATCTATAGCATGAGATGTGATATCCAAGTCCTTCCCATTCCAATCCTTAGACCCTTCCTACAGCATGCAAAATGATATCTCAATGATTCTAATAACAAACCTGAGACCCGTCCTATAGCATGAGATATGATATCCAAGTCCTTCCCATTCCAATCCTGAGACCCTTCCTATAACATGAAATATGATATCCAACTCCTTCCCATTCCAACCTGAGACCCTTCCTATAGCATGAGATGGGATATCCAACTTCTTCCAAATCCAATACTGATACCCTTCCGATAGCATGAGATGTGATATCCCAATGCTTCTACCAAACCTGAGACCCATACTATGGCATGAGATGTGATATCAAACTACTTCCCATTCCAATCCTGAGACCCTTCCTATAGCTTGAGGTGTGATATCCAACTCCTTCCCATTCCAATTCTGAGACCCTTCTTATACCATGAGACTTGATATCTCAATGCTTCTAATACCAAACCTGAGACCCGTCCTATAACATGAGATGTGATATCCAAATCCTTCCCCTTCCAAACCTTAGACCCTTCCTTTATCATGAGATGTGATATCCAACTCCTTCCCATTCCAATCCTGAGACCCTTCCGATATCATGAGATTTGTTATCTCAATGCTTCTAATATCAAACTTGAGACCCTCCCTATAGCATGAGATGTGACATCCAAGTCCTTCCCATTCCAATCCTGAGACCCTTCCTATAACATGAGATGTGATATCCAACTCCTTCCCATTCCAACCTGAGACACTTCCTATAGCATGAGAAGGGATATCTAACTCCTTCCCAATCCAATCCTGAGACCCTTCCGATAGCAGAGATGTGATATCTCAATGCTTATACCAAACCTGAGACCCTTCCTATGGCATGAGATGTGATATCCAACTCCTTGCCATTCAAATCCTGAGACCCTTCCTATAGCATGAGATGTGATATCTCTATGCTTCTAATACCAAACCTGAGACCCTTCCTATAACATGAGATGGGATATCCAACTCCTTCCCATTCCAATCCTGAGACCCTTCCGATAGCAGAGATGTGATATCTCAATGTTTATACCAAACCTGAGAACCTTCCTATGGCCTGAGATGTCATATGCAACTCCTTCCCATTCCAATCCTGAGACCCTTCCTTTAGCATGAGATGTGATATCTCAATGCTTATGCCAAATCTGAGACCCTACCTATAGCATAAGATGTGATATCCAATTCCTTCCCATTCCAATCCTGAGACCCTTCCTATAGCATGAGATGTGATATCTCAATGCTTATACCAAACCTGAGAGCCTACCTATAGCATGAGATGTGATATCCAAGTCCATCCCATTCCAATCCTTAGACCCTTCCTACAGCATGCGATGTGATATCTCAATGATTCTAATACCAAACCAGAGACTCTTCCTATAACATGAGATGGGATATCCAACTCCTTCCCATTCCAATCCTGAGCGCTTCCGATAGCAGAGATGTGATATCTCAATGCTTATACCAAACTTGAGACCCTTCCTATAACATGAGATGTGATATCCAACTCCTTCCCGTTCCAAACCTGAGACACTAACTATAGCATATGTGATATCCAACTCCTTCCCATTCCAAACATGAGACCCTTCCTATAGCAAGAAAGTAATATCCAACTCCTACCCATTCCAATCCTGAGACCCTTCCTATAGCAAGAGATGTGGTATCCAAATCCTTCCCATTCCAATCCTGAGACTCTTCCTATAACATGAGATGTGATATCCAACTCCTTCCCATTCCAACCTGAGACACTTCCTATAGCATGAGAAGGGATATCCAACTCCTTCCCAATCCAATCCTGAGACCCTTCCGATAGCAGAGATGTGATATCTCAATGCTTATACCAAACCTGAGACCCTTCCTATGGCATGAGATGTGATATCCAACTCCTTCCCAATCCAATCCTGAGACCCTTCTGATAGCAGAGACGTGATATCTCAATGCTTCTACCAAACCTGAGACCCTTCCTTTAGCATGAGATGTGATATCCAAATCCTTCACATTCCAATCCTGAGACCCTTCCTATAGCATGAGATGTGATATCTCAATGCTTCTAATACCAAACCTGAGATCCTTCCTATAACATGAGATGTGATATCCAATTCCTTCCCATTCCAAACCTGAGACCCTTCCTATTGGATGAGATGTGATATCCAACTCCTTCCCATTCCAACCCTGAGACCCTTCCTATAGCATGAGATGTGATGTCTCAATGCTTCTAATACCAAACCTGAGATCCTTCCTATAACATGAGATGTGATATCCAACTCCTTCCATTCCAATCCTGAGACCCGTCCTATAGCATGAGATGTGATATCTCAATGCTTATACCAAACCCGAGACCCTTCCTATAGCATGAGATGTGATATCCAACTGCTTCCCATTCCAATCCTGAGACCCTTCCTATAGCATGAGATGTGATATCTCAATGCTTCTAATACCAAACCTGAGATCCTTCCTCTAACATGAAATGTGATATCCAACTCCTTCCCTTTCCAAACCTAAGAGCCTATCTATAGCATGAGATGTGATATCCAAGTCATTCCCATCCCAACCCTTAGACCCTTCCTACAGCATGCAATATGATATCTCAATGATTCTAATAACAAACCTGAGACCCGTCCTATAACATGAGATGGGATATCCAACTCCTTCCCATTCCAATCCTGAGACACTTCCGATAGCAGAGATGTGATATCTCAATGCTTATACCAAACCTGAGACCCTTCCTATAACATGAGATGTGATATCCAAATCCTTCCCGTTCCAAACCTGAGACCCTTCCTTTAGCATGAGATGTGATATCCAGAACCTTCCCATTCCAATCCTGAGACACTTCCTATAGCATGAGATGTGATATCTCAATGCTTCTAATATCAAAACTGAGACCCTCCCTATAGCATGATATGTGATATCTAAGTCCTTCCCATTCCAATCCTGAGACCCTCCCTATAGCATGAGATGTGATATCCAACTCCTTCCCATTCCAATCCTGAGACCCTTCCTATAGCATGAGATATGATATCTCAATACTTCTAATACCAAACGTGAGATCCTTCCGATAACATGAGATGTGATATCCAAATCCTTCCCCTTCCAATCCTGAGACCCTCCCATTAGCATGAGACGTGATATCCAACTCCTTCCTATTCCAATACTGAGACTCTTCTGATAGCATGAGATGTGATATCTCAATGCTTCTAATACCAAACCTGAGATCCTTCCGATAGCATGAGATGTGATATCTCAATGCTTCTAATACCAAACCTGAGATCCTTCCTATAACATGAGATGTGATATCCAAATCCTTCCCCTTCCAAACCTGAGACCCTCCCTTTAGCATGAGATGTGATATCCAACTCCTTCCCATTCCATTCCTGAGACCCTTCTGATAGCATGAGATGTGATATCTCAATGCCTCTAATACCAAACCTGAGATCCTACCTCTAACATGAAATGTGATATCCAACTCTTTCCCCTTCCAAACCTGAGAGCCTTCCTACAGCATGAGATGTGATATCCAAGTCCTTCCCATTCCAATCCTGAGACCCTTCCTATAGCTTGAGATGTGATATCCAACTCCTTCCCATTCCAATTCTGAGACCCTTCCTATACTATGAGACTTGATATCTCAATGCTTCTAATACAAACGTGAGACCCGTAATATAACATGAGATGTGATATCCAAATCCTTCCCCTTCCAAACCTTAGACCCTTCCTTTATCATGAGATGTGATATCCAACTCCTTCCCATTCCAATCCTGAGACCCTTCCGATATCATGAGATGTGATATCTCAAAGCTTCTAATATCAAACTTGAGACCCTCCCTATAGCATGAGATGTGATATCCAAGTCCTTCCCATTCCAATCCTGAGACCCTTCCTATAGCATGAGATGTGATATCTCAATGCTTCTAATACCAAACCTGAGAACCTTCCTATAACATGAGATGGGAATATCCAACTCCTTCCCATTCCAATCCTGAGACCCTTCCGATAGCAGAGATGTGATATCTCAATGCTTATACCAAATCTGAGATCCTTCCTATAGCATGAGATGTGATATCCAAGTCCTTCTCATTCCAATCCTGAGACCCTTCCTATAACATGAGATGTGATATCCAACTCCTTCCAATTCCAACCTGAGACCCTTCCTATAGCATGAGATGTGATATCTCAATGCCTCTAATACCAAACCTGAGATCCTTCCTCTAACATGAAATGTGATATCCAACTCCTTCCCTTTCCAAACCTGAGAGCCTATCTATAGCATGAGATGTGATATCCAAGTCCTTCCCATTCCAATCCTTAGACCCTTCCTACAGCATGCAATATGATATCTCAATGATTCTAATAACAAACCTGAGACCCGTCCTATAACATGAGATGGGATATCCAACTCCTTCCCATTCCAATCCTGAGACACTTCCGATAGCAGAGATGTGATATATCAATGCTTATACCAACCTGAGACCCTTCCTATAACATGAGATGTGATATCCAACTCCTTCCCGTTCCAAACCTGAGACCCTTCCTTTAGCATGAGATGTGATATCCAGCTCCTTCCCATTCCAATCCTGAGACACTTCCGATAGCATGAGATGTGATATTTCAATGCTTCTAATATCAAAACTGATACCCTCCCTATAGCATGATATGTGATATCTAAGTCCTTCCCATTCCAATCCTGAGACCCTTCCTATAGCATGAGATGTGATATCTCAATGCTTCTACCAAACCTGAGACCCTTCCTTTAGCATGAGATGTGATATCTCAATACTTCTAATACCAAACCTGAGATCCTTCCGATAACATGAGATGTGATATCCAAATCCTTCCCCTTCCAAACCTGAGACCCTCCCTTTAGCATGAGATGTGATATCCAACTCCTTCCCATTCCTATCCTGAGACCCTTCTGATAGCATGAGATTTGATATCTCAATGCTTCTAATACCAAACTTGAGATCCTTCCTATAACATGAGATGTGATATCCAAATCCTTCCCCTTCCAAACCTGAGACCCTCCCTTTAGCATGAGATGTGATATCCAACTCCTTCCCATTCCAATCCTGAGACCCTTCTGATAGCATGAGATGTGATATCCAACTCGTTCCCATTCCAATCCTGAGACCCTTCCTATAGCATGAGATGTGATATCTCAATACTTCTAATACCAAACCTGAGATCCTTCCGATAACATGAGATGTGATATCCAAATCCTTCCCCTTCCAAACCTGAGACCCTCCCTTTAGCATGAGATGTGATATCCAACTCCTTCCCATTCCTATCCTGAGACCCTTCTGATAGCATGAGATGTGATATCTCAATGCCTCTAATACCAAACCTGAGATCCTACCTCTAACATGAAATGTGATATCCAACTCTTTCCCCTTCCAAACCTAAGAGCCTTCCTATAGCATGAGATGTGATATCCAAGTCCTTCCCATTCCAATCATGAGACCCTTCCTATAACATGAGATGGGATATCCAACTCCTTCCCATTCCAATCCCGAGACCCTTCCGATAGCAGAGATGTGATATCTCAATGCTTATACCAAACCTGAGACCCTTCCTACGGCATGAGATGTCATATACAACTCCTTCCCATTCCAATCCTGAGACCCTTCCTATAGCATGAGATGTGATATCTCAATGCTTCTACCAAACCTGAGACCCTTCCTTTAGCATGAGATGTGATATCCAACTCGTTCCCATTCCAATCCTGAGACCCTTCTTATAGCATGAGATGTGATATCTCAATACTTCTAATACCAAACCTGAGATCCTTCCGATAACATGAGATGTGATATCCAAATCCTTCCCCTTCCAAACCTGAGACCCTCCCTTTAGCATGAGATGTGATATCCAACTCCTTCCCATTCCTATCCTGAGACCCTTCTGATAGCATGAGATGTGATATCTCAATGCTTCTAATACCAAACTTGAGATCCTTCCTATAACATGAGATGTGATATCCAAATCCTTCCCCTTCCAAACCTGAGACCCTCCCTTTAGCATGAGATGTGATATCTCAATGCCTCTAATACCAAACCTGAGATCCTACCTCTAACATGAAATGTGATATCCAACTCTTTCCCCTTCCAAACCTAAGAGCCTTCCTATAGCATGAGATGTGATATCCAAGTCCTTCCCATTCCAATCATGAGACCCTTCCTATAACATGAGATGGGATATCCAACTCCTTCCCATTCCAATCCTGAGACCCTTCCGATAGCAGAGATGTGATATCTCAATGCTTATACCAAACCTGAGACCCTTCCTACGGCATGAGATGTCATATACAACTCCTTCCCATTCCAATCCTGAGACCCTTCCTATAGCATGAGATGTGATGTCTCAATGCTTCTAATACCAAACCTGAGATCCTTCCTATAACATGAGATGTGATATCCAACTCCTTCCCATTCCAATCCTGAGACCCTTCCTATAGCTTGAGATGTGATATCTCAATGCTTATCCCAAACCTGAGACCCTTCCTATAGCATGAGATGTGATATCCAACAGCTTCCCATTCCAATCCTGAGACCCTTCCTATAGCATGAGATGTGATATCTCAATGCTTCTAATACCAAACCTGAGACCCGTCCTATAACATGAGATGGGATATCCAACTCCTTCCCATTCCAATCCTGAGACCCTTCCGATAGCAGAGATGTGATATCTCAATGCTTATACCAAACCTGAGACCCTTCCTACGGCATGAGATGTCATATACAACTCCTTCCCATTCCAATCCTGAGACCCTTCCTATAGCATGAGATGTGATATCTGAATGCTTATACCAAACCTGAGACCCTTCATATAGCATGAGATGTGATATCCAACTCCTTCCCATTACAATCCTGAGACCCTTCCTATAGCATGAGATGTGATGTCTCAATGCTTCTAATACCAAACCTGAGATCCTTCCTGTAACATGAGATGTGATATCCAACTCCTTCCATTCCAATCCTGAGACCCTTCCTATAGCATGAGATGTGATATCTCAATGCTTCTAATATCAAACTTGAGACCCTCCCTATAGCATGAGATGTGATATCCAATTCCTTCCCATTCCAATCCTGAGACACTTCCTATAGCATGAGATGTGATATCTCAATGCTTCTAATACCAAACCTGAGACTCTTCCTATAACATGAGATGGGATATCCAACTCCTTCCGATTCCAATCCTGAGACCCTTCCAAAAGCAGAGATGTGATATCTCAATGCTTATACCAAACCTGAGACCCTTCCTATGGCATGAGATGTCATATACATATCCTTCCCATTCCAATCCTGAGACCCTTCCTATAGCATGAGATGTGATATCTCAATGCTTATACCAAACCTGAGACCCTTCCTATAGCATGAGATGTGATATCCAAGTCCTTCCCATTTCAATCCTGAGACCCTTCCTATAGCATGAGATGTGATATCCCAATGCTTCTAATACCAAACCTGAGACCCTTCAGATAACATGAATTCTGATATCCAAGTCCTTCCCATTCCAATCCTGAGACCCTTCCAATAGCAGAGATGTGATATCTAATGCTTCTAATATCAAACCTGAGACCTGTCCTATAACATGAGATGGGATATCCAACTCCTTCCCGTTCCAAACCTGATACCCTTCCTATAGCATGAGATGTGATATCCAATTCCTTCCCATCCCAATCCTGAGACACCTCCGATAGCAGAGATGTGATATCTCAATGCTTATAACAAACCTGAGACTCTTCCTATAACATGAGATGTGATATCTAACTCCTTCCCGTTCCAAACCTGAGACCCTTCCTATAGCATGAGATGTGATATCCAACTCCTTCCCATTCCAATCCTGAGACCCTTCCTATAGCATGAGATGTGATATCTCAATGCTTATACCAAATCTGAGACCCTTCCTATAGCATGAGATGTGATATCCAACTCCTTCCCATTCCAATCCTGAGACCCTTCCTATAGCATGAGATGTGATATCTCAATGCTTCTAATACCAAACCTGAGATCCTTCCTATAACAAGAGATGTGATATCCAACTCCTTCCCATTCCAATCCTGAGACCCTTATGATAGCAGGAGATGTGATATCTCAATGCCTCTAATACCAAACCTGAGATACTTCCGATAGCATGAGATGTGATATCTCAATGCTTCTAATACCAAACCTGAGATCCTTCCTATAACATGAGATGTGATTTCCAAATCCTTCCCCTTCCAAACCTGAGACCCTCCCTTTAGCATGAGATGTCATATACAACTCCTTCCCATTCCAATCCTGAGACCCTTCCTATAGCATGAGATGTGATATCTCAATGCTTATACCAAATCTGAGACCCTTCCTATAGCATGAGATGAGATATCCAACTCCTTCCCATTCCAATCCTGAGACCCTTCCTATAGCATGAGATGTGATGTCTCAATGCTTCTAATACCAAACCTGAGATCCTTCCTATAACATGAGATGTGATATCCAACTCCTTCCCATTCCAATCCTGAGACCCTTATGATAGCATGAGATGTGATATCTCAATGCCTCTTATACCAAACCTGAGATCCTTCCGATAGCATGAGATGTGATATCTCAATGCTTCTAATACCAAACCTGAGATCCTTCCGATAACATGAGATGTGATATCCAAATCCTTCCCCTTCCAAACCTGAGACCCTCCCTTTAGCATGAGATGGGATATCCAACTCCTTCCCATTCCAATCCTGAGAACCTTCTGATAGCATGAGATGTGATATCTCAATGCTTCTGATACCAAACCTGAGATCCTTCCGATAGCATGAGATGTGATATCTCAATGCTTCTAATACCAAACCTGAGATCCTTCCTATAACATGAGATGTGATATCCAAATCCTTCCCCTTCCAAACCTGAGACCCTCCCTTTAGCATGAGATGTGATATCCAACTCCTTCCCATTCTAAATCTGAGACCCTTCTGATAGCATGAGATGTGATATCTCATTGCCTCTAATACCAAACCTGAGATCCTGCCTCTAACATGAAATGTGATATCCAACTCTTTCCCCTTCCAAACCTGAGAGCCTTCCTATAGCATGAGATGTGATATCCAAGTCCTTCCCATTCCAATCCTGAGACCCTTCCTATAACATGAGATGTGATATCCAACTCCTTCCAATTCCAACCTGAGACCCTTCCTATAGCATGAGATGTGATATCTCAATGCCTCTAATACCAAACCTGAGATCCTTCCTCTAACATGAAATGTGATATCCAACTCCTTCCCTTTCCAAACCTGAGAGCCTATCTATAGCATGAGATGTGATATCCAAGTCCTTCCCATTCCAATCCTTAGACCCTTCCTACAGCATGCAATATGATATCTCAATGATTCTAATGACAAACCTGAGACCCGTCCTATAACATGAGATGGGATATCCAACTCCTTCCCATTCCAATCCTGAGACACTTCCGATAGCAGAGATGTGATATATCAATGCTTATACCAACCTGAGACCCTTCCTATAACATGAGATGTGATATCCAACTCCTTCCCGTTCCAAACCTGAGACCCTTCCTTTAGCATGAGATGTGACATCCAGCTCCTTCCCATTCCAATCCTGAGACACTTCCTATAGCATGAGATGTGATATCTCAATGCTTCTACCAAACCTGAGACCCTTCCTTTAGCATGAGATGTGATATCCAACTCGTTCCCATTCCAATCCTGAGACCCTTCCTATAGCATGAGATGTGATATCTCAATACTTCTAATACCAAACCTGAGATCCTTCCGATAACATGAGATGTGATATCCAAATCCTTCCCCTTCCAAACCTGAGACCCTCCCTTTAGCATGAGATGTGATATCCAACTCCTTCCCATTCCTATCCTGAGACCCTTCTGATAGCATGAGATGTGATATCTCAATGCTTCTAATACCAAACTTGAGATCCTTCCTATAACATGAGATGTGATATCCAAATCCTTCCCCTTCCAAACCTGAGACCCTCCCTTTAGCATGAGATGTGATATCCAACTCCTTCCCATTCCAATCCTGAGACCCTTCTGATAGCATGAGATGTGATATCTCAATGCCTCTAATACCAAACCTGAGATCCTACCTCTAACATGAAATGTGATATCCAACTCTTTCCCCTTCCAAACCTAAGAGCCTTCCTATAGCATGAGATGTGATATCCAAGTCCTTCCCATTCCAATCATGAGACCCTTCCTATAACATGAGATGGGATATCCAACTCCTTCCCATTCCAACCTGAGACCCTTCCTATAGCATGAGATGTGATATCTCAATGCCTCTAATACCAAACCTGAGATCCTTCCTCTAACATGAAATGTGATATCCAACTCCTTCCCTTTCCAAACCTGAGAGCCTATCTATAGCATGAGATGTGATATCCAAGTCCTTCCCATTCCAATCCTTAGACCCTTCCTACAGCATGCAATATGATATCTCAATCATTCTAATAACAAACCTGAGACCCGTCCTATAACATGAGATGGGATATCCAACTCCTTCCCATTCCAATCCTGAGACACTTCCGATAGCAGAGATGTGATATATCAATGCTTATACCAACCTGAGACCCTTCCTATAACATGAGATGTGATATCCAACTCCTTCCCGTTCCAAACCTGAGACCCTTCCTTTAGCATGAGATGTGATATCCAGCTCCTTCCCATTCCAATCCTGAGACACTTCCGATAGCATGAGATGTGATATCTCAATGCTTCTAATATCAAAACTGAGACCCTCCCTATAGCATGATATGTGATATCTAAGTCCTTCCCATTCCAATCCTGAGACCCTTCCTATAGCATGAGATGTGATATCTCAATGCTTCTACCAAACCTGAGACCCTTCCTTTAGCATGAGATGTGATATCCAACTCGTTCCCATTCCAATCCTGAGACCCTTCCTATAGCATGAGATGTGATATCTCAATACTTCTAATACCAAACCTGAGATCCTTCCGATAACATGAGATGTGATATCCAAATCCTTCCCCTTCCAAACCTGAGACCCTCCCTTTAGCATGAGATGTGATATCCAACTCCTTCCCATTCCTATCCTGAGACCTTTCTGATAGCATGAGATGTGATATCTCAATGCTTCTAATACCAAACTTGAGATCCTTCCTATAACATGAGATGTGATATCCAAATCCTTCCCCTTCCAAACCTGAGACCCTCCCTTTAGCATGAGATGTGATATCCAACTCCTTCCCATTCCAATCCTGAGACCCTTCTGATAGCATGAGATGTGATATCTCAATGCCTCTAATACCAAACCTGAGATCCTACCTCTAACATGAAATGTGATATCCAACTCTTTCCCCTTCCAAACCTAAGAGCCTTCCTATAGCATGAGATGTGATATCCAAGTCCTTCCCATTCCAATCATGAGACCCTTCCTATAACATGAGATGGGATATCCAACTCCTTCCCATTCCAATCCTGAGACCCTTCCGATAGCAGAGATGTGATATCTCAATGCTTATACCAAACCCGAGACCCTTCCTACGGCATGAGATGTCATATACAACTCCTTCCCATTCCAATCCTGAGACCCTTCCTATAGCATGAGATGTGATATCTCAATGCTTCTACCAAACCTGAGACCCTTCCTTTAGCATGAGATGTGATATCCAACTCGTTCCCATTCCAATCCTGAGACCCTTCCTATAGCATGAGATGTGATATCTCAATACTTCTAATACCAAACCTGATATCCTTCCGATAACATGAGATGTGATATCCAAATCCTTCCCCTTCCAAACCTGAGACCCTCCCTTTAGCATGAGATGTGATATCCAACTCCTTCCCATTCCTATCCTGAGACCCTTCTGATAGCATGAGATGTGATATCTCAATGCTTCTAATACCAAACTTGAGATCCTTCCTATAACATGAGATGTGATATCCAAATCCTTCGCCTTCCAAACCTGAGACCCTCCCTTTAGCATGAGATGTGATATCCAACTCCTTCCCATTCCAATCCTGAGACCCTTCTGATAGCATGAGATGTGATATCTCAATGCCTCTAATACCAAACCTGAGATCCTATCTCTAACATGAAATGTGATATCCAACTCTTTCCCCTTCCAAACCTAAGAGCCTTCCTATAGCATGAGATGTGATATCCAAGTCCTTCCCATTCCAATCATGAGACCCTTCCTATAACATGAGATGGGATATCCAACTCCTTCCCATTCCAATCCTGAGACCCTTCCGATAGCAGAGATGTGATATCTCAATGCTTATACCAAACCTGAGACCCTTCCTACGGCATGAGATGTCATATACAACTCCTTCCCATTCCAATCCTGAGACCCTTCCTATAGCATGAGATGTGATGTCTCAATGCTTCTAATACCAAACCTGAGATCCTTCCTATAACATGAGATGTGATAGCCAACTCCTTCCCATTCCAATCCTGAGACCCTTCCTATAGCTTGAGATGTGATATCTCAATGCTTATACCAAACCTGAGACCCTTCCTATAGCATGAGATGTGATATCCAACAGCTTCCCATTCCAATCCTGAGACCCTTCCTATAGCATGAGATGTGATATCTCAATGCTTCTAATACCAAACCTGAGACTCTTCCTATAACATGAGATGGGATATCCAACTCCTTCCCATTCCAATCCTGAGACCCTTACGATAGCAGAGATGTGATATCTCAATGCTTATACCAAACCTGAGACCCTTCCTACGGCATGAGATGTCATATACAACTCCTTCCCATTCCAATCCTGAGACCCTTCCTATAGCATGAGATGTGATATCTCAATGCTTATACCAAACCTGAGACCCTTCATATAGCATGAGATGTGATATCCAACTCCTTCCCATTCCAATCCTGAGACCCTTCCTATAGCATGAGATGTGATGTCTCAATGCTTCTAATACCAAACCTGAGATCCTTCCTAAAACATGAGATGTGATATCCAACTCCTTCCATTCCAATCCTGAGACCCTTCCTATAGCATGAGATATGATATCTCAATGCTTCTAATATCAAACTTGAGACCCTCCCTATAGCATGAGATGTGATATCCAAGTCCTTCCCATTCCAATCCTGAGACACTTCCTATAGCATGAGATGTGATATCTCAATGCTTCTAATACCAAACCTGAGACTCTTCCTATAACATTAGATGGGATATCCAACTCCTTCCCATTCCAATCCTGAGACCCTTCCAAAAGCATAGATGTGATATCTCAATGCTTATACCAAACCTGAGACCCTTCCTTTAGCATGAGATGTGATATCTAACTCCTTCCCATTCCAATCCTGAGACCCTTCCTATAGCATGAGATGTGATATCTCAATGCCTCTAATACCAAACCTGAGATCCTTCCTCTAACATGAAATGTGATATCCAACTCCTTCCCTTTCCAAACCTGAGAGCCTACCTATAGCATGAGATGTGATATCCAAGTCCTTCCAATTCCAATCCTTAGACCCTTCCTATAGCATGCAATATGATATCTCAATGATTCTAATAACAAACCTGAGACCCGTCCTATAACATGAGATGGGATATCCAACTCCTTCCCATTCCAATCCTGAGACCCTTCCGATAGCAGAGATGTGATATCTCAATGCTTATACCAAACCTGAGACCCTTCCTACGGCATGAGATGTCATATACAACTCCTTCCCATTCCAATCCTGAGACCCTTCCTATAGCATGACATGTGATATCTGAATGCTTATACCAAACCTGAGACCCTTCATATAGCATGAGATGTGATATCCAACTCCTTCCCATTACAATCCTGAGACCCTTCCTATAGCATGAGATGTGATGTCTCAATGCTTCTAATACCAAACCTGAGATCCTTCCTATAACATGAGATGTGATATCCAACTCCTTCCATTCCAATCCTGAGACCCTTCCTATAGCATGAGATGTGATATCTCAATGCTTCTAATATCAAACTTGAGACCCTCCCTATAGCATGAGATGTGATATCCAATTCCTTCCCATTCCAATCCTGAGACACTTCCTATAACATGAGATGGGATATCCAACTCCTTCCGATTCCAATCCTGAGACCCTTCCAAAAGCAGAGATGTGATATCTCAATGCTTATACCAAACCTGAGACCCTTCCTATGGCATGAGATGTCATATACATATCCTTCCCATTCCAATCCTGAGACCCTTCCTATAGCATGAGATGTGATATCTCAATGCTTATACTAAACCTGAGACCCTTCCTATAGCATGAGATGTGATATCCAAGTCCTTCCCATTTCAATCCTGAGACCCTTCCTATAGCATGAGATGTGATATCTCAATGCTTCTAATACCAAACCTGAGACCCTTCCTATAACATTAATTCTGATATCCAAGTCCTTCCCATTCCAATCCTGAGACCCTTCCAATAGCAGAGATGTGATATCTAATGCTTCTAATATCAAACCTGAGACCTGTCCTATAACATGAGATGGGATATCCAACTCCTTCCCGTTCCAAACCTGATACCCTTCCTATAGCATGAGATGTGATATCCAATTCCTTCCCATCCCAATCCTGAGACACCTCCGATAGCAGAGATGTGATATCTCAATGCTTATAACAAACCTGAGACTCTTCCTATAACATGAGATGTGATATCTAACTCCTTCCCGTTCCAAACCTGAGACCCTTCCTATAGCATGAGATGTGATATCCAACTCCTTCCCATTCCAATCCTGAGACTCTTCCTATAGCATGAGATGTGATATCTCAATGCTTATACCAAATCTGAGACCCTTCCTATAGCATGAGATGTGATATCCAACTCCTTCCCATTCCAATCCTGAGACCCTTCCTATAGCATGAGATGTGATATCTCAATGCTTCAAATACCAAACCTGAGATCCTTCCTATAACAAGAGATGTGATATCCAACTCCTTCCCATTCCAATCCTGAGACCCTTATGATAGCATGAGATGTGATATCTCAATGCCTCTAATACCAAACCTGAGATACTTCCGATAGCATGAGATGTGATATCTCAATGCTTCTAATACCAAACCTGAGATCCTTCCTATAACATGAGATGTGATTTCCAAATCCTTCCCCTTCCAAACCTGAGACCCTCCCTTTAGCATGAGATGTCATATACAACTCCTTCCCATTCCAATCCTGAGACCCTTCCTATAGCATGAGATGTGATATCTCAATGCTTATACCAAATCTGAGACCCTTCCTATAGCATGAGATGTGATATCCAACTCCTTCCCATTCCAATCCTGAGACCCTTCCTATAGCATGAGATGTGATGTCTCAATGCTTCTAATTCCAAACCTGAGATCCTTCCTATAACATGAGATGTGATATCCAACTCCTTCCCATTCCAATCCTGAGACCCTTATGATAGCATGAGATGTGATATCTCAATGCCTCTTATACCAAACCTGAGATCCTTCCGATAGCATGAGATGTGATATCTCAATGCTTCTAATACCAAACCTGAGATCCTTCCTATAATATGAGATGTGATTTCCAAATCCTTCCCCTTCCAAACCTGAGACCCTCCCTTTAGCATGAGATGTGATATCCAACTCCTTCCCATTCCAATCCTGAGACCCTTCTGATAGCATGAGATGTGATATCTCAATGCCTCTAATACCAAACCTGAGATCCTACCTCTAACATGAAATGTGATATCCATCTCCTTCCCTTTCCAAACCTGAGACCCTGCCTATAGCATGAGATGTGATATCCAAGTCCTTCCCATTCCAATCCTGGGACCCTTCCTATAGCATGTGATGTGATATCTCAATGCTTATACCAAACATGAGACCCTTCCTATGGCATGAGATGTCATATACAACTCCTTCCCATTCCAATCCTGAGACCCTTCCTATAGCATGAGATGTGATATCTCAATGCTTATACCAAACCTGAGACCCTTCCTATAGCATGAGATGTGATATCCAACTTCTTCCCATTCCAATCCAGAGACCCTTCCTATAGCATGAGATGTGATATCTCAATGCTTCTAATATCAAACTTGAGACCCTCCCTATAGCATGAGATGTGATATCCAATTCCTTCCCATTCCAATCCTGAGACACTTCCTATAACATGAGATGGGATATCCAACTCCTTCCGATTCCAATCCTGAGACCCTTCCAAAAGCAGAGATGTGATATCTCAATGCTTATACCAAACCTGAGACCCTTCCTATGGCATGAGATGTCATATACATATCCTTCCCATTCCAATCCTGAGACCCTTCCTATAGCATGAGATGTGATATCTCAATGCTTATACTAAACCTGAGACCCTTCCTATAGCATGAGATGTGATATCCAAGTCCTTCCCATTTCAATCCTGAGACCCTTCCTATAGCATGAGATGTGATATCTCAATGCTTCTAATACCAAACCTGAGACCCTTCCTATAACATGAATTCTGATATCCAAGTCCTTCCCATTCCAATCCTGAGACCCTTCCAATAGCAGAGATGTGATATCTAATGCTTCTAATATCAAACCTGAGACCTGTCCTATAACATGAGATGGGATATCCAACTCCTTCCCGTTCCAAACCTGATACCCTTCCTATAGCATGAGATGTGATATCCAATTCCTTCCCATCCCAATCCTGAGACACCTCCGATAGCAGAGATGTGATATCTCAATGCTTATAACAAACCTGAGACTCTTCCTATAACATGAGATGTGATATCTAACTCCTTCCCGTTCCAAACCTGAGACCCTTCCTATAGCATGAGATGTGATATCCCACTCCTTCCCATTCCAATCCTGAGACTCTTCCTATAGCATGAGATGTGATATCTCAATGCTTATACCAAATCTGAGACCCTTCCTATAGCATGAGATGTGATATCCAACTCCTTCCCATTCCAATCCTGAGACCCTTCCTATAGCATGAGATGTGATATCTCAATGCTTCAAATACCAAACCTGAGATCCTTCCTATAACAAGAGATGTGATATCCAACTCCTTCCCATTCCAATCCTGAGACCCTTATGATAGCATGAGATGTGATATCTCAATGCCTCTAATACCAAACCTGAGATACTTCCGATAGCATGAGATGTGATATCTCAATGCTTCTAATACCAAACCTGAGATCCTTCCTATAACATGAGATGTGATTTCCAAATCCTTCCCCTTCCAAACCTGAGACCCTCCCTTTAGCATGAGATGTCATATACAACTCCTTCCCATTCCAATCCTGAGACCCTTCCTATAGCATGAGATGTGATATCTCAATGCTTATACCAAATCTGAGACCCTTCCTATAGCATGAGATGTGATATCCAACTCCTTCCCATTCCAATCCTGAGACCCTTCCTATAGCATGAGATGTGATGTCTCAATGCTTCTAATTCCAAACCTGAGATCCTTCCTATAACATGAGATGTGATATCCAACTCCTTCCCATTCCAATCCTGAGACCCTTATGATAGCATGAGATGTGATATCTCAATGCCTCTTATACCAAACCTGAGATCCTTCCGATAGCATGAGATGTGATATCTCAATGCTTCTAATACCAAACCTGAGATCCTTCCTATAATATGAGATGTGATTTCCAAATCCTTCCCCTTCCAAACCTGAGACCCTCCCTTTAGCATGAGATGTGATATCCAACTCCTTCCCATTCCAATCCTGAGACCCTTCTGATAGCATGAGATGTGATATCTCAATGCCTCTAATACCAAACCTGAGATCCTACCTCTAACATGAAATGTGATATCCATCTCCTTCCCTTTCCAAACCTGAGACCCTGCCTATAGCATGAGATGTGATATCCAAGTCCTTCCCATTCCAATCCTGGGACCCTTCCTATAGCATGTGATGTGATATCTCAATGCTTATACCAAACATGAGACCCTTCCTATGGCATGAGATGTCATATACAACTCCTTCCCATTCCAATCCTGAGACCCTTCCTATAGCATGAGATGTGATATCTCAATGCTTATACCAAACCTGAGACCCTTCCTATAGCATGAGATGTGATATCCAACTTCTTCCCATTCCAATCCAGAGACCCTTCCTATAGCATGAGATGTGATATCTCAATGCTTATACCAAACCTGAGACCCTTCCTATAGCTTGAGATGTGATATCCAACTCCTTCCCATTCCAATCCTGAGACCCTTCCGATAGCATGAGATGTGATATCTCAAGGCCTCTAATACCAAACCTGAGATCCTTCCTCTAACATGAAATGTGATATCCAACTCCTTCCCCTTCCAAACCTGAGAACCTTCCTATAGCATGAGATATGATATCCAACTCCTTCCCATTCCAATCCTGAGACCCTTCCAAAAGCAGAGATGTGATATCTCAATGCTTATACCAAACCTGAGACCCTTCCTATGGCATGAGATGCCATATACATATCCTTCCCATTCCAATCCTGAGACCCTTCCTATAGCATGAGATGTGATATCTCAATGCTTATACTAAACCTGAGACCCTTCCTATAGCATGAGATGTGATATCCAAGTCCTTCCCATTTCAATCCTGAGACCCTTCCTATAGCATGAGATGTGATATCTCAATGCTTCTAATACCAAACCTGAGACCCTTCCTATAACATGAATTCTGATATCCAAGTCCTTCCCATTCCAATCCTGAGACCCTTCCAATAGCAGAGATGTGATATCTAATGCTTCTAATATTAAACCTGAGACCTGTCCTATAACATGAGATGGGATATCCAACTCCTTCCCGTTCCAAACCTGATACCCTTCCTATAGCATGAGATGTGATATCCAATTCCTTCCCATCCCATTCCTGAGACACCTCCGATAGCAGAGATGTGATATCTCAATGCTTATAACAAACCTGAGACTCTTCCTATAACATGAGATGTGATATCTAACTCCTTCCCGTTCCAAACCTGAGACCCTTCCTATAGCATGAGATGTGATATCCAACTCCTTCCCATTCCAATCCTGAGACTCTTCCTATAGCATGAGATGTGATATCTCAATGCTTATACCAAATCTGAGACCCTTCCTATAGCATGAGATGTGATATCCAACTCCTTCCCATTCCAATCCTGAGACCCTTCCTATAGCATGAGATGTGATATCTCAATGCTTCAAATACCAAACCTGAGATCCTTCCTATAACAAGAGATGTGATATCCAACTCCTTCCCATTCCAATCCTGAGACCCTTATGATAGCATGAGATGTGATATCTCAATGCCTCTAATACCAAACCTGAGATACTTCCGATAGCATGAGATGTGATATCTCAATGCTTCTAATACCAAACCTGAGATCCTTCCTATAACATGAGATGTGATTTCCAAATCCTTCCCCTTCCAAACCTGAGACCCTCCCTTTAGCATGAGATGTCATATACAACTCCTTCCCATTCCAATCCTGAGACCCTTCCTATAGCATGAGATGTGATATCTCAATGCTTATACCAAATCTGAGACCCTTCCTATAGCATGAGATGTGATATCCAACTCCTTCCCATTCCAATCCTGAGACCCTTCCTATAGCATGAGATGTGATGTCTCAATGCTTCTAATTCCAAACCTGAGATCCTTCCTATAACATGAGATGTGATATCCAACTCCTTCCCATTCCAATCCTGAGACCCTTATGATAGCATGAGATGTGATATCTCAATGCCTCTTATACCAAACCTGAGATCCTTCCGATAGCATGAGATGTGATATCTCAATGCTTCTAATACCAAACCTGAGATCCTTCCTATAATATGAGATGTGATTTCCAAATCCTTCCCCTTCCAAACCTGAGACCCTCCCTTTAGCATGAGATGTGATATCCAACTCCTTCCCATTCCAATCCTGAGACCCTTCTGATAGCATGAGATGTGATATCTCAATGCCTCTAATACCAAACCTGAGATCCTACCTCTAACATGAAATGTGATATCCATCTCCTTCCCTTTCCAAACCTGAGACCCTGCCTATAGCATGAGATGTGATATCCAAGTCCTTCCCATTCCAATCCTGGGACCCTTCCTATAGCATGTGATGTGATATCTCAATGCTTATACCAAACATGAGACCCTTCCTATGGCATGAGATGTCATATACAACTCCTTCCCATTCCAATCCTGAGACCCTTCCTATAGCATGAGATGTGATATCTCAATGCTTATACCAAACCTGAGACCCTTCCTATAGCATGAGATGTGATATCCAACTTCTTCCCATTCCAATCCAGAGACCCTTCCTATAGCATGAGATGTGATATCTCAATGCTTATACCAAACCTGAGACCCTTCCTATAGCTTGAGATGTGATATCCAACTCCTTCCCATTCCAATCCTGAGACCCTTCCGATAGCATGAGATGTGATATCTCAAGGCCTCTAATACCAAACCTGAGATCCTTCCTCTAACATGAAATGTGATATCCAACTCCTTCCCCTTCCAAACCTGAGAACCTTCCTATAGCATGAGATATGATATCCAACTCCTTCCCATTCCAACCTGAGACCCTTCCTATAGCATGAGATGTGATATCTCAATGCTTATACCAAACCTGAGACCCTTCCTATGGCATGAGATGTGATATCCAACTCCTTGTCATTCAAATCCTGAGACCCTTCCTATAGCATGAGAAGGGATATCCAACTCCTTCCCAATCCAATCCTGCGACCCTTCCGATAGCAGAGACGTGATATCTCAATGCTTCTACCAAACCTGAGACCCTTCCTTTAGCATGAGATGTGATATCCAAATCCTTCACATTCCAATCCTGAGAACCTTCCTACAGCATGCAATATGATATCTCAATGATTCTAATAACAAACCTGAGACCCGTCCTATAAAATGAGATGTGATATCCAACTCCTTCCCATTCCAATCCTGAGACACTTCCGATAGCAGAGATGTGATATCTCAATGCTTATACCAAACCTGAGACCCTTCCTATAACATGAGATGTGATATCCAAATCCTTCCCGTTCCAAACCTGAGACCCTTCCTTTAGCATGAGATGTGATATCCAGCTCCTTCCCATTCCAATCCTGAGACACTTCCGATAGCATGAGATGTGATATCTCAATGCTTCTAATATCAAAACTGAGACCCTCCCTATAGCATGATATGTGATATCTAAGTCCTTCCCATTTCAATCCTGAGACACTCCCTATAGCATGAGATGTGATATCCAACTCTTTCCCATTCCAATCCTGAGACCCTTCCTATAGCATGAGATATGATATCTCAATACTTCTAATACCAAACGTAAGATCCTTCCGATAACATGAGATGTGATATCCAAATCCTTCCCCTTCCAAACCTGAGACCCTCCCTATAGCATGATATGTGATATCTAAGTCCTTCCCATTCCAATCCTGAGACACTCCCTATAGCATGAGATGTGATATCCAACTCTTTCCCATTCCAATCCTGAGACCCTTCCTATAGCATGAGATATGATATCTCAATACTTCTAATACCAAACATGAGATCCTTCCGATAGCATGAGATGTGATATCTCAATGCTTCTAATACCAAACCTGAGATCCTTCCTATAACATGAGATGTGATATCCAAATCCTTCCCCTTCCAAACCTGAGACCCTCCCTTTAGCATGAGATGTGATATCCAACTCCTTCCCATTCCATTCCTGAGACCCTTCTGATAGCATGAGATGTGATATCTCAGTGCCTCTAATACCAAACCTGAGATCCTACCTCTAACATGAAATGTGATATCCAACTCTTTCCCCTTCCAAACCTGAGAGCCTTCCTATAGCATGAGATGTGATATCCAAGTCCTTCCCATTCCAATCCTGAGACCCTTCCTATAGCTTGAGATGTGATATCCAACTCCTTCCCATTCCAATTCTGAGACCCTTCCTATACTCTGAGACTTGATATCGCAATGCTTCTAATACCAAACCTGAGACCCGTAATATAACATGAGATGTGATATCCAAATCCTTCCCCTTCCAAACCTTAGACCCTTCCTTTATCATGAGATGTGATATCCAACTCCTTCCCATTCCAATCCTGAGACCCTTCCGATATCATGAGATGTGATATCTCAAAGCTTCTAATATCAAACTTGAGACCCTCCCTATAGCATGAGATGTGATATCCAAGTCCTTCCCATTCCAATCCTGAGACCCTTCCTATAGCATGAGATGTGATATCTCAATGCTTCTAATACCAAACCTGAGACCCTTCCTATAACATGAGATGGGAATATCCAACTCCTTCCCATTCCAATCCTGAGACCCTTCCGATAGCAGAGATGTGATATCTCAATGCTTATACCAAACCTGAGACCCTTCCTATGGCATGAGATGTGATATCCAACTCCTTGCCATTCAAATCCTGAGACCCTTCCTATAGCATGAGAAGGGATATCCAACTCCTTCCCAATCCAATCCTGAGACCCTTCCGATAGCAGAGACGTGATATCTCAATGCTTCTACCAAACCTGAGACCCTTCCTTTAGCATGAGATGTGATATCCAAATCCTTCACATTCCAATCCTTAGACCCTTCCTATAGCATGAGATGTGATATCTCAATGCTTCTAATACCAAACCTGAGATCCTTCCTATAACATGAGATGTGATATCCAATTCCTTCCCATTCCAAACCTGAGACCCTTCCTATTGGATGAGATGTGATATCCAACTCCTTCCTATTCCAACCCTGAGACCCTTCCTATAGCATGAGATGTGATGTCTCAATGCTTCTAATACCAAACCTGAGATCCTTCCTATAACATGAGATGTGATATCCAACTCCTTCCATTCCAATCCTGTGACCTGTCCTATAGCATGATATGTGATATCTCAATGCTTATACCAAACCTGAGACCCTTCCTATAGCATGAGATGTGATATCCAACTACTTCCCATTCCAATCCTGAGACCCTTAATATAGCATGAGATGTGATATCTCAATGCTTCTAATACCAAACCTGAGATCCTTCCTCTAACATGAAATGTGATATCCAACTCCTTCCCTTTCCAAACCTAAGAGCCTATCTATAGCATGAGATGTGATATCCAAGTCCTTCCCATTCCAATCCTTAGACCCTTCCTACAGCATGCAAAATGATATCTCAATGATTCTAATAACAAACCTGAGACCCGTCCTATAGCATGAGATTTGATATCCAAGTCCTTCCCATTCCAATCCTGAGACCCTTCCTATAACATGAAATATGATATCCAACTCCTTCCCATTCCAACCTGAGACCCTTCCTATAGCATGAGATGGGATATCCAACTTCTTCCAAATCCAATACTGATACCCTTCCGATAGCATGAGATGTGATATCCCAATGCTTCTACCAAACCTGAGACCCATACTATGGCATGAGATGTGATATCAAACTACTTCCCATTCCAATCCTGAGACCCTTCCTATAGCTTGAGGTGTGATATCCAACTCCTTCCCATTCCAATCCAGAGACCCTTCCTATAGCATGAGATGTGATATCCAACTTCTTCCCATTCCAATCCAGAGACCCTTCCTATAGCATGAGATGTGATATCTCAATGCTTATACCAAACCTGAGACCCTTCCTATAGCTTGAGATGTGATATCCAACTCCTTCCCATTCCAATCCTGAGACCCTTCCGATAGCATGAGATGTGATATCTCAAGGCCTCTAATACCAAACCTGAGATCCTTCCTCTAACATGAAATGTGATATCCAACTCCTTCCCCTTCCAAACCTGAGAACCTTCCTATAGCATGAGATATGATATCCAACTCCTTCCCATTCCAACCTGAGACCCTTCCTGTAGCATGAGATGGGATATCCAACTCCTTCCAAATCCAATACTGATACCCTTCCGATAGCATGAGATGTGATATCCCAATGCTTCTACCAAACCTGAGAACCATACTATGGCATGAGATGTGATATCAAACTCCTTCCCATTCCAATCCTGAGACGCTTCCTATAGCTTGAGGTGTGATATCCAACTCCTTCCCATTCCAATTCTGAGACCCTTCTTATACCATGAGACTTGATATCTCAATGCTTCTAATACCAAACCTGAGACCCGTCCTATAACATGAGATGTGATATCCAAATCCTTCCCCTTCCAAACCTTAGACCCTTCCTTTATCATGAGATGTGATATCCAACTCCTTCCCATTCCAATCCTGAGACCCTTCCGATATCATGAGATTTGTTATCTCAATGCTTTTAATATCAAACTTGAGACCCTCCCTATAGCATGAGATGTGACATCCAAGTCCTTCCCATTCCAATCCTGAGACCCTTCCTATAGCATGAGATGTGATATCTCAATGCTTCTAATACCAAACCTGAGGCCTCATGCTAAAGGGAGGGTCTCAGGTTTGGAAGGGGAAGGATTTGGATATCACATCTCATGTTATAGGAAGGATCTCTGGATTGGTATTAGAAGCATTGAGATATCACATCTCATGCTATCGGAAGGATCTCAAGTTTGGTATTAGAAGCATTGAGATATCACATCTCATGCTATCGGAAGGATCACAGGTTTGGCATTAGAAGCATTGAGATATCACATCTCATGCTATAGGAAGGGTCTCAGGTTTGGAACGGGAAGGAGTTGGATATCCCATCTCATGTTATAGGACTGGTCTCAGGTTTGGTATTAGAGGCATTGAGATATCACATTGCATGTTGTAGGAAGGGTCTCAGGTTTGGAATGGGAAGGAATTGGATATCACATCTCATGTCATAGGAAGCATGAGATGTGACATCCAAGTCCTTCCCATTCCAATCCTGAGACCCTTCCTATAGCATGAGATGTGATATCTCTATGCTTCTAATACCAAACCTGAGACCCTTCCTATAACATGAGATGGGATATCCAACTCCTTCCCATTCCAATCCTGAGACCCTTCCGATAGCAGAGATGTGATATCTCAATGCTTATACCAAACCTGAGACCCTTCCTATGGCCTGAGATGTCATATACAACTCCTTCCCATTCCAATCCTGGGACCCTTCCTTTAGCATGAGATGTGATATCTCAATGCTTATACCAAATCTGAGACCCTTCCTATAGCATGAGATGTGATATCCAAATCCTTCCCATTCCAATCCTGAGACCCTTCCTATAGCATGAGATGTGATATCTCAATGCTTATACCAAACCTGAGAGCCTACCTATAGCATGAGATGTGATATCCAAGTCCATCCCATTCCAATTCTTAGACCCTTCCTACAGCATGCGATGTGATATCTCAATGATTCTAATACCAAACCAGAGACTCTTACTATAACATGAGATGGGATATCCAACTCCTTCCCATTCCAATCCTGAGCCGCTTCCGATAGCAGAGATGTGATATCTCAATGCTTATACCAAACCTGAGACCCTTCCTATGGCCTGAGATGTCATATACAACTCCTTCCCATTCCAATCCTGAGACCCTTCCTTTAGCATGAGATGTGATATCTCAATGCTTATACCAAACCTGAGACCCTTCCTATAGCATGAGATGTGATATCCAACTTCTTCCCATTCCAATCCAGAGACCCTTCCTATAGCATGAGATGTGATATCTCAATGCTTATACCAAACCTGAGACCCTTCCTATAGCTTGAGATGTGATATCCAACTCCTTCCCATTCCAATCCTGAGACCCTTGCGATAGCATGAGATGTGATATCTCAAGGCCTCTAATACCAAACCTGAGATCCTTCCTCTAACATGAAATGTGATATCCAACTCCTTCCCCTTCCAAACCTGAGAACCTTCCTATAGCATGAGATATGATATCCAACTCCTTCCCATTCCAACCTGAGACCCTTCCTATAGCATGAGATGGGATATCCAACTCCTTCCAAATCCAATACTGATACCCTTCCGATAGCATGAGATGTGATATCCCAATGCTTCTACCAAACCTGAGAACCATACTATGGCATGAGATGTGATATCAAACTCCTTCCCATTCCAATCCTGAGACGCTTCCTATAGCTTGAGATGTCATATACAACTCCTTCCCATTCCAATCCTGGGACCCTTCCTTTAGCATGAGATGTGATATCTCAATGCTTATACCAAATCTGAGACCCTTCCTATAGCATGAGATGTGATATCCAAATCCTTCCCATTCCAATCCTGAGACCCTTCCTATAGCATGAGATGTGATATCTCAATGCTTATACCAAACCTGAGAGCCTACCTATAGCATGAGATGTGATATCCAAGTCCATCCCATTCCAATTCTTAGACCCTTCCTACAGCATGCGATGTGATATCTCAATGATTCTAATACCAAACCAGAGACTCTTACTATAACATGAGATGGGATATCCAACTCCTTCCCATTCCAATCCTGAGCCGCTTCCGATAGCAGAGATGTGATATCTCAATGCTTATACCAAACCTGAGACCCTTCCTATGGCCTGAGATGTCATATACAACTCCTTCCCATTCCAATCCTGAGACCCTTCCTTTAGCATGAGATGTGATATCTCAATGCTTATACCAAACCTGAGACCCTTCCTATAGCATGAGATGTGATATCCAACTTCTTCCCATTCCAATCCAGAGACCCTTCCTATAGCATGAGATGTGATATCTCAATGCTTATACCAAACCTGAGACCCTTCCTATAGCTTGAGATGTGATATCCAACTCCTTCCCATTCCAATCCTGAGACCCTTGCGATAGCATGAGATGTGATATCTCAAGGCCTCTAATACCAAACCTGAGATCCTTCCTCTAACATGAAATGTGATATCCAACTCCTTCCCCTTCCAAACCTGAGAACCTTCCTATAGCATGAGATATGATATCCAACTCCTTCCCATTCCAACCTGAGACCCTTCCTATAGCATGAGATGGGATATCCAACTCCTTCCAAATCCAATACTGATACCCTTCCGATAGCATGAGATGTGATATCCCAATGCTTCTACCAAACCTGAGAACCATACTATGGCATGAGATGTGATATCAAACTCCTTCCCATTCCAATCCTGAGACGCTTCCTATAGCTTGAGGTGTGATATCCAACTCCTTCCCATTCCAATTCTGAGACCCTTCTTATACCATGAGACTTGATATCTCAATGCTTCTAATACCAAACCTGAGACCCGTCCTATAACATGAGATGTGATATCCAAATCCTTCCCCTTCCAAACCTTAGACCCTTCCTTTATCATGAGATGTGATATCCAACTCCTTCCCATTCCAATCCTGAGACCCTTCCGATATCATGAGATTTGTTATCTCAATGCTTCTAATATCAAACTTGAGACCCTCCCTATAGCATGAGATGTGACATCCAAGTCCTTCCCATTCCAATCCTGAGACCCTTCCTATAGCATGAGATGTGATATCTCAATGCTTCTAATACCAAACCTGAGGCCTCATGCTAAAGGGAGGGTCTCAGGTTTGGAAGGGGAAGGATTTGGATATCACATCTCATGTTATAGGAAGGATCTCAGGATTGGTATTAGAAGCATTCAGATATCACATCTCATGCTATCGGAAGGATCTCATGTTTGGTATTAGAAGCATTGAGATATCACATCTCATGCTATCGGAAGGATCTCAGGTTTGGCATTAGAAGCATTGAGATATCACATCTCATGCTATAGGAAGGGTCTCAGGTTTGGAACGGGAAGGAGTTGGATATCCCATCTCATGTTATAGGACTGGTCTCAGGTTTGGTATTAGAGGAATTGAGATATCACATTGCATGTTGTAGGAAGGGTCTCAGGTTTGGAATGGGAAGGAATTGGATATCACATCTCATGTCATAGGAAGCATGAGATGTGACATCCAAGTCCTTCCCATTCCAATCCTGAGACCCTTCCTATAGCATGAGATGTGATATCTCTATGCTTCTAATACCAAACCTGAGACCCTTCCTATAACATGAGATGGGATATCCAACTCCTTCCCATTCCAATCCTGAGACCCTTCCGATAGCAGAGATGTGATATCTCAATGCTTATACCAAACCTGAGACCCTTCCTATGGCCTGAGATGTCATATACAACTCCTTCCCATTCCAATCCTGAGACCCTTCCTTTAGCATGAGATGTGATATCTCAATGCTTATACCAAATCTGAGACCCTTCCTATAGCATGAGATGTGATATCCAAATCCTTCCCATTCCAATCCTGAGACCCTTCCTATAGCATGAGATGTGATATCTCAATGCTTATACCAAACCTGAGAGCCTACCTATAGCATGAGATGTGATATCCAAGTCCATCCCATTCCAATTCTTAGACCCTTCCTACAGCATGCGATGTGATATCTCAATGATTCTAATACCAAACCAGAGACTCTTACTATAACATGAGATGGGATATCCAACTCCTTCCCATTCCAATCCTGAGCCGCTTCCAATAGCAGAGATGTGATATCTCAATGCTTATACCAAACCTGAGACCCTTCCTATAACATGAGATGTGATATCCAACTCCTTCCCGTTCCAAACCTGAGACACTAACTATAGCATATGTGATATCCAACTCCTTCCCATTCCAAACATGAGACCCTTCCTATAGCAAGAAAGTAATATCCAACTCCTACACATTCCAATCCTGAGACCCTTCCTATAGCAAGAGATGTGATATCCAAATCCTTCCCATTCCAATCCTGAGACCCTTTCTATAACATGAGATGTGATATCCAACTCCTTCCCATTCCAACCTGAGACACTTCCTATAGCATGAGAAGGGATATCCAACTCCTTCCTAATCCAATCCTGAGACCCTTCCGATAGCAGAGATGTGATATCTCAATGCTTATACCAAACCTGAGACCCTTCCTATGGCATGAGATGTGATATCCAACTCCTTGCCATTCAAATCCTGAGACCCTTCCTATAGCATGAGAAGGGATATCCAACTCCTTCCCAATCCAATCCTGCGACCCTTCCGATAGCAGAGACGTGATATCTCAATGCTTCTACCAAACCTGAGACCCTTCCTTTAGCATGAGATGTGATATCCAAATCCTTCACATTCCAATCCTGAGACCCTTCCTATAGCATGAGATGTGATATCTCAATGCTTCTAATACCAAACCTGAGATCCTTCCTATAACATGAGATGTGATATCCAATTCCTTCCCATTCCAAACCTGAGACCCTTCCTATTGGATGAGATGTGATATCCAACTCCTTCCCATTCCAACCCTGAGACCCTTCCTATAGCATGAGATGTGATATCTCAATGCTTCTAATACCAAACCTGAGATCCTTCCTCTAACATGAAATGTGATATCCAACTCCTTCCCTTTCCAAACCTAAGAGCCTATCTATAGCATGAGATGTGATATCCAAGTCCTTCCCATTCCAACCCTTAGACCCTTCCTACAGCATGCAATATGATATCTCAATGATTCTAATAACAAACCTGAGACCCGTCCTATAACATGAGATGTGATATCCAACTCCTTCCCATTCCAATCCTGAGACACTTCCGATAGCAGAGATGTGATATCTCAATGCTTATACCAAACCTGAGACCCTTCCTATAACATGAGATGTGATATCCAAATCCTTCCCGTTCCAAACCTGAGACCCTTCCTTTAGCATGAGATGTGATATCCAGCTCCTTCCCATTCCAATCCTGAGACACTTCCGATAGCATGAGATGTGATATCTCAATGCTTCTAATATCAAAACTGAGACCCTCCCTATAGCATGATATGTGATATCTAAGTCCTTCCCATTCCAATCCTGAGACACTCCCTATAGCATGAGATGTGATAGCCAACTCTTTCCCATTCCAATCCTGAGACCCTTCCTATAGCATGAGATATGATATCTCAATACTTCTAATACCAAACGTGAGATCCTTCCGATAACATGAGATGTGATATCCAAATCCTTCCCCTTCCAAACCTGAGACCCTCCCTTTAGCATGAGATGTGATATCCAACTCCTTCCCATTCCAATCCTGAGACCCTTCTGATAGCATTAGATGTGATATCTCAATGCTTCTAATACCAAACCTGAGATCCTTCCGATAGCATGAGATGTGATATCTCAATGCTTCTAATACCAAACCTGAGATCCTTCCTATAACATGAGATGTGATATCCAAATCCTTCCCCTTCCAAACCTGAGACCCTCCCTTTAGCATGAGATGTGATATCCAACTCCTTCCCATTCCATTCCTGAGACCCTTCTGATAGCATGAGATGTGATATCTCAATGCCTCTAATACCAAACCTGAGATCCTACCTCTAACATGAAATGTGATATCCAACTCTTTCCCCTTCCAAACCTGAGAGCCTTCCTATAGCATGAGATGTGATATCCAAGTCCTTCCCATTCCAATCCTGAGACCCTTCCTATAGCTTGAGATGTGATATTCAACTCCTTCCCATTCCAATTCTGAGACCCTTCCTATACTCTGAGACTTGATATCTCAATGCTTCTAATACCAAACCTGAGACCCGTAATATAACATGAGATGTGATATCCAAATCCTTCCCCTTCCAAACCTTAGACCCTTCCTTTATCATGAGATGTGATATCCAACTCCTTCCCATTCCAATCCTGAGACCCTTCCGATATCATGAGATGTGATATCTCAAAGCTTCTAATATCAAACTTGAGACCCTCCCTATAGCATGAGATGTGATATCCAAGTCCTTCCCATTCCAATCCTGAGACCCTTCCTATAGCATGAGATGTGATATCTCAATGCTTCTAATACCAAACCTGAGACCCTTCCTATAACATGAGATGGGAATATCCAACTCCTTCCCATTCCAATCCTGAGACCCTTCCGATAGCAGAGATGTGATATCTCAATGCTTATACCAAACCTGAGACCCTTCCTATGGCATGAGATGTGATATCCAACTCCTTGCCATTCAAATCCTGAGACCCTTCCTATAGCATGAGAAGGGATATCCAACTCCTTCCCAATCCAATCCTGAGACCCTTCCGATAGCAGAGACGTGATATCTCAATGCTTCTACCAAACCTGAGACCCTTCCTATAGCATGAGATGTGATGTCTCAATGCTTCTAATACCAAACCTGAGATCCTTCCTATAACATGAGATGTGATATCCAATTCCTTCCCATTCCAAACCTGAGACCCTTCCTATTGGATGAGATGTGATATCCAACTCCTTCCCATTCCAACCCTGAGACCCTTCCTATAGCATGACATGTGATGTCTCAATGCTTCTAATACCAAACCTGAGATCCTTCCTATAACATGAGATGTGATATCCAACTCCTTCCATTCCAATCCTGAGACCTGTCCTATAGCATGATATGTGATATCTCAATGCTTATACCAAACCTGAGACCCTTCCTATAGCATGAGATGTGATATCCAACTACTTCCCATTCCAATCCTGAGACCCTTCATATAGCATGAGATGTGATATCTCAATGCTTCTAATACCAAACCTGAGATCCTTCCTCTAACATGAAATGTGATATCCAACTCCTTCCCTTTCCAAACCTAAGAGCCTATCTATAGCATGAGATGTGATATCCAAGTCCTTCCCATTCCAATCCTTAGACCCTTCCTACAGCATGCAAAATGATATCTCAATGATTCTAATAACAAACCTGAGACCCGTCCTATAGCATGAGATATGATATCCAAGTCCTTCCCATTCCAATCCTGAGACCCTTCCTATAACATGAAATATGATGTCCAACTCCTTCCCATTCCAACCTGAGACCCTTCCTATAGCATGAGATGGGATATCCAACTTCTTCCAAATCCAATACTGATACCCTTCCGATAGCATGAGATGTGATATCCCAATGCTTCTACCAAACCTGAGACCCATACTATGGCATGAGATGTGATATCAAACTACTTCCCATTCCAATCCTGAGACCCTTCCTATAGCTTGAGGTGTGATATCCAACTCCTTCCCATTCCAATTCTGAGACCCTTCTTATACCATGAGACTTGATATCTCAATGCTTCTAATACCAAACCTGAGACCCGTCCTATAACATGAGATGTGATATCCAAATCCTTCCCCTTCCAAACCTTAGACCCTTCCTTTATCATGAGATGTGATATCCAACTCCTTCCCATTCCAATCCTGAGACCCTTCCGATATCATGAGATTTGTTATCTCAATGCTTCTAATATCAAACTTGAGACCCTCCCTATAACATGAGATGTGATATCCAACTCCTTCCCATTCCAACCTGAGACACTTCCTATAGCATGAGAAGGGATATCTAACTCCTTCCCAATCCAATCCTGAGACCCTTCCGATAGCAGAGATGTGATATCTCAATGCTTATACCAAACCTGAGACCCTTCCTATGGCATGAGATGTGATATCCAACTCCTTGCCATTCAAATCCTGAGACCCTTCCTATAGCATGAGATGTGATATCTCTATGCTTCTAATACCAAACCTGAGACCCTTCCTATAACATGAGATGGGATATCCAACTCCTTCCCATTCCAATCCTGAGACCCTTCCGATAGCAGAGATGTGATATCTCAATGTTTATACCAAACCTGAGAACCTTCCTATGGCCTGAGATGTCATATGCAACTCCTTCCCATTCCAATCCTGAGACCCTTCCTTTAGCATGAGATGTGATATCTCAATGCTTATGCCAAATCTGAGACCCTTCCTATAGCATGAGATGTGATATCCAATTCCTTCCCATTCCAATCCTGAGACCCTTCCTATAGCATGAGATGTGATATCTCAATGCTTATACCAAACCTGAGAGCCTACCTATAGCATGAGATGTGATATCCAAGTCCATCCCATTCCAATCCTTAGACCCTTCCTACAGCATGCGATGTGATATCTCAATGATTCTAATACCAAACCAGAGACTCTTCCTATAACATGAGATGGGATATCCAACTCCTTCCCATTCCAATCCTGAGCGCTTCCGATAGCAGAGATGTGATATCTCAATGCTTATACCAAACTTGAGACCCTTCCTATAACATGAGATGTGATATCCAACTCCTTCCCGTTCCAAACCTGAGACACTAACTATAGCATATGTGATATCCAACTCCTTCCCATTCCAAACATGAGACCCTTCCTATAGCAAGAAAGTAATATCCAACTCCTGCCCATTCCAATCCTGAGACCCTTCCTATAGCAAGAGATGTGGTATCCAAATCCTTCCCATTCCAATCCTGAGACTCTTCCTATAACATGAGATGTGATATCCAACTCCTTCCCATTCCAACCTGAGACACTTCCTATAGCATGAGAAGGGATATCCAACTCCTTCCCAATCCAATCCTGAGACCCTTCCGATAGCAGAGATGTGATATCTCAATGCTTATACCAAACCTGAGACCCTTCCTATGGCATGAGATGTGATATCCAACTCCTTCCCAATCCAATCCTGAGACCCTTCTGATAGCAGAGACGTGATATCTCAATGCTTCTACCAAACCTGAGACCCTTCCTTTAGCATGAGATGTGATATCCAAATCCTTCACATTCCAATCCTGAGACCCTTCCTATAGCATGAGATGTGATATCTCAATGCTTCTAATACCAAACCTGAGATCCTTCCTATAACATGAGATGTGATATCCAATTCCTTCCCATTCCAAACCTGAGACCCTTCCTATTGGATGAGATGTGATATCCAACTCCTTCCCATTCCAACCCTGAGACCCTTCCTATAGCATGAGATGTGATGTCTCAATGCTTCTAATACCAAACCTGAGATCCTTCCTATAACATGAGATGTGATATCCAACTCCTTCCATTCCAATCCTGAGACCCGTCCTATAGCATGAGATGTGATATCTCAATGCTTATACCAAACCCGAGACCCTTCCTATAGCATGAGATGTGATATCCAACTGCTTCCCATTCCAATCCTGAGACCCTTCCTATAGCATGAGATGTGATATCTCAATGCTTCTAATACCAAACCTGAGATCCTTCCTCTAACATGAAATGTGATATCCAACTCCTTCCCTTTCCAAACCTAAGAGCCTATCTATAGCATGAGATGTGATATCCAAGTCCTTCCCATCCCAACCCTTAGACCCTTCCTACAGCATGCAATATGATATCTGAATGATTCTAATAACAAACCTGAGACCCGTCCTATAACATGAGATGGGATATCCAACTCCTTCCCATTCCAATCCTGAGACACTTCCGATAGCAGAGATGTGATATCTCAATGCTTATACCAAACCTGAGACCCTTCCTATAACATGAGATGTGATATCCAAATCCTTCCCGTTCCAAACCTGAGACCCTTCCTTTAGCATGAGATGTGATATCCAGAACCTTCCCATTCCAATCCTGAGACACTTCCTATAGCATGAGATGTGATATCTCAATGCTTCTAATATCAAAACTGAGACCCTCCCTATAGCATGATATGTGATATCTAAGTCCTTCCCATTCCAATCCTGAGACCCTCCCTATAGCATGAGATGTGATATCCAACTCCTTCCCATTCCAATCCTGAGACCCTTCCTATAGCATGAGATATGATATCTCAATACTTCTAATACCAAACGTGAGATCCTTCCGATAACATGAGATGTGATATCCAAATCCTTCCCCTTCCAATCCTGAGACCCTCCCATTAGCATGAGACGTGATATCCAACTCCTTCCTATTCCAATCCTGAGACTCTTCTGATAGCATGAGATGTGATATCTCAATGCTTCTAATACCAAACCTGAGATCCTTCCGATAGCATGAGATGTGATATCTCAATGCTTCTAATACCAAACCTGAGATCCTTCCTATAACATGAGATGTGATATCCAAATCCTTCCCCTTCCAAACCTGAGACCCTCCCTTTAGCATGAGATGTGATATCCAACTCCTTCCCATTCCATTCCTGAGACCCTTCTGATAGCATGAGATGTGATATCTCAATGCCTCTAATACCAAACCTGAGATCCTACCTCTAACATGAAATGTGATATCCAACTCTTTCCCCTTCCAAACCTGAGAGCCTTCCTATAGCATGAGATGTGATATCCAAGTCCTTCCCATTCCAATCCTGAGACCCTTCCTATAGCTTGAGATGTGATATCCAACTCCTTCCCATTCCAATTCTGAGACCCTTCCTATACTATGAGACTTGATATCTCAATGCTTCTAATACAAACGTGAGACCCGTAATATAACATGAGATGTGATATCCATATCCTTCCCCTTCCAAACCTTAGACCCTTCCTTTATCATGAGATGTGATATCCAACTCCTTCCCATTCCAAACCTGAGACCCTTCCGATATCATGAGATGTGATATCTCAAAGCTTCTAATATCAAACTTGAGACCCTCCCTATAGCATGAGATGTGATATCCAAGTCCTTCCCATTCCAATCCTGAGACCCTTCCTATAGCATGAGATGTGATATCTCAATGCTTCTAATACCAAACCTGAGAACCTTCCTATAACATGAGATGGGAATATCCAACTCCTTCCCATTCCAATCCTGAGACCCTTCCGAAAGCAGAGATGTGATATCTCAATGCTTATAACAAACCTGAGATCCTTCCTATAACATGAGATGGGATATCCAACTCCTTCCCATTCCAATCCTGAGACCCTTCCGATAGCAGAGATGTGATATCTCAATGTTTATACCAAACCTGAGAACCTTCCTATGGCCTGAGATGTCATATACAACTCCTTCCCATTCCAATCCTGAGACCCTTCCTTTAGCATGAGATGTGATATCGCAATGCTTATGCCAAATCTGAGACCCTTCCTATAGCATGAGATGTGATATCCAATTCCTTCCCATTCCAATCCTGAGACCCTTCCTATAGCATGAGATGTGATATCTCAATGCTTATACCAAACCTGAGAGCCTACCTATAGCATGAGATGTGATATCCAAGTCCATCCCATTCCAATCCTTAGACCCTTCCTACAGCATGCGATGTGATATCTCAATGATTCTAATACCAAACCAGAGACTCTTCCTATAACATGAGATGGGATATCCAACTCCTTCCCATTCCAATCCTGAGCGCTTCCGATAGCAGAGATGTGATATCTCAATGCTTATACCAAACTTGAGACCCTTCCTATAACATGAGATGTGATATCCAACTCCTTCCCGTTCCAAACCTGAGACACTAACTATAGCATATGTGATATCCAACTCCTTCCCATTCCAAACATGAGACCCTTCCTATAGCAAGAAAGTAATATCCAACTCCTACCCATTCCAATCCTGAGACCCTTCCTATAGCAAGAGATGTGGTATCCAAATCCTTCCCATTCCAATCCTGAGACTCTTCCTATAACATGAGATGTGATATCCAACTCCTTCCCATTCCAACCTGAGACACTTCCTATAGCATGAGAAGGGATATCCAACTCCTTCCCAATCCAATCCTGAGACCCTTCCGATAGCAGAGATGTGATATCTCAATGCTTATACCAAACCTGAGACCCTTCCTATGGCATGAGATGTGATATCCAACTCCTTCCCAATCCAATCCTGAGACCCTTCTGATAGCAGAGACGTGATATCTCAATGCTTCTACCAAACCTGAGACCCTTCCTTTAGCATGAGATGTGATATCCAAATCCTTCACATTCCAATCCTGAGACCCTTCCTATAGCATGAGATGTGATATCTCAATGCTTCTAATACCAAACCTGAGATCCTTCCTATAACATGAGATGTGATACCCAATTCCTTCCCATTCCAAACCTGAGACCCTTCCTATTGGATGAGATGTGATATCCAACTCCTTCCCATTCCAACCCTGAGACCCTTCCTATAGCATGAGATGTGATGTCTCAATGCTTCTAATACCAAACCTGAGATCCTTCCTATAACATGAGATGTGATATCCAACTCCTTCCATTCCAATCCTGAGACCCGTCCTATAGCATGAGATGTGATATCTCAATGCTTATACCAAACCTGAGACCCTTCCTATAGCATGAGATGTGATATCCAACTGCTTCCCATTCCAATCCTGAGACCCTTCCTATAGCATGAGATGTGATATCTCAATGCTTCTAATACCAAACCTGAGATCCTTCCTCTAACATGAAATGTGATATCCAACTCCTTCCCTTTCCAAACCTAAGAGCCTATCTATAGCATGAGATGTGATATCCAAGTCCTTCCCATCCCAACCCTTAGACCCTTCCTACAGCATGCAATATGATATCTCAATGATTCTAATAACAAACCTGAGACCCGTCCTATAACATGAGATGGGATATCCAACTCCTTCCCATTCCAATCCTGAGACACTTCCGATAGCAGAGATGTGATATCTCAATGCTTATACCAAACCTGAGACCCTTCCTATAACATGAGATGTGATATCCAAATCCTTCCCGTTCCAAACCTGAGACCCTTCCTTTAGCATGAGATGTGATATCCAGAACCTTCCCATTCCAATCCTGAGACACTTCCTATAGCATGAGATGTGATATCTCAATGCTTCTAATATCAAAACTGAGACCCTCCCTATAGCATGATATGTGATATCTAAGTCCTTCCCATTCCAATCCTGAGACCCTCCCTATAGCATGAGATGTGATATCCAACTCCTTCCCATTCCAATCCTGAGACCCTTCCTATAGCATGAGATATGATATCTCAATACTTCTAATACCAAACGTGAGATCCTTCCGATAACATGAGATGTGATATCCAAATCCTTCCCCTTCCAATCCTGAGACCCTCCCATTAGCATGAGACGTGATATCCAACTCCTTCCTATTCCAATCCTGAGACTCTTCTGATAGCATGAGATGTGATATCTCAATGCTTCTAATACCAAACCTGAGATCCTTCCTATAACATGAGATGTGATATCCAAATCCTTCCCCTTCCAAACCTGAGACCCTCCCTTTAGCATGAGATGTGATATCCAACTCCTTCCCATTCCATTCCTGAGACCCTTCTGATAGCATGAGATGTGATATCTCAATGCCTCTAATACCAAACCTGAGATCCTACCTCTAACATGAAATGTGATATCCAACTCTTTCCCCTTCCAAACCTGAGAGCCTTCCTATAGCATGAGATGTGATATCCAAGTCCTTCCCATTCCAATCCTGAGACCCTTCCTATAGCTTGAGATGTGATATCCAACTCCTTCCCATTCCAATTCTGAGACCCTTCCTATACTATGAGACTTGATATCTCAATGCTTCTAATACAAACGTGAGACCCGTAATATAACATGAGATGTGATATCCAAATCCTTCCCCTTCCAAACCTTAGACCCTTCCTTTATCATGAGATGTGATATCCAACTCCTTCCCATTCCAATCCTGAGACCCTTCCGATATCATGAGATGTGATATCTCAAAGCTTCTAATATCAAACTTGAGACCCTCCCTATAGCATGAGATGTGATATCCAAGTCCTTCCCATTCCAATCCTGAGACCCTTCCTATAGCATGAGATGTGATATCTCAATGCTTCTAATACCAAACCTGAGAACCTTCCTATAACATGAGATGGGAATATCCAACTCATTCCCATTCCAATCCTGAGACCCTTCCGATAGCAGAGATGTGATATCTCAATGCTTATACCAAACCTGAGATCCTTCCTATAACATGAGATGTGATATCCAACTCCTTCCCATTCCAATCCTGAGACACTTCCTATAGCATGAGATGTGATATCTCACTGCTTATACCAAACCTGAGACCCTTCCCATAGCAGGAGATGTGATATCCAACTCCTTCCCATTCCAATCCTCAGACCCTTCCTATAGCATGAGATGTGATATCTCAATGCTTCTAATATCAAACTTGAGACCCTACCTATAGCATGAGATGTGATATCCAAGTCCTTCCAATTACAATCCTGAGACACTTCCTATAGCATGAGATGTGATATCCAACTCCTTCCCATTCCAATCCTGAGACCCTTCCTATAGCATGAGATATGATATCTCAATACTTCTAATACCAAACGTGAGATCCTTCCGATAACATGAGATGTGATATCCAAATCCTTCCCCTTCCAAACCTGAGACGCTCCCTTTAGCATGAGATGTGATATCCAACTCCTTCCCATTCCAATCCTGAGACCCTTCTGATAGCATGAGATGTGATATCTCAATGCTTCTAATACCAAACCTGAGATCCTTCCGATAGCATGAGATGTGATATCTCAATGCTTCTAATACCAAACCTGAGATCCTTCCTATAACATGAGATGTGATATCCAAATCCTTCCCCTTCCAAACCTGAGACCCTCCCTTTAGCATGAGATGTGATATCCAACTCCTTCCCATTCCATTCCCGAGACCCTTCTGATAGCATGAGATGTGATATCTCAATGCCTCTAATACCAAACCTGAGATCCTACCTCTAACATGAAATGTAATATCCAACTCTTTCCCCTTCCAAACCTGAGATCCTTCCTATAACATGAGATGTGATATCCAAATCCTTCCCCTTCCAAACCTGAGACCCTCCCTTTAGCATGAGATGTGATATCTAACTCCTTCCCATTCCATTCCTGAGACCCTTCTGATAGCATGAGATGTGATATCTCAATGCCTCTAATACCAAACCTGAGATCCTACCTCTAACATGAAATGAGATATCCAACTCTTTCCCCTTCCAAACCTGAGAGCCTTCCTATAGCATGAGATGTGATATCCAAGTCCTTCCCATTCCAATACTGAGACCCTTCCTATAGCTTGAGATGTGATATCCAACTCCTTCCCATTCCAATTCTGAGACTCTTCCTATAGCATGAGATGTGATATCTCAATGCTTATACCAAACCTGAGAGCCTACCTATAGCATGAGATGTGATATCCAATTCCTTCCCATTCCAATCCTGAGACCCTTCCTATAGCATGAGATGTGATATCTCAATGCTTATACCAAACCTGAGAGCCTACCTATAGCATGAGATGTGATATCCAAATCCTTCACATTCCAATCCTGAGACCCTTCCTATAGCAAGAGATGTGATATCCAAATCCTTCCCATTCCAATCCTGAGACCCTTCCTATAACATGAGATGTGATATCCAAGTCCTTCCCATTCCAATACTGAGACCCTTCCTATAGCTTGAGATGTGATATCCAACTCCTTCCCATTCCAATTCTGAGACCCTTCCTATAGCATGAGATGTGATATCTCAATGCTTATACCAAACCTGAGAGCCTACCTATAGCATGAGATGTGATATCCAAGTCCATCCCATTCCAATCCTTAGACCCTTCCTACAGCATGCGATGTAATATCTCAATGATTCTAATACCAAACCAGAGACTCTTCCTATAACATGAGATGGGATATCCAACTCCTTCCCATTCCAATTCTGAGACCCTTCCTATACTATGAGACTTGATATCTCAATGCTTCTAATACCAAACCTGAGACCCGTAATATAACATGAGATGTGATATCCAAATCCTTCCCCTTCCAAACCTTAGACCCTTCCTTTATCATGAGATGTGATATCCAACTCCTTCCCATTCCAATCCTGAGACCCTTCCGATATCATGAGATGTGATATCTCAAAGCTTCTAATATCAAACTTGAGACCCTCCCTATAGCATGAGATGTGATATCCAAGTCCTTCCCATTCCAATCCTGAGACCCTTCCTATAGCATGAGATGTGATATCTCAATGCTTCTAATACCAAACCTGAGACCCTTCCTATTACATGAGATGGGAATATCCAACTCCTTCCCATGCCAATCCTGAGACCCTTCCGATAGCAGAGATGTGATATCTCAATGCTTATACCAAACCTGAGACCCTTCGTATGGCATGAGATGTGATATCCAACTCCTTGCCATTCAAATCCTGAGACCCTTCCTATAGCATGAGAAGGGATATCCAACTCCTTCCCAATCCAATCCTGAGACCCTTCCGATAGCAGAGACGTGATATCTCAATGCTTCTACCAAACCTGAGACCCTTCCTTTAGCATGAGATGTGATATCCAAATCCTTCACATTCCAATCCTGAGACCCTTCCTATAGCATGAGATGTGATATCTCAATGCTTCTAATACCAAACCTGAGATCCTTCCTATAACATGAGATGTGATATCCAATTCCTTCCCATTCCAAACCTGAGACCCTTCCTATTGGATGAGTTGTGATATCCAACTCCTTCCCATTCCAACCCTGAGACCCTTCCTATAGCATGAGATGTGATGTCTCAATGATTCTAATACCAAACCTGAGATCCTTCCTATAACATAAGATGTGATATCCAACTCCTTCCTTTCCAATCCTGAGACCCGTCCTATAGCATGAGATGTGATATCTCAATGCTTATACCAAACCTGAGACCCTTCCTATAGCATGAGATGTGATATCCAACTACTTCCCATTCCAATCCTGAGACCCTTCCTATAGCATGAGATGTGATATCTCAATGCTTCTAATACCAAACCTGAGATCCTTCCTCTAACATGAAATGTGATATCCAACTCCTTCCCTTTCCAAACCTAAGAGCCTATCTATAGCATGAGATGTGATATCCAGGTCCTTCCTATTCCAATCCTTAGACCCGTCCTACAGCATGCAATATGATATCTCAATGATTCTAATAACAAACCTGAGACCCGTCCTATAGCATGAGATATGATATCCAAGTCCTTCCCATTCCAATCCTGAGACCCTTCCTATAACATGAAATGTGATATCCAACTCCTTCCCATTCCAACCTGAGACCCTTCCTATAGCATGAGATGGGATATCCAACTTCTTCAAAATCCAATACTGATACCCTTCCGATAGCATGAGATGTGATATCCCAATGCTTCTACCAAACCTGAGACCCATACTATGTCATGAGATGTGATATCAAACTCCTTCCCATTCCAATCCTGAGACCCTTCCTATTGCTTGAGGTGTGATATCCAACTCCTTCCCATTCCAATTCTGAGACCCTTCTTATACCATGAGAATTGATATCTCAATGCTTCTAATACCAAACCTGAGACCCGTCCTATAACATGAGATGTGATATCCAAATCCTTCCCCTTCCAAACCTTAGACCCTTCCTTTATCATGAGATGTGATATCCAACTCCTTCCCATTCCAATCCTGAGACACTTCCGATATCATGAGATTTGTTATCTCAATGCTTCTAATATCAAACTTGAGACCCTCCCTATAGCATGAGATGTGACATCCAAGTCCTTCCCATTGCAATCCTGAGACCCTTCCTATAGCATGAGATGTGATATCTCTATGCTTCTAATACCAAACCTGAGACCCTTCCTATAACATGAGATGGGATATCCAACTCCTTCCCATTCCAATCCTGAGACCTTTCCGATAGCAGAGATGTGATATCTCAATGCTTATACCAAACCTGAGAACCTTCCTATGGCCTGAGATGTCATATACAACTCCTTCCCATTCCAATCCTGAGACCCTTCCTTTAGCATGAGATGTGATATCTCAATGCTTATACCAAATCTGAGACCCTACCTATAGCATGAGATGTGATATCCAATTCCTTCCCATTCCAATCCTGAGACCCTTCCTATAGCATGAGATGTGATATCTCAATGCTTATACCAAACCTGAGAGCCTACCTATAGCATGAGATGTGATATCCAAATCCTTCACATTCCAATCCTGAGACCCTTCCTATAGCAAGAGATGTGATATCCAAATCCTTCCCATTCCAATCCTGAGACCCTTCCTATAACATGAGATGTGATATCCAACTCCTTCCCATTCCAACCTGAGACACTTCCTATAGCATGAGAAGGGATATCCACTCCTTCCCAATCCAATCCTGAGACCCTTCCGATAGCAGAGATGTGATATCTCAATGCTTATACCAAACCTGAGACCCTTCCTATGGCATGAGATGTGATATCCAACTCCTTGCCATTCAAATCCTGAGACCCTTCCTATAGCATGAGAAGGGATATCCAACTCCTTCCCAATCCAATCCTGAGACCCTTCCGATAGCAGCGACGTGATATCTCAATGCTTCTACCAAACCTGAGACCCTTCCTTTAGCATGAGATGTGATATCCAAATCCTTCACATTCCAATCCTGAGACCCTTCCTTTAGCATGAGATGTGATATCTCAATGCTTATACCAAATCTGAGACCCTTCCTATAGCATGAGATGTGATATCCAATTCCTTCCCATTCCAATCCTGAGACCCTTCCTATAGCATGAGATGTGATATCTCAATGCTTATACCAAACCTGAGAGCCTACCTATAGCATGAGATGTGATATCCAAGTCCATCCCATTCCAATCCTTTGACCCTTCCTACAGCATGCGATGTGATATCTCAATGATTCTAATACCAAACCAGAGACTCTTCCTATAACATGAGATGGGATATCCAACTCCTTCCCATTCCAATCCTGAGCCGCTTCCGATAGCAGAGATGTGATATCTCAATGCTTATACCAAACCTGAGACCCTTCCTATAACATGAGATGTGATATCCAACTCCTTCCCGTTCCAAACCTGAGACACTAACTATAGCATATGTGATATCCAACTCCTTCCCATTCCAAACATGAGACCCTTCCTATAGCAAGAAAGTAATATCCAACTCCTACCCATTCCAATCCTGAGACCCTTCCTATAGCAAGAGATGTGATATCCAAATCCTTCCCATTCCAATCCTGAGACCCTTCCTATAACATGAGATGTGATATCCAACTCCTTCCCATTCCAACCTGAGACACTCTCTATAGCATGAGAAGGGATATCCAACTCCTTCCCAATCCAATCCTGAGACCCTTCCGATAGCAGAGATGTGATATCTCAATGCTTATACCAAACCTGAGACCCTTCCTATGGCATGAGATGTGATATCCAACTCCTTGCCATTCAAATCCTGAGACCCTTCCTATAGCATGAAAAGGGATATCCAACTCCTTCCCAATCCAATCCTGAGACCCTTCCGATAGCAGAGACGTGAAATCTCAATGCTTCTACCAAACCTGAGACCCTTCCTTTAGCATGAGATGTGATATCCAAATCCTTCACATTCCAATCCTGAGACCCTTCCTATAGCATGAGATTTGATATCTCAATGCTTCTAATACCAAACGTGAGATCCTTCCTATAACATGAGATGTGATATCCAAATCCTTCCCCTTCCAAACCTGAGACCCTCCCTTTAGCATGAAATGTGATATCCAACTCCTTCCTATTCCAATCCTGAGACTCTTCTGATAGCATGAGATGTGATATCTCAATGCTTCTAATACCAAACCTGAGATCCTTCCGATAGCATGAGATGTGATATCTCAATGCTTCTAATACCAAACCTGAGATCCTTCCTATAACATGAGATGTGATATCCAAATCCTTCCCCTTCCAAACCTGAGACCCTTCCTTTAGCATGAGATGTGATATCTAACTCCTTCCCATTCCATTCCTGAGACCCTTCTGATAGCATGAGATGTGATATCTCAATGCCTCTAATACCAAACCTGAGATCCTACCTCTAACATGAAATGAGATATCCAACTCTTTCCCCTTCCAAACCTGAGAGCCTTCCTATAGCATGAGATGTGATATCCAAGTCCTTCCCATTTCAATACTGAGACCCTTCCTATAGCTTGAGATGTGATATCCAACTCCTTCCCATTCCAATTCTGAGACCCTTCCTATAGCATGAGATGTGATATCTCAATGCTTATACCAAACCTGAGAGCCTACCTATAACATGAGATGTGATATCCAAGTCCATCCCATTCCAATCCTTAGACCCTTCCTACAGCATGCGATGTGATATCTCAATGATTCTAATACCAAACCAGAGACTCTTCCTATAACATGAGATGGGATATCCAACTCCTTCCCATTCCAATTCTGAGACCCTTCCTATACTATGAGACTTGATATCTCAATGCTTCTAATACCAAACCTGAGACCCGTAATATAACATGAGATGTGATATCCAAATCCTTCCCCTTCCAAACCTTAGACCCTTCCTTTATCATGAGATGTGATATCCAACTCCTTCCCATTCCAATCCTGAGACCCTTCCGATATCATGAGATGTGATATCTCAAAGCTTCTAATATCAAACTTGAGACCCTCCCTATAGCATGAGATGTGATATCCAAGTCCTTCCCATTCCAATCCTGAGACCCTTCCTATAGCATGAGATGTGATATCTCAATGCTTCTAATACCAAACCTGAGACCCTTCCTATAACATGAGATGGGAATATCCAACTCCTTCCCATTCCAATCTTGAGACCCTTCCGATAGCAGAGATGTGATATCTCAATGCTTATACCAAACCTGAGATCCTTCCTATAACATGAGATGTGATATCCAACTCCTTCCCATTCCAATCTTGAGACCCTTCCGATAGCAGAGATGTGATATCTCAATGCTTATACCAAACCTGAGATCCTTCCTATAACATGAGATGTGATATCCAACTCCTTCCCATTCCAATCCTGAGACCCTTCCTATAGCATGAGATTTGATATCCAACTCCTTCCCATTCCAATCCTGAGACCCTTCCTATAGCATGAGATGTAATGTCTCAATGCTTCTAATACCAAACCTGAGATCCTTCCTATAACATGAGATGTGATATCCAACTCCTTCCATTCCAATCCTGAGACCCTTCCTATAGCATGAGATGTGATATCTCAATGCTTATACCAAACCTGAGACCCTTCCTATAGCATGAGATGTGATATCCAACTCCTTCCCATTCCAATCATGAGACCCTTCCTATAGCATGAGATGTGATATCTCAATGCTTCTAATACCAAACCTGAGATCCTTCCTCTAACATGAAATGTGAGATCCAACTCCTTCCCTTTCCAAACCTAAGAGCCTATCTATAGCATGAGATGTGATATCCAAGTCCTTCACATTCCAACCCTTAGACCCTTCCTACAGCATGCAATATGATATCTCAATGATTCTAATAACAAACCTGAGACCCGTCCTATAACATGAGATGGGATATCCAACTCCTTCCCATTCCAATCCTGAGACACTTCCGATAGCAGAGATGTGATATCTCAATGTTTATACCAAACCTGAGACCCTTCCTATAACATGAGATGTGATATCCAACTCCTTCCCTTTCCAAACCTGAGACCCTTCCTTTAGCATGAGATGTGATATCCAGCTCCTTCCCATTCCAATCCTGAGACACTTCCGATAGCATGAGATGTGATATCTCAATGCTTCTAATATCAAAACTGAGACCCTCCCTATAGCATGATATGTGATATCTAAGTCCTTCCCATTCCAATCCTGAGACCCTTCCTATAGCATGAGATGTGATATCTCAATGCTTCTGCCAAACCTGAGACCCTTCCTTTAGCATGAGATGTAATGTCCAACTCCTTCCCATTCCAATCCTGAGACCCTTCCTATAGCATGAGATGTGATATCTCAATACTTCTAATACCAAACCTGAGATCCATCCTATAACATGAGATGTGATATCCAACTCCTTCCCTTTCCAAACCTGAGAGCCGTTCTATAGCATGAGATGTGATATCCAGGTCCTTCCCATTCCAATCCTTAGACCCTTCCTACAGCATGCAATATGATATCTCAATGATTCTAATAACAAACCTGAGACCCGTCCTATAGCATGAGATATGATATCCAAGTCCTTCCCATTCCAATCCTGAGACCCTTCCTATAACATGAAATGTGATATCCAACTCCTTCCCATTCCAACCTGAGACCCTTCCTATAGCATGAGATGGGATATCCAACTTCTTCCAAATCCAATACTGATACCCTTCCGATAGCATGAGATGTGATATCCCAATGCTTCTACCAAACCTGAGACCCATACTATGGCATGAGATGTGATATCAAACTCCTTCCCATTCCAATCCTGAGACCCTTCCTATAGCTTGAGGTGTGATATCCAACTCCTTCCCATTCCAATTCTGAGACCCTTCTTATACCATGAGACTTGATATCTCAATGCTTCTAATATTAAACCTGAGACCCGTCCTATAACATGAGATGTGATATCCAAATCCTTCCCCTTCCAAACCTTAGACCCTTCCTTTATCATTAGATGTGATATCCAACTCCTTCCCATTCCAATCCTGAGACCCTTCCGATATCATGAGATTTGTTATCTCAATGCTTCTAATATCAAACTTGAGACCCTCCCTATAGCATGAGATGTGACATTCAAGTCCTTCCCATTCCAATCCTGAGACCCTTCCTATAGCATGAGATGTGATATTTCTATGCTTCTAATACCAAACCTGAGACCCTTCCTATAACATGAGATGGGATATCCAACTCCTTCCCATTCCAATCCTGAGACCTTTCCGATAGCAGAGATGTGATATCTCAATGCTTATACCAAACCTGAGAACCTTCCTATGGCCTGAGATGTCATATACAAGTCCTTCCCATTCCAATCCTGAGACCCTTCCTTTAGCATGAGATGTGATATCTCAATGCTTATACCAAATCTGAGACCCTTCCTATAGCATGAGATGTGATATCCAATTCCTTCCCATTCCAATCCTGAGACCCTTCCTATAGCATGAGATGTGATATCTCAATGCTTATACCAAACCTGAGAGCCTACCTATAACATGAGATGTGATATCCAAGTCCATCCCATTCCAATCCTTAGACCCTTCCTACAGCATGCGATGTGATATCTCAATGATTCTAATACCAAACCAGAGACTCTTCCTATAACATGAGATGGGATATCCAACTCCTTCCCATTCCAATCCTGAGCCGCTTCCGATAGCAGAGATGTGATATCTCAATGCTTATACCAAACCTGAGACCCTTCCTATAACATGAGATGTGATATCCAACTCCTTCCCGTTCCAAACCTGAGACACTAACTATAGCATATGTGATATCCAACTCCTTCCCATTCCAAACATGAGACCCTTCCTATAGCAAGAAAGTAATATCCAACTCCTACCCATTCCAATCCTGAGACCCTTCCTATAGCAAGAGATGTGATATCCAAATCCTTCCCATTCCAATCCTGAGACCCTTCCTATAACATGAGATGTGATATCCAACTCCTTCCCATTCCAATCCTGAGACACTTCCTATAGCATGAGATGTGATATCTCAATGCTTCTAATACCAAACCTGAGACTCTTCCTATAACATGAGATGGGATATCCAACTCCTTCCCATTCCAATCCTGAGACCCTTTTGATAGCAGAGATGTGATATCTCAATGTTTATACCAAACCTGAGACCCTTCCTACGGCATGAGATGTCATATTCAACTCCTTCCCATTCCAATCCTGAGACGCTTCCTATAGCATGAGATTTGATATCCAACTCCTTCCCATTCCAATCCTGAGACCCTTCCTATAGCATGAGATGTGATATCTCAATGCTTCTAATACCAAACCTGAGATCCTTCCTCTAACATGAAATGTGAGATCCAACTCCTTCCCTTTCCAAACCTAAGAGCCTATCTATAGCATGAGATGTGATATCCAAATCCTTCACATTCCAACCCTTAGACCCTTCCTACAGCATGCAATATGATATCTCAATGATTCTAATAACAAACCTGAGACCCGTCCTATAACATGAGATGGGATATCCAACTCCTTCCCATTCCAATCCTGAGACACTTCCGATAGCAGAGATGTGATATCTCAATGCTTATACCAAACCTGAGACCCTTCCTATAACATGAGATGTGATATCCAACTTCTTCCCGTTCCAAACCTGACACCCTTCCTTTAGCATGAGATGTGATATCCAGCTCCTTCCCATTCCAATCCTGAGACACTTCCGATAACATGAGATGTGATATCCAAATCCTTCCCCTTCCAAACCTTAGACCCTTCCTTTATCATTAGATGTGATATCCAACTCCTTCCCATTCCAATCCTGAGACCCTTCCGATATCATGAGATTTGTTATCTCAATGCTTCTAATATCAAACTTGAGACCCTCCCTATAGCATGAGATGTGACATTCAAGTCCTTCCCATTCCAATCCTGAGACCCTTCCTATAGCATGAGATGTGATATTTCTATGCTTCTAATACCAAACCTGAGACCCTTCCTATAACATGAGATGGGATATCCAACTCCTTCCCATTCCAATCCTGAGACCTTTCCGATAGCAGAGATGTGATATCTCAATGCTTATACCAAACCTGAGAACCTTCCTATGGCCTGAGATGTCATATACAAGTCCTTCCCATTCCAATCCTGAGACCCTTCCTTTAGCATGAGATGTGATATCTCAATGCTTATACCAAATCTGAGACCCTTCCTATAGCATGAGATGTGATATCCAATTCCTTCCCATTCCAATCCTGAGACCCTTCCTATAGCATGAGATGTGATATCTCAATGCTTATACCAAACCTGAGAGCCTACCTATAACATGAGATGTGATATCCAAGTCCATCCCATTCCAATCCTTAGACCCTTCCTACAGCATGCGATGTGATATCTCAATGATTCTAATACCAAACCAGAGACTCTTCCTATAACATGAGATGGGATATCCAACTCCTTCCCATTCCAATCCTGAGCCGCTTCCGATAGCAGAGATGTGATATCTCAATGCTTATACCAAACCTGAGACCCTTCCTATAACATGAGATGTGATATCCAACTCCTTCCCGTTCCAAACCTGAGACACTAACTATAGCATATGTGATATCCAACTCCTTCCCATTCCAAACATGAGACCCTTCCTATAGCAAGAAAGTAATATCCAACTCCTACCCATTCCAATCCTGAGACCCTTCCTATAGCAAGAGATGTGATATCCAAATCCTTCCCATTCCAATCCTGAGACCCTTCCTATAACATGAGATGTGATATCCAACTCCTTCCCATTCCAATCCTGAGACACTTCCTATAGCATGAGATGTGATATCTCAATGCTTCTAATACCAAACCTGAGACTCTTCCTATAACATGAGATGGGATATCCAACTCCTTCCCATTCCAATCCTGAGACCCTTTTGATAGCAGAGATGTGATATCTCAATGTTTATACCAAACCTGAGACCCTTCCTACGGCATGAGATGTCATATTCAACTCCTTCCCATTCCAATCCTGAGACGCTTCCTATAGCATGAGATTTGATATCCAACTCCTTCCCATTCCAATCCTGAGACCCTTCCTATAGCATGAGATGTGATATCTCAATGCTTCTAATACCAAACCTGAGATCCTTCCTCTAACATGAAATGTGAGATCCAACTCCTTCCCTTTCCAAACCTAAGAGCCTATCTATAGCATGAGATGTGATATCCAAATCCTTCACATTCCAACCCTTAGACCCTTCCTACAGCATGCAATATGATATCTCAATGATTCTAATAACAAACCTGAGACCCGTCCTATAACATGAGATGGGATATCCAACTCCTTCCCATTCCAATCCTGAGACACTTCCGATAGCAGAGATGTGATATCTCAATGCTTATACCAAACCTGAGACCCTTCCTATAACATGAGATGTGATATCCAACTTCTTCCCGTTCCAAACCTGACACCCTTCCTTTAGCATGAGATGTGATATCCAGCTCCTTCCCATTCCAATCCTGAGACACTTCCGATAGCATGAGATGTGATATCTCAATGCTTCTAATATCAAAACTGAGACCCTCCCTATAGCATGATATGTGATATCTAAGTCCTTCCCATTCCAATCCTGAGACCCTTCCTATAGCATGAGATGTGATATCTCAATGCTTCTACCAAACCTGAGACCCTTCCTTTAGCATGAGATGTGATAACCAACTCCTTCCCATTCCAATCCTGAAACCCTTCCTATAGCATGAGATGTGATATCTCAATACTTCTAATACCAAACCTGAGATCCTTCCGATAACATGAGATGTGATATCTCAATACTTCTAATACCAAACCTGAGATCCATCCTATAACATGAGATGTGATATCCAACTCCTTCCCTTTCCAAACCTGAGAGCCGTTCTATAGCATGAGATGTGATATCCAGGTCCTTCCCATTCCAATCCTTAGACCCTTCCTACAGCATGCAATATGATATCTCAATGATTCTAATAACAAACCTGAGACCCGTCCTATAGCATGAGATATGATATCCAAGTCCTTCCCATTCCAATCCTGAGACCCTTCCTATAACATGAAATGTGATATCCAACTCCTTCCCATTCCAACCTGAGACCCTTCCTATAGCATGAGATGGGATATCCAACTTCTTCCAAATCCAATACTGATACCCTTCCGATAGCATGAGATGTGATATCCCAATGCTTCTACCAAACCTGAGACCCATACTATGGCATGAGATGTGATATCAAACTCCTTCCCATTCCAATCCTGAGACCCTTCCTATTGCTTGAGGTGTGATATCCAACTCCTTCCCATTCCAATTCTGAGACCCTTCTTATACCATGAGACTTGATATCTCAATGCTTCTAATATTAAACCTGAGACCCGTCCTATAACATGAGATGTGATATCCAAATCCTTCCCCTTCCAAACCTTAGACCCTTCCTTTATCATGAGATGTGATATCCAACTCCTTCCCATTCCAATCCTGAGACCCTTCCGATATCATGAGATTTGTTATCTCAATGCTTCTAATATCAAACTTGAGACCCTCCATATAGCATGAGATGTGACATCCAAGTCCTTCCCATTCCAATCCTGAGACCCTTCCTATAGCATGAGATGTGATATCTCTATGCTTCTAATACCAAACCTGAGACCCTTCCTATAACATGAGATGGGATATCCAACTCCTTCCCATTCCAATCCTGAGACCTTTCCGATAGCAGAGATGTGATATCTCAATGCTTATACCAAACCTGAGAACCTTCCTATGGCCTGAGATGTCATATACAACTCCTTCCCATTCCAATCCTGAGACCCTTCCTTTAGCATGAGATGTGATATCTCAATGCTTATACCAAATCTGAGACCCTTCCTATAGCATGAGATGTGATATCCAATTCCTTCCCATTCCAATCCTGAGATGTGATATCCAACTCCTTCCCATTCGAATCCTGAGACCCTTCCTATAGCCTGAGATCTGATATCTCAATGCCTCTAATACCAAACCTGAGATCCTTCCTCTAACATGAAATTTGATTTCCAACTCCTTCCCTTTCCAAACCTGAGAGCCTATCTATAGCATGAGATGTGATATCCAAGTCCTTCCCATTCCAATCCTGAGACACTTCCGATAGCAGAGATGTGATATCTCAATGCTATAGGAAGGGTCTCAGGATTGGAATGGGAAGGAGTTGGATATCACATCTCATTCTAGAGGAAGGGTCTCAGGTTTGGTATAAGCATTGAGATATCACATCTCGTGCTATAGGAAGGGTCTCAGGATTGGAATGGGAAGGAGTTGTATATGACATCTCATGCCGTAGGAAGGGTCTCAGGTTTGGTATAAGCATTGAGATATCACATCTCTGCTATCAAAAGGGTCTTAGGATTGGAATGGGAAGGAGTTGGATATCCCATCTCATGTTATAGGAAGAGTCTCAGGTTTGGTATTAGAGCATTGAGATATCCCATCTCATGATATAGGAAGGGTCTCAGGTTGGAATGGGAAGGAGTTGGATATCACATTTCATGTTATAGGAAGGGTCTCAGGATTGGAATGGGAAGGACTTGGATATCATATCCCATGCTATAGGAAGGCTCTCAGGTTTGGAAGGGGAAGGAGTTGGATATCACATTTCATGTTAGAGGAAGGATCTCAGGTTTGGTATTAGAGGCCTTGAGATATCACATCTCATGCTATAGGAAGGGTCTCAGGATTGGAATGGGAAGGAGTTGGATATCACATCTCAAGCTATAGGAACGGTCTCAGGTTTGGTATAAGCATTGTGATATCACATCTCATGCTACAGGAAGGGTCTCAGGATTGGAATGGGAAGGAGTTGGATATCACATCTCATGTTATAGGAAAGATCTCAGGTTTGGTATTAGAAGCATTGAGACATCACATCTCATGTTATAGGAAGGGTCTCAGGATTGGAATGGGAAGAAGTTGGATATCACATCTCATGCTATAGGAAGGGTCTCAGGTTTGGTATAAGCATTGAGATATCACATCTCATGCTATAGGAAGGGTCTCAGGATTGGAATGGGAAGGAGTTGTATATGACATCTCATGCCATAGGAAGGGTCTCAGGTTTGGTATAAGCATTGAGATATCACATCACATGCTATAGGAAGGGTCTCAGGATTGGAATGGGAAGGACTTGGATATCACATCTCATGCTATAGGCAGGGTCTCAGGTTTGGAAAGGGAATGAGATGGATATCACATTTCATGTTAGAGGTAGGATCTCAGGTTTGGTATTAGAGGCATTGAGATATCACATCTCATGCTATCAGAAGGGTCTCAGGATTGGAATGGGAAGGAGTTGGATATCACATCTCATGCTAAAGGGAGGGACTCAGGTTTGGAAGGGGAAGGATTTGGAAATCACATCTGTTGTTATAGGAAGGATCTCAGGTTTGGTATTAGAAGCATTGAGATATCACATCTCATGCTTTCATAAGGGTCTCAGGATTGGAATGGGAAGGAGTTGGATATCACATCTCATGTTATAGGAAGGATCTAAGGTTTGGTATTAGAAGCATTGAGACATCACATCTCATGCTATAGGAAGGGTCTCAGGATTGGAATGGGAAGGAGTTGGATATCACATCTCATGCTATAGGAAGGGTCTCAGATTTGGTATAAGCATTGAGATATCACATCTCATGCTATAGGAAGGGTCTCAGGATTGGAATGGGAAGGAGTTGTATATGACATCTCAGGCCATAGGAAGGGTCTCAGGTTTGGTATAAGCATTGAGATATCACATCTCTGCTATCGGAAGGGTCTCAGGATTGGAATGGGAAGGAATTGGATATCACATCTCATGTTATAGGAAGGATCTCAGGTTTGGTATTAGAAGCATTGAGATATCCCTTCTCATGCTATAGGAAGGGTCTTAGGATTGGAATGTGAAGGATTTGGATATCACATCTCATGCTAAAGGAAGGGTCTCAGGTTTGGTAGAAGCATTGAGATATCACGTCTCTGCTATCGGAAGGGTCTCAGGATTGGATTGGGAAGGATTTGGATATCCCTTCTCATGCTATAGGAAGGGTCTCAGGTTTGGTATAAGCATTGAGATATCACATCTCTGCTATCGGAAGGGTCTCAGGATTGGATTGGGAAGGAGTTGGATATCCCTTCTCATGCTATAGGAAGTGTCTCAGGTTGGAATGGGAAGGAGTTGGATATCACATCTCATGTTATAGGAAGGGTCTCAGGATTGGAATGGGAAGGATTTGGATATCACATCTCTTGCTATAGGAAGGGTCTCAGGATTGGAATGGGTAGGAGTTGGATATTACTTTCTTGCTATAGGAAGGGTCTCATGTTTGGAATGGGAAGGAGTTGGATATCACATATGCTATAGTTAGTGTCTCAGGTTTGGAACGGGAAGGAGTTGGATATCACATCTCATGTTATAGGAAGGGTCTCAGGTTTGGTATAAGCATTGAGATATCACATCTCTGCTATCGGAAGTGGCTCAGGATTGGAATGGGAAGGAGTTGGATATCCCATATCATGTTATAGGACGAGTCTCTGGTTTGGTATTAGAATCATTGAGATATCACATCGCATGCTGTAGGAAGGGTCTAAGGATTGGAATGGGATGGACTTGGATAACACATGTCATGCTATAGATAGGCTCTTAGGTTTGGAAAGGGAAGGAGTTGGATATCACATTTCATGTTAGAGGAAGGATCTCAGGTTTGGTATTAGAAGCATTGAGATATCACGTCTCATGCTATAGGAAGGGTCTCAGGATTGGAATGGGAAGGAGCTGGATATCACATCTCATGCTAAAGGAAGGGTCTCAGGTTTGGAACGGGAAGGATTTGGATATCACATCTCATGTTATAGGAAGGTTCTCAGGTTTGGTATAAGCATTGAGATATCACATCTCTGCTATCGGAAGTGTCTCAGGATTGGAATGGGAAGGAGTTGGATATCCCATCTCATGTTATAGGACGGGTCTCAGGTTTGTTATTAGAATCATTGAGATATCATATTGCATGCTGTAGGAAGGGTCTAAGGGTTGGAATGGGAAGGACTTGGATATCACATCTCATGCTATAGATAGGCTCTTAGGTTTGGAAAGGGAAGGAGTTGGATATCACGTTTCATGTTAGAGGAAGGATCTCAGGTTTGGTATTAGAAGCATTGAGATATCACATCTCATGCTATAGGAAGGGTCTCAGGATTGGAATGGGAAGTAGTTGGATATCACATCTCATGCTATAGGAAGGGTCTCAGGTTTGGTATAAGCATTGAGATATCACATCTCATGCTATAGGACGGGTCTCAGGATTGGAATGGAAGGAGTTGGATATCACATCTCATGTTATAGGAAGGATCTCAGGTTTGGTATTAGAAGCATTGAGACATCACATCTCATGCTATAGGAAGGGTCTCGGGGTTGGAATGGGAAGGAGTTGGATATCACATCTCATCCAATAGGAAGGGTCTCAGGTTTGGAATGGGAAGGAATTGGATATCACATCTCATGTTATAGGAAGGATCTCAGGTTTGGTATTAGAAGCATTGAGATATCACATCTCATGCTATACGAAGGGTCTCAGGATTGGAATGTGAATGATTTGGATATCACATCTCATGCTAAAGGAAGGGTCTCAGGTTTGGTAGAAGCATTGAGATATCACGTCTCTGCTATCGGAAGGGTCTCAGGATTGGATTGGGAAGGAGTTGGATATCCCTTCTCATGCTATAGGAAGGGTCTCAGGATTTGAATGGCAAGGAGTTGGATATCACATCTCATGCCATAGGAAGGGTCTCAGGTTTGGTATAAGCATTGAGATATCACATCTCTGCTATCGGAAGGGTCTCAGGATTGGATTGGGAAGGAGTTGGATATCCCTTCTCATGCTATAGGAAGTGTCTCAGGTTGGAATGGGAAGGAGTTGGATATCACATCTCATGTTATAGGAAGGGTCTCAGGATTGGAATGGGAAGGATTTGGATATCACATCTCTTGCTATAGGAAGGGTCTCAGGATTGGAATGGGTAGGAGTTGGATATTACTTTCTTGCTATAGGAAGGGTCTCATGTTTGGAATGGGAAGGAGTTGGATATCACATATGCTATAGTTAGTGTCTCAGGTTTGGAACGGGAAGGAGTTGGATATCACATCTCATGTTATAGGAAGGGTCTCAGGTTTGGTATAAGCATTGAGATATCACATCTCTGCTATCGGAAGCGGCTCAGGATTGGAATGGGAAGGAGTTGGATATCCCATCTCATGTTATAGGAAGAGTCTCTGGTTTGGTATTAGAATCATTGAGATATCACATCGCATGCCGTAGGAAGGGTCTAAGGATTGGAATGGGATGGACTTGGATATCACATCTCATGCTATAGGTAGGCTCTCAGGTTTGGTATAAGCATTGAGATATCACATCTCATGCTATAGGAAGGGTCTCAGGATTGGAATGGGAATGATTTGGATATCACATCTCATGCTATGGGAAGGGTCTCAGATTTGGTATAAGCATTGAGATATCACATCTCATGCTAAAGGAAGGGTCTCAGGATTGGAATGGGAAGGAGTTGTATATGACATCTCAGGCCATAGGAAGGGTCTCAGGTTTGGTATAAGCATTGAGATATCACATCTCTGCTATCGGAAGGGTCTCAGGATTGGAATGGGAAGGAGTTGGATATCCCATCTCATCTTATAGGAAGGGTCTCAGGTTTGGTATTAGAAGCATAGAGATATCACATCTCATGCTATAGGAAGGGTCTCAGGATTGGAATCTCATGTTATAGGAAAGATCTCAGGTTTGGTATTAGAAGCATTGAGACATCACATCTCATGTTATAGGAAGGGTCTCAGGATTGGAATGGGAAGAATTTGGATATCACATCTCATGCTATAGGAAGGGTCTCAGGTTTGGAAGGGGAAGGAGTTGGATATCCAATCTCATGTTATAGGACTGGTCTCAGGTTTGGTATTAGAAGCATTGAGATATCACATCGCATGCTGTAGGAAGGTTCTCAGGTTTGGTATTAGAAGCATTGAGACATCACATCTCATGCTATAGGAAGGGTCTCAGGATTGGAATGGGAAGGAGTTGGATATGACATCTCATGTTATAGGAAGGATCTCAGGTTTGGTATTAGAAGCATTGAGACATCACATCTCATGCTATAGGAAGGGTCTCAGGATTGGAATGGGAAGGAGTTGGATATCACATCTCATGCTATAGGAAGGGTCTCACATTTGGTATAAGCATTGAGATATCACATCTCATGCTATAGGAAGGGTCTCAGGATTGGATTGGGAAGGAGTTGTATATGACATCTCAGGCCTTAGGAAGGGTCTCAGGATTGGTATAAGCATTGAGATATCACATCTCTGCTATCGGAAGGGTCTCAGGATTGGAATGGGGAGGACTTGGATGTCACATCTCATGCTATAGGGAGGGTCTCAAGTTTGATATTAGAAGCATTGAGATAACAAATCTAATGATATCGGAAGGGTCTCAGGATTGGAATGGGAAGGAGTTGGATATCACATCTCATGATAAAGGAAGGGTCTAAGGTTTGGAAGGGGAAAGATTTGGATATCACATCTCATGTTATAGGACGGGTCTCAGGTTTGGAATTAGAAGCATTGAGATATCAAGTCTCATGGCATAGGAAGGGTCTCAGAATTGGAATGTGAAGGAGTTAGATATCACATCTCAAGCTATAGGAAGAGTCTCAGGATTGGAATGGGAAGGAGTTTGATATCACATCTCATGCCATAGTATGGGTCTCAGGTTTGGTAGAAGCATTGGGATATCACATCTCGTGCTATTGGAAGGGTATCAGTATTGGATTTGGAAGGAGTTGGATATCCCATCTCATGCTATAGGAAGGGTCTCAGGTTGGAATGGGAAGGAGTTGGATATCACATTTCATGTTATAGGAAGGGTCTCAGGATTGGAATGGGAAGGACTTGGATATCATATCTCATGCTATAGGAAGGCTCTCAGGTTTGGAAGGGGAAGGAGTTGGATATCACATTTCATGTTAGAGGAAGGATCTCAGGTTTGGTATTAGAGGCCTTGAGATATCACATCTCATGCTATAGGAAGGGTCTCAGGATTGGAATGGGAAGGAGTTGGATATCACATCTCAAGCTTTAGGAAGGGTCTCAGGTTTGGTATAAGCATTGAGATAGCACATCTCATGCTATAGGAAGGGTCTCAGGATTGGAATGGGAAGGAGTTGGATATCACATCTCATGTGATAGGAAGGATCTCAGGTTTGGTATTAGAAGCATTGAGACATCACATCTCATCCTATAGGAAGGGTCTCCGGATTGGAATGGGAAGGAGTTGGATATCACATCTCATGCTATAGGAAGGGTCTCAGGTTTGGAAGGGGAAGGAGTTGGATATCCAATCTCATGTTATAGGACTGGTCTCAGGTTTGGTATTAGAAGCATTGAGATATCACATTGCATGCTGTAGGAAGGTTCTCAGGTTTGGAATGGGGAGGAATTGGATATCACATCTCATGTCATAGGAAGGATCTCAGGTTTGGTATTAGAAGCATTGAGATATCACATCTCATGCTATAGGAATGGTCTCAGGATTGGAATGGGAAGGAGTTGGATATTACATTCCTGCTATAGGAAGGGTCTCAGGTTTGGAACGGGAAGGAGTTGGATATCACATCTCATGTTATAGGAAGGGTCTCAGGTTTGGTATAAGCATTGAGATATCACATCTCTGCTATCGGAAGTGTCTCAGGATTGGAATGGGAAGGTGTTGGGTATCCCATCTCATGTTATAGGACGGGTCTCAGGTTTGTTATTAGAATCATTGAGATATCATATTGCATGCTGTAGGAAGGGTCTAAGGATTGGAATGGGAAGGAGTTGGATATCCCATCTCATGTTATAGGAAGAGTCTCAAGTTTGGTATTAGAAGCATTTAGCTATCACATCTCATGCTATAGGAAGTGTCTCAGGATTGGAATGGGAAGGAGTTGGATATCACATTTCATGTTAGAGGAAGGATCTCAGGTTTGGTATTAGAGGCATTGAGATATCACATCTCATGCTATAGGAAGGGTCTCAGGATTGGAATGGGAAGGAGTTGGATATCACATCTCGTGCTATAGGAAGGGTCTCAGGTTTGGTATAAGCATTGAGATATCACATCTAATGCTATAGGAAGGTCTCAGGATTGGAATGGGAAGGAGTTGGATATCACATCTCATGTTATAGGAAGGATCTCAGGTTTGGTATAAGCATTGAGATATCACATCTCTACTATCGGAAGGGTCTCAGGATTGGAATGGGAAGGAGTTGGATATTCCCATCTCATGTTATAGGAAGGGTCTCAGGTTTGGTATTAGAAGCATTGAGATATCACATCTCATGCTATAGGAAGGGTCTCAGGATTGGAATGGGAAGGACTTGGATATCACATCTCATGCTATAAGGAGGGTCTCAAGTTTGATATTAGAAGCATTGAGATATCACATCTCATGATATCGGAAGGGTCTCAGGGATGGAATGGGAAGGAGTTGGATATCACATCTCATGATAAAGGAAGTGTCTAAGGTTTGGAAGGGGAAGGAGTTTGATATCACATCTCATGCCATAGTATGGGTCTCAGGTTTGGTAGAAGCATTGGGATATCACATCTCATGCTATCGGAAGGGTATCAGAATTGGATTTGGAAGGAGTTGGATATCCCATCTCATGCTATAGGAAGGGTCTCAGGTTGGAATGGGAAGGAGTTGGATATCACATCTCATGTTATACGAAGGGTCTCAGGATTGGAATTCGAAGGACTTGGATATCACATCTCATGCTATAGGAAGGCTCTCAGGTTTGGAAGGGGAAAGAGTTGGATATCACATTTCATGTTAGAGGTAGGATCTCAGATTTGGTATTAGAGGCATTGAGATATCACATCTCATGCTATAAGAAGAGTCTCAGGTTTGGAAGGGGAAGGATTTGGATATTACATCTCATGTTATAGGAAGGATCTCAGGTTTGGTATTAGAAGCATTGAGATATCACATCTCATGCTATCGGAAGGATCTCAGGTTTGGTATAGAAGCATTGAGATATCACATCTCATGCTATCAGAAGGTTCTCAGGATTGGAATGGGAAGGAGTTGGATATCACATCTCATGCTAAAGGGAGGGTCTCAGGTTTGGAAGGGGAAGGATTTTGATATCACATCTCATGTTATCGGAAGGATCTCAGGTTTGGTATTAGAAGTATTGAGATATCACATCTCATGCTATAGGAAGGGTCTCAGGATTGGAATGAGAAGGAGTTGGTTATCACATCTCATGCTAAAGGAAGGGTCTCAGGTTTGGTAGAAGCATTGAGATATCACATCTCATGCTATAGGAAGGGTCTCAGGATTGGAATGGGAAGGACTTAGATATCACATATCATGCTATAGGGAGGGTCTCAGTTTTGATATTAGAAGCATTGAGATATCACATCTCATGCTATCAGAAGGGTCTCAGGATTGGAATGGGAAGGAGATGGATATCACATCTCATGCTAAAGGAAGGGTCTCAGGTTTGGAACGGGAAGGAGTTGGATATCACATCTCATGTTATAGGAAGGGTCTCAGGTTTGGTATAAGCATTGAGATATCACATCTCTGCTATCGGAAGTGTCTCAGGATTGGAATGGGAAGGACTTGGATATCACATCTCATGCTATAGATAGGCTCTCAGCTTAGGAAATGGAAGGAGTTGAATATCACATTTCATGTTAGAGGAAGGATCTCAGGTTTGGTATTAGAGGCATTGAGATATCAGATCTCAGGCTATAGGAAGGGTCTCAGGATTGGAATGGGAAGGAGTTGGATATCACATCTCATGCTATAGGAAGGGTCTCAGGATTGGAATGGGAAGGAGTTGGATATCACATCTCATGCTAGAGGAAGGGTCTCAGGTTTGGTATAAGCATTGAGATATCACATCTCGTGCTATAGGAAGGGTCTCAGGATTGGAATGGGAAGGAGTTGTATATGACATCTCATGCCGTAGGAAGGGTCTCAGGTTTGGTATAAGCATTGAGATATCACATCTCTGCTATCGAAAGGGTCTTAGGATTGGAATGGGAAGGAGTTGGATATCCCATCTCATGTTATAGGAAGAGTCTCAGGTTTGGTATTAGAAGCATTGAGATATCCCATCTCATGATATAGGAAGGGTCTCAGGTTGGAATGGGAAGGAGTTGGATATCACATTTCATGTTATAGGAAGGGTCTCAGGATTGGAATGGGAAGGACTTGGATATCATATCCCATGCTATAGGAAGGCTCTCAGGTTTGGAAGGGGAAGGAGTTGGATATCACATTTCATGTTAGAGGAAGGATCTCAGGTTTGGTATTAGAGGCCTTGAGATATCACATCTCATGCTATAGGAAGGGTCTCAGGATTGGAATGGGAAGGAGTTGGATATCACATCTCAAGCTATAGGAACGGTCTCAGGTTTGGTATAAGCATTGTGATATCACATCTCATGCTATAGGAAGGGTCTCAGGATTGGAATGGGAAGGAGTTGGATATCACATCTCATGTTATAGGAAAGATCTCAGGTTTGGTATTAGAAGCATTGAGACATCACATCTCATGTTATAGGAAGGGTCTCAGGATTGGAATGGGAAGAAGTTGGATATCACATCTCATGCTAAAGGAAGGGTCTCAGGTTTGGTAGAAGCATTGAGATATCACGTCTCTGCTATCGGAAGGGTCTCAGGATTGGATTGGGAAGGAGTTGGATATCCCTTCTCATGCTATAGGAAGGGTCTCAGGTTTGGTATAAGCATTGAGATATCACATCTCTGCTATCGGAAGGGTCTCAGGATTGGATTGGGAAGGAGTTGGATATCCCTTCTCATGCTATAGGAAGTGTCTCAGGTTGGAATGGGAAGGAGTTGGATATCACATCTCATGTTATAGGAAGGGTCTCAGGATTGGAATGGGAAGGATTTGGATATCACATCTCTTGCTATAGGAAGGGTCTCAGGATTGGAATGGGTAGGAGTTGGATATTACTTTCTTGCTATAGGAAGGGTCTCATGTTTGGAATGGGAAGGAGTTGGATATCACATATGCTATAGTTAGTGTCTCAGGTTTGGAACGGGAAGGAGTTGGATATCACATCTCATGTTATAGGAAGGGTCTCTGGTTTGATATTAGAATCATTGAGATATCACATCGCATGCTGTAGGAAGGGTCTAAGGATTGGAATGGGATGGACTTGGATAACACATCTCATGCTATAGATAGGCTCTTAGGTTTGGAAAGGGAAGGAGTTGGATATCACATTTCATGTTAGAGGAAGGATCTCAGGTTTGGTATTAGAAGCATTGAGATATCACATCTCATGCTATAGGAAGGGTCTCAGGATTGGAATGGGAAGGAGCTGGATATCACATCTCATGCTAAAGGAAGGGTCTCAGGTTTGGAACGGGAAGGATTTGGATATCACATCTCATGTTATAGGAAGGTTCTCAGGTTTGGTATAAGCATTGAGGTATCACATCTCTGCTATCGGAAGTGTCTCAGGATTGGAATGGGAAGGAGTTGGATATCCCATCTCATGTTATAGGACGGGTCTCAGGTTTGTTATTAGAATCATTGAGATATCATATTGCATGCTGTAGGAAGGGTCTAAGGGTTGGAATGGGAAGGACTTGGATATCACATCTCATGCTATAGATAGGCTCTTAGGTTTGGAAAGGGAAGGAGTTGGATATCACGTTTCATGTTAGAGGAAGGATCTCAGGTTTGGTATTAGAAGCATTGAGATATCACATCTCATGCTATAGGAAGGGTCTCAGGATTGGAATGGGAAGTAGTTGGATATCACATCTCATGCTATAGGAAGGGTCTCAGGTTTGGTATAAGCATTGAGATATCACATCTCATGCTATAGGACGGGTCTCAGGATTGGAATGGAAGGAGTTGGATATCACATCTCATGTTATAGGAAGGATCTCAGGTTTGGTATTAGAAGCATTGAGACATCACATCTCATGCTATAGAAAGGGTCTCAGGGTTGGAATGGGAAGGAGTTGGATATCACATCTCATCCAATAGGAAGGGTCTCAGGTTTGGAATGGGAAGGAATTGGATATCACATCTCATGTTATAGGAAGGATCTCAGGTTTGGTATTAGAAGCATTGAGATATCACATCTCATGCTATAGGAAGGGTCTCAGGATTGGAATGTGAATGATTTGGATATCACATCTCATGCTAAAGGAAGGGTCTCAGGTTTGGTAGAAGCATTGAGATATCACATCTCTGCTATCGGAAGGGTCTCAGGATTGGATTGGGGAGGAGTTGGATATCCCTTCTCATGCTATAGGAAGGGTCTCAGGATTTGAATGGCAAGGAGTTGGATATCACATCTCATGCCATAGGAAGGGTCTCAGGTTTGGTATAAGCATTGAGATATCACATCTCTGCTATCGGAAGGGTCTCAGGATTGGATTGGGAAGGAGTTGGATATCCCTTCTCATGCTATAGGAAGTGTCTCAGGTTGGAATGGGAAGGAGTTGGATATCACATCTCATGTTATAGGAAGGGTCTCAGGATTGGAATGGGAAGGATTTGGATATCATATCTCTTGCTATAGGAAGGGTCTCAGGATTGGAATGGGTAGGAGTTGGATATTACTTTCTTGCTATAGGAAGGGTCTCATGTTTGGAATGGGAAGGAGTTGGATATCACATATGCTATAGTTAGTGTCTCAGGTTTGGAACGGGAAGGAGTTGGATATCACATCTCATGTTATAGGAAGGGTCTCAGGTTTGGTATAAGCATTGAGATATCACATCTCTGCTATCGGAAGCGGCTCAGGATTGGAATGGGAAGGAGTTGGATATCCCATCTCATGTTATAGGAAGAGTCTCTGGTTTGGTATTAGAATCATTGAGATATCACATCGCATGCCGTAGGAAGGGTCTAAGGATTGGAATGGGATGGACTTGGATATCACATCTCATGCTATAGGTAGGCTCTCAGGTTTGGTATAAGCATTGAGATATCACATCTCATGCTATAGGAAGGGTCTCAGGATTGGAATGGGAATGATTTGGATATCACATCTCATGCTATAGGAAGGGTCTCAGATTTGGTATAAGCATTGAGATATCACATCTCATGCTAAAGGAAGGGTCTCAGGATTGGAATAGGAAGGAGTTGTATATGACATCTCAGGCCATAGGAAGGGTCTCAGGTTTGGTATAAGCATTGAGATATCACATCTCTGCTATCGGAAGGGTCTCAGGATTGGAATGGGGAGGACTTGGATGTCACATCTCATGCTATAGGGAGGGTCTCAAGTTTGATATTAGAAGCATTGAGATAACAAATCTAATGATATCGGAAGGGTCTCAGGATTGGAATGGGAAGGAGTTGGATATCACATCTCATGATAAAGGAAGGGTCTAAGGTTTGGAAGGGGAAAGATTTGGATATCACATCTCATGTTATAGGACGGGTCTCAGGTTTGGAATTAGAAGCATTGAGATATCAAGTCTCATGGCATAGGAAGGGTCTCAGAATTGGAATGTGAAGGAGTTAGATATCACATCTCAAGCTATAGGAAGAGTCTCAGGATTGGAATGGGAAGGAGTTTGATATCACATCTCATGCCATAGTATGGGTCTCAGGTTTGGTAGAAGCATTGGGATATCACATCACGTGCTATTGGAAGGGTATCAGTATTGGATTTGGAAGGAGTTGGATATCCCATCTCATGCTATAGGAAGGGTCTCAGGTTGGAATGGGAAGGAGCTGGGTATCACATTTCATGTTATAGGAAGGGTCTCAGGATTGGAATGGGAAGGACTTGGATATCATATCTCATGCTATAGGAAGGCTCTCAGGTTTGGAAGGGGAAGGAGTTGGATATCACATTTCATGTTAGAGGAAGGATCTCAGGTTTGGTATTAGAGGCCTTGAGATATCACATCTCATGCTATAGGAAGGGTCTCAGGATTGGAATGGGAAGGAGTTGGATATCACATCTCAAGCTTTAGGAAGGGTCTCAGGTTTGGTATAAGCATTGAGATAGCACATCTCATGCTATAGGAAGGGTCTCAGGATTGGAATGGGAAGGAGTTGGATATCCCATCTCATGCTATAGGGAGGGTCTCATTTTTGATATTAGAAGCATTGAGATAACAAATCTCATGATATCGGAAGGGTCTCAGGATTGGAATGGGAAGGAGTTGGATATCCCATCTCATGCTATAGGGAGGGTCTCATTTTTGATATTAGAAGCATTGAGATAACAAATCTCATGATATCGGAAGGGTCTCAGGATTGGAATGGGAAGGAGTTGGATATCACATCTCATGATAAAGGAAGGGTCTAAGGTTTGGAAGGGGAAAGATTTGGATATCACATCTAATGTTATAGGATGGGTCTCAGGTTTGGTATTAGAAGCATTGAGATATCAAGTCTCATGGTATAGGAAGGGTCTCAGAATTTGAATGGGAAGGAGTTGGATATGACATCTCAAGCTATAGGAAGAGTCTCCGGATTGGAATGGGAAGGAGTTTGATATCACATCTCATGCCATAGTATGGTTCTCAGATTTGATAGAAGCATTGGGATATCACATCTCATGCTATTGGAAGGGTATCAGTATTGGATTTGGAAGGAGTTGGATATCCCATCTCATGCTATAGGAAGGGTCTCAGGTTGGAATGGGAAGGAGTTGGATATCACATTTCATGTTATAGGAAGGGTCTCAGGATTGGAATGGGAAGGACTTGGATATCATGTCTCATGCTATAGGAAGGCTCTCAGGTTTGGAAGGAGAAGGAGTTGGATATCACATTTCATGTTAGAGGAAGGATCTCAGGTTTGGTATTAGAGGCCTTGAGATATCACATCTCATGCTATAGGAAGGGTCTCAGGTTGGAATGGGAAGGAGTTGGATATCACATTTCATGTTATAGGAAGGGTCTCAGGATTGGAATGGGAAGGAGTTGGATATCACATCTCAAGCTTTAGGAAGGGTCTCAGGTTTGGTATAAGCATTGAGATAGCACATCTCATGCTATAGGAAGGGTCTCAGGATTGGAATGGGAAGGAGTTGGATATCACATCTCATGTTATAGGAAAGATCTCAGGTTTGGTATTAGAAGCATTGAGACATCACATCTCATGTTATAGGAAGGGTCTCAGGATTGAAATGGGAAGAAGTTGGATACCACATCTCATGCTATAGGAAGGGTCTCAGGTTTGGAAGGGGAAGGAGTTGGATATCCAATCTCATGTTATAGGACTGGTCTCAGGTTTGGTATTAGAAGCATTGAGATATCACATCGCATGCTGTAGGAAGGTTCTCAGGTTTGGAATGGGGAGGAATTGGATATCACATCTCATGTCATAGGAAGGATCTCAGGTTTGGTATTAGAGAAGCATTGAGATATCACATCTCATGCTATAGGAATGGTCTCAGGATTGGAATGGGAAGGAGTTGGATATTACATTCCTGCTATAGGAAGGGTCTCATGTTTGGAATGGGAATGTGTTGGATATCACATATGCTATAGGAAGGGTCTCAGGTTTGGAACGGGAAGGAGTTGGATATCACATCTCATGTTATAGGAAGGGTCTCAGGTTTGGTATAAGCATTGAGATATCACATCTCTGCTATCGGAAGTGTCTCAGGATTGGAATGGGAATGTGTTGGATATCCCATCTCATGTTATAGGACGGGTCTCAGGTGTGTTATTAGAATCATTGAGATATCATATTGCATGCTGTAGGAAGGGTCTATGGATTGGAATGGGAAGGAGTTGGAAATCCCATCTCATGTTATAGGAAGAGTCTCAAGTTTGGTATTAGAAGCATTTAGCTATCACATCTCATGCTATAGGAAGTGTCTCAGGATTGGAATGGGAAGGAGTTGGATATCACATTTCATGTTAGAGGAAGGATCTCAGGTTTGGTATTAGAGGCATTGAGATATCACATCTCATGCTATAGGAAGGGTCTCAGGATTGGAATGGGAAGGAGTTGGATATCACATCTCGTGCTATAGGAAGGGTCTCAGGTTTGGTATAAGCATTGAGATATCACATCTCATGCTATAGGAAGGGTCTCAGGATTGGAATGGGAAGGAGTTGGATATCACATCTCATGTTATAGGAAGGATCTCAGGTTTGGTATAAGCATTGAGATATCACATCTCTACTATCGGAAGGGTCTCAGGATTGGAATGGGAAGGAGTTGGATATTCCCATCTCATGTTATAGGAAGGGTCTCAGGTTTGGTATTAGAAGCATTGAGATATCACATCTCATGCTATAGGAAGGGTCTCAGGATTGGAATGGGAAGGACTTGGATATCACATCTCATGCTATAAGGAGGGTCTCAAGTTTGATATTAGAAGCATTGAGATATCACATCTCATGATATCGGAAGGGTCTCAGGGATGGAATGGGAAGGAGTTGGATATCACATCTCATGATAAAGGAAGTGTCTAAGGTTTGGAAGGGGAAGGAGTTTGATATCACATCTCATGCCATAGTATGGGTCTCAGGTTTGGTAGAAGCATTGGGATATCACATCTCATGCTATCGGAAGGGTATCAGGATTTGATTTGGAAGGAGTTGGATATCCCATCTCATGCTATAGGAAGGGTCTCAGGTTGGAATGGGAAGGAGTTGGATATCACATCTCATGTTATAGGAAGGGTCTCAGGATTGGAATTCGAAGGACTTGGATATCACATCTCATGCTATAGGAAGGCTCTCAGGTTTGGAAGGGGAAAGAGTTGGATATCACATTTCATGTTAGAGGTAGGATCTCAGGTTTGGTATTAGAGGCATTGAGATATCACATCTCATGCTATAAGAAGAGTCTCAGGTTTGGAAGGGGAAGGATTTGGATATCACATCTAATGTTATAGGATGGGTCTCAGGTTTGGTATTAGAAGCATTGAGATATCAAGTCTCATGGTATAGGAAGGGTCTCAGAATTTGAATGGGAAGGAGTTGGATATCACATCTCAAGCTATAGGAAGAGTCTCCGGATTGGAATGGGAAGGAGTTTGATATCACATCTCATGCCATAGTATGGTTCTCAGATTTGATAGAAGCATTGGGATATCACATCTCATGCTATTGGAAGGGTATCAGTATTGGATTTGGAAGGAGTTGGATATCCCATCTCATGCTATAGGAAGGGTCTCAGGTTGGAATGGGAAGGAGTTGGATATCACATTTCATGTTATAGGAAGGGTCTCAGGATTGGAATGGGAAGGACTTGGATATCATGTCTCATGCTATAGGAAGGCTCTCAGGTTTGGAAGGAGAAGGAGTTGGATATCACATTTCATGTTAGAGGAAGGATCTCAGGTTTGGTATTAGAGGCCTTGAGATATCACATCTCATGCTATAGGAAGGGTCTCAGGTTGGAATGGGAAGGAGTTGGATATCACATTTCATGTTATAGGAAGGGTCTCAGGATTGGAATGGGAAGGAGTTGGATATCACATCTCAAGCTTTAGGAAGGGTCTCAGGTTTGGTATAAGCATTGAGATAGCACATCTCATGCTATAGGAAGGGTCTCAGGATTGGAATGGGAAGGAGTTGGATATCACATCTCATGTTATAGGAAAGATCTCAGGTTTGGTATTAGAAGCATTGAGACATCACATCTCATGTTATAGGAAGGGTCTCAGGATTGAAATGGGAAGAAGTTGGATACCACATCTCATGCTATAGGAAGGGTCTCAGGTTTGGAAGGGGAAGGAGTTGGATATCCAATCTCATGTTATAGGACTGGTCTCAGGTTTGGTATTAGAAGCATTGAGATATCACATCGCATGCTGTAGGAAGGTTCTCAGGTTTGGAATGGGGAGGAATTGGATATCACATCTCATGTCATAGGAAGGATCTCAGGTTTGGTATTAGAGAAGCATTGAGATATCACATCTCATGCTATAGGAATGGTCTCAGGATTGGAATGGGAAGGAGTTGGATATTACATTCCTGCTATAGGAAGGGTCTCATGTTTGGAATGGGAATGTGTTGGATATCACATATGCTATAGGAAGGGTCTCAGGTTTGGAACGGGAAGGAGTTGGATATCACATCTCATGTTATAGGAAGGGTCTCAGGTTTGGTATAAGCATTGAGATATCACATCTCTGCTATCGGAAGTGTCTCAGGATTGGAATGGGAAGGTGTTGGATATCCCATCTCATGTTATAGGACGGGTCTCAGGTTTGTTATTAGAATCATTGAGATATCATATTGCATGCTGTAGGAAGGGTCTAAGGATTGGAATGGGAAGGAGTTGGAAATCCCATCTCATGTTATAGGAAGAGTCTCAAGTTTGGTATTAGAAGCATTTAGCTATCACATCTCATGCTATAGGAAGTGTCTCAGGATTGGAATGGGAAGGAGTTGGATATCACATTTCATGTTAGAGGAAGGATCTCAGGTTTGGTATTAGAGGCATTGAGATATCACATCTCATGCTATAGGAAGGGTCTCAGGATTGGAATGGGAAGGAGTTGGATATCACATCTCGTGCTATAGGAAGGGTCTCAGGTTTGGTATAAGCATTGAGATATCACATCTCATGCTATAGGAAGGGTCTCAGGATTGGAATGGGAAGGAGTTGGATATCACATCTCATGTTATAGGAAGGATCTCAGGTTTGGTATAAGCATTGAGATATCAAATCTCTACTATCGGAAGGGTCTCAGGATTGGAATGGGAAGGAGTTGGATATTCCCATCTCATGTTATAGGAAGGGTCTCAGGTTTGGTATTAGAAGCATTGAGATATCACATCTCATGCTATAGGAAGGGTCTCAGGATTGGAATGGGAAGGACTTGGATATCACATCTCATGCTATAAGGAGGGTCTCAAGTTTGATATTAGAAGCATTGAGATATCACATCTCATGATATCGGAAGGGTCTCAGGGATGGAATGGGAAGGAGTTGGATATCACATCTCATGATAAAGGAAGTGTCTAAGGTTTGGAAGGGGAAGGAGTTTGATATCACATCTCATGCCATAGTATGGGTCTCAGGTTTGGTAGAAGCATTGGGATATCACATCTCATGCTATCGGAAGGGTATCAGGATTTGATTTGGAAGGAGTTGGATATCCCATCTCATGCTATAGGAAGGGTCTCAGGTTGGAATGGGAAGGAGTTGGATATCACATCTCATGTTATAGGAAGGGTCTCAGGATTGGAATTCGAAGGACTTGGATATCACATCTCATGCTATAGGAAGGCTCTCAGGTTTGGAAGGGGAAAGAGTTGGATATCACATTTCATGTTAGAGGTAGGATCTCAGGTTTGGTATTAGAGGCATTGAGATATCACATCTCATGCTATAAGAAGAGTCTCAGGTTTGGAAGGGGAAGGATTTGGATATCACATCTAATGTTATAGGATGGGTCTCAGGTTTGGTATTAGAAGCATTGAGATATCAAGTCTCATGGTATAGGAAGGGTCTCAGAATTTGAATGGGAAGGAGTTGGATATCACATCTCAAGCTATAGGAAGAGTCTCCGGATTGGAATGGGAAGGAGTTTGATATCACATCTCATGCCATAGTATGGTTCTCAGATTTGATAGAAGCATTGGGATATCACATCTCATGCTATTGGAAGGGTATCAGTATTGGATTTGGAAGGAGTTGGATATCCCATCTCATGCTATAGGAAGGGTCTCAGGTTGGAATGGGAAGGAGTTGGATATCACATTTCATGTTATAGGAAGGGTCTCAGGATTGGAATGGGAAGGACTTGGATATCATGTCTCATGCTATAGGAAGGCTCTCAGGTTTGGAAGGAGAAGGAGTTGGATATCACATTTCATGTTAGAGGAAGGATCTCAGGTTTGGTATTAGAGGCCTTGAGATATCACATCTCATGCTATAGGAAGGGTCTCAGGTTGGAATGGGAAGGAGTTGGATATCACATTTCATGTTATAGGAAGGGTCTCAGGATTGGAATGGGAAGGAGTTGGATATCACATCTCAAGCTTTAGGAAGGGTCTCAGGTTTGGTATAAGCATTGAGATAGCACATCTCATGCTATAGGAAGGGTCTCAGGATTGGAATGGGAAGGAGTTGGATATCACATCTCATGTTATAGGAAAGATCTCAGGTTTGGTATTAGAAGCATTGAGACATCACATCTCATGTTATAGGAAGGGTCTCAGGATTGAAATGGGAAGAAGTTGGATACCACATCTCATGCTATAGGAAGGGTCTCAGGTTTGGAAGGGGAAGGAGTTGGATATCCAATCTCATGTTATAGGACTGGTCTCAGGTTTGGTATTAGAAGCATTGAGATATCACATCGCATGCTGTAGGAAGGTTCTCAGGTTTGGAATGGGGAGGAATTGGATATCACATCTCATGTCATAGGAAGGATCTCAGGTTTGGTATTAGAGAAGCATTGAGATATCACATCTCATGCTATAGGAATGGTCTCAGGATTGGAATGGGGAGGAGTTGGATATTACATTCCTGCTATAGGAAGGGTCTCATGTTTGGAATGGGAATGTGTTGGATATCACATATGCCATAGGAAGGGTCTCAGGTTTGGAACGGGAAGGAGTTGGATATCACATCTCATGTTATAGGAAGGGTCTCAGGTTTGGTATAAGCATTGAGATATCACATCTCTGCTATCGGAAGTGTCTCAGGATTGGAATGGGAAGGTGTTGGATATCCCATCTCATGTTATAGGACGGGTCTCAGGTTTGTTATTAGAATCATTGAGATATCATATTGCATGCTGTAGGAAGGGTCTAAGGATTGGAATGGGAAGGAGTTGGAAATCCCATCTCATGTTATAGGAAGAGTCTCAAGTTTGGTATTAGAAGCATTTAGCTATCACATCTCATGCTATAGGAAGTGTCTCAGGATTGGAATGGGAAGGAGTTGGATATCACATTTCATGTTAGAGGAAGGATCTCAGGTTTGGTATTAGAGGCATTGAGATATCACATCTCATGCTATAGGAAGGGTCTCAGGATTGGAATGGGAAGGAGTTGGATATCACATCTCGTGCTATAGGAAGGGTCTCAGGTTTGGTATAAGCATTGAGATATCACATCTCATGCTATAGGAAGGGTCTCAGGATTGGAATGGGAAGGAGTTGGATATCACATCTCATGTTATAGGAAGGATCTCAGGTTTGGTATAAGCATTGAGATATCACATCTCTACTATCGGAAGGGTCTCAGGATTGGAATGGGAAGGAGTTGTATATTCCCATCTCATGTTATAGGAAGGGTCTCAGGTTTGGTATTAGAAGCATTGAGATATCACATCTCATGCTATAGGAAGGGTCTCAGGATTGGAATGGGAAGGACTTGGATATCACATCTCATGCTATAAGGAGGGTCTCAAGTTTGATATTAGAAGCATTGAGATATCACATCTCATGATATCGGAAGGGTCTCAGGGATGGAATGGGAAGGAGTTGGATATCACATCTCATGATAAAGGAAGTGTCTAAGGTTTGGAAGGGGAAGGAGTTTGATATCACATCTCATGCCATAGTATGGGTCTCAGGTTTGGTAGAAGCATTGGGATATCACATCTCATGCTATCGGAAGGGTATCAGGATTTGATTTGGAAGGAGTTGGATATCCCATCTCATGCTATAGGAAGGGTCTCAGGTTGGAATGGGAAGGAGTTGGATATCACATCTCATGTTATAGGAAGGGTCTCAGGATTGGAATTCGAAGGACTTGAATATCACATCTCATGCTATAGGAAGGCTCTCAGGTTTGGAAGGGGAAAGAGTTGGATATCACATTTCATGTTAGAGGTAGGATCTCAGGTTTGGTATTAGAGGCATTGAGATATCACATCTCATGCTATAAGAAGAGTCTCAGGTTTGGAAGGGGAAGGATTTGGATATCACATCTCATGTTATAGGAAGGATCTCAGGTTTGGTATTAGAAGCATTGAGATATCACATCTCATGCTATCGGAAGGATCTCAGGTTTGGTATAGAAGCATTGAGACATCACATCTCATGCTATCAGAAGGTTCTCAGGATTGGAATGGGAAGGAGTTGGATATCACATCTCATGCTAAAGGGAGGGTCTCAGGTTTGGAAGGGGAAGGATTTGGATATCACATCTCATGTTATCGGAAGGATCTCAGGTTTGGTATTAGAAGTATTGAGATATCACATCTCATGCTATGGGAAGGGTCTCAGGATTGGAATGGGAAGGAGTTGGTTATCACATCTCATGCTAAAGGAAGGGTCTCAGGTTTGGTAGAAGCATTGAGATATCACATCTCATGCTATAGGAAGGGTCTCAGGATTGGAATGGGAAGGACTTAGATATCACATATCATGCTATAGGGAGGGTCTCAGTTTTGATATTAGAAGCATTGAGATATCACATCTCATGCTATCAGAAGGGTCTCAGGATTGGAATGGGAAGGAGCTGGATATCACATCTCATGCTAAAGGAAGGGTCTCAGGTTTGGAACGGGAAGGAGTTGGATATCACATCTCATGTTATAGGAAGGGTCTCAGGTTTGGTATAAGCATTGAGATATCACATCTCTGCTATCGGAAGGGTCTCAGGATTGGATTGGGAAGGAGTTGGATATCCCTTCTCATGCTATAGGAAGTGTCTCAGGTTGGAATGGGAAGGAGTTGGATATCACATCTCATGTTATAGGAAGGGTCTCAGGATTGGAATGGGAAGGATTTGGATATCACATCTCTTGCTATAGGAAGGGTCTCAGGATTGGAATGGGTAGGAGTTGGATATTACTTTCTTGCTATAGGAAGGGTCTCATGTTTGGAATGGGAAGGAGTTGGATATCACATATGCTATAGTTAGTGTCTCAGGTTTGGAACGGGAAGGAGTTGGATATCACATCTCATGTTATAGGAAGGGTCTCAGGTTTGGTATAAGCATTGAGATATCACATCTCTGCTATCGGAAGCGGCTCAGGATTGGAATGGGAAGGAGTTGGATATCCCATCTCATGTTATAGGAAGAGTCTCTGGTTTGGTATTAGAATCATTGAGATATCACATCGCATGCCGTACGAAGGGTCTAAGGATTGGAATGGGATGGACTTGGATATCACATCTCATGCTATAGGTAGGCTCTCAGGTTTGGTATAAGCATTGAGATATCACATCTCATGCTATAGGAAGGGTCTCAGGATTGGAATGGGAATGATTTGGATATCACATCTCATGCTATAGGAAGGGTCTCAGATTTGGTATAAGCATTGAGATATCACATCTCATGCTAAAGGAAGGGTCTCAGGATTGGAATGGGAAGGAGTTGTATATGACATCTCAGGCCATAGGAAGGGTCTCAGGTTTGGTATAAGCATTGAGATATCACATCTCTGCTATCGGAAGGGTCTCAGGATTGGAATGGGAAGGAGTTGGATATCCCATCTCATCTTATAGGAAGGGTCTCAGGTTTGGTATTAGAAGCATAGAGATATCACATCTCATGCTATAGGAAGGGTCTCAGGATTGGAATCTCATGTTATAGGAAAGATCTCAGGTTTGGTATTAGAAGCATTGAGACATCACATCTCATGTTATAGGAAGGGTCTCAGGATTGGAATGGGAAGAATTTGGATATCACATCTCATGCTATAGGAAGGGTCTCAGGTTTGGAAGGGGAAGGAGTTGGATATCCAATCTCATGTTATAGGACCGGTCTCAGGTTTGGTATTAGAAGCATTGAGATATCACATCGCATGCTGTAGGAAGGTTCTCAGGTTTGGTATTAGAAGCATTGAGACATCACATCTCATGCTATAGGAAGGGTCTCAGGATTGGAATGGGAAGGAGTTGGATATGACATCTCATGTTATAGGAAGGATCTCAGGTTTGGTATTAGAAGCATTGAGACATCACATCTCATGCTATAGGAAGGGTCTCAGGATTGGAATGGGAAGGAGTTGGATATCACATCTCATGCTATAGGAAGGGTCTCACATTTGGTATAAGCATTGAGATATCACATCTCATGCTATAGGAAGGGTCTCAGGATTGGATTGGGAAGGAGTTGTATATGACATCTCAGGCCATAGGAAGGGTCTCAGGATTGGTATAAGCATTGAGATATCACATCTCTGCTATCGGAAGGGTCTCAGGATTGGAATGGGGAGGACTTGGATGTCACATCTCATGCTATAGGGAGGGTCTCAAGTTTGATATTAGAAGCATTGAGATAACAAATCTAATGATATCGGAAGGGTCTCAGGATTGGAATGGGAAGGAGTTGGATATCACATCTCATGATAAAGGAAGGGTCTAAGGTTTGGAAGGGGAAAGATTTGGATATCACATCTCATGTTATAGGACGGGTCTCAGGTTTGGAATTAGAAGCATTGAGATATCAAGTCTCATGGCATAGGAAGGGTCTCAGAATTGGAATGTGAAGGAGTTAGATATCACATCTCAAGCTATAGGAAGAGTCTCAGGATTGGAATGGGAAGGAGTTTGATATCACATCTCATGCCATAGTATGGGTCTCAGGTTTGGTAGAAGCATTGGGATATCACATCACGTGCTATTGGAAGGGTATCAGTATTGGATTTGGAAGGAGTTGGATATCCCATCTCATGCTATAGGAAGGGTCTCAGGTTGGAATGGGAAGGAGCTGGATATCACATTTCATGTTATAGGAAGGGTCTCAGGATTGGAATGGGAAGGACTTGGATATCATATCTCATGCTATAGGAAGGCTCTCAGGTTTGGAAGGGGAAGGAGTTGGATATCACATTTCATGTTAGAGGAAGGATCTCAGGTTTGGTATTAGAGGCCTTGAGATATCACATCTCATGCTATAGGAAGGGTCTCAGGATTGGAATGGGAAGGAGTTGGATATCACATCTCAAGCTTTAGGAAGGGTCTCAGGTTTGGTATAAGCATTGAGATAGCACATCTCATGCTATAGGAAGGGTCTCAGGATTGGAATGGGAAGGAGTTGGATATCCCATCTCATGCTATAGGGAGGGTCTCATTTTTGATATTAGAAGCATTGAGATAACAAATCTCATGATATCGGAAGGGTCTCAGGATTGGAATGGGAAGGAGTTGGATATCCCATCTCATGCTATAGGGAGGGTCTCATTTTTGATATTAGAAGCATTGAGATAACAAATCTCATGATATCGGAAGGGTCTCAGGATTGGAATGGGAAGGAGTTGGATATCACATCTCATGATAAAGGAAGGGTCTAAGGTTTGGAAGGGGAAAGATTTGGATATCACATCTAATGTTATAGGACGGGTCTCAGGTTTGGTATTAGAAGCATTGAGATATCAAGTCTCATGGTATAGGAAGGGTCTCAGAATTGGAATGGGAAGGAGTTGGATATCACATCTCAAGCTATAGGAAGAGTCTCTGGATTGGAATGGGAAGGAGTTTGATATCACATCTCATGCCATAGTATGGTTCTCAGATTTGATAGAAGCATTGGGATATCACATCTCATGCTATTGGAAGGGTATCAGTATTGGATTTGGAAGGAGTTGGATATCCCATCTCATGCTATAGGAAGGGTCTCAGGTTGGAATGGGAAGGAGTTGGATATCACATTTCATGTTATAGGAAGGGTCTCAGGATTGGAATGGGAAGGACTTGGATATCATGTCTCATGCTATAGGAAGGCTCTCAGGTTTGGAAGGAGAAGGAGTTGGATATCACATTTCATGTTAGAGGAAGGATCTCAGGTTTGGTATTAGAGGCCTTGAGATATCACATCTCATGCTATAGGAAGGGTCTCAGGTTGGAATGGGAAGGAGTTGGATATCACATTTCATGTTATAGGAAGGGTCTCAGGATTGGAATGGGAAGGAGTTGGATATCACATCTCAAGCTTTAGGAAGGGTCTCAGGTTTGGTATAAGCATTGAGATAGCACATCTCATGCTATAGGAAGGGTCTCAGGATTGGAATGGGAAGGAGTTGGATATCACATCTCATGTTATAGGAAAGATCTCAGGTTTGGTATTAGAAGCATTGAGACATCACATCTCATGTTATAGGAAGGGTCTCAGGATTGGAATGGGAAGAAGTTGGATATCACATCTCATGCTATAGGAAGGGTCTCAGGTTTGGAAGGGGAAGGAGTTGGATATCCAATCTCATGTTATAGGACTGGTCTCAGGTTTGGTATTAGAAGCATTGAGATATCACATCGCATGCTGTAGGAAGGTTCTCAGGTTTGGAATGGGGAGGAATTGGATATCACATCTCATGTCATAGGAAGGATCTCAGGTTTGGTATTAGAGAAGCATTGAGATATCACATCTCATGCTATAGGAATGGTCTCAGGATTGGAATGGGAAGGAGTTGGATATTACATTCCTGCTATAGGAAGGGTCTCATGTTTGGAATGGGAATGTGTTGGATATCACATATGCTATAGGAAGGGTCTCAGGTTTGGAACGGGAAGGAGTTGGATATCACATCTCATGTTATAGGAAGGGTCTCAGGTTTGGTATAAGCATTGAGATATCACATCTATGCTATCGGAAGTGTCTCAGGATTGGAATGGGAAGGTGTTGGATATCCCATCTCATGTTATAGGACGGGTCTCAGGTTTGTTATTAGAATCATTGAGATATCATATTGCATGCTGTAGGAAGGGTCTAAGGATTGGAATGGGAAGGAGTTGGAAATCCCATCTCATGTTATAGGAAGAGTCTCAAGTTTGGTATTAGAAGCATTTAGCTATCACATCTCATGCTATAGGAAGTGTCTCAGGATTGGAATGGGAAGGAGTTGGATATCACATTTCATGTTAGAGGAAGGATCTCAGGTTTGGTATTAGAGGCATTGAGATATCACATCTCATGCTATAGGAAGGGTCTCAGGATTGGAATGGGAAGGAGTTGGATATCACATCTCGTGCTATAGGAAGGGTCTCAGGTTTGGTATAAGCATTGAGATATCACATCTCATGCTATAGGAAGGGTCTCAGGATTGGAATGGGAAGGAGTTGGATATCACATCTCATGTTATAGGAAGGATCTCAGGTTTGGTATAAGCATTGAGATATCACATCTCTACTATCGGAAGGGTCTCAGGATTGGAATGGGAAGGAGTTGGATATTCCCATCTCATGTTATAGGAAGGGTCTCAGGTTTGGTATTAGAAGCATTGAGATATCACATCTCATGCTATAGGAAGGGTCTTTGGATTGGAATGGGAAGGACTTGGATATCACATATCATGCTATAAGGAGGGTCTCAAGTTTGATATTAGAAGCATTGAGATATCACATCTCATGATATCGGAAGGGTCTCAGGGATGGAATGGGAAGGAGTTGGATATCACATCTCATGATAAAGGAAGTGTCTAAGGTTTGGAAGGGGAAGGAGTTTGATATCACATCTCATGCCATAGTATGGGTCTCAGGTTTGGTAGAAGCATTGGGATATCACATCTCATGCTATCGGAAGGGTATCAGGATTTGATTTGGAAGGAGTTGGATATCCCATCTCATGCTATAGGAAGGGTCTCAGGTTGGAATGGGAAGGAGTTGGATATCACATCTCATGTTATAGGAAGGGTCTCAGGATTGGAATTCGAAGGACTTGGATATCACATCTCATGCTATAGGAAGGCTCTCAGGTTTGGAAGGGGAAAGAGTTGGATATCACATTTCATGTTAGAGGTAGGATCTCAGGTTTGGTATTAGAGGCATTGAGATATCACATCTCATGCTATAAGAAGAGTCTCAGGTTTGGAAGGGGAAGGATTTGGATATCACATCTCATGTTATAGGAAGGATCTCAGGTTTGGTATTAGAAGCATTGAGATATCACATCTCATGCTATCGGAAGGATCTCAGGTTTGGTATAGAAGCATTGAGATATCACATCTCATGCTATCAGAAGGTTCTCAGGATTGGAATGGGAAGGAGTTGGATATCACATCTCATGCTAAAGGGAGGGTCTCAGGTTTGGAAGGGGAAGGATTTGGATATCACATCTCATGTTATCGGAAGGATCTCAGGTTTGGTATTAGAAGTATTGAGATATCACATCTCATGCTATGGGAAGGGTCTCAGGATTGGAATGGGAAGGAGTTGGTTATCACATCTCATGCTAAAGGAAGGGTCTCAGGTTTGGTAGAAGCATTGAGATATCACATCTCATGCTATAGGAAGGGTCTCAGGATTGGAATGGGAAGGACTTAGATATCACATATCATGCTATAGGGAGGGTCTCAGTTTTGATATTAGAAGCATTGAGATATCACATCTCATGCTATCAGAAGGGTCTCAGGATTGGAATGGGAAGGAGCTGGATATCACATCTCATGCTAAAGGAAGGGTCTCAGGTTTGGAACGGGAAGGAGTTGGATATCACATCTCATGTTATAGGAAGGGTCTCAGGTTTGGTATAAGCATTGAGATATCACATCTCTGCTATCGGAAGGGTCTCAGGATTGGATTGGGAAGGAGTTGGATATCCCTTCTCATGCTATAGGAAGTGTCTCAGGTTGGAATGGGAAGGAGTTGGATATCACATCTCATGTTATAGGAAGGGTCTCAGGATTGGAATGGGAAGGATTTGGATATCACATCTCTTGTTATAGGAAGGGTCTCAGGATTGGAATGGGTAGGAGTTGGATATTACTTTCTTGCTATAGGAAGGGTCTCATGTTTGGAATGGGAAGGAGTTGGATATCACATATGCTATAGTTAGTGTCTCAGGTTTGGAACGGGAAGGAGTTGGATATCACATCTCATGTTATAGGAAGGGTCTCAGGTTTGGTATAAGCATTGAGATATCACATCTCTGCTATCGGAAGCGGCTCAGGATTGGAATGGGAAGGAGTTGGATATCCCATCTCATGTTATAGGAAGAGTCTCTGGTTTGGTATTAGAATCATTGAGATATCACATTGCATGCCGTAGGAAGGGTCTAAGGATTGGAATGGGATGGACTTGGATATCACATCTCATGCTATAGGTAGGCTCTCAGGTTTGGTATAAGCATTGAGATATCACATCTCATGCTATAGGAAGGGTCTCAGGATTGGAATGGGAATGATTTGGATATCACATCTCATGCTATAGGAAGGGTCTCAGATTTGGTATAAGCATTGAGATATCACATCTCATGCTAAAGGAAGGGTCTCAGGATTGGAATGGGAAGGAGTTGTATATGACATCTCAGGCCATAGGAAGGGTCTCAGGTTTGGTATAAGCATTGAGATATCACATCTCTGCTATCGGAAGGGTCTCAGGATTGGAATGGGAAGGAGTTGGATATCCCATCTCATCTTATAGGAAGGGTCTCAGGTTTGGTATTAGAAGCATAGAGATATCACATCTCATGCTATAGGAAGGGTCTCAGGATTAGAATCTCATGTTATAGGAAAGATCTCAGGTTTGGTATTAGAAGCATTGAGACATCACATCTCATGTTATAGGAAGGGTCTCAGGATTGGAATGGGAAGAATTTGGATATCACATCTCATGCTATAGGAAGGGTCTCAGGTTTGGAAGGGGAAGGAGTTGGATATCCAATCTCATGTTATAGGACCGGTCTCAGGTTTGGTATTAGAAGCATTGAGATATCACATCGCATGCTGTAGGAAGGTTCTCAGGTTTGGTATTAGAAGCATTGAGACATCACATCTCATGCTATAGGAAGGGTCTCAGGATTGGAATGGGAAGGAGTTGGATATGACATCTCATGTTATAGGAAGGATCTCAGGTTTGGTATTAGAAGCATTGAGACATCACATCTCATGCTATAGGAAGGGTCTCAGGATTGGAATGGGAAGGAGTTGGATATCACATCTCATGCTATAGGAAGGGTCTCACATTTGGTATAAGCATTGAGATATCACATCTCATGCTATAGGAAGGGTCTCAGGATTGGATTGGGAAGGAGTTGTATATGACATCTCAGGCCATAGGAAGGGTCTCAGGATTGGTATAAGCATTGAGATATCACATCTCTGCTATCGGAAGGGTCTCAGGATTGGAATGGGGAGGACTTGGATGTCACATCTCATGCTATAGGGAGGGTCTCAAGTTTGATATTAGAAGCATTGAGATAACAAATCTAATGATATCGGAAGGGTCTCAGGATTGGAATGGGAAGGAGTTGGATATCACATCTCATGATAAAGGAAGGGTCTAAGGTTTGGAAGGGGAAAGATTTGGATATCACATCTCATGTTATAGGACGGGTCTCAGGTTTGGAATTAGAAGCATTGAGATATCAAGTCTCATGGCATAGGAAGGGTCTCAGAATTGGAATGTGAAGGAGTTAGATATCACATCTCAAGCTATAGGAAGAGTCTCAGGATTGGAATGGGAAGGAGTTTGATATCACATCTCATGCCATAGTATGGGTCTCAGGTTTGGTAGAAGCATTGGGATATCACATCACGTGCTATTGGAAGGGTATCAGTATTGGATTTGGAAGGAGTTGGATATCCCATCTCATGCTATAGGAAGGGTCTCAGGTTGGAATGGGAAGGAGCTGGATATCACATTTCATGTTATAGGAAGGGTCTCAGGATTGGAATGGGAAGGACTTGGATATCATATCTCATGCTATAGGAAGGCTCTCAGGTTTGGAAGGGGAAGGAGTTGGATATCACATTTCATGTTAGAGGAAGGATCTCAGGTTTGGTATTAGAGGCCTTGAGATATCACATCTCATGCTATAGGAAGGGTCTCAGGATTGGAATGGGAAGGAGTTGGATATCACATCTCAAGCTTTAGGAAGAGTCTCAGGTTTGGTATAAGCATTGAGATAGCACATCTCATGCTATAGGAAGGGTCTCAGGATTGGAATGGGAAGGAGTTGGATATCCCATCTCATGCTATAGGGAGGGTCTCATTTTTGATATTAGAAGCATTGAGATAACAAATCTCATGATATCGGAAGGGTCTCAGGATTGGAATGGGAAGGAGTTGGATATCCCATCTCATGCTATAGGGAGGGTCTCATTTTTGATATTAGAAGCATTGAGATAACAAATCTCATGATATCGGAAGGGTCTCAGGATTGGAATGGGAAGGAGTTGGTTATCACATCTCATGATAAAGGAAGGGTCTAAGGTTTGGAAGGGGAAAGATTTGGATATCACATCTAATGTTATAGGACGGGTCTCAGGTTTGGTATTAGAAGCATTGAGATATCAAGTCTCATGGTATAGGAAGGGTCTCAGAATTGGAATGGGAAGGAGTTGGATATCACATCTCAAGCTATAGGAAGAGTCTCCGGATTGGAATGGGAAGGAGTTTGATATCACATCTCATGCCATAGTATGGTTCTCAGATTTGATAGAAGCATTGGGATATCACATCTCATGCTATTGGAAGGGTATCAGTATTGGATTTGGAAGGAGTTGGATATCCCATCTCATGCTATAGGAAGGGTCTCAGGTTGGAATGGGAAGGAGTTGGATATCACATTTCATGTTATAGGAAGGGTCTCAGGATTGGAATGGGAAGGACTTGGATATCATGTCTCATGCTATAGGAAGGCTCTCAGGTTTGGAAGGAGAAGGAGTTGGATATCACATTTCATGTTAGAGGAAGGATCTCAGGTTTGGTATTAGAGGCCTTGAGATATCACATCTCATGCTATAGGAAGGGTCTCAGGTTGGAATGGGAAGGAGTTGGATATCACATTTCATGTTATAGGAAGGGTCTCAGGATTGGAATGGGAAGGAGTTGGATATCACATCTCAAGCTTTAGGAAGGGTCTCAGGTTTGGTATAAGCATTGAGATAGCACATCTCATGCTATAGGAAGGGTCTCAGGATTGGAATGGGAAGGAGTTGGATATCACATCTCATGTTATAGGAAAGATCTCAGGTTTGGTATTAGAAGCATTGAGACATCACATCTCATGTTATAGGAAGGGTCTCAGGATTGGAATGGGAAGAAGTTGGATATCACATCTCATGCTATAGGAAGGGTCTCAGGTTTGGAAGGGGAAGGAGTTGGATATCCAATCTCATGTTATAGGACTGGTCTCAGGTTTGGTATTAGAAGCATTGAGATATCACATCGCATGCTGTAGGAAGGTTCTCAGGTTTGGAATGGGGAGGAATTGGATATCACATCTCATGTCATAGGAAGGATCTCAGGTTTGGTATTAGAGAAGCATTGAGATATCACATCTCATGCTATAGGAATGGTCTCAGGATTGGAATGGGAAGGAGTTGGATATTACATTCCTGCTATAGGAAGGGTCTCATGTTTGGAATGGGAATGTGTTGGATATCACATATGCTATAGGAAGGGTCTCAGGTTTGGAACGGGAAGGAGTTGGATATCACATCTCATGTTATAGGAAGGGTCTCAGGTTTGGTATAAGCATTGAGATATCACATCTATGCTATCGGAAGTGTCTCAGGATTGGAATGGGAAGGTGTTGGATATCCCATCTCATGTTATAGGACGGGTCTCAGGTTTGTTATTAGAATCATTGAGATATCATATTGCATGCTGTAGGAAGGGTCTAAGGATTGGAATGGGAAGGAGTTGGAAATCCCATCTCATGTTATAGGAAGAGTCTCAAGTTTGGTATTAGAAGCATTTAGCTATCACATCTCATGCTATAGGAAGTGTCTCAGGATTGGAATGGGAAGGAGTTGGATATCACATTTCATGTTAGAGGAAGGATCTCAGGTTTGGTATTAGAGGCATTGAGATATCACATCTCATGCTATAGGAAGGGTCTCAGGATTGGAATGGGAAGGAGTTGGATATCACATCTCGTGCTATAGGAAGGGTCTCAGGTTTGGTATAAGCATTGAGATATCACATCTCATGCTATAGGAAGGGTCTCAGGATTGGAATGGGAAGGAGTTGGATATCACATCTCATGTTATAGGAAGGATCTCAGGTTTGGTATAAGCATTGAGATATCACATCTCTACTATCGGAAGGGTCTCAGGATTGGAATGGGAAGGAGCTGGATATTCCCATCTCCTGTTATAGGAAGGGTCTCAGGTTTGGTATTAGAAGCATTGAGATATCACATCTCATGCTATAGGAAGGGTCTTTGAATTGGAATGGGAAGGACTTGGATATCACATATCATGCTATAAGGAGGGTCTCAAGTTTGATATTAGAAGCATTGAGATATCACATCTCATGATATCGGAAGGGTCTCAGGGATGGAATGGGAAGGGGTTGGATATCACATCTCATGATAAAGGAAGTGTCTAAGGTTTGGAAGGGGAAGGAGTTTGATATCACATCTCATGCCATAGTATGGGTCTCAGGTTTGGTAGAAGCATTGGGATATCACATCTCATGCTATCGGAAGGGTATCAGGATTTGATTTGGAAGGAGTTGGATATCCCATCTCATGCTATAGGAAGGGTCTCAGGTTGGAATGGGAAGGAGTTGGATATCACATCTCATGTTATAGGAAGGGTCTCAGGATTGGAATTCGAAGGACTTGGATATCACATCTCATGCTATAGGAAGGCTCTCAGGTTTGGAAGGGGAAAGAGTTGGATATCACATTTCATGTTAAAGGTAGGATCTCAGGTTTGGTATTAGAGGCATTGAGATATCACATCTCATGCTATAAGAAGAGTCTCAGGTTTGGAAGGGGAAGGATTTGGATATCACATCTCATGTTATAGGAAGGATCTCAGGTTTGGTATTAGAAGCATTGAGATATCACATCTCATGCTATCGGAAGGATCTCAGGTTTGGTATAGAAGCATTGAGATATCACATCTCATGCTATCAGAAGGTTCTCAGGATTGGAATGGGAAGGAGTTGGATATCACACCTCATGCTAAAGGGAGGGTCTCAGGTTTGGAAGGGGAAGGATTTGGATATCACATCTCATGTTATAGGAAGGATCTCAGGTTTGGTATTAGAAGCATTGAGATATCACATCTCATGCTATCGGAAGGATCTCAGGTTTGGTATTAGAAGTATTGAGATATCACATCTCATGCTATGGGAAGGGTCTCAGGATTGGAATGGGAAGGAGTTGGTTATCACATCTCATGCTAAAGGAAGGGTCTCAGGTTTGGTAGAAGCATTGAGATATCACATCTCATGCTATAGGAAGGGTCTCGGGATTGGAATGGGAAGGACTTAGATATCACATATCATGCTATAGGGAGGGTCTCAGTTTTGATATTAGAAGCATTGAGATATCACATCTCATGCTATCAGAAGGGTCTCAGGATTGGAATGGGAAGGAGCTGGATATCACATCTCATGCTAAAGGAAGGGTCTCAGGTTTGGAACGGGAAGGAGTTGGATATCACATCTCATGTTATAGGAAGGGTCTCAGGTTTGGTATAAGCATTGAGATATCACATCTCTGCTATCGGAAGTGTCTCAGGATTGGAATGGGAAGGACTTGGATATCACATCTCATGCTATAGATAGGCTCTCATTTTTGGAAAGGGAAGGAGTTGAATATCACATTTCATGTTAGAGGAAGGATCTCAGGTTTGGTATTAGAGGCATTGAGATATCAGATCTCAGGCTATAGGAAGGGTCTCAGGATTGGAATGGGAAGGAGTTGGATATCACATCTCATGCTAGAGGAAGGGTCTCAGGTTTGGAACGGGAAGGAGTTGGATATCACATCTCATGTTATAGGAAGGGTCTCAGGTTTGGTAGAAGCATTGAGATATCACGTCTCTGCTATCGGAAGGGTCTCAGGATTGAATTGGGAAGGAGTTGGATATCCCTTCTCATGCTATAGGAAGGGTCTCAGGTTTGGTATAAGCATTGAGATATCACATCTCTGCTATCGGAAGGGTCTCAGGATTGGATTGGGAAGGAGTTAGATATCCCTTCTCATGCTATAGGAAGTGTCTCAGGTTGGAATGGGAAGGAGTTGGATATCACATCTCATGTTATAGGAAGGGTCTCAGGATTGGAATGGGAAGGATTTGGATATCACATCTCTTGCTATAGGAAGGGTCTCAGGATTGGAATGGGTAGGAGTTGGATATTACTTTCTTGCTATAGGAAGGGTCTCATGTTTGGAATGGGAAGGAGTTGGATATCACATATGCTATAGTTAGTGTCTCAGGTTTGGAACGGGAAGGAGTTGGATATCACATCTCATGTTATAGGAAGGGTCTCAGGTTTGGTATAAGCATTGAGATATCACATCTCTGCTATCGGAAGTGGCTCAGGATTGGAATGGGAAGGAGTTGGATATCCCATCTCATGCTATAGATAGGCTCTTAGGTTTGGAAAGTGAAGGAGTTGGATATCACATTTCATGTTAGAGGAAGGATCTCAGGTTTGGTATTAGAAGCATTGAGATATCACATCTCATGCTATAGGAAGGGTCTCAGGTTTGGAACGGGAAGGATTTGGATATCACATCTCATGTTATAGGAAGGTTCTCAGGTTTGGTATAAGCATTGAGATATCACATCTCTGCTATCGGAAGTGACTCAGGACTGGAATGGGAAGGAGTTGGATATCACATCTCATGCTAAAGGAAGGGTCTCAGGTTTGGAACGGGAAGGATTTGGATATCACATCTCATGTTATAGGAAGGTTCTCAGGTTTGGTATAAGCATTGAGATAGCACATCTCTGCTATCGGAAGTGTCTCAGGACTGGAATGGGAAGGAGTTGGATATCCCATCTCATGTTATAGGACGGGTCTCAGGTTTGTTATTAGAATCATTGAGATATCATATTGCATGCTGTAGGAAGGGTCTAAGGGTTGGAATGGGAAGGACTTGGATATCACATCTCATGCTATAGATAGGCTCTTAGGTTTGGAAAGGGAAGGAGTTGGATATCACGTTTCATGTTAGAGGAAGGATCTCAGGTTTGGTATTAGAAGCATTGAGATATCACATCTCATGCTATAGGAAGGGTCTCAGGATTGGAATGGGAAGTAGTTGGATATCACATCTCATGCTATAGGAAGGGTCTCAGGTTTGGTATAAGCATTGAGATATCACATCTCTGCTATCGGAAGGGACTCAGGGTTGGAATGGGAAGGAGTTGGATATCACATCTCATCCAATAGGAAGGGTCTCAGGTTTGGAATGGGAAGGAATTGGATATCACATCTCATGTTATAGGAAGGATCTCAGGTTTGGTATTAGAAGCATTGAGATATCACATCTCATGCTATAGGAAGGGTCTCAGGATTGGAATGTGAATGATTTGGATATCACATCTCATGCTAAAGGAAGGGTCTCAGGTTTGGTAGAAGCATTGAAATATCAGGTCTCTGCTATCGGAAGGGTCTCAGGATTGGATTGGGAAGGAGTTGGATATCCCTTCTCATGCTATAGGAAGGGTCTCAGGATTTGAATGGCAAGGAGTTGGATATCACATCTCATGCCATAGGAAGGGTCTCAGGTTTGGTATAAGCATTGAGATATCACATCTCTGCTATCGGAAGGGTCTCAGGATTGGATTGGGAAGGAGTTGGATATCCCTTCTCATGCTATAGGAAGTGCCTCAGGTTGGAATGGGAAAGAGTTGGATATCACATCTCATGTTATAGGAAGGGCCTCAGGATTGGAATGGGAAGGATTTGGATATCACATCTCTTGCTATAGGAAGGATCTCGGGATTGGAATGGGTAGGAATTGGATATTACTTTCTTGCTATAGGAAGGGTCACATGTTTGGAATGGGAAGGAGTTGGATATCACATATGCTATAGTTAGTGTCTCAGGTTTGGAACGGGAAGGAGTTGGATATCACATCTCATGTTATAGGAAGGGTCTCAGGTTTGGTATAAGCATTGAGATATCACATCTCTGCTATCGGAAGCGGCTCAGGATTGGAATGGGAAGGAGTTGGATATCCCATCTCATGTTATAGGAAGATTCTCTGGTTTGGTATTAGAATCATTGAGATATCACATCGCATGCCGTAGGAAGGGTCTAAGGATTGGAATGGGATGGACTTGGATATCACATATCATGCTATAGGTAGGCTCTCAGGTTTGGTATAAGCATTGAGATATCACATCTCATGCTATAGGAAGGGTCGCAGGATTGGAATGGGAATGATTTGGATATCACATCTCATGCTATAGGAAGGGTCTCAGATTTGGTATAAGCATTGAGATATCACATCTCATGCTAAAGGAAGGGTCTCAGGATTGGAATGGGAAGGAGTTGTATATGACATCTCAGGCCATAGGAAGGGTCTCAAGTTTGGTATAAGCATTGAGATATCACATCTCTGCTATCGGAAGGGTCTCAGGATTGGAATGGGAAGGAGTTGGATATCCCATCTCATCTTATAGGAAGGGTCTCAGGTTTGGTATTAGAAGCATAGAGATATCACATTTCATGCTATAGGAAGGGTCTCAGGATTGGAATCTCATGTTATAGGAAAGATCTCAGGTTTGGTATTAGAAGCATTGAGACATCACATCTCATGTTATAGGAAGGGTCTCAGGTTTGGAAGGGGAAGGAGTTGGATATCCAATCTCATGTTATAGGACTGGTCTCAGGTTTGGTATTAGAAGCATTGAGATATCACATCGCATGCTGTAGGAAGGTTCTCAGGTTTGGTATTAGAAGCATTGAGACATCACATCTCATGCTATAGGAAGGGTCTCAGGATTGGAATGGGAAGGAGTTGGATATGACATCTCATGTTATAGGAAGGATCTCAGGATTGGTATTAGAAGCATTGAGACATCACATCTCATGCTATAGGAAGGGTCTCAGGATTGGAATGGGAAGGAGTTGGATATCACATCTCATGCTATAGGAAGGGTCTCACATTTGGTATAAGCATTGAGATATCACATCTCATGCTATAGGAAGGGTCTCAGGATTGGATTGGGAAGGAGTTGTATATGACATCTCAGGCCATAGGAAGGGTCTCAGGATTGGTATAAGCATTGAGATATCACATCTCTGCTATCGGAAGGGTCTCAGGATTGGAATGGGGAGGACTTGGATGTCACATCTCATGCTATAGGGAGGGTCTCAAGTTTGATATTAGAATCATTGAGATAACAAATCTAATGATATCGGAAGGGTCTCAGGATTGGAATGGGAAGGAGTTGGATATCACATCTCATGATAAAGGAAGGGTCTAAGGTTTGGAAGGGGAAAGATTTGGATATCACATCTCATGTTATAGGACGGGTCTCAGGTTTGGAATTAGAAGCATTGAGATATCAAGTCTCATGGCATAGGAAGGGTCTCAGAATTGGAATGTGAAGGAGTTAGATATCACATCTCAAGCTATAGGAAGAGTCTCAGGATTGGAATGGGAAGGAGTTTGATATCACATCTCATGCCATAGTATGGGTCTCAGGTTTGGTAGAAGCATTGGGATATCACATCTCGTGCTATTGGAAGGGTATCAGTATTGGATTTGGAAGGAGTTGGATATCCCATCTCATGCTATAGGAAGGGTCTCAGGTTGGAATGGGAAGGAGCTGGATATCACATTTCATGTTATAGGAAGGGTCTCAGGATTGGAATGGGAAGGACTTGGATATCATATCTCATGCTATAGGAAGGGTCTCAGGATTGGATTGGGAAGGAGTTGTATATGACATCTCAGGCCATAGGAAGGGTCTCAGGATTGGTATAAGCATTGAGATATCACATCTCTGCTATCGGAAGGGTCTCAGGATTGGAATGGGGAGGACTTGGATGTCACATCTCATGCTATAGGGAGGGTCTCAAGTTTGATATTAGAAGCATTGAGATAACAAATCTAATGATATAGGAAGGGTCTCAGGATTGGAATGGGAAGGAGTTGGATATCACATCTCATGATAAAGGAAGGGTCTAAGGTTTGGAAGGGGAAAGATTTGGATATCACATCTCATGTTATAGGACGGGTCTCAGTTTTGGAATTAGAAGCATTGAGATATCAAGTCTGATGGCATAGGAAGGGTCTCAGAATTGGAATGTGAAGGAGTTAGATATCACATCTCAAGCTATAGGAAGAGTCTCAGGATTGGAATGGGAAGGAGTTTGATATCACATCTCATGCCATAGTATGGGTCTCAGGTTTGGTAGAAGCATTGGGATATCACATCTCGTGCTATTGGAAGGGTATCAGTATTGGATTTGGAAGGAGTTGGATATCCCATCTCATGCTATAGGAAGGGTCTCAGGTTGGAATGGGAAGGAGTTGGATATCACATTTCATGTTATAGGAAGGGTCTCAGGATTGGAATGGGAAGGACTTGGATATCATATCTCATGCTATAGGAAGGCTCTCAGGTTTGGAAGGGGAAGGAGTTGGATATCACATTTCATGTTAGAGGAAGGATCTCAGGTTTGGTATTAGAGGCCTTGAGATATCACATCTCATGCTATAGGAAGGGTCTCAGGATTGGAATGGGAAGGAGTTGGATATCACATCTCAAGCTTTAGGAAGGGTCTCAGGTTTGGTATAAGCATTGAGATAGCACATCTCATGCTATAGGAAGGGTCTCAGGATTGGAATGGGAAGGAGTTGGATATCACATCTCATGTGATAGGAAGGATCTCAGGTTTGGTATTAGAAGCATTGAGACATCACATCTCATCCTATAGGAAGGGTCTCAGGATTGGAATGGGAAGGAGTTGGATATCACATCTCATGCTATAGGAAGGGTCTCAGATTTGGTATAAGCATTGAGATATCACATCTCTGCTATAGGAAGGGTCTCAGGATTGGAATGGGAAGGAGTTGGATATCCCATCTCATGCTATAGGGAGGGTCTCAATTTTGGTATTAGAAGCATTGAGATAACAAATCTCATGATATCGGAAGGGTCTCAGGATTGGAATGGGAAGGAGTTGGATATCACATCTCATGATAAAGGAAGGGTCTAAGGTTTGGAAGGGGAAAGATTTGGATATCACATCTAATGTTATAGGACGGGTCTCAGGTTTGGTATTAGAAGCATTGAGATATCAAGTCTCATGGCATAGGAAGGGTCTCAGAATTGGAATGGGAAGGAGTTGGATATCACATCTCAAGCTATAGGAAGAGTCTCCGGATTGGAATGGGAAGGAGTTTGATATCACATCTCATGCCATAGTATGGTTCTCAGGTTTGATAGAAGCATTGGGATATCACATCTCATGCTAGTGGAAGGGTATCAGTATTGGATTTGGAAGGAGTTGGATATCCCATCTCATGCTATAGGAAGGGTCTCAGGATTGGAATGGGAAGGACTTGGATATCATGTCTCATGCTATAGGAAGGCTCTCAGGTTTGGAAGGAGAAGGAGTTGGATATCACATTTCATGTTAGAGGAAGGATCTCAGGTTTGGTATTAGAGGCCTTGAGATATCACATCTCATCCTATAGGAAGGGTCTCAGGTTGGAATGGGAAGGAGTTGGATATCACATTTCATGTTATAGGAAGGGTCTCAGGATTGGAATGGGAAGGAGTTGGATATCACATCTCAAGCTTTAGGAAGGGTCTCAGGTTTGGTATAAGCATTGAGATAGCACATCTCATGCTATAGGAAGGGTCTCAGGATTGGAATGGGAAGAAGTTGGATATCACATCTCATGCTATAGGAAGGGTCTCAGGTTTGGAAGGGGAAGGAGTTGGATATCCAATCTCATGTTATAGGACTGGTCTCAGGTTTGGTATTAGAAGCATTGAGATATCACATCGCATGCTGTAGGAAGGTTCTCAGGTTTGGAATGGGGAGGAATTGGATATCACATCTCATGTCATAGGAAGGATCTCAGGTTTGGTATTAGAAGCATTGAGATATCACATCTCATGCTATAGGAATGGTCTCAGGATTGGAATGGGAAGGAGTTGGATATTACATTCCTGCTATAGGAAGGGTCTCATGTTTGGAATGGGAATGTGTTGGATATCACATATGCTATAGGAAGGGTCTCAGGTTTGGAACGGAAAGGAGTTGGATATCACATCTCATGTTATAGGAAGGGTCTCAGGTTTGGTATAAGCATTGAGATATCACATCTCTGCTATCGGAAGTGTCTCAGGATTGGAATGGGAAGGTGTTGGATATCCCATCTCATGTTATAGGACGGGTCTCAGGTTTGTTATTAGAATCATTGAGATATCATATTGCATGCTGTAGGAAGGGTCTAAGGATTGGAATGGGAAGGAGTTGGATATCCCATCTCATGTTATAGGAAGAGTCTCAAGTTTGGTATTAGAAGCATTTAGCTATCACATCTCATGCTATAGGAAGTGTCTCAGGATTGGAATGGGAAGGAGTTGGATATCACATTTCATGTTAGAGGAAGGAACTCAGGTTTGGTATTAGAGGCATTGAGATATCACATCTCATGCTATAGGAAGGGTCTCAGGATTGGAATGGGAAGGAGTTGGATATCACATCTCGTGCTATAGGAAGGGTCTCAGGTTTGGTATAAGCATTGAGATATCACATCTCATGCTATAGGAAGGGTCTCAGGATTGGAATGGGAAGGAGTTGGATATCACATCTCATGTTATAGGAAGGATCTCAGGTTTGGTATAAGCATTGAGATATCACATCTCTACTATCGGAAGGGTCTCAGGATTGGAATGGGAAGGAGTTGGATATTCCCATCTCATGTTATAGGAAGGGTCTCAGGTTTGGTATTAGAAGCATTGAGATATCACATCTCATGCTATAGGAAGGGTCTCAGGATTGGAATGGGAAGGACTTGGATATCACATCTCATGCTATAAGGAGGGTCTCAAGTTTGATATTAGAAGCATTGAGATATCACATCTCATGATATCGGAAGGGTCTCAGGGATGGAATGGGAAGGAGTTGGATATCACATCTCATGATAAAGGAAGTGTCTAAGGTTTGGAAGGGGAAGGAGTTTGATATCACATCTCATGCCATAGTATGGGTCTCAGGTTTGGTAGAAGCATTGGGATATCACATCTCATGCTATCGGAAGGGTATCAGGATTGGATTTGGAAGGAGTTGGATATCCCATCTCATGCTATAGGAAGGGTCTCAGGTTGGAATGGGAAGGAGTTGGATATCACATCTCATGTTATAGGAAGGGTCTCAGGATTGGAATTTGAAGGACTTGGATATCACATCTCATGCTATAGGAAGGCTCTCAGGTTTGGAAGGGGAAAGAGTTGGATATCACATTTCACGTTAGAGGTAGGATCTCAGGTTTGGTATTAGAGGCATTGATATATCACATCTCATGCTATAAGAAGAGTCTCAGGTTTGGAAGGGGAAGGATTTGGATATCACATCTCATGTTATAGGAAGGATCTCAGGTTTGGTATTAGAAGCATTGAGATATCACATCTCATGCTATCGGAAGGATCTCAGGTTTGGTATAGAAGCATTGAGATATCACATCTCATGCTATCAGAAGGTTCTCAGGATTGGAATGGGAAGGAGTTGGATATCACATCTCATGCTAAAGGGAGGGTCTCAGGTTTGGAAGGGGAAGGATTTGGATATCACATCTCATGTTATCGGAAAGATCTCAGGTTTGGTATTAGAAGTATTGAGATATCACATCTCATGCTATAGGAAGGGTCTCAGGATTGGTGTGGGAAGGACTTAGATATCACATATCATGCTATAGGGAGGGTCTCAGTTTTGATATTAGAAGCATTGAGATATCACATCTCATGCTATCAGAAGGGTCTCAGGATTGGAATGGGAAGGAGCTGGATATCACATCTCATGCTAAAGGAAGGGTCTCAGGTTTGGAACGGGAAGGAGTTGGATATCACATCTCATGTTATAGGAAGGGTCTCAGGTATGGTATAAGCATTGAGATATCACATCTCTGCTATCGGAAGTGTCTCAGGATTGGAATGGGAAGGACTTGGATATCACATCTCATGCTATAGATAGGCTCTCAGTTTTGGAAAGGGAAGGAGTTGAATATCACATTTCATGTTAGAGGAAGGATCTCAGGTTTGGTATTAGAGGCATTGAGATATCAGATCTCAGGCTATAGGAAAGGTCTCAGGATTGGAATGGGAAGGAGTTGGATATCACATCTCATGCTATAGGAAGGGTCTCAGGATTGGAATGGGAAGGAGTTGGATATCACATCTCATGCTAGAGGAAGGGTCTCAGGTTTGGTATAAGCATTGAGATATCACATCTCGTGCTATAGGAAGGGTCTCACGATTGGAATGGGAAGGAGTTGTATATGACATCTCATGCCGTAGAAGGGTCTCAGGTTTGGTATAAGCATTGAGATATCACATCTCTGCTATCGAAAGCGTCTTAGGATTGGAATGGGAAGGAGTTGGATATCCCATCTCATGTTATAGGAAGAGTCTCAGGTTTGCTATAAGAAGCATTGAGATAGCCCATCTCATGATATAGGAAGGGTCTCAGGTTGGAATGGGAAGGAGTTGGATATCACATTTCATGTTATAGGAAGGGTCTCAGGATTGGAATGGGAAGGACTTGGATATCATATCCCATGCTATAGGAAGGCTCTCAGGTTTGGAAGGGGAAGGAGTTGGATATCACATTTCATGTTAGAGGAAGGATCTCAGGTTTGGTATTAGAGGCCTTGAGATATCACATCTCATGCTATAGGAAGGGTCTCAGGATTGGAATGGGAAGGAGTTGGATATCACATCTCAAGCTATAGGAACGGTCTCAGGTTTGGTATAAGCATTGTGATATCACATCTCATGCTATAGGAAGGGTCTCAGGATTGGAATGGGAAGGAGTTGGATATCACATCTCATGTTATAGGAAAGATCTCAGGTTTGGTATTAGAAGCATTGAGACATCACATCTCATGTTATAGGAAGGGTCTCAGGATTGGAATGGGAAGAAGTTGGATATCACATCTCATGCTATAGGAAGGGTCTCAGGTTTGGTATAAGCATTGAGATATCACATCTCATGCTATAGGAAGGGTCTCAGGATTGGAATGGGAAGGAGTTGTATATGACATCTCATGCCATAGGAAGGGTCTCAGGTTTGGTATAAGCATTGAGATATCACATCACATGCTATAGGAAGTTTCTCAGGATTGGAATGGGAAGGACTTGGATATCACATCTCATGCTATAGGCAGGGTCTCAGGTTTGGAAAGGGAATTAGATGGATATCACATTTCATGTTAGAGGTAGGATCTCAGGTTTGGTATTAGAGGCATTGAGATATCACATCTCATGCTATCAGAAGGGTCTCAGGATTGGAATGGGAAGGAGTTGGATATCACATCTCATGCTAAAGGGAGGGTCTCAGGTTTGGAAGGGGAAGGATTTGGAAATCACATCTCATGTTATAGGAAGGATCTCAGGTTTGGTATTAGAAGCATTGAGATATCACATCTCATGCTTTCATAAGGGTCTCAGGATTGGAATGGGAAGGAGTTGGATATCACATCTCATGTTATAGGAAGGATCTCAGGTTTGGTATTAGAAGCATTGAGACATCACATCTCATGCTATAGGAAGGGTCTCAGGATTGGAATGGGAAGGAGTTGGATATCACATCTCATGCTATAGGAAGGGTCTCAGATTTGGTATAAGCATTGAGATATCACATCTCATGCTATAGGAAGGGTCTCAGGATTGGAATGGGAAGGAGTTGTATCTGACATCTCAGGCCATAGGAAGGGTCTCAGGTTTGGTATAAGCATTGAGATATCACATCTCTGCTATCGGAAGGGTCTCAGGATTGGAATGGGAAGGAATTGGATATCACATCTCATGTTATAGGAAGGATCTCAGGTTTGGTATTAGAAGCATTGAGATATCCCTTCTCATGCTATAGGAAGGGTCTCAGGATTGGAATGTGAAGGATTTGGATATCACATCTCATGCTAAAGGAAGGGTCTCAGGTTTGGTAGAAGCATTGAGATATCACGTCTCTGCTATCGGAAGGGTCTCAGGATTGGATTGGGAAGGAGTTGGATATCCCTTCTCATGCTATAGGAAGGGTCTCAGGTTTGGTATAAGCATTGAGATATCACATCTCTGCTATCGGAAGGGTCTCAGGATTGGATTGGGAAGGAGTTGGATATCCCTTCTCATGCTATAGGAAGTGTCTCAGGTTGGAATGGGAAGGAGTTGGATATCACATCTCATGTTATAGGAAGGATCTCAGGATTGGAATGGGAAGGATTTGGATATCACATCTCTTGCTATAGGAAGGGTCTCAGGATTGGAATGGGTAGGAGTTGGATATTACTTTCTTGCTATAGGAAGGGTCTCATGTTTGGAATGGGAAGGAGTTGGATATCACATATGCTATAGTTAGTGTCTCAGGTTTGGAACGGGAAGGAGTTGGATATCACATCTCATGTTATAGGAAGGGTCTCAGGTTTGGTATAAGCATTGAGATATCACATCTCTGCTATCGGAAGTGGCTCAGGATTGGAATGGGAAGGAGTTGGATATCCCATCTCATGTTATAGGACGAGTCTCTGGTTTCGTATTAGAATCATTGAGATATCACATTGCATGCTGTAGGAAGGGTCTAAGGATTGGAATGGGATGGACTTGGATATCACATCTCATGCTATAGATAGGCTCTTAGGTTTGGAAAGGGAAGGAGTTGGATATCACATTTCATGTTAGAGGAAGGATCTCAGGTTTGGTATTAGAAGCATTGAGATATCACATCTCATGCTATAGGAAGGGTCTCAGGATTGGAATGGGAAGGAGCTGGATATCACATCTCATGCTAAAGGAAGGGTCTCAGGTTTGGAACGGGAAGGATTTGGATATCACATCTCATGTTATAGGAAGGGTCTCAGGTTTGGTATTAGACGCATAGAGATATCACATCTCATGCTATAGGAAGGGTCTCAGGATTGGAATGGGAAGGACTTGGATGTCACATCTCATGCTATAGGGAGGGTCTCAAGTTTGATATTAGAAGCATTGAGATACCAAATCTCATGATATCGGAAGGGTCTCAGGATTGGAATGGGAAGGAGTTGGATACCACATCTCATGATAAAGGAAGGGTCTAAGGTTTGGAAGGGGAAGGATTTGGATATCACATCTCATGTTATAGGACGGTCTCAAGTTTGGTATTAGAAGCATTGAGATATCAAGTCTCATGGTATAAGAAGGGTCTCAGAATTGGAATGGGAAGGAGTTGGATATCACACCTCAAGCTATAGGAAGGGTCTCGGGATTGGAATGGGAAGGAGTTTGATATCACATCTCATGCCATAGTATGGGTCTCAGGTTTGGTAGAAGCATTGGGATATCACATCTCATGCTATCGGAAGGGTATCAGTATTGGATTTGGACGAAGTTGGATATCCCATCTCATGCTATAGGAAGGGTCTCAGGTTGGAATGGGAAGGAGTTGGATATCACATCTCTTGCTATAGGAAGGGTCTCAGGATTGGAATGGGTAGGAGTTGGATATTACTTTCTTGCTATAGGAAGGGTCTCATGTTTGGAATGGGAAGGAGTTGGATATCACATATGCTATAGTTAGTGTCTCAGGTTTGGAACGGGAAGGAGTTGGATATCACATCTCATGTTATAGGAAGGGTCTCAGGTTTGGTATAAGCATTGAGATATCACATCTCTGCTATCGGAAGTGGCTCAGGATTGGAATGGGATGGACTTGGATATCACATCTCATGCTATAGATAGGCTCTTAGGTTTGGAAAGGGAAGGAGTTGGATATCACATTTCATGTTAGAGGAAGGATCTCAGGTTTGGTATAAGCATTGAGATATCACATCTCTGCTATCGGAAGTGTCTCAGGATTGGAATGGGAAGGAGTTGGATATCCCATCTCATGTTATAGGACGGGTCTCAGGCTTGTTATTAGAATCATTGAGATATCATATTGCATGCTGTAGGAAGGGTCTAAGGGTTGGAATGGGAAGGACTTGGATATCACATCTCATGCTATAGATAGGCTCTTAGGTTTGGAAAGGGAAGGAGTTGGATATCACATTTCATGTTAGAGGAAGGATCTCAGGTTTGGTATTAGAAGCATTGAGATATCACATCTCATGCTATAGGAAGGGTCTCAGGATTGGAATGGGAAGTAGTTGGATATCACATCTCATGCTATAGGAAGGGTCTCAGGTTTGGTATAAGCATTGAGATATCACATCTCATGCTATAGGACGGGTCTCAGGATTGGAATGGAAGGAGTTGGATATCACATCTCATGTTATAGGAAGGATCTCAGGTTTGGTATTAGAAGCATTGAGACATCACATCTCTGCTATCGGAAGCGGCTCAGGATTGGAATGGGAAGGAGTTGGATATCCCATCTCATGTTATAGGAAGAGTCTCTGGTTTGGTATTAGAATCATTCAGATATCACATCGCATGCTGTAGGAAGGGTCTAAGGATTGGAATGGGATGGACTTGGATATCATATCTCATGCTATAGGTAGGCTCTCAGGTTTGGTATAAGCATTGAGATATCACATCTCATGCTATAGGAAGGGTCTCAGGATTGGAATGGGAAGGATTTGGATATCACATCTCATGCTATAGGAAGGGTCTCAGATTTCGTATAAGCATTGAGATATCACATCTCATGCTAAAGGAAGGGTCTCAGGATTGGAATGGGAAGGAGTTGTATATGACATCTCAGGCCATAGGAAGGGTCTCAGGTTTGGTATAAGCATTGAGATATCACATCTCTGCTATCGGAAGGGTCTCAGGATTGGAATGGGAAGGAGTTGGATATCCCATCTCATCTTATAGGAAGGGTCTCAGGTTTGGTATTAGAAGCATAGAGATATCACATCTCATGCTATAGGAAGGGTCTCATGATTGGAATGGGAAGGACTTGGATGTCACATCTCATGCTATCGGGAGGGTCTCAAGTTTGATATTAGAAGCATTGAGATACCAAATCTCATGATATCGGAAGGGTCTCAGGATTGGAATGGGAAGGAGTTGGATACCACATCTCATGATAAAGGAAGGGTCTAAGGTTTGGAAGGGGAAGGATTTGGATATCACATCTCATGTTATAGGACGGTCTCAGGTTTGGTATTAGAAGCATTGAGATATCAAGTCTCATGGTATAAGAAGGGTCTCAGAATTGGAATGGGAAGGAGTTGGATATCACACCTCAAGCTATAGGAAGGGTCTCAGGATTGGAATGGGAAGGAGTTTGATATCACATCTCATGCCATAGTATGGGTCTCAGGTTTGGTAGAAGCATTGGGATATCACATCTCATGCTATCGGAAGGGTATCAGTATTGGATTTGGACGAAGTTGGATATCCCATCTCATGCTATAGGAAGGGTCTCAGGTTGGAATGGGAAGGAGTTGGATATCACATTTCATGTTATAGGATGGGTCTCAGGATTGGAATGGGAAGGACTTGGATATCATATCTCATGCTATAGGACGGGTCTCAGGTTTGTTATTAGAATCATTCAGATATCACATCGCATGCTGTAGGAAGGGTCTAAGGATTGGAATGGGATGGACTTGGATATCATATCTCATGCTATAGGTAGGCTCTCAGGTTTGGTATAAGCATTGAGATATCACATCTCATGCTATAGGAAGGGTCTCAGGATTGGAATGGGAAGGATTTGGATATCACATCTCATGCTATAGGAAGGGTCTCAGATTTCGTATAAGCATTGAGATATCACATCTCATGCTAAAGGAAGGGTCTCAGGATTGGAATGGGAAGGAGTTGTATATGACATCTCAGGCCATAGGAAGGGTCTCAGGTTTGGTATAAGCATTGAGATATCACATCTCTGCTATCGGAAGGGTCTCAGGATTGGAATGGGAAGGAGTTGGATATCCCATCTCATCTTATAGGAAGGGTCTCAGGTTTGGTATTAGAAGCATAGAGATATCACATCTCATGCTATAGGAAGGGTCTCATGATTGGAATGGGAAGGACTTGGATGTCACATCTCATGCTATCGGGAGGGTCTCAAGTTTGATATTAGAAGCATTGAGATACCAAATCTCATGATATCGGAAGGGTCTCAGGATTGGAATGGGAAGGAGTTGGATACCACATCTCATGATAAAGGAAGGGTCTAAGGTTTGGAAGGGGAAGGATTTGGATATCACATCTCATGTTATAGGACGGTCTCAGGTTTGGTATTAGAAGCATTGAGATATCAAGTCTTATGGTATAAGAAGGGTCTCAGAATTGGAATGGGAAGGAGTTGGATATCACACCTCAAGCTATAGGAAGGGTCTCAGGATTGGAATGGGAAGGAGTTTGATATCACATCTCATGCCATAGTATGGGTCTCAGGTTTGGTAGAAGCATTGGGATATCACATCTCATGCTATCGGAAGGGTATCAGTATTGGATTTGGACGAAGTTGGATATCCCATCTCATGCTATAGGAAGGGTCTCAGGTTGGAATGGGAAGGAGTTGGATATCACATTTCATGTTATAGGATGGGTCTCAGGATTGGAATGGGAAGGACTTGGATATCATATCTCATGCTATAGGACGGGTCTCAGGTTTGTTATTAGAATCATTGAGATATCATATTGCATGCTGTAGGAAGGGTCTAAGGATTGGAATGGGAAGGACTTGGATATCACATCTCATGCTATAGATAGGCTCTTAGGTTTGGAAAGGGAAGGAGTTGGATATCACATTTCATGTTAGAGGAAGGATCTCAGGTTTGGTATTAGAAGCATTGAGATATCACATCTTATGCTATAGGAAGGGTCTCAGGATTGGAATGGGAAGCAGTTGGATATGACATATGCTATAGGAAGGGTCTCAGGTTTGGTATAAGCATTGAGATATCACATCTCATGCTATAGGACGGGTCTCAGGATTGGAATGGAAGGAGTTGGATATCACATCTCATGTTATAGGAAGGATCTCAGGTTTGGTATTAGAAGCATTGAGACATCACATCTCATGCTATAGGAAGGGTGTCAGGGTTGGAATAGGAAGGAGTTGGATATCACATCTCATCCAATAGGAAGGGTCTCAGGTTTGGAATGGGAAGGAATTGGATATCACATCTCATGTTATAGGAAGGATATCAGGTTTGGTATTAGAAGCATTGAGATATCACATCTCATGCTATAGGAAGGGTCTCAGGATTGGAATGTGAAGGATTTGGATATCACATCTCATGCTAAAGGAAGGGTCTCAGGTTTGGTAGAAGCATTGAGATATCACGTCGCTGCTATCGGAAGGGTCTCAGGATTGGATTGGGAAGGAGTTGGATATCCCTTCTCATGCTATAGGAAAGGTCTCAGGATTTGAATGGCAAGGTGTTGGATATCACATCTCATGCCATAGGAAGGGTCTCAGGTTTGGTATAAGCATTGAGATATCACATCTCTGCTATCGGAAGGGTCTCAGGATTGGATTGGGAAGGAGTTGGATATCCCTTCTCATGCTATAGGAAGTGTCTCAGGTTGGAATGGGAAGGAGTTGGATATCACATCTCATGTTATAGGAAGGGTCTCAGGATTGGAATGGGAAGGATTTGGATATCACATCTCTTGCTATAGGAAGGGTCTCAGGATTGGAATGGGTAGGAGTTGGATATTACTTTCTTGCTATAGGAAGGGTCTCATGTTTGGAATGGGAAGGAGTTGGATATCACATATGCTATAGTTAGTGTCTCAGGTTTGGAACGGGAAGGAGTTGGATATCACATCTCATGTTATAGGAAGGGTCTCAGGTTTGGTATAAGCATTGAGATATCACATCTCTGCTATCGGAAGCGGCTCAGGATTGGAATGGGAAGGAGTTGGATATCACATTTCATGTCAGAGGAAGGATCTCAGGTTTGGTATTAGAAGCATTGAGATATCACATCTCATGCTATATGAAGGGTCTCAGGATTGGAATGGGAAGTAGTTGGATATCACATCTCATGCTATAGGAAGGGTCTCAGGTTTGGTATAAGCATTGAGATATCACATCTCATGCTATAGGACGGGTCTCAGGATTGGAATGGAAGGAGTTGGATATCACATCTCATGTTATAGGAAGGATCTCAGGTTTGGTATTAGAAGCATTGAGACATCACATCTCATGCTATAGGAAGGGTCTCAGGGTTGGAATGGGAAGGAGTTGGATATCACATCTCATCCAATAGGAAGGGTCTCAGGTTTGGAATAGGAAGGAATTGGATATCACATCTCATGTTATAGGAAGGATCTCAGGTTTGGTATTAGAAGCATTGAGATATCACATCTCATGCTATAGGAAGGGTCTCAGGATTGGAATGTGAAGGATTTGGATATCACATCTCATGCTAAAGGAAGGGTCTCAGTTTTGGTAGAAGCATTGAGATATCACGTCTCTGCTATCGGAAGGGTCTCAGGATTGGATTGGGAAGGAGTTGGATATCCCTTCTCATGCTATAGGAAGGGTCTCAGGATTTGAATGGGAAGGAGTTGGATATCAAATCTCATGTTATAGGAAGGGTCTCAGGATTGGAATGGGAAGGATTTGGATATCACATCTCTTGCTATAGGAAGGGTCTCAGGATTGGAATGGGTAGGAGTTGGATATTACTTTCTTGCTATAGGAAGGGTCTCATATTTGGAATGGGAAGCAGTTGGATATCACATATGCTATAGTTAGTGTCTCAGGTTTGGAACGGGAAGGAGTTGGATATCACATCTCATGTTATAGGAAGGGTCTCAGGTTTGGTATAAGCATTGAGATATCACATCTCTGCTATCGGAAGCAGCTCAGGATTGGAATTGGAAGGAGTTGGATATCCCATCTCATGTTATAGGAAGAGTCTCTGGTTTGGTATTAGAATCATTGAGATATCACATCGCATGCTGTAGGAAGGGTCTAAGGATTGGAATGGGATGGACTTGGATATCACATCTCATGCTATAGGTAGGCTCTCAGGTTTGGTATAAGCATTGAGATATCACATCTCATGCTATAGGAAGGGTCTCAGGATTGGAATGGGAAGGAATTGGATATCACATCTCATGCTATAGGAAGGGTCTCAGATTTGGTATAAGCATTGAGATATCACATCTCATGCTAAAGAAAGGGTCTCAGGATTGGAATGGGAAGGAGTTGTATATGACATCTCAGGCCATAGGAAGGGTCTCAGGTTTGGTATAAGCATTGAGATATCACATCTCTGCTATCGGAAGGGTCTCAGGATTGGAATGGGAAGGAGTTGGATATCCCATCTCATGTTATAGGAATAATCTCAGGTTTGGTATTAGAAGCATAGAGATATCACATCTCATGCTATAGGAAGGGTCTCAGGATTGGAATGGGAAGGACTTGGATGTCACATCTCATGCTATAGGAAGGGTCTCAGGTTTGGAAGGGGAAGGAGTTGGATATCCAATCTCATGTTATAGGACTGGTCTCAGGTTTGGTATTAGAAGCATTGAGACATCACATATCATGCTATAGGAAGGGTCTCAGGATTGGAATGGGAAGGAGTTGGATATCACATCTCATGTTATAGGAAGGATCTCAGGTTTGGTATTAGAAGCATTGAGACATCACATCTCATGCTATAGGAAGGGTCTCAGGATTGGAATGGGAAGGAGTTGGATATCACATCTCATGCTATAGGAAGGGTCTCACATTTGGTATAAGCATTGAGATATCACATCTCATACTATAGGAAGGGTCTCAGGATTGGATTGGGAAGGAGTTGTATATGACATCTCAGGCCATAGGAAGGGTCTCAGGATTGGTATAAGCATTGAGATATCACATCTCTGCTATCGGAAGGGTCTCAGGATTGGAATGGGAAGGAGTTGGATATCCCATCTCATGTTATAGGAAGGGTCTCAGGTTTGGTATTAGAAGCATTGAGATATCACATCTCATGCTATAGGAAGGGTCTCAGGATTGGAATGGGGAGGACTTGGATGTCACATCTCATGCTATAGGGAGGGTCTCAAGTTTGATATTAGAAGCATTGAGATAACAAATCTCATGATATCGGAAGGGTCTCAGGATTGGAATGGGAAGGAGTTGGATATCACATCTCATGATAAAGGAAGGGTCTAAGGTTTGGAAGGGGAAAGATTTGGATATCACATCTCATGTTATAGGACGGGTCTCAGGTTTGGTATTAGAAGCATTGAGATATCAAGTCTCAAGGCATAGGAAGGGTCTCAGAATTGGAATGTGAAGGAGTTGGATATCACATCTCAAGCTATAGGAAGAGTCTCAGGATTGGAATGGGAAGGAGTTTGATATCACATCTCATGCCATAGTATGGGTCTCAGGTTTGGTAGAAGCATTGGGATATCACATCTCATGCTATTGGAAGGGTATCAGTATTGGATTTGGAAGGAGTTGGATATCCCATCTCATGCTATAGGAAGGGTCTCAGGTTGGAATGGGAAGGAGTTGGATATCACATTTCATGTTATAGGAAGGGTCTCAGGATTGGAATGGGAAGGACTTGGATATCATATCTCATGCTATAGGAAGGCTCTCAGGTTTGGAAGGGGAAGGAGTTGGATATCACATTTCATGTTAGAGGAAGGATCTCAGGTTTGGTATTAGAGGCCTTGAGATATCACATCTCATGCTATAGGAAGGGTCTCAGGATTGGAATGGGAAGGAGTTGGATATCACATCTCAAGCTTTAGGAAGGGTCTCAGGTTTGGTATAAGCATTGAGATAGCACATCTCATGCTATAGGAAGGGTCTCAGGATTGGAATGGGAAGGAGTTGGATATCACATCTCATGTTATAGGAAGGATCTCAGGTTTGGTATTAGAAGCATTGAGACATCACATCTCATGCTATAGGAAGGGTCTCAGGATTGGAATGGGAAGGAGTTGGATATCACATCTCATGCTATAGGAAGGGTCTCAGATTTGCTATAAGCATTGAGATATCACATCTCTGCTATCGGAAGGGTCTCAGGATTGGAATGGGAAGGAGTTGGATATCCCATCTCATGTTATAGGAAGGGTCTCAGGTTTGGAAGCGGAAAGATTTGGATATCACATCTCATGTTATAGGACGGGTCTCAGGTTTGGTATTAGAAGCATTGAGATATCAAGTCTCATGGTATAGGAAGGGTCTCAGAAGTGGAATGGGAAGGAGTTGGATATCACATCTCAAGCTATAGGAAGAGTCTCAGGATTGGAATGGGAAGGAGTTGGATATCCCATCTCATGCTATAGGGAGGGTCTCAATTTTGATATTAGAAGCATTGAGATAACAAATCTCATGATATCGGAAGGGTCTCAGGATTGGAATGGGAAGGAGTTGGATATCCCATCTCATGCTATAGGGAGGGTCTCAAGTTTGATATTAGAAGCATTGAGATAACAAATCTCATGATATCGGAAGGGTCTCAGGATTGGAATGGGAAGGAGTTGGATATCACATCTCATGATAAAGGAAGGGTCTAAGGTTTGGAAGGGGAAAGATTTGGATATCACATCTCATGTTATAGGACGGGTCTCAGGTTTGGTATTAGAAGCATTGAGATATCAAGTCTCATGGTATAGGAAGGGTCTCAGAGTTGGAATGGGAAGGAGTTGGATATCACATCTCAAGCTATAGGAAGAGTCTCAGGATTGGAATGGGAAGGAGTTGGATATCCCATCTCATGTTATAGGAAGGGTCTCAGGTTTGGTATTAGAAGCATTGAGATAACAAATCTCATGATATCGGAAGGGTCTCAGGATTGGAATGGGAAGGAGTTGGATATCCCATCTCATGTTATAGGAAGGGTCTCAGGTTTGGTATTAGAAGCATTGAGATAACAAATCTCATGATATCGGAAGGGTCTCAGGATTGGAATGGGAAGGAGTTGGATATCACATCTCATGATAAAGGAAGGGTCTAAGGTTTGGAAGGGGAAAGATTTGGATATCACATCTCATGTTATAGGACGGGTCTCAGGTTTGGTATTAGAAGCATTGAGATATCAAGTCTCATGGTATAGGAAGGGTCTCAGAAGTGGAATGGGAAGGAGTTGGATATCACATCTCAAGCTATAGGAAGAGTCTCAGGATTGGAATGGGAAGGAGTTGGATATCCCATCTCATGCTATAGGGAGGGTCTCAATTTTGATATTAGAAGCATTGAGATAACAAATCTCATGATATCGGAAGGGTCTCAGGATTGGAATGGGAAGGAGTTGGATATCCCATCTCATGCTATAGGGAGGGTCTCAAGTTTGATATTAGAAGCATTGAGATAACAAATCTCATGATATCGGAAGGGTCTCAGGATTGGAATGGGAAGGAGTTGGATATCACATCTCATGATAAAGGAAGGGTCTAAGGTTTGGAAGGGGAAAGATTTGGATATCACATCTCATGTTATAGGACGGGTCTCAGGTTTGGTATTAGAAGCATTGAGATATCAAGTCTCATGGTATAGGAAGGGTCTCAGAGTTGGAATGGGAAGGAGTTGGATATCACATCTCAAGCTATAGGAAGAGTCTCAGGATTGGAATGGGAAGGAGTTGGATATCCCATCTCATGTTATAGGAAGGGTCTCAGGTTTGGTATTAGAAGCATTGAGATAACAAATCTCATGATATCGGAAGGGTCTCAGGATTGGAATGGGAAGGAGTTGGATATCCCATCTCATGTTATAGGAAGGGTCTCAGGTTTGGTATTAGAAGCATTGAGATAACAAATCTCATGATATCGGAAGGGTCTCAGGATTGGAATGGGAAGGAGTTGGATATCACATCTCATGATAAAGGAAGGGTCTAAGGTTTGGAAGGGGAAAGATTTGGATATCACATCTCATGTTATAGGACGGGTCTCAGGTTTGGTATTAGAAGCATTGAGATATCAAGTCTCATGGCATAGGAAGGGTCTCAGAATTGGAATGTGAAGGAGTTTGATATCACATCTCATGCCATAGTATGGGTCTCAGGTTTGGTAGAAGCATTGGGATATCACATCTCATGCTATTGGAAGGGTATCAGTATTGGATTTGGAAGTCTCAGGTTGGAATGGGAAGGAGTTGGATATCACATCTCAAGCTATAGGAAGAGTCTCAGGATTGGAATGGGAAGGAGTTTGATATCACATCTCATGCCATAGTATGGGTGTCAGGTTTGGTAGAAGCATTGGGATATCACATCTCATGCTATTGGAAGGGTATCAGTATTGGATTTGGAAGTCTCAGGTTGGAATGGGAAGGAGTTGGATATCACATTTCATGTTATAGGAAGGGTCTCAGGATTGGAATGGGAAGGACTTGGATATCATATCTCATGCTATAGGAAGGCTCTCAGGTTTGGAAGGGGAAGGAGTTGGATATCACATTTCATGTTAGAGGAAGGATCTCAGGTTTGGTATTAGAGGCCTTGAGATATCACATCTCATGCTATAGGAAGGGTCTCAGGATTGGAATGGGAAGGAGTTGGATATCCAATCTCATGCTATAGGGAGGGTCTCAATTTTGATATTAGAAGCATTGAGATAACAAATCTCATGATATCGGAGGGGTCTCAGGATTGGAATGGGAAGGAGTTGGATATCACATCTCATGATAAAGGAAGGGTCTAAGGTTTGGAAGGGGAAAGATTTGGATATCACATCTCATGTTATAGGACGGGTCTCAGGTTTGGTATTAGAAGCAGTGAGATATCAAGTCTCATGGTATAGGAAGGGTCTCAGAATTGGAATGGGAAGGAGTTGGATATCACATCTCAAGCTATAGGAAGAGTCTCAGGATTGGAATGGGAAGGAGTTTGATATCACATCTCATGCCATAGTATGGTTCTCAGGTTTGATAGAAGCATTGGGATATCACATCTCATGCTATTGGAGAGGTATCAGTATTGGATTTGGAAGGAGTTGGATATCCCATCTCATGCTATAGGAAGGGTCTCAGGTTGGAATGGGAAGGAGTTGGATATCACATTTCATGTTATAGGAAGGGTCTCAGGATTGGAATGGGAAGGACTTGGATATCACATCTCATGCTATAGGAAGGCTCTCAGGTTTGGAAGGAGAAGGAGTTGGATATCACATTTCATGTTAGAGGAAGGATCTCCGGTTTGGTATTAGAGGCCTTGAGATATCACATCTCATGCTATAGGAAGGGTCTCAGGTTGGAATGGGAAGGAGTTGGATATCACATTTCATGTTATAGGAAGGGTCTCAGGACTGGAATGGGAAGGTCTTGGATATCATATCTCATGCTATAGGAAGGCTCTCAGGTTTGGAAGGGGAAGGAGTTGGATATCACATTTCATGTTAGAGGAAGGATCTCAGGTTTGGTATTAGAGGCCTTGAGATATCACATCTCATGCTATAGGAAGGGTCTCAGGATTGGAATGGGAAGGAGTTGGATATCACATCTCAAGCTTTAGGAAGAGTCTCAGGTTTGGTATAAGCATTGAGATAGCACATCTCATGCTATAGGAAGGGTCTCAGGATTGGAATGGGAAGGAGTTGGATATCACATCTCATGTTATAGGAAGGATCTCAGGTTTGGTATTAGAAGCATTGAGACATCACATCTCATGCTATAGGAAGGGTCTCAGGATTGGAATGGGAAGGAGTTGGATATCACATCTCATGCTATAGGAAGGGTCTCAGATTTGGAATAAGCATTGAGATATCACATCTCTGCTATCGGAAGGGTCTCAGGATTGGAATGGGAAGGAGTTGGATATCCCATCTCATGCTATAGGGAGGGTCTCAATTTTGATATTAGAAGCATTGAGATAACAAATCTCATGATATCGGAAGGGTCTCAGGATTGGAATGGGAAGGAGTTGGATATCACATCTCATGATAAAGGAAGGGTCTAAGGTTTGGAAGGGGAAAGATTTGGATATCACATCTCATGTTATAGGACGGGTCTCAGGTTTGGTATTAGAAGCATTGAGATATCAAGTCTCATGGTATAGGAAGGGTCTCAGAATTGGAATGGGAAGGAGTTGGATATCACATCTCAAGCTATAGGAAGAGTCTCAGGATTGGAATGGGAAGGAGTTTGATATCACATCTCATGCCATAGTATGGTTCTCAGGTTTGATAGAAGCATTGGGATATCACATCTCATGCTATTGGAAGGGTATCAGTATTGGATTTGAAAGGAGTTGGATATACCATCTCATGCTATAGGAAGGGCCTCAGGTTGGAATGGGAAGGAGTTGGATATCACATTTCATGTTATAGGAAGGGTCTCAGGATTGGAATGGGAAGGACTTGGATATCATATCTCATGCTATAGGAAGGCTCTCAGGTTTGGAAGGAGAAAGAGTTGGATATCACATTTCATGTTAGAGGAAGGATCTCAGGTTTGGTATTAGAGGCCTTGAGATATCACATCTCATGCTATAGGAAGGGTCTCAGGTTGGAATGGGAAGGAGTTGGATATCACATTTCATGTTATAGGAAGGGTCTCAGGATTGGAATGGGAAGGAGTTGGATATCACTTCTCAAGCTTTAGGAAGGGTCTCAGGTTTGGTATAAGCATTGAGATAGCACATCTCATGCTATAGGAAGGGTCTCAGGATTGGAATGGGAAGGAGTTGGATATCACATCTCATGTTATAGGAAAGATCTCAGGTTTGGTATTAGAAGCATTGAGACATCACATCTCATGTTATAGGAAGGGTCTCAGGATTGGAATGGGAAGAAGTTGGATATCACATCTCATGCTATAGGAAGGGTCTCAGGTTTGGAAGGGGAAGGAGTTGGATATCCAATCTCATGTTATAGGACTGGTCTCAGGTTTGGTATTAGAAGCATTGAGATATCACATCGCATGCTATAGGAAGGTTCTCAGGTTTGGAATGGGGAGGAATTGGATATCACATCTCATGTCATAGGAAGGATCTCAGGTTTGGTATTAGAAGCATTGACATATCACATCTCATGCTATAGGAATGGTCTCAGGATTGGAATGGGAAGGAGTTGGATATTACATTCCTGCTATAGGAAGGGTCTCATGTTTGGAATGGGAATGTGTTGGATATCACATATGCTATAGGAAGGGTCTCAGGTTTGGAATGGGAAGGAGTTGGATATCACATCTCATGTTATAGGAAGGGTCTCAGGTTTGGTATAAGCATTGAGATATCACATCTCTGCTATCGGAAGTGTCTCAGGATTGGAATGGGAAGGTGTTGGATATCCCATCTCATGTTATAGGACGGGTCTCAGGTTTGTTATTAGAATCATTGAGATATCATATTGCATGCTGTAGGAAGGGTCTAAGGATTGGAATGGGAAGGAGTTGGATATCCCATCTCATGTTATAGGAAGAGTCTCAAGTTTGGTATTAGAAGCATTTAGATATCACATCTCATGCTATAGGAAGTGTCTCAGGATTGGAATGGGAAGGAGTTGGATATCACATTTCATGTTAGAGGAAGGATCTCAGGTTTGGTATTAGAAGCATTGAGATATCACATCTCATGCTATAGGAAGGGTCTCAGGATTGGAATGGGAAGGAGTTGGATATCACATCTCATGCTATAGGAAGGGTCTCAGGTTTGGTATAAGCATTGAGATATCACATCTCATGCTATAGGAAGGGTCTCAGGATTGGAATGGGAAGGAGTTGGATATCACATCTCATGTTATAGGAAGGATCTCAGGTTTGATATTAGAAGCATTGAGATATCATATCTCATGCTATAGGAAGGGTCTCAGGATTGGAATGGGAAGGAGTTGGATATTCCCATCTCATGTTATAGGAAGGGTCTCAGGTTTGGTATTAGAAGCATTGAGATATCACATCTCATGCTATAGGAAGGGTCTCAGGATTGGAATGGGAAGGACTTGGATATCACATCTCATGCTATAAGGAGGGTCTCAAGTTTGATATTAGAAGCATTGAGATATCACATCTCATGATATCGGAAGGGTCTCAGGGATGGAATGGGAAGGAGTTGGATATCACATCTCATGATAAAGGAAGTGTCTAAGGTTTGGAAGGGGAAGGAGTTTGATATCACATCTCATGCCATAGTATGGGTCTCAGGTTTGGTAGAAGCATTGGGATATCACATCTCATGCTATCGGAAGGGTATCAGGATTGGATTTGGAAGGAGTTGGATATCCCATCTCATGCTATAGGAAGGGTCTCAGGTTGGAATGGGAAGGAGTTGGATATCACATCTCATGTTATAGGAAGGGTCTCAGGATTGGAATTAGAAGCACTTGGATATCACATCTCATGCTATAGGAAGGCTCTCAGGTTTGGAAGGGGAAAGAGTTGGATATCACATTTCATGTTAGAGGTAGGATCTCAGGTTTGGTATTAGAGGCATTGAGATATCACATCTCATTCTATCAGAAGAGTCTCAGGATTGGAATGGGAAGGAGTTGGATATCACATCTCATGCTAAAGGTAGGGTCTGAGGTTTGGAAGGGGAAGGATTTGGATATCACATCTCATGTTATCGGAAGGATCTCAGGTTTGGTATAGAAGCATTGAGATATCACATCTCATGCTATCAGAAGGTTCTCAGGATTGGAATGGGAAGGAGTTGGATATCACATCTCATGCTAAAGGTAGGGTCTGAGGTTTGGAAGGGGAAGGATTTGGATATCACATCTCATGTTATCGAAAGGATCTCAGGTTTGAGATATCACATCTCATGCTATAGGAAGGGTCTCAGGATTGGAATGGGAAGGAGTTGGTTATCACATCTCATGCTAAAGGAAGGGTCTCAGGTTTGGTAGAAGCATTGAGATATCACATCTCATGCTATAGGAAGGGTCTCAGGATTGGAATGGGAAGGACTTAGATATCACATATCATGCTATAGGGAGGGTCTCAGTTTTGATATTAGAAGCATTGAGATATCACATCTCATGCTATCGGAAGTGTCTCAGGATTGGAATGGGAAGGAGCTGGATATCACATCTCATGCTAAAGGAAGGGTCTCAGGTTTGGAACGGGAAGGAGTTGGCTATCACATCTCATGTTATAGGAAGGGTCTCAGGTTTGGTATAAGCATTGAGATATCACATCTCGTGCTATCGAAAGTGTCTCAGGATTGGAATGTGAAGGACTTGGATATCACATCTCATGCTATAGATAGGCTCTCAGGTTTGGAAAGGGAAGGAGTTGGATATCACATTTCATGTTAGAGGAAGGATCTCAGGTTTCGTATTAGAGGCATTGAGATATCAGATCTCAGGCTATAGGAAGGGTCTCAGGATTGGAATGGGAAGGAGTTGGATATCACATCTCATGCTATAGGAAGGGTCTCAGGATTGGAATGGGAAGGAGTTGGATATCACATCTCATGCTAGAGGAAGGCTCTCAGGTTTGGTATAAGCATTGAGATATCACATCGCGTGCTATAGGAAGGGTCTCAGGATTGGAATGGGAAGAAGTTGGATATCACATCTCATGCTATCAGAAGGGTCTCAGGATTGGAATGGGAAGGCGTTGTATATGACATCTCAGGCCATAGGAAGGGTCTCAGGATTGGTATAAGCATTGAGATATCACATCTCTGCTATCAGAAGGGTCTCAGGATTGGAATGGGAAGGAGTTGGATATCCCATCTCATGTTATAGGAAGGGTCTCAGGTTTGGTATTAGAAGCATTGAGATATCACATCTCATGCTATAGGAAGGGTCTCAGGATTGGAATGGGGAGGACTTGGATGTCACATCTCATGCTATAGGGAGGGCCTCAAGTTTGATATTAGAAGCATTGAGATAACAAATCTCATGATATCGGAAGGGTCTCAGGATTGGAATGGGAAGGAGTTGGATATCACATCTCATGATAAAGGAAGGGTCTAAGGTTTGGAAGGGGAAAGATTTGGATATCACATCTCATGTTATTGGACGGGTCTCAGGTTTGGTATTAGAAGCATTGAGATATCAAGTCTCATGGCATAGGAAGGGTCTCAGGTTTGGTATAAGCGTTGAGATAGCACATCTCATGCTATAGGAAGGGTCTCAGGATTGGAATGGGAAGGAGTTGGATATCACATCTCATGTTATAGGAAGGATCTCAGGTTTGGTATTAGAAGCATTGAGACATCACATCTCATGCTATAGGAAGGGTCTCAGGATTGGAATGGGAAGGAGTTGGATATCACATCTCATGCTATAGGAAGGGTCTCAGATTTGGAATAAGCATTGAGATATCACATCTCTGCTATCGGAAGGGTCTCAGGATTGGAATGGGAAGGAGTTGGATATCCCATCTCATGCTATAGGGAGGGTCTCAATTTTGATATTAGAAGCATTGAGATAACAAATCTCATGATATCGGAAGGGTCTCAGGATTGGAATGGGAAGGAGTTGGATATCACATCTCATGATAAAGGAAGGGTCTAAGGTTTGGAAGGGGAAAGATTTGGATATCACATCTCATGTTATTGGACGGGTCTCAGGTTTGGTATTAGAAGCATTGAGATATCAAGTCTCATGGCATAGGAAGGGTCTCAGGTTTGGTATAAGCATTGAGATAGCACATCTCATGCTATAGGAAGGGTTTCAGGATTGGAATGGGAAGGAGTTGGATATCACATCTCATGTTATAGGAAGGATCTCAGGTTTGGTATTAGAAGCATTGAGACATCACATCTCATGCTATAGGAAGGGTCTCAGGATTGGAATGGGAAGGAGTTGGATATCACATCTCATGCTATAGGAAGGGTCTCAGATTTGGAATAAGCATTGAGATATCACATCTCTGCTATCGGAAGGGTCTCAGGATTGGAATGGGAAGGAGTTGGATATCCCATCTCATGCTATAGGGAGGGTCTCAATTTTGATATTAGAAGCATTGAGATAACAAATCTCATGATATCGGAAGGGTCTCAGGATTGGAATGGGAAGGAGTTGGATATCACATCTCATGATAAAGGAAGGGTCTAAGGTTTGGAAGGGGAAAGATTTGGATATCACATCTCATGTTATAGGACGGGTCTCAGGTTTGGTATTAGAAGCATTGAGATATCAAGTCTCATGGTATAGGAAGGGTCTCAGAATTGGAATGGGAAGGAGTTGGATATCACATCTCAAGCTATAGGAAGAGTCTCAGGATTGGAATGGGAAGGAGTTTGATATCACATCTCATGCCATAGTATGGTTCTCAGGTTTGATAGAAGCATTGGGATATCACATCTCATGCTATTGGAAGGGTATCAGTATTGGATTTGAAAGGAGTTGGATATCCCATCTCATGCTATAGGAAGGGCCTCAGGTTGGAATGGGAAGGAGTTGGATATCACATTTCATGTTATAGGAAGGGTCTCAGGATTGGAATGGGAAGGACTTGGATATCATATCTCATGCTATAGGAAGGCTCTCAGGTTTGGAAGGAGAAAGAGTTGGATATCACATTTCATGTTAGAGGAAGGATCTCAGGTTTGGTATTAGAGGCCTTGAGATATCACATCTCATGCTATAGGAAGGGTCTCAGGTTGGAATGGGAAGGAGTTGGATATCACATTTCATGTTATAGGAAGGGTCTCAGGATTGGAATGGGAAGGAGTTGGATATCACATCTAAAGCTTTATGAAGGGTCTCAGGTTTGGTATAAGCATTGAAATAGCACATCTCATGCTATAGGAAGGGTCTCAGGATTGGAATGGGAAGGAGTTGGATATCACATCTCATGTTATAGGAAAGATCTCAGGTTTGGTATTAGAAGCATTGAGACATCACATCTCATGTTATAGGAAGGGTCTCAGGATTGGAATGGGAAGAAGTTGGATATCACATCTCATGCTATAGGAAGGGTCTCAGGTTTGGAAGGGGAAGGAGTTGGATATCCAATCTCATGTTATAGGACTGGTCTCAGGTTTGGTATTAGAAGCATTGAGATATCACATCGCATGCTATAGGAAGGTTCTCAGGTTTGGAATGGGGAGGAATTGGATATCACATCTCATGTCATAGGAAGGATCTCAGGTTTGGTATTAGAAGCATTGAGATATCACATCTCATGCTATAGGAATGGTCTCAGGATTGGAATGGGAAGGAGTTGGATATTACATTCCTGCTATAGGAAGGGTCTCATGTTTGGAATGGGAATGTGTTGGATATCACATATGCTATAGGAAGGGTCTCAGGTTTGGAATGGGAAGGAGTTGGATATCACATCTCATGTTATAGGAAGGGTCTCAGGTTTGGTATAAGCATTGAGATATCACATCTCTGCTATCGGAAGTGTCTCAGGATTGGAATGGGAAGGTGTTGGATATCCCATCTCATGTTATAGGACGGGTCTCAGGTTTGTTATTAGAATCATTGAGATATCATATTGCATGCTGTAGGAAGGGTCTAAGGATTGGAATGGGAAGGAGTTGGATATCCCATCTCATGTTATAGGAAGAGTCTCAAGTTTGGTATTAGAAGCATTTAGATATCACATCTCATGCTATAGGAAGTGTCTCAGGATTGGAATGGGAAGGAGTTGGATATCACATTTCATGTTAGAGGAAGGATCTCAGGTTTGGTATTAGAAGCATTGAGATATCACATCTCATGCTATAGGAAGGGTCTCAGGATTGATATGGGAAGGAGTTGGATATCACATCTCATGCTATAGGAAGGGTCTCAGGTTTGGTATAAGCATTGAGATATCACATCTCATGCTATAGGAAGGGTCTCAGGATTGGAATGGGAAGGAGTTGGATATCACATCTCATGTTATAGGAAGGATCTCAGGTTTGATATTAGAAGCATTGAGATATCATATCTCATGTTATAGGAAGGGTCTCAGGATTGGAATGGGAAGGAGTTGGATATTCCCATCTCATGTTATAGGAAGGGTCTCAGGTTTGGTATTAGAAGCATTGAGATATCACATCTCATGCTATAGGAAGGGTCTCAGGATTGGAATGGGAAGGACTTGGATATCACATCTCATGCTATAAGGAGGGTCTCAAGTTTGATATTAGAAGCATTGAGATATCACATCTCATGATATCGGAAGGGTCTCAGGGATGGAATGGGAAGGAGTTGGATATCACATCTCATGATAAAGGAAGTGTCTAAGGTTTGGAAGGGGAAGGAGTTTGATATCACATCTCATGCCATAGTATGGGTCTCAGGTTTGGTAGAAGCATTGGGATATCACATCTCATGCTATCGGAAGGGTATCAGGATTGGATTTGGAAGGAGTTGGATATCCCATCTCATGCTATAGGAAGGGTCTCAGGTTGGAATGGGAAGGAGTTGGATATCACATCTCATGTTATAGGAAGGGTCTCAGGATTGGAATTAGAAGGACTTGGATATCACATCTCATGCTATAGGAAGGCTCTCAGGTTTGGAAGGGGAAAGAGGTGGATATCACATTTCATGTTAGAGGTAGGATCTCAGGTTTTGTATTAGAGGCATTGAGATATCACATCTCATTCTATCAGAAGAGTCTCAGGATTGGAATGGGAAGGAGTTGGATATCACATCTCATGCTAAAGGGAGGGTCTCAGGTTTGGAAGGGGAAGGATTTGGATATCACATCTCATGTTATAGGAAGGATCTCAGGTTTGGTATTAGAAGCATTGAGATATCACATCTCATGCTATCGGAAGGATCTCAGGTTTGGTATAGAAGCATTGAGATATCACATCTCATGCTATCAGAAGGTTCTCAGGATTGGAATGGGAAGGAGTTGGTTATCACATCTCATGCTAAAGGAAGGGTCTCAGGTTTGGTAGAAGCATTGAGATATCACATCTCATGCTATAGGAAGGGTCTCAGGATTGGAATGGGAAGGACTTAGATATCACATATCATGCTATAGGGAGGGTCTCAGTTTTGATATTAGAAGCATTGAGATATCACATCTCATGCTATCGGAAGTGTCTCAGGATTGGAATGGGAAGGAGCTGGATATCACATCTCATGCTAAAGGAAGGGTCTCAGGTTTGGAACGGGAAGGAGTTGGATATCACATCTCATGTTATAGGAAGGGTCTCAGGTTTGGTATAAGCATTGAGATATCACATCTCGTGCTATCGAAAGTGTCTCAGGATTGGAATGTGAAGGACTTGGATATCACATCTCATGCTATAGATAGGCTCTCAGGTTTGGAAAGGGAAGGAGTTGGATATCACATTTCATGTTAGAGGAAGGATCTCAGGTTTGGTATTAGAGGCATTGAGATATCAGATCTCAGGCTATAGGAAGGGTCTCAGGATTGGAATGGGAAGGAGTTGGATATCACATCTCATGCTATAGGAAGGGTCTCAGGATTGGAATGGGAAGGAGTTGGATATCACATCTCATGCTAGAGGAAGGGTCTCAGGTTTGGTATAAGCATTGAGATATCACATCTCGTGCTATAGGAAGGGTCTCAGGATTGGAATGGGAAGAGGTTGGATATCACATCTCATGCTATCAGAAGGGTCTCAGGATTGGAATGGGAAGGAGTTGTATATGACATCTCAGGCCATAGGAAGGGTCTCAGGATTGGTATAAGCATTGAGATATCACATCTCTGCTATCGGAAGGGTCTCAGGATTGGAATGGGAAGGAGTTGGATATCACATCTCATGCGATAGGAAAGGTCTCAGATTTGGTATAAGCATTGAGATATCACATCTCTGCTATCGGAAGGGTCTCAGGATTGGAATGGGAAGGAGTTGGATATCCCATCTCATGCTATAGGGAGGGTCTCAATTTTGATATTAGAAGCATTGAGATAACAAATCTCATGATATCGGAAGGGTCTCAGCATTGGAATGGGAAGGAGTTGGATATCACATCTCATGATAAAGGAAGGGTCTAAGGTTTGGAAGGGGAAAGATTTGGATATCACATCTCATGTTATAGGACGGGTCTCAGGTTTGGTATTAGAAGCATTGAGATATCAAGTCTCATGGTATAGGAAGGGTCTCAGAATTGGAATGGGAAGGAGTTGGATATCACATCTCAAGCTATAGGAAGAGTCTCAGGATTGGAATGGGAAGGAGTTTGATATCACATCTCATGCCATAGTATGGTTCTCAGGTTTGATAGAAGCATTGGGATATCACATCTCATGCTATTGGAAGGGTATCAGTATTGGATTTGGAAGGAGTTGGATATCCCATCTCATGCTATAGGAAGGGTCTCAGGTTGGAATGGGAAGGAGTTGGATATCGCATTTCATGTTATAGGAAGGGTCTCAGGATTGGAATGGGAAGGACTTGGGTATCATATCTCATGCTATAGGAAGGCTCTCAGGTTTGGAAGGAGAAGGAGTTGGATATCACATTTCATGTTAGAGGAAGGATCTCAGGTTTGGTATTAGAGGCCTTGAGATATCACATCTCATGCTATAGGAAGGGTCTCAGGTTGGAATGGGAAGGAGTTGGATATCACATTTCATGTTATATGAAGGGTCTCAGGATTGGAATGGGAAGGAGTTGGATATCACATCTCAAGTTTTAGGAAGGGTCTCAGGTTTGGTATAAGCATTGAGATAGCACATCTCATGCTATAGGAAGGGCCTCAGGATTGGAATGGGAAGAAGTTGGATATCACATCTCATGCTATAGGAAGGGTCTCAGGTTTGAAAGGGGAAAGAGTTGGATATCCAATCTCATGTTATAGGACTGGTCTCCGGTTTGGTATTAGAAGCATTGAGACATCACATCTCATGCTATAGGAAGGGTCTCAGGATTGGAATGGGAAGGAGTTGGATACCACATCTCATGCTATAGGAAGGGTCTCACATTTGGTATAAGCATTGAGATATCACATCTCATGGTATAGGAAGGGTCTCAGGTTTGGTATTAGAAGCATTGAGACATCACATCTCATGCTATAGGAAGGGTCTCAGGGTTGGAATGGGAAGGAGTTGGATATCGCATCTCATCCAATAGGAAGGGTCTCAGGTTTGGAATGGGAAGGAATTGGATATCACATCTCATGTTATAGGAAGGATCTCAGGTTTGGTATTAGAAGCATTGAGATATCACATCTCATGCTATAGGAAGGGTCTCAGGATTGGAATGTGAAGGATTTGGATATCACATCTCATGCTAAAGGAAGGGTCTCAGGTTTGGTAGAAGCATTGAGATATCACGTCTCTGCTATCGGAAGGGTCTCGGGATTGGATTGGGAAGGAGTTGGATATCCCTTCTCATGCTATAGGAAGGGTCTCAGGATTTGAATGGCAAGGAGTTGGATATCATATCTCATGCCATAGGAAGGGTCTCAGGTTTGGTATAAGCATTGAGATATCACATCTCTGCTATCGGAAGGGTCTCAGGATTGGATTGGGAAGGAGTTGGATATCCCTTCTCATGCTATAGGAAGTGTCTCAGGTTGGAATGGGAAGGAGTTGGATATCACATCTCATGTTATAGGAAGGGTCTCAGGATTGGAATGGGAAGGATTTGGATATCACATCTCTTGCTATAGGAAGGGTCTCAGGTTTGGAAGGAGAAGGAGTTGGATATCACATTTCATGTTAGAGGAAGGATCTCAGGTTTGGTATTAGAGGCCTTGAGATATCACATCTCATGCTATAGGAAGGGTCTCAGGTTGGAATGGGAAGGAGTTGGATATCACATTTCATGTTATATGAAGGGTCTCAGGATTGGAATGGGAAGGAGTTGGATATCACATCTCAAGCTTTAGGAAGGGTCTCAGGTTTGGTATAAGCATTGAGATAGCACATCTCATGCTATAGGAAGGGCCTCAGGATTGGAATGGGAAGAAGTTGGATATCACATCTCATGCTATAGGAAGGGTCTCAGGTTTGGAAGGGGAAAGAGTTGGATATCCAATCTCATGTTATAGGACTGGTCTCCGGTTTGGTATTAGAAGCATTGAGACATCACATCTCATGCTATAGGAAGGGTCTCAGGATTGGAATGGGAAGGAGTTGGATACCACATCTCATGCTATAGGAAGGGTCTCACATTTGGTATAAGCATTGAGATATCACATCTCATGCTATAGGAAGGATCTCAGGTTTGGTATTAGAAGCATTGAGACATCTCATCTCATGCTATAGGAAGGGTCTCAGGGTTGGAATGGGAAGGAGTTGGATATCGCATCTCATCCAATAGGAAGGGTCTCAGGTTTGGAATGGGAAGGAATTGGATATCACATCTCATGTTATAGGAAGGATCTCAGGTTTGGTATTAGAAGCATTGAGATATCACATCTCATGCTATAGGAAGGGTCTCAGGATTGGAATGTGAAGGATTTGGATATCACACCTCATGCTAAAGGAAGGGTCTCAGGTTTGGTAGAAGCATTGAGATATCACGTCTCTGCTATCGGAAGGGTCTCGGGATTGGATTGGGAAGGAGTTGGATATCCCTTCTCATGCTATAGGAAGGGTCTCAGGATTTGAATGGCAAGGAGTTGGATATCACATCTCATGCCATAGGAAGGGTCTCAGGTTTGGTATAAGCATTGAGATATCACATCTCTGCTATCGGAAGGGTCTCAGGATTGGATTGGGAAGGAGTTGGATATCCCTTCTCATGCTATAGGAAGTGTCTCAGGTTGGAATGGGAAGGAGTTGGATATCACATCTCATGTTATAGGAAGGGTCTCAGGATTGGAATGGGAAGGATTTGGATATCACATCTCTTGCTATAGGAAGGGTCTCAGGATTGGAATGGGTAGGAGTTGGATATTACGTTCTTGCTATAGGAAGGGTCTTATGTTTGGAATGGGAAGGAGTTGGATATCACATATGCTATAGTTAGTGTCTCAGGTTTGGAACGGGAAGGAGTTGGATATCACATCTCATGTTATAGGAAGGGTCTCAGGTTTGGTATAAGCATTGAGATATCACATCTCTGCTATCGGAAGCGGCTCAGGATTGGAATGGGAAGGAGTTGGATATCCCATCTCATGTTATAGTAAGAGTCTCTGGTTTGGTATTAGAATCATTGAGATATCACATCGCATGCTGTAGGAAGGGTCTAAGGATTGGAATGGGATGGACTTGGATATCACATCTCATGCTATAGGTAGGCTCTCAGGTTTGGTATAAGCATTGAGATATCACATCTCATGCTATCGGAAGGGTCTCAGGATTGGAATGGGAAGGAGTTGGATATCCCTTCTCATGCTATAGGAAGGGTCTCAGGATTTGAATGGCAAGGAGTTGGATATCACATCTCATGCTATCGGAAGTGTCTCAGGATTGGAATGGGAAGGAGCTGGATATCACTTCTCATGCTAAAGGAAGGGTCTCAGGTTTGGAACGGGAAGGAGTTGGATAGCCGATCTCATGTTATAGGAAGGGTCTCAGGTTTGGTATAAGCATTGAGATATCACATCTCTGCTATCGGAAGTGTCTCAGGATTGGAATGGGAAGGAGTTGGATATCCCATCTCATGTTATAGGACGGGTCTCAGGATTGTTATTAGAATCATTGAGATATCATATTGCATGCTGTAGGAAGGGTCTAAGGATTGGAATGGGAAGGACTTGGATATCACATCTCATGCTATGGATAGGCTCTCAGGTTTGGAAAGGGAAGGAGTTGGATATCACATTTCATATTAGAGGAAGGATCTCAGGTTTGGTATTAGAGGCATTGAGATATCACATCTCATGCTATAGGAAGCGTCTCAGGATTGGAATGGAAGGAGTTGGATATCACATCTCATGTTATAGGAAGGATCTCAGGTTTGGTATTAGAAGCATTGAGACATCACATCTCATGCTATAGGAAGGGTCTCAGGATTGGAATGGGAAGGAGTTGGATATCACATCTCATGCTATAGGAAGGGTCTCTGGTTTGGTATAAGCATTGAGCTATCACATCTCATGCTATAGGAAGGGTCTCAGGATTGGAATGGGAAGGAGTTGTATATGACATCTCATGCCGTAGGAAGTTTCTCAGGTTTGGTATAAGCATTGAGATATCACATCTCTGCTATCGGAAAGGTCTCAGGATTGGAATGGGAAGGAGTTGGATATCCCATCTCATGTTATAGGGAGGGTCTCAAGTTTGATATTAGAAGCATTGAGATATCACATCTCATGATATCGGAAGGGTCTCAGGATTGGAATGGGGAGGACTTGGATATCACATCTCATGCTATAGGGAGGGTCTCAAGTTTGATATTAGAAGCATTGAGATATCACATCTCATGATATCGGAAGGGTCTCAGGATTGGAATGGGAAGGAGTTGGATATCACATCTCATGATAAAGGAAGGGTCTAAGGTTTGGAAGGGGAAGGATTTGGATATCACATCTCATGTTATAGGGCGGGTCTCAGGTTTGGTATTAGAAGCATTGAGATATCAAGTCTCATGGTATAGGAAGGGTCTCAGAATTGGAATGGGAAGGAGTTGGATATCACATCTCAAGCTATAGGAAGGGTCTCAGGTTTGGTATAAGCATTGAGATATCACATCACATGCTATAGGAAGGGTCTCAGGATTGGAATGGGAAGGTGTTGTATATGACATCTCATGCCATAGGAAGGGTCTCAGGTTTGGTATAAGCATTGAGATATCACATCACATGCTATAGGAATGGTCTCAGGATTGGAATGGGAAGGACTAGGTTATCACATCTCATGCTATAGGCAGGGTCTCAGGTTTGGAAAGGGAAGGAGTTGGATATCACATTTCATGTTAGAGTAGGATATCAGGTTTGGTATTAGAGGCATTGAGATATCACATCTCATGCTATCAGAAGGGTCTCAGGATTGGAATGGGAAGGAGTTGGATATCACATCTCATGCTAAAGGGAGGGTCTCAGGTTTGGAAGGGGAAGGATTTGGATATCACATCTCATGTTATAGGAAGGATCTCAGGTTTGGTATTAGAGGCATTGAGATATCACATCTCATGCTATCATAAGGGTCTCAGGATTGGAATGGGAAGGAGTTGGATATCACATCTCATGCTAAAGGGAGGGTCTCAGGTTTGGAAGGGGAAGAATTTGGATATCACATCACATGTTATAGGAAGGATCTCAGGTTTGGTATTAGAAGCATTGAGATATCACATCTCATGCTATCGGAAGGGTCTCAGGATTGGAATGGGAAGGAGTTGGATATCACATCTCATGCTATAGGAAGGGTCTCAGGTTTGGAACGGGAAGGAGTTGGATATCACATCTCATGTTATAGGAAGAGTCTCAGGTTTGGTATAAGCATTGAGATATCACATCTCTGCAATCGGAAATGTCTCAGGATTGGGATGGGAAGGAGTTGGATATCACATCTCATGCTAAAGGGAGGGTCTCAGGTTTGGAAGGGGAAGGATTTGGATATCACATCTCATGTTATAAGAAGGAGCTCAGGTATGGTATTAGAAGCATTGAGATATCACATCTCATGCTATCGGAAGGATCTCAGGTTTGGTATTAGAAGCATTGAGATATCACATCTCATGCTATCAGAAGGGTCTCAGGATTGGAATGGGAAGGAGTTGGATATCACATCTCATGCTAAAGGGAGAGTCTCAGGTTTGGAAAGGGAAGGATTTGGATATCACATCTCATGTTATCGGAAGGATCTCAGGTTTGGTATTAGAAGTATTGAGATATCACATCTCATGCTATAGGAAGGGTCTCAGGATTGGAATGGGAAGGAGTTGGATATCACATCTCAAGCTATAGGAAGGGTCTCAGGTTTGGTATAAGCATTGAGATATCACATCACATGCTATAGGAAGGGTCTCAGGATTGGAATGGGAAGGTGTTGTATATGACATCTCATGCCATAGGAAGGGTCTCAGGTTTGGTATAAGCATTGAGATATCACATCACATGCTATAGGAAGGGTCTCAGGATTGGAATGGGAAGGACTTGGATATCACATCTCATGCTATAGGCAGGGTCTCAGGTTTGGAAAGGGAAGGAGTTGGATATCACATTTCATGTTAGAGTAGGATATCAGGTTTGGTATTAGAGGCATTGAGATATCACATCTCATGCTATCAGAAGGGTCTCAGGATTGGAATGGGAAGGAGTTGGATATCACATCTCATGCTAAAGGGAGGGTCTCAGGTTTGGAAGGGGAAGGATTTGGATATCACATCTCATGTTATAGGAAGGATCTCAGGTTTGGTATTAGAGGCATTGAGATATCAAATCTCATGCTATCATAAGGTCCTCAGGATTGGAATGGGAAGGAGTTGGATATCACATCTCATGCTAAAGGGAGGGTCTCAGGTTTGGAAGGGGAAGAATTTGGATATCACATCACATGTTATAGGAAGGATCTCAGGTTTGGTATTAGAAGCATTGAGATATCACATCTCATGCTATCGGAAGGGTCTCAGGATTGGAATGGGAAGGAGTTGGATATCACATCTCATGCTATAGGAAGGGTCTCAGGTTTGGAACGGGAAGGAGTTGGATATCACATCTCATGTTATAGGAAGAGTCTCAGGTTTGGTATAAGCATTGAGATATCACATCTCTGCAATCGGAAATGTCTCAGGATTGGGATGGGAAGGAGTTGGATATCACATCTCACGCTATAGGAAGGGTCTCAGGTTTGGAACGGGAAGGAGTTGGATATCACATCTCATGCTATAGGAAGGCTCTCAGGTTTGGAAGGGGAAAGAGTTGGATATCACATTTCATGTTAGAGGTAGGATCTCAGGTTTGGTATTAGAGGCATTGAGATATCACATCTCATGCTATCAGAAGGGTCTCAGGATTGGAATGGGAAGGAGTTGGATATCACATCTCATGCTAAAGGGAGGGTCTCAGGTTTGGAAGGGGAAGGATTTGGATATCACATCTCATGTTATAAGAAGGAGCTCAGGTTTGGTATTAGAAGCATTGAGATATCACATCTCATGCTATCGGAAGGATCTCAGGTTTGGTATTAGAAGCATTGAGATATCACATCTCATGCTATCAGAAGGGTCTCAGGATTGGAATGGGAAGGAGTTGGATATCACATCTCATGCTAAAGGGAGGGTCTCAGGTTTGGAAGGGGAAGGATTTGGATATCACATCTCATGTTATCGGAAGGATCTCAGGTTTGGTATTAGAAGTATTGAGATATCACATCTCATGCTATAGGAAGGGTCTCAGGATTGGAATGGGAAGGAGTTGGATATCACATCTCAAGCTATAGGAAGGGTCTCAGGTTCGGTATAAGCATTGAGATATCACATCACATGCTATAGGAAGGGTCTCAGGATTGTAATGGGAAGGAGTTGTATATGACATCTCATGCCATAGGAAGGGTCTCAGGTTTGGTATAAGCATTGAGATATCACATCACATGCTATAGGAAGGGTCTCAGGATTGGAATGGGAAGGAGTTGGATATCACATTTCATGTTAGAGGTAGGATATCAGGTTTGGTATTAGAGGCATTGAGATATCACATCTCATGCTATCAGAAGGGTCTCAGGATTGGAATGGGAAGGAGTTGGATATCACATCTCATGCTAAAGGGAGGGTCTCAGGTTTGGAAGGGGAAGGATTTGGATATCACATCTCATGTTATAGGAAGGATCTCAGGTTTGGTATTAGAGGCATTGAGATATCACATCTCATGCTATCATAAGGGTCTCAGGATTGGAATGGGAAGGAGTTGGATATCACATCTCATGCTAAAGGGAGGGTCTCAGGTTTGGAAGGGGAAGAATTTGGATATCACATCACATGTTATAGGAAGGATCTCAGGTTTGGTATTAGAAGCATTGAGATATCACATCTCATGCTATCGGAAGGGTCTCAGGATTGGAATGGGAAGGAGTTGGATATCACATCTCATGCTATAGGAAGGGTCTCAGGTTTGGAACGGGAAGGAGTTGGATATCACATCTCATGTTATAGGAAGAGTCTCAGGTTTGGTATAAGCATTGAGATATCACATCTCTGCAATCGGAAATGTCTCAGGATTGGGATGGGAAGGAGTTGGATATCACATCTCATGCTACAGGAAGGGTCTCAGGTTTGGAACGGGAAGGAGTTGGATATTGTTAAGACGGATTTCTGAACTCTGTCCTGGTGGCACAGAAGTTCAGATGGCCAACCTAATTTCTTGGAACAGGGTAACCTCTGGACAAGCCAGACCAATCAAGGTAGCGATCGCGGCGGTCAAGACTAGGTCTCAAGAGAGGTGAGGGTGACTGAAAGCCCGCAATGAGCACACAAAGCAAGGACACTTACAAACTACTCCAAACAGGTGCTATATTAAAAATATATACACATTTATTCCAAGGCCTTTAAAACAATGACCGTAGTGAGGAATCACAATACAACTCTAGTAAACCAACACATACCATACCAATACAATATATATACAAATACAAACAAGTCTCAAGCGTTAGATGCACGAAATGTGTAGTCCACCTAAAAGGGAAGGAAAACAGGCAGTGCGAAATAATGCTTAGACCCAGTCCACCTTCAGAGGCACCTAACTAAAAGGAAGTCAGAGCCCTACGAAGAGTGGAGCCTTGTGCTCAAAAGTACCTGCACACGCTGGTGCCAACGGGCAAAAGGGGAGTCTCTTCGAGGGAGATCAGGCAGTTCAGTTTAGTGCACAAACGAAGAAGAACAGTGTTCCGCGACTCAAGCGCAGCCTCCACTGTGGGCAGAAGCAGAGCGCGAGTACGGAAAGGCGTGCTGTTTTGACACAGCGGGGAAAAGCTATGTGCTCCTGCAGGAGGGCGACCAGTTCCTAGCTATGCTACTCACCGGTCCACGATGCAAGCAGACCCAGGCTTCTCCGCGTCAGTTTCAGTCGCTGGCAGGTTCAGAAGAGCAGGGGACGTCTCATCGTCGTGTTTAGTCTGCAGCAGCAGAGTTGAGTAAAAGACGTCCCAAACGAAGGAACCCGCACAGTTTGTTACCACAGCAGGGCAACGGAGCGGCTGTGTGTATCTGAGCCAAATGTACACTACTCACTTCAGACCTGGGAACGCCAAGTGTACGAATCATGTGAGAGTGACAAGGACTCGATATACTACACAACCTGGCGGCGGTTACAGAGCAAGACTCCTGTGTAGGCTGGTCAGTCTGCTGGATGGCCCAGAGACGCTTCCGAAGGCTTACTAGCAGGAGATGGTGAAGATGCCGAGAATAGCTGTCCCCGCTATTCCAAGGGTCGAAGTACCAGTACAGGCCTTCTGGTTCGATCAAAGGTGAAAAGGGTTTCACAAGGCGACAGCAGTGCAGAGGAGCAGTCCTTCAGCGGGTCACCAGCGATTCCTCGGTTCAGCCTCTTGGTTGCAGGATACTTGGCTCCTGTATTCCTTCGTTCGTGAGAACTCAGGAGATTGACATGGTAGTGGTGTTTCCAGCCCCCTCTTATCCACGGTTCCCTTCGCGCCAAAACGGAGGGGACCCAATGGGAGATCCGCTCATTAACACTCACACCATTCGTGGACCTATCACGGACCACGGTGGTCCCAGGCATTCACACCACCCTAGACTCTCTGGCACCCAGGATATGTATTGGGACCAGACATCCCAGCCCACATCCTGGAGGCACACACAAGACATGTAGAAGCCTGCGAAAGCATCTGTGTTTCGCGGGAAAGCACATGCCCAAATAAGGAAGGCCCCAGGTCAGCTCGACCTGGGGAAGGTGAAGGGAGCAAGACGGTCAGCGGACAGGACAAAGGAGCCTCGTGGTCTGGCCATTTTGGGATCTAGGCCACCATTTTGGGTTAAGCGCGAGAAACGCGCTTAGAACGCCAAAAGGAGCTCAAAACACAAGAAACGATCGCTGCCACCATTCCCGTCCGTGAATCACTTGCACCGATCAGTTACAATCCTGAAAGAGTATCTAGGGCCTGTAGAAGGCTAGAGACCCAAGAGAGCAGTAACTTAGCTTACGGTGCCCTCTTGTGTCATGTTGCACGAAAGCCGCAACATGATACAAGAAACTACGGAAACCAGCGTTTCCTGGTACTGACTGTCTTAAGGGCATGACAGTTTCCCCGTAAGAAAGGAGCGAAAGCCCAGAGGAGTGCGGCAGAAGGCTGCACTTCTCGGGCAAAGTCGAGAACAAGGTGAAAAACAACAGCAAAAAGTTTAGAGGTTGCCACATGGAAGGAAAATTACCTACAATTACGAAATCTTTCCTAACACTCGCCCCTCCCAGACTATGGACAGGGGGAACTAATCCACCCCTGGATGAGTCTCTTGTTCAGGTCGGTTAAACATTCTGCACAACCCATCAGCATTGCTATGTTGGACACCTGGCCTATGCTCAATAGTGAAGTCGAAGCCTTGTAGACTTATGGACCACCTAAGCAACTTTGGATTCTCCCCCTTCATGTTTATTAGCCACTTTAAGGGCTTATGGTCAGTTTGCACAGTGAAGTGGGTCCCATAGAGGTAGGGCCTCAGCTTCCTTAGGGCCCACACAACAGAGAAACATTCTTTCTCTACCGTGGACCATCTGAGCTCTCTGTCCTTAAACTGGCGACTAATAAAACCAATAGGGTGTTCCTTACCCTTCTCATCTACTTGCGATAGTACAGCTCCTATCCCAGTGTCAGAGGCGTCCGTCTGCACGATAAAATGTCTTTGATAATCAGGGGCCCTGAGGACAGGGGCCTGGCACAAGGAGTCTTTTAAGCCATTGAAGGCCTTCTCACACTCGTCGGTCCAAGTTACCTTCTTGGGTTTCTTCAGAGTTGTGAGCGCAGTCAGAGGGACAGCTATGGTGCCATAGTCTGCCACAAAATTGCGGTAATACCCCGTGAGTCCTAAGAAGGCTCTCACTTGGGTTTGTGTAGTGGGGGTAGGCCAGTCTTGTACTGCTTGTACTTTACTGGGTAGAGGCTGTATCCTCCCTCCACCTACTTCATGTCCAAGGTAAAACACTGAGCCTTGTCCAATCTGGCGTTTACTAGCCTTTATGGTCAAGTGTGCTTTCTGAAGAGCCTGGAGCACAATCCCGAGGTGTTTCACATGGTCTTCCCAGGTGGCACTGAAAACTGCTATATCGTCCAGATATGCAAGACAGAATTCGTCCAACCCATTCAAAACATGATGCACAAGCCTCTGGAAAGTGGCAGGTGCATTCTTCAACCCGAACGGCATTACCCGGAATTGGTAAAGGCCGTCTGGAGTAGAAAACGCTGTCTTCTCCTTGGCATGTTCTGCTAAAGCTATTTGCCAATAGCCAGCAGTGAGGTCAAACGTGCTGAGGTACTTGGAGGCACCCAAAGTATCCACCAGCTCATCTGTTCGAGGCAAGGGGTGTGCATCTGTCTTGGTGACAGCATTCAGAGCCCTGTAATCCACACAGAACCTCAATTCAGAAGTGCCTGCCTTTGGAACGAAAACCACAGGGCTGGACCAAGGACTACTAGAGGGTTCAATCACCCCAAGGTCTAACATCTTGTTGACCTCGGTCTTAATATAAGACCGTACTTTGTCTGACATCCTGTATCCCCTACTTTTGGTAGGTACACTGTCTCCTGTGTCTATGTTATGTTTGCACCAAGGTGTCAAACCAGGCGACTGTGAAAACAGGGGGGAAAACTGCCTAAGCAAACTTTTCACCTCAGCCTGCTGATCAGAAGTCAGGTGAGGGGCCACTCGGACACCCTCAAAGGAGCTATCTGAAGGACCGCTTTGGAACAGGTCGGGGAGAGGTTCAGACTCCTCTTCCTCAACATCTGAAGCCAGTAACAGTGCTGCGATTTCGACTCTTGGGACGAGAGCCTTCAGCCTATTCACGTGAAACACTTTTGGAGCCTGTCCAGGCCTTCCAAGGTCCACTAAATAGTTAACCTCACCCAGGGGCTCCACCACTGTGTAAGGGCCTGACCATTTGTCCTGTAAAGCTCAAGGCCTTATGGGATTCATGATCAGGACTTGCTGACCAGGTGTAAAGTTGATGAGGGAAGCTTTCTGGTCGTACCAATGTTTCACCAGCGCTTGTACTGCCTTCAATTTATCACTAGCCAAGCCCATCAGAAGTACCATCCGTTTTCTGAGCCCTAGCACATAATCAACTACGTTGGTAGTAACAGGGGGAGTGGGCATCTCCCATCCCTCTTTGACTATGGCCAAGGGTCCTCGTACAGGATGACCAAACAGAAGTTTGAAGGGGCTGAAGCCAACACCCTCCTGTGGTACCTCTCGGTAGGCAAACAGTAAGCATGGTAAAAGAAGATCCCATTGTCTTCTCTGAAGCTTCTCCAGAGCCCCAATCATGCTTTTTAACGTTCTGTTGAAACGTTCCACCAGACCATTGGTCTGGGGGTGGTATGCAGAAGAGAACTTGTAGGTGACCCCACATTCTTTCCACATAGCCTGCATATACTTCGACATAAAGTTGCTGCCACGATCTGACACAACTTCTTTAGGGAAGCCAACCCTAGTAAATATGCCAAGTAAAGCTTTTGCAACTGACTTGGCAGTTACAGTTTTCAATGGGATGGCCTCAGGATATCTGGTTGCATGGTCGACCAGCACCAGGATAAACCTATTGCCCGAGGATGTTTGCGGGTCAAGGGGACCAACGATGTCGATCCCTACCCTTTCAAATGGTACCCCCACAACTGGGAGCGGTACCAACGGAGCTTGGATTGTCGAGCCAACCTTACCAGATAACTGGCAGGAGGCACAACTCCTGCAGTGACTTTCTACTTGCACCCCCATCTTGGGCCAGTAGAAGTGCATGGATAACCTTTGCTTGGTCCTCTTAATACCAAGGTGACCAGCAAGGAGCACTTCATGCGCCAACTGCAGGAGGAAGGGCCTAACAGCAAGGGGAACCACCAACCTCCTATGGTCTCCTTCTGTAGACTCTGTGGGCTCACTATACAGGAGTCCACCTTCCCAATAAATCCTATGCGTCCCAGGAGGTTCACCCTCAAGCTGGGAGCAGGCCTGTCTCCTTAGGCCTTCCAGAGATGGGCACTCACGTTGGCCTTTACTGAATTCGTCCCTATCAGTACCTCCTTCAACTAACAAGTCTTTTAGTTCAGGGTGGTCGTTGGGGTCAAATACTTCAGGCATCGCCACCTCCTCGTCAGGCCCGGGCGATTGACCAACTTCCTCCACCGCAGTGGTAGGCGAGCTTGGGGGAATATTCTCTTTCCCTCGTCTTGACTTGTTGACTCCTTTCGCCTTGGGTTTCCCCTTCGGCTGGGGCGGCGTATTGGTCTTGGCCAATGCTGCCCGTGCTTGAGACCGTGTGTAGGGTCTTTCGGCAGTGTCTCCTACGAGCCCTAAAGCTCTGAGATCATTACCTAACAAGACCTTTCCCGGGACGTTTCTCTGAATGCTCACTGGAATCCTGACTGCTGTACCATTTAAAGTAAGATTTACAGGTATTACTGGGAACATACGGAGTGGGCCGTCAGCCAACTTAGTGGGCATCAGAGTAGCTCTGGCAACTTCCTCTGAGTCTACCAAGGTAGAATCCACTACAGTTCGACTGCACCCACTATCCCTAAGAGCTGGAGTATCTACTCCATTGATCAGCACACTGTCTTTAAAGTAGTGCTTGGTATTATCTGGAATCCTAGCATAAGCCTCTGCGACTTTAGGCTCCCAGGAACCCAGGGAAACTAAAACTACCTCAGCCTCTATCCCGCTGGGAAATGAGTCTGAGGAGAAGGATGCTCCTGTAATCTCTTCTTCCTCGTAGGAGGAGAAGGCCAGATTAGCAGAGTGGACCCCCAAAGGTCTAACCTTACACCGGGGATCCCCCTTCACGTGGTCAGTTGCTCCACAAGCAAAACAAGATCCATTGGGTCTGTTTACATAGGGAGGCTTATTGTAACCAGAGTTCTGTTTTGGAGGCTGACCTCCACTACCCTGTGAGTTCTCTTGTGTCTTACCCTTATTTTTCTTTTTGTGGCCCTTTTGAGAAGAAGATTTATCAGATTCTCCACCCTCCTTATCTTTGGACTTTTTCCCTTCCTCCTGCTTACCAGGATGAGTTTTGTCCTTATGGGACACTCGATGTGACACCCATAAGTCTGCTGCAATGGCCAGCTTCTTAGGATCTATCTCCTTCGAATAGGCCAAATGCTGCTTAAGCTCCGGGGAAGAAGATGCAAAAATGTGTTCCAGCATGACAAGATTTATCATGCCTTCGAGGGTAGAAACCTTATAACCTTCGACCCAGCCAGTTAAGTTTTTCAAGGATTCAGTGACATAAGATACCCAAGTACCACCTTCCTTTTTCTTATACTCTATGAATCGTTTCAAATATTGGGCCGGAGTCTTCCCAAACTTTAAAATGAGAGTTTGCTTTAAAATTGCGAAATCAGCTCGCTCAGCCTTCGACATTTCCATAATGGCACTACAGCCAGAATGGGGCAGTCTGCTGAGTAACCAGGCAATCTTATCAGCATTGTCAACTTGTTGAACTTCGCATGCATACTCAAACGCATTGAGCCAGTCCATAATGTCATTCCTTTCCTCATACACACTGACCAGATCTTTCGGAAACCGTGGATGAGAGGAGGCCCCAGACCCATGTCCAGGACCCTTGGACCCATTTGCAACCTGAAGCTTGGCCAGTTCCAACTGGTGATCCCTGTCTTTCTGTTTTTCTGACTGTTCGATTTTTAGTTTGGCTATGCTGAATTCAAGCTCCTTCTGCCTAAACCGCAGCTCTTGCTTCTTGAATTCAAGCATAGCCTCCCCATCAACACTGACAGAGGAAACATTAGACATCTCATCCTCCCTGTCCTCGTGGTCACGGTGGATCAGTGCAGCGGCAGAACCGTCGGTTCTACCAGTGAGAGCAGCCCCACCTCCTTCCGCACTGTCCTCAGAAGTTATAGCGTCAAGCTGCGCTTCTTGCCACGCCACGATTCTTTGGATCATATCCAATTTCGTGCCTTGAGAGGAAACACCTCTCTCCGCACACATCTTTTTCAATGTTTCTGATTTGGAAGCATTTAAAGTTAACAAGGTATTTGTTTCCATACTGTTAGATAGGACTATGGCCTTTTTAAAGTTATACTACAACAATTCACTACGTGTCCTGGTAGGAATAACTTGAAATGCCTTAGTTCGTGCGCAACACTGGATACCTTCAGTGGTATCCCACCGCTGTACACCAATTTGTTAAGACGGATTTCTGAACTCTGTCCTGGTGGCGCAGAAGTTCAGAAGGCCAACCTAATTACTTGGAACAGGGTAACCTCTGGACAAGCCAGACCAATCAAGGTAGCGATCGCGGCGGTCAAGACTAGGTCTCAAGAGGGGTGAGGGTGACTGAAAGCCTGCAATGAGCACACAAAGCAAGGACACTTACAAACTACTCCAAACAGGTGCTATATTAAAAATATATACACATTTATTCCAAGGCCTTTAAAACAATGACCGTAGCGAGAAATCACAATACAACTCTAGTAAACCAACACATACCATACCAATACAATATATACACAAATACAAACAAGTCTCAAGCGTTAGATGCACGAAATGTGTAGTCCACCTAAAAGGGAAGGAAAACAGGCAGTGCGAAATAATGGTTAGACCCAGTCCGCCTTCAGAGGCACCTAACTAAAAGGAAGTCCGAGCCCTACGAAGAGTGGAGCCTTGTGCTCAAAAGTACCTGCACACGCTGGTGCCAACGGGCAAAAGGGGAGTCTCTTCGAGGGAGATCAGGCAGTTCAGTTTAGTGCACAAACGAAGAAGAACAGTGTTCCGCGACTCAAGCGCAGCCTCCACTGTGGGCAGAAGCAGAGCGCGAGTACGGAAAGGCGTGCTGTTTTGACACAGCGGGGAAAAGCTATGGGCTCCTGCAGGAGGGCGACCAGTTCCTAGCTATGCTACTCACCGGTCCCCGATGCAAGCAGACCCAGGCTTCTCCGCGTCAGTTTCAGTCGCTGGCAGGTTCAGAAGAGCAGGGGACATCTCGTCATTGTGTTGAGTCTGCAGCAGCAGAGTTGAGTAAAAGACGTCCCAAACGAAGGAACCCGCACAGTTTGTTACCACAGCAGGGGAACGGAGCGGCTGTGTGTATCTGAGCCAAATGTACACTACTCACTTCAGACCTGGGAACGCCAAGTGTACGAATCGTGTGAGAGTGACAAGGACTCGATATACTACACAACCTGGTGGCAGTTACAGAGCAAGACTCCTGTGTAGGCTGGTCAGTCTGCTGGATGGCCCAGAGACGCTTCCGAAGGCTTACTAGCAGGAGCTGGTGAAGATGCCGAGAATAGCTGTCCCCGCTATTCCAAGGGTCGAAGTACTAGTACAGGCCTTCTGCTTCGATCAAAGGTGAAAAGGGTTTCACAAGGCGACAGCAGTGCAGAGGAGCAGTCCTTCAGCGGGTCACCAGCGATTCCTCGGTTCAGCATCTTGGTTGCAGGATACTTGGCTCCTGTATTCCTTCGTTCGTGAGAACTCAGGAGATCGACATGGTAGTGGTGTTTCCAGCCCCCTCTTATCCACGGTTCCCTTCGCGCCAAAACGGTGGGGACCCAATGGGAGATCCGCTCATCAACACTCACACCATTCGTGGACCTATCACGGACCACGGTGGTCCCAGGCATTCACACGGGACCAGACATCCCAGCCCACATCCTGGAGGCACACACAAGACATGTAGAAGCCCGCGAAAGCATCCGTGTTTCGCGGGAAAGTACATGCCCAAATAGGGAAGGCCCCGGGTCGGCTCGACCTGGGGAAGGTGAAGGGAGCAAGACGGTCAGCGGACAGGACAAAGGAGCCTCGTGGTCTGGCCATTTTGGGAGCCAGGCCATCATTTTGGGTTAAGTGCGAGAAACGCGCTTAGAACGCCAAAAGGAGCTCAAAACACAAGAAATGATCGCTGCCACCATTCCCGTCCGTGAATCTCTTGCACCGATCAGTTACAATCCTGAAAGAGTATCTAGGGCCTGTAGAAGGCTAGAATCCCAAGAGAGCAGTAACTTAGCTTACAGTGCCCTCTTGTGTCATGTTGCACGAAAGCCGCAACATGATAAAAGAAACTACGGAAAACAGCGTTTCCCGGTACTGACTGTCTTAAGGCCATGTCAGTTTCCCCGTAAGAAAGGAGCGAAAGCCCAGAGGAGTGCGGCAGAAGGCTGCACTTCTCTGGCAAAGTCGAGAACAAGGTGAAAAACAACAGCAAAAAGTTTAGGGGTTGCCACATGGAAGGAAAATTACCTACAATTACGAAATCTTTCCTAACAGATATCACATCTCATGTTATAGGAAGAGTCTCAGGTTTGGTATAAGCATTGAGATATCACATCTCTGCAATCGGAAGTGTCTCAGGATTGGGATGGGAAGGAGTTGGATATCCCATCTCATGTTATAGGACGGGTCTCAGGATTGTTATTAGAATCATTGAGATATCATATATATTGCATGCTGTAGGAAGGGTCTAAGGATTGGAATGGGAAGGACTTGGATATCACATCTCATGCTATGGATAGACTCTCAGGTTTGGAAAGGGAAGAAGTTGGATATCACATTTCATGTTAGAGGAAGGATCTCAGGTTTGGTATTAGAGGCATTGAGATATCACATCTCATGCTATAGGAAGGGTCTCAGGATTGGAATGGGAAGGAGTTGGATATCACATCTCATGCTATAGGAAGGGTCTCAGGTTTGGTATAAGCATTGAGATATCACATCTCATGCTATAGGAAGGGTCTCAGGATTGGAATGGAAGGAGTTGGATATCACATCTCATGTTAAACAAAGGATCTCAGGTTTGGTATTAGAAGCATTGAGACATCACATCTCATGCTATAGGAAGGGTCTCAGGATTGGAATGGGAAGGAGTTGGATATCACATCTCATGGTATAGGAAGGGTCTCATGTTTGGTATAAGCATTGAGATATCACATCTCATGCTATCGGAAGGGTCTCAGGATTGGAATGGGAAGGAGTTGTATATGACATCTCAAGCCATAGGAAGGGTCTCAGGTTTGGTATAAGCTTTGAGATATCACATCTCTGCTATCGGAAGGGTCTCAGGATTGGAATGGGAAGGAGTTGGATATCCCATCTCATGTTATAGGAAGAGTCTCAGGTTTGGTATTAGAAGCATTGAGATATCACATCTCACGATAGCGGAAGGGTCTCAGGATTGGAATGGGAAGGAGTTGGATATCACATCTCATGATAAAGGAAGGGTCTAAGGTTTGGAAGGGGAAGGATTTGGATATCACATCTCATGTTATAGCACGGGTCTCAGGTTTGGTATTAGAAGCACTGAGATATCAAGTCTCATGGTATAGGAAGGGTCTCAGAATTGGAATGAGAAGGAGTTGGATATCACATCTCAAGCTATAGGAAGGGTCTCAGGATTGGAATGGGAAGGAGTTTGATATCACATCTCATGCAATAGTATGGGTCTCAGGTTTGGTATAAGCATTGGGATATCACATCTCACGCTATCGGAAGGGTATCAGGATTGGATTTGGAAGGAGTTGGATATCCCATCTCATGCTATAGGAAGGGTCTCAGGTTGGAATGGGAAGGAGTTGGATATCACATCTCATGTTATAGGAAGGGTCTCAGGATTGGAATGGGAAGGACTTGGATATCACATCTCATGCTATAGGAAGGCTCTCAGGTTTGGAAGGGGAAAGAGTTGGATATCACATTTCATGTTAGAGGTAGGATCTCAGGTTTGGTATTAGAGGCATTGAGATATCACATCTCATGCTATCAGAAGGGTCTCAGGATTGGAATGGGAAGGAGTTGGATATCACATCTCATGCTAAAGGGAGGGTCTCAGGTTTGGAAGGGGAAGGATTTGGATATCACATCTCATGTTATAGGAAGGATCTCAGGTTTGGTATTAGAAGCATTGAGATATCACATCTCATGCTATCGGGAGGATCTCAGGTTTGGTATTAGAAGCATTGAGATATCACATCTCATGCTATCAGAATGGTCTCAGGATTGGAATCGGAAGGAGTTGGATATCACATCTCATGCTAAAGGGAGGGTCTCAGGTTTGGAAGGGGAAGGATTTGGATATCACATCTCATGTTATCAGAAGGATCTCAGGTTTGGTATTAGAAGTATTGAGATATCACATCTCATGCTATAGGAAGGGTCTCAGGATTGGAATGGGAAGGAGTTGGATATCACATCTCAAGCTATAGGAAGGGTCTCAGGTTTGGTATAAGCATTTAGATATCACATCACATGCTATAGGAAGGGTCTCAGGATTGGAATGGGAAGGAGTTGGATATCACATCTCATGTTATAGGAAAGATCTCAGGTTTGGTATAAGAAGCATTGAGATATCACATCTCATGCTATCGGAAGAATCTCAGATTTGGTATTAGAGGCATTGAGATATCACATCTCATGCTATCATAAGGGTCTCAGGATTGGAATGGGAAGGAGTTGGATATCACATCTCATGCTATAGGAAGGATCTCAGGTTTGGAACAGAAGGAGTTGGATATCACATCTCATGTTATAGGAAGAGTCTCAGATTTGGTATAAGCATTGAGATATCACATCTCTGCAATCGGAAGTGTCTCAGGATTGGGATGGGAAGGAGTTGGATATCACATCTCATGCTATAGGAAGGGTCTCAGGTTTGGAACGGGAAGGAGTTGGATATCCCATCTCATGTTATAGGACTGGTCTCAGGTTTGGTATTAGAAGCATTGAGATATCACATCACATGCTGTAGGAAGGGTCTCAGGTTTGGAATGGGAAGGAATTGGATATCACATCTCATGTTATAGGAAGGGTCTCAGGTTTGGTATAAGCATTGAGATATCACATCTCTGCTATCGGAAGTGTCTCAGGATTGGAATGGGAAGGACTTGGATATCACATCTCATGCTATAGGTAGGCTCTCAGGTTTGGAAAGGGAAGGAGTTGGATATCACATTTCATGTTAGAGGAAGGATCTCAGGTTTGGTATTAGAGCCATTGGATATCACATCTCATGCTATAGGAAGGGTCTCAGGATTGGAATGGGAAGGAGTTGGATATCACATCTCATGCTATAGGAAGGGTTTTAGGTTTGGTATAAGCATTGAGATATCACATCTCATGCTATAGGAAGGGTCTCAGGATTGGAATGGGAAGGATCTGTATATGACATCTCATGCAATAGTATGGTTCTCAGGTTTGGTATAAGCATTGGGATATCACATCTCACGCTATCGGAAGGGTATCAGGATTGGATTTGGAAGGAGTTGGATATCCCATCTCATGCTATAGGAAGGGTCTCAGGTTGGAATGGGAAGGAGTTGGATATCACATCTCATGTTATAGGAAGGGTCTCAGGATTGGAATGGGAAGGACTTGGATATCACATCTCATGCTATAGGAAGGCTCTCAGGTTTGGAAGGGGAAAGAGTTGGATATCACATTTCATGTTAGAGGTAGGATCTCAGGTTTGGTATTAGAGGCATTGAGATATCACATCTCATGCTATCAGAAGGGTCTCAGGATTGGAATGGGAAGGAGTTGGATATCACATCTCATGCTAAAGGGAGGGTCTCAGGTTTGGAAGGGGAAGGATTTGGATATCACATCTCATGTTATAGGAAGGATCTCAGGTTTGGTATTAGAAGCATTGAGATATCACATCTCATGCTATCGGGAGGATCTCAGGTTTGGTATTAGAAGCATTGAGATATCACATCTCATGCTATCAGAATGGTCTCAGGATTGGAATCGGAAGGAGTTGGATATCACATCTCATGCTAAAGGGAGGGTCTCAGGTTTGGAAGGGGAAGGATTTGGATATCACATCTCATGTTATCAGAAGGATCTCAGGTTTGGTATTAGAAGTATTGAGATATCACATCTCATGCTATAGGAAGGGTCTCAGGATTGTAATGGGAAGGAGTTGGATATCACATCTCAAGCTATAGGAAGGGTCTCAGGTTTGGTATAAGCATTGAGATATCACATCACATGCTATAGGAAGGGTCTCAGGATTGGAATGGGAAGGAGTTGGATATCACATCTCATGTTATAGGAAAGATCTCAGGTTTGGTATAAGAAGCATTGAGATATCACATCTCATGCTATCGGAAGAATCTCAGATTTGGTATTAGAGGCATTGAGATATCACATCTCATGCTATCATTAGGGTCTCAGGATTGGAATGGGAAGGAGTTGGATATCACATCTCATGCTATAGGAAGGATCTCAGGTTTGGAACGGAAGGAGTTGGATATCACATCTCATGTTATAGGAAGAGTCTCAGATTTGGTATAAGCATTGAGATATCACATCTCTGCAATCGGAAGTGTCTCAGGATTGGGATGGGAAGGAGTTGGATATCACATCTCATGCTATAGGAAGGGTCTCAGGTTTGGAACGAGAAGGAGTTGGATATCCCATCTCATGTTATAGGACTGGTCTCAGGTTTGGTATTAGAAGCATTGAGATATCACATCACATGCTGTAGGAAGGGTCTCAGGTTTGGAATGGGAAGGAATTGGATATCACATCTCATGTTATAGGAAGGGTCTCAGGTTTGGTATAAGCATTGAGATATCACATCTCTGCTATCGGAAGTGTCTCAGGATTGGAATGGGAAGGACTTGGATATCACATCTCATGCTATAGGTAGGCTCTCAGGTTTGGAAAGGGAAGGAGTTGGATATCACATTTCATGTTAGAGGAAGGATCTCAGGTTTGGTATTAGAGCCATTGGATATCACATCTCATGCTATAGGAAGGGTCTCAGGATTGGAATGGGAAGGAGTTGGATATCACATCTCATGCTATAGGAAGGGTTTTAGGTTTGGTATAAGCATTGAGATATCACATCTCATGCTATAGGAAGGGTCTCAGGATTGGAATGGGAAGGATCTGTATATGACATCTCATGCCATAAGAAGGGTCTCAGGTTTGGTATAAGCATTGAGATATCACATCTCTGCTTTCGGAAGGGTCTCAGGATTGGAATGGGAAGGAGTTGGATATCCCATCTCATGTTATAGGAAGAGTCTCAGGTTTGGTATTAGAAGCATTGAGATATCACATCTCATGCTATAGGAAGTGTCTCAGGATTGGAATGGGAAGGACTTGGATATCACATCTCATGCTATAGGGAGGGTCTCAAGTTTGATATTAGAAGCATTGAGATATCACATCTCATGCTATAGGAAGGGTCTCAGTATTGGAATGGGAAGGAGTTGGATATCACATCTCATGCTATAGGAAGGGTCTCAGGTTTGGTATAAGCATTGAGATATCACATCTCTGCTATTGGAAGGGTCTCAGGATTGGAATGGGAAGGAGTTGGATATTCCCATCTCATGTTATAGGAAGGGTCTATCAGGTCTTAGCATGAGACTCTTCCTATAACATGAGATGCGATATCCAACTCCTTCCCATTCCAATCCTGAGACCCTTCCGATAGCTTGAGATGTGATATCTCAATGCTTCTAATATCAATACTGAGACCCTCCCTATAGCATGAGATGTGATATCTAAGTCCTTCCCATTCCAATCCTGAGACCCTTCCGATTGCAGAGATGTGATATCTCAATGCTTATACCAAACCTGAGACCCTTCCTATAGCATGAGATGTGATATCCAACTCCTTCCCATTCCAATCCTGAGACCCTTCCTATAGCATGAGATGTGATATCTCAATGCTTCTAATACCAAACCTGAGATCCTTCCGATAGCATGAGATGTGATATCTCAATGCTTCTAATACCAAACCTGAGATCCTTCCTATAACATGAGATGTGATATCCAAATCCTTCCCCTTCCGAACCTGAGACCCTCCCTTTAGCATGAGATGTGATATCCAACTCCTTCCCAGTCCAATCCTGATACCCTTCTGATAGCATGAGATGTGATATCTCAATGCCTCTAATACCAAACCTGAGATCCTACCTCTAACATGAAATGTGATATCCAACTCCTTCCCTTTCCAAACCTGAGAGCCTTCCTACAGCATGAGATGTGATATCCAAGTCCTTCCCATTACAATCCTGAGACCCTTCCTATAACATGAGATGTCATATCCAACTCCTTCCCATTCCAATCCTGATACCCTTCCGATAGCATGAGATGTGATATCCCAATGCTTCTACAAAACCTGAGACCCATACCATGGCATGAGAAGTGATATCAAACTCCCGTCCTATACCATGAGACTTGATATCTCAATGCTTCTAATACCAAACCTGAGACCGGTCCAATAACATGAGATGTGATATCCAAATCCTTCCCCTTCCAAACCTTAGACCCTTCCTTTATCATGAGATGTGATATCCAAGTCCTTCCCATTCCATTCCTGAGACCCTTCCTATAGCATGAGTTGTGATATCTCAATGCTTCTAATACCAAACCTGAGACCCTTCCTATAACATGAGATGTGATATCCAAGTCCTTCCCATTTCAATCCTGAGACCCTTCCTATAGCATGAGATGTGATATCTCAATGCTTCTAATACCAAACCTGAGACCCTTCCTATAACATGAATTCTGATATCCAAGTCCTTCCCATTCCAATCCTGAGACCCTTCCAAAGCAGAGATGTGATATCTCAATGCTTCTAATATCAAACCTGAGACCTGTCCTATAACATGAGATGGGATATCTCAATGCTTCTAATATCAATACTGAGACCCTCCCTATAGCATGAGATGTGATATCTAAGTCCTTCCCATTCCAATCCTGAGACCCTTCCGATAGCAGAGATGTGATATCCAACTCCTTCCCATTCCAATCCTGAGACCCTTCCTATAGCATGATATGTGAAATCTCAATGCTTCTACCAAAACTGAGACCCTTCCTTTAGCATGAGATGTGATATCCAACTCCTTTCCATTCCAATCCTGAGACCAGTCCTATAGCATGAGATGTGATATCTCAATGTTTCTAATAAAAAACCTGAGACCCTTCCTATAGCAAGAGATGCGATATCCAAATCCTTCCCATTCCAATCCTGAGACCCTTCCTATAGCATGAGATGTGATATCTCAATGCCTCTAATACCAAACCTGAGATCCTTCCTTGAACATGAAATGTGATATCCCACTCCTTCCCTTTCCAAACCTGAGAGTCTACCTATAGCATGAGATGTGATATCCAAGTCCTTCCCATTCCAATCCTTAGACACTTCCTACAGCATGAGATGTGATATCTCAATGATTCTATTACCAAACCTGAGACCCGTCCTATAACATGAGATGGGATATCCAACTCCTTCCCATTTCAATCCTGAGAAACTTCCGATAGCAGAGATGTGATATCTCAATGCTTAGACCAAACCTGAGACCCTTCCTATAACATGAGATGTGATATCCAACTCCTTCCCGTTCCAAACCTGAGACCCTTTCTATAGCAAGAATCTAATATCCAACTCCTTCCCATTCCAATCCTGACACCATTCCTATAACATGAGATGTGATATCTCAATGCTTCTAATACCAAACCTGAGATCCTTCCTATGACATGAGATGTGATATCCAATTCCTTCCCATTCCAAACCTGAGAGCCTTCCTATAGCATGAGATGTGATATCGAAGTATTTCCCATTCCAATCCTGATACCCTTCCTATAACATGAGATGTGATATCCAACTCCTTTCCATTCCAACCTGACACCCTTCCTATAGCATGAGATGGGATATCCAACTACTTCCAAATCCAATCCTGATACCCTTCCGATAGCATGAGATGTGATATCTCAATCCCTCTAATACCAAACCTGAGATCCTTCCTATAACATGAGATGTGATATCAAAATCCTTCCCCTTCCTAACCTGAGACCCTCCCTTTAGCATGAGATGTGATATCCAACTCCTTCCCATTCCAATCCTGAGACCCTTCTGATAGCATGAGATGTGATATGCAATGCCTCTAATACCAAACCTGAGATCCTACCTCTAACATGAAATGTGATATCCAACTCCTTCCCTTTCCAAACGTGAGAGCCTCCCTATAGCATGAGATGGGATATTCAAGTCCTTCCCATTCCAATCCTGAGACCCTTCCTATAGCATGAGATGTGATATCTCAATGCTTCTAATACCAAACCTGAGACCCTTCTATTAACATAAGATGGGATATCCAACTCCTTCCCATTCCAATCCTGAGACCCTTCCAATAGCAGAGATGTGATATCTCAATGCTGATACCAAACCTGAGACCCTTCCTATGGCATGAGATGTCATATACAACTCCTTCCCATTCCAATCCTGAGACCCTTCCTATAGCATGAGATGTGATATCTCAATGCTTATACCAAACCTGAGGCCCTTCCTATAGCATGAGATGTGATATCCAACTCCTTCCCATTCCAATCCTGAGACCCTTCCTATAACATGAGATGTGATGTCTAAATGCTTCTAATACCAAACCTGAGATCCTTCCTATGGCATGAGATGTCATATAAAACTCCTTCCCATTCCATTCCTGAGACCCTTCCTATAGCATGAGATGTGATATCCAACTCCTTCCCATTCCAATCCTGAGACCCTTCCTATAGCATGAGATGTGATATCCAAATCCTTCCCATTCCAATCGTGAGACCCTTCCTATAGCATGAGATGTGATATCCAAAACCTTCCCTTTCCAAAACTGAGAGCCTACCTATAGCATGAGATGTGATATCCAACTCCTTCCCATTCCAATCCTGAGACCCTTCCTATAGCATGAGATGTGATATCTCAATGCTTATACCAAACCTGAGACCCTTCCTATAGCATGAGATGTGATATCCAAATCCTTCCCATTCCAATCCTGAGACCCTTCCTATAGCATGAGATGTGATATCCAAATCCTTCCCCTTCCAAACCTGAGACCCTCCCTTTAGCATGAGATGTGATATCCAACTCCTTCCCATTCCAATCCTGAGACCCTTCTGATAGCATGAGATGTTATATCTCAATGCCTCTAATACCAAACCTGAGATCCTACCTCTAACATGAAATGTGATATCCAACTCCTTCCCATTGCAATCTTGAGACAGTTTCTATAGCATGAGATGTGATATCTCAATGCTTATACCAAACCTGAGACCCTTCCTATAGCATGAGATGTGATATCCAAATCCTTCCCATTCCAATCGTGAGACCCTTCCTATAGCATGAGATGTGATATCTCAATGCCTCTAATACCAAACCTGAGATCCTACCTCTATAATGAAATTTGATATGCAACTCCTTCCCCTTCCAAACCTGATAGCCTTCCTATAGCATGAGATGTGATATCCAAGTCCTTCCCATTCCAATCCTGCTACCCTTCCTATAACATGAGATGTGATATCCAACTCCTTCCCATTCCAACCTGAGACCCTTCCTATAGCATGAGATGGGATATCCAACTCCTTCCAAATCCAATCCTGATACCCTTCCGATAGCATGAGTTGTGATATCCGAATGCTTCTACAAAACCTGAGACCCATACCATGGCATGAGATGTGATATCAAACTCCTTCCCATTCCAATCCTGACACCCTTCCTATAGCTTGAGATGTGATATCCAACTCCTTCCATTCCAATTCTGAGACCCTTCCGATAGCAGAGATGTGATATCTCAATGCTTATACCAAACCTGAGACCCTTGCTATAACATGAGATGTGATATTCAAGTCCTTCCCATTCCAATCCTGAGACCCTTCCTATAGCATGAGATGTGATATCTCAATGCTTCTAATACCAAACCTGAGACCCTTCCTATAATGAGATTGGATATCCAACTCCTTCCCATTCCAATCCTTAGACCCTTCCGATAGCAGAGATGTGATATCTCAATGCTTATACCAAACCTGAGACCCTTCCTATGGCATGAGATGTCAAATACAACTCCTTCCGATTCCAATCCTGAGACCCTTCCTATAGCATGAGATGTGATATCTCAATGCTTCTAATAATAAACCTGAGATCCTTCCTATAACATGAGATGTGATATCCAACTCCTTCCCATTCCAAACCTGAGACCCTTCCGATTGCATGAGATGTGATATCAAACTACTTCCCATTCCAATCCTGAGACCCTTCCTATACCATGAGATGTGATATCTCAATGCTTCTAATACCAAACCTGACACCCGTCCTAAAACATGAGATGTGATGTCCAAATCCTTCCCCTTCCAAACCTGAGATCTTTCCTTTAGCATGAGATGTGATATCCAACTCCTTCCCATTCCAATCCTGAGACCCTTCCTATACCATGAGATGTGATATCTCAATGCTTCTAATACCAAACCTGACACCCGTCCTAAAACATGAGATGTGATGTCCAAATCCTTCCCCTTCCAAACCTGAGATCTTTCCTTTAGCATGAGATGTGATATCCAACTCCTTCCCATTCCAATCCTGAGACCCTTCCTATACCATGAGATGTGATATCTCAATGCTTCTAATACCAAACCTGACACCTGTCCTAAAACATGAGATGTGATGTCCAAATCCTTCCCCTTCCAAACCTGAGATCTTTCCTTTAGCATGAGATGTGATATCCAACTCCTTCCCATTCCAATCCTGAGACCCTTCCTATAGCATGATATGTGATATCACAATTTTTCTAATACCAAACCTGAGATCCTTCCTATAACATGAGATGTGTATCCAAATCCTTCCCTTTCCAAACCTGAGACCCTTCCGATAGCATTAGATGTGATATCTCAATGCTTCTAAAACCAAACATGAGAACCATCCTATAACATGAGATGTGAAATCCAAATCCTTCCCTTTCCAAACCTGAGACCCTCCGTATAGCATGAGATGTGATATCTAAGTCCTTCCCATTCCTATCCTGAGACCCTTCCGATAGCAGAGATATGATATCTCAATGCTTGGACCAAACCTGAGAACCTTCCTATGGCATGAGATGTGATATCCAACTCCTTCCCATTCCAATCTTGAGACCCTTCCTATAGCATGAGATGTGATATCTCAATGCTTCTATCAAACCTGAGTCCCTTCCTTTAGCATGAGATGTGATATCCAACTCCTTCCCATTCCAATCCTGAGACCCTTCCTATAGCATGAGATGTGATATTTCAAAGCTTCTAATACCAAACCTGGGACCCGTCCTATAACATGAGATATGATATCCAAATCCTTCCCCTTCCAAACCTGAGACCCTTCCTTTAGCATGAGATGTGATATCTCAATGTTTCTAATAAAAAACCTGAGACTCTTCCTATAGCAAGAGATGTGATATCCAAATCCTTCCCATTCCAATCCTGAGACCCTTCCTATAACATGAGATGTGATATCTCAATGCCTCTAATACCAAACCAGAGATTCTTCCTATAACATGAGATGTGATATCTCAATGCTTCTAATACCAAACCTGAGACCCTTCCTATAACATAAGATGGGATATCCAACTCCTTCCCATTCCAATCCTGAGACCCTTCCGATAGCAGAGATGTGATATCTCAATGCTTATACCAAACCTGAGACCCTTCCTGTGGCATGAGATGTCATATAAAACTCCTTCCCATTCCAATCCTGAGACCCTTCCTATAGCATGATATGTGATATCACAATTTTTCTAATACCAAACCTGAGATCCTTCCTATAACATGAGATGTGTATCCAACTCCTTCCCATTCCAAAACCTGAGACCCTTCCTATAGCATGAGATGTGATATCTTAATGCTTCTAAAACCAAACCTGAGAACCATCCAATAACATATGTGAAATCCAAATCCTTCCCTTTCCAAACCTGAGACCCTTCCGATAGCATTAGATGTGATATCTCAATGCTTCTAAAACCAAACATGAGAACCATCCTATAACATGAGATGTGAAATCCAAATCCTTCCCTTTCCAAACCTGAGACCCTTCCTATAGCTTGAGATGTGACATCAAACTCCTTCCCATTCCAATCCTGTGATAGCTCGAGATGTGATATCCAACTCCTTCCCATTCCAATCCTGAGACCCTTCCTATACCATGAGTTGTGATATCTCAATGCTTCTAATACCAAACCTGAGACCCGTCCTAAAACATGAGATGTGAGATCCAAATCCTTCCCACTCCAAACCTGAGAACCTTCCTATAGCTTGAGATGTGATATCAAACTCCTTCCCATTCCAATCCTGAGATAGCTTGAGATGTGATATCCAACTCCTTCCCATTCCTATCCTGAGACCCTTCCGATAGCAGAGATGTGATATCTCAATGCTTGTACCAAACCTGAGACCCTTCCTATGGCATGAGATGTGATATCCAACTTCTTCCCATTCCAACCCTGAGACCCTTCCTATAGCATGATATGTGATATCTCAATGCTTATACCAAACCTGAGACCCTTCCTATAGCATGAGATGTGATATCCAAATCCTTCCCATTCCAATCCTGAGACCCTTCCTATAGCATGAGATGTGATATCTCAATGCCTCTAATACCAAACCTGAGATCCTTCCTTGAACATGAAATGTGATATCCCACTCCTTCCCTTTCCAAACCTGAGAGTCTACCTATAGCATGAGATGTGATATCCAAGTCCTTCCCATTCCAATCCTTAGACACTTCCTACAGCATGAGATGTGATATCTCAATGATTCTATTACCAAACCTGAGACCCGTCCTATACCATGAGATGGGATATCCAACTCCTTCCCATTTCAATCCTGAGAAACTTCTGATAGCAGAGATGTGATATCTCAATGCTTAGACCAAACCTGAGACCTTCCTATAACATGAGATGTGATATCCAACTCCTTCCAGTTCCAAACCTGAGACCCTTTCTATAGCAAGAATCTAATATCCAACTCCTTCCCATTCCAATCCTGAAACCATTCCTATAGAATGAGATGTGATATCTCAATGCTTCTAATACCAAACCTGAGATCCTTCCTATGACATGAGATGTGATATCCAATTCCTTCCCATTCCAAACCTGAGACCCTTCCTATAGCATGAGATGTGATATCTCAATGCTTCTAATACCAAACCTGAGATCCTACCTCTAACATGAAATGTGATATCCAACTCCTTCCCTTTCCAATCCTGAGACATTTCTGATAGCATGAGATGTGATATCTCAATGCCTCTAATACCAAACCTGATATCCTACCTCTAACATGAAATGTGATATCCAACTCCTTCCCCTTGCAAACCTGAGAGCCTTCCTATAGCATGAGATGTGATATCGAAGTATTTCCCATTCCAATCCTGAGACCCTTCCTATAACATGAGATGTGATATCCAACTCCTTCCCATTCCAACCTGAGACCCTTCCTATAGCATGAGATGTGATATCCAACTAATTCCAAATCCAATCCTGATACCCTTCCGATAGCATGAGATGTGATATCTCAATCCCTCTAATACCAAACCTGAGATCCTTCCTATAACATGAGATGTGATATCAAAATCCTTCCCCTTCCAAACCTGAGACGCTCCCTTTAGCATGAGATGTGATATCCAACTCCTTCCCATTCCAATCCTGAGACCCTTCTGATAGCATGAGATGTGATATTCAATGCCTCTAATACCAAACCTGAGATCCTACCTCTAACATGAAATGTGATATCCAACTCCTTCCCTTTCCAAACGTGAGAGCCTCCCTATAGCATGAGATGGGATATTCAAGTCCTTCCCATTCCAATCCTGAGACCCTTCCTATAGCATGAGATGTGATATCTCAATGCTTCTAATACCAAACCTGAGACCCTTCCTATAACATAAGATGGGATATCCAACTCCTTCCCATTCCAATCGTGAGACCCTTCCTATAGCATGAGATGTGATATCCAAAACCTTCCCTTTCCAAAACTGAGAGCCTACCTATAGCATGAAATGTGATATCCAACTCCTTCCCATTCCAATCCTGAGACCCTTCCTATAGCATGAGATGTGATATCTCAATGCTTATACCAAACCTGAGACCCTTCCTATAGCATGAGATGTGATATCCAAATCCTTCCCATTCCAATCCTGAGACCCTTCCTATAGCATGAGATGTGATATCCAAATCCTTCCCCTTCCAAACCTGAGACCCTCCCTTTAGCATGAGATGTGATATCCAACTCCTTCCCATTCCAATCCTGAGACCTTTCTGATAGCATGAGATGTTATATCTCAATGCCTCTAATACCAAACCTGAGATCCTACCTCTAACATGAAATGTGATATCCAAGTCCTTCCCCTTCTAAACCTGGGAGCCTTCCTATAACATGAGATGTGATATCGAAGTGCTTCCCATTCCAACCCTGAGACCCTTCCTATAACATGAGATGTGATATCCAACTCCTTCCCATTCCAATCCTGAGACCCTTCCTATAGCATGAGATGTGATGTCTCAATGCTTCTAATACCAAATCTGAGATCCTTCCTATAACATGAGATGTGATATCCAACTCCTTCCCATTGCAATCTTTAGACTGTTTCTATAGCATGAGATGTGATATCTCAATGCTTATACCAAACCTGAGACCCTTCCTATAGCATGAGATGTGATATCCAAATCCTTCCCATTCCAATCGTGAGACCCTTCCTATAGCATGAGATGTGATATCTCAATGCCTCTAATACCAAACCTGAGATCCTACCTCTAAAATGAAATTTGATATGCAACTCCTTTCCCTTCCAAACCTGATAGCCTTCCTATAGCATGAGATGTGATATCCAAGTCCTTCCCATTCCAATCCTGATACCCTTCCTATAACATGAGATGTGATATCCAATTCCTTCCCATTCCAACCTGAGACCCTTCCTATAGCATGAGATGGGATATCCAACTCCTTCCAAATCCAATCCTGATACCCTTCCGATAGCATGAGATGTGATATCCCAATGCTTCTACAAAACCTGAGACCCATACCATGGCATGAGATGTGATATCAAACTCCTTCCCATTCCAATCCTGACACCCTTCCTATAGCTTGAGATGTGATATCCAACTCCTTCCCATTCCAATTCGGAGACCAGTCCTATACCATGGGACTTGATATCTCAATGCTTCTAAAGCAAACCTGAGACCGGTCCTATAACATGAGATGTGATATCCAAATCTTCCCCTTCCAAACCTTAGACCCTTCCTTTATCATGAGATGTGATATCCAAGTCGTTCCCATTCCAATCCTGAGACCCTTCCTATAGCATGAGATGTGATATCTCAATACTTCTAATACCAAACCTGAGACCCTTGCTATAACATGAGATGTGATATTCAAGTCCTTCCCATTCCAATCCTGAGACCCTTCCTATAGCATGAGATGTGATATCTCAATGCTTCTAATACCAAACCTGAGACCCTTCCTATAATGAGATGGGATATCCAACTCCTTCCCATTCCAATCCTGAGACCCTTCCGATAGCAGAGATGTGATAGCTCAATGCTTATACCAAACCTGAGACCCTTCCTATGGCATGAGATGTCAAATACACCTCCTTCCGATTCCAATCCTGAGACCCTTCCTATAGCATGAGATGTGATATCTCAATGCTTCTAATAATAAACCTGAGATCCTTCCTATAACATGAGATGTGATATCCAACTCCTTCCCATTCCAAACCTGAGACCCTTCCGATTGCATGAGATGTGATATCAAACTCCTTCCCATTCCAATACTGAGATAGCTTGAGATGTGATATCCAACTCCTTCCCATTCCAATCCTGAGACCCTTCCTATAGCCTGAGATGTGATATCTTAATGCTTCTAAAACCAAACCTGAGAACCATCCAATAACATATGTGAAATCCAAATCCTTCCCTTTCCAAACCTGAGACCCTTCCGATAGCATTACATGTGATATCTCAATGCTTCTAAAACCAAACATGAGAACCATCCTATAACATGAGATGTGAAATCCAAATCCTTCCCTTTCCAAACCTGAGACCCTCCCTATAGCATGGGATGTGATATCTAAGTCCTTCCCATTCCTATCCTGGGACCCTTCCGATAGCAGACATGTGATATCTCAATGCTCGGACCAAACCTGAGACCCTTCCTATGACATGAGATGTGATATCCAACTCCTTCCCATTCCAATCCTGAGACCCTTCCTATAGCATGAGATGTGATATCTCAATGCTTCTATCAAACCTGAGTCCCTTCCTTTAGCATGAGATGTGATATCCAACTCCTTCCCATTCCAATACTGAGACCCTTCCTATAGCATGAGATGTGATATTTCAAAGCTTCTAATACCAAACCTGGGACCCGTCCTATAACATGAGATATGATATCCAAATCCTTCCCCTTCCAAACCTGAGACCCTTCCTTTAGCATGAGATGTGATATCCAAATCCTTCCCATTCCAATCCTGAAACTCTTCCTATAGCATGAGATGTGATATCTCAATGTTTCTAATAAAAAACCTGAGACTCTTCCTATAGCAAGAGATGTGATATCCAAATCCTTCCCATTCCAATCCTGAGACCCTTCCTATAACATGAGATGTGATATCGCAATGCCTCTAATACCAAACCTGAGATTCTTCCTATAACATGAGATGTGATATCTCAATGCTTCTAATACCAAACCTGAGACCCTCCCTTTAGCATGAGATGTGATATCCGACTCCTTCCCATTCCAATCCTGAGACCCTTCTGATAGCATGAGATGTGATATCTCAATGCCTCTAATACCAAACCAGAGATTCTTCCTATAACATGAGATGTGATATCTCAATGCTTCTAATACCAAACCTGAGACCCTCCCTTTAGCATGAGGTGTGATATCCGACTCCTTCCCATTCCAATCCTGAGACCCTTCTGATAGCATGAGATGTGATATCTCAATGCTTCTAACACCAAACCTGAGACCCTTCCTATAACATAAGATGGGATATCCAACTCCTTCCCATTCCAATCCTGAGACCCTTCCGATAGCAAAGATGTGATATCTCAATGCTTATACCAAACCTGAGACCCTTCCTGTGGCATGAGATGTCATATCCAACTCCTTCCCATTCCAATCCTGAGACCCTTCCTATAGCATGATATGTGATATCACAATTTTTCTAATACCAAACCTGAGATCCTTCCTATAACATGAGATGTGTATCCAACTCCTTCCCACTCCAAAACCTGAGACCCTTCCTATAGCATGAGATGTGATATCTTAATGCTTCTAAAAACAAACCTGAGAACCATCCAATAACATATGTGAAATCCAAATCCTTCCCTTTCCAAACCTGAGACCCTTCCGATAGCATTAGATGTGATATCTCAATGCTTCTAAAACCAAACATGAGAACCATCCTATAACATGAGATGTGAAATCCAAATCCTTCCCTTTCCAAACCTGAGACCCTTTCTCTAGCTTGAGATGTGATATCAAACTCCTTCCCATTCCAATCCTGTGATAGCTTGAGATGTGATATCCAACTCCTTCCCATTCCAATCCTGAGACCCTTCCTATACCATGAGATGTGATATCTCAATGCTTCTAATACCAAACCTGAGACCCGTCCTAAAACATGAGATATGAGATCCAAATCCTTCCCCTTCCAAACCTGAGAACCTTCCTATAGCTTGAGATGTGATATCAAACTCCTTCCCATTCCAATCCTGAGATAGCTTGAGATGTGATATCCAACACCTTCCCATTCCTATCCTGTGACCCTTCCGATAGCAGAGATGTGATATCTCAATGCATGTACCAAACCTGAGACCCTTCCTATGGCATGAGATGTGATATCCAACTCCTTCCCATTCCAATCCTGAGACCCTTCCTATAGCATGAGATGTAATATCTCAATGCTTCTATCAAACCTGAGTCCCTTCCTTTAGCATGAGATGTGATATCCAACTCCTTCCCATTCCAATCCTGAGATCCTTCCTATAGCATGAGATGTGATATCTCAAAGCTTCTAATGCCAAACCTTGGACCCGTCCTATAACATGAGATATGATATCCAAATCCTTCCCCTCCCAAACCTGAGACCCTTCCTTTAGCATGAGATGTGATATCCAAATCCTTCCCATTCCAATCCTGAAACCCTTCCTATAGCATGAGATGTGATATCTCAATGTTTCTAATAAAAAACCTGAGACCCTTCCTATAGCAAGAGATGTGATATCCAAATCCTTCCCATTCCAATCCTGAGACCCTTCCTATAACATGAGATGTGATATCCAACTCCTTCCCATTCCAACCTGAGAACCTTCCTATAGCATGAGAAGGGATATCCAACTCCTTCCCATTCCAATCCTGAGACCTTACTATAGCATGAGATGTGATATCTCAAAGCTTCTAATACCAAACCTGCGACCCGTCCTATAACATGAGATATGATATCCAAATCCTTCCCCTTCCAAACCTGAGACCCTTCCTTTAGCATGAGATGTGATATACAAATCCTTCCCATTCCAATCCTGAAACCCTTCCTATAGCATGAGATGTGATATCTCAATGTTTCTAATAAAAAAAACTGAGACCCTTTCTATAGCAAGAGATGTGACATCCAAATCCTTCCCATTCCAATCCTGAGATCCTTCCTATTGGATGAGATGTGAAATCCAACTCCTTCCCATTCCAGTACTGAGACCCTTCCTATACCATGAGATGTGATATCTCAATGCTTCTACCAAAACTGAGACCCTTCCTTTAGCATGAGATGTGATATCCAACTCCTTCCCATTCCAATCCTGAGACCCTTCCTATAGCATTAGATGTGATATCTCAATGCCTCTAATACCAAACCTGAGATTCTTCCTATAACATGAGATGTGATATCTCAATGCTTCTAATACCAAACCTGAGACCCTCCCTTTAGCATGAGATGTGATATCCGACTCCTTCCCATACCAATCCTGAGACCCTTCTGATAGCATGAGATGTGATATCTCAATGCCTCTAATACCAAACCTGAGATTCTTCCTATAACATGAGATGTGATATCTCAATGCTTCTAATACCAAACCTGAGACCCTCCCTTTAGCATGAGATGTGATATCCGACTCCTTCCCATTCCAATCCTGAGACCCTTCTGATAGCATGAGATGTGATATCTCAATGCTTCTAATACCAAACCTGAGACCCTTCCTATAACATAAGATGGGATATCCAACTTCTTCCCATTCCAATCCTGAGACCCTTCCGATAGCAGAGATGTGATATCTCAATGCTTATACCAAACCTGAGACCCTTCCTGTGGCATGAGATGTCATATACAACTCCTTCCCATTCCAATCCTGAGACCCTTCCTATAGCATGAGATGTGATATCCAACTCCTTCCCATTCCAATCATGAGACCCTTCCTATAGCATGAGATTTGATATCTCAATGCTTCTAATAATAAACCTGAGATCCTTCCTATAACATGAGATGTGATATCCAACTCCTTCCCATTCCAAACCTGAGACCCTTCCGATTGCACGAGATGTGATATCAAACTCCTTCCCATTCCAATCCTGAGACCCTTCCTATACCATGAGATGTGATATCTCAATGCTTCTAATACCAAACCTGACACCCGTCCTAAAACATGAGATGTGATGTCCAAATCCTTCCACTTCCAAACCTGAGATCTTTCCTTTAGCATGAGATGTGATATCCAACTCCTTCCCATTCCAATCCTGAGACCCTTCCTATACCATGAGATGTGATATCTCAATGCTTCTAATACCAAACCTGACACCTGTCCTAAAACATGAGATGTGATGTCCAAATCCTTCCCCTTCCAAACCTGAGATCTTTCCTTTAGCATGAGATGTGATATCCAACTCCTTCCCATTCCAATCCTGAGACCCTTCCTATACCATGAGATGTGATATCTCAATGCTTCTAATACCAAACCTGACACCCGTCCTAAAACATGAGATGTGATGTCCAAATCCTTCCCCTTCCAAACCTGAGATCTTTCCTTTAGCATGAGATGTGATATCCAACTCCTTCCCATTCCAATCCTGAGACCCTTCCTATAGCATGATATGTGATATCACAATTTTTCTAATACCAAACCTGAGATCCTTCCTATAACATGAGATGTGTATCCAAATCCTTCCCTTTCCAAACCTGAGACCCTTCCGATAGCATTAGATGTGATATCTCAATGCTTCTAAAACCAAACATGAGAACCATCCTATAACATGAGATGTGAAATCCAAATCCTTCCCTTTCCAAACCTGAGACCCTCCCTATAGCATGAGATGTGATATCTAAGTCCTTCCCATTCCTATCCTGAGACCCTTCCGATAGCAGAGATATGATATCTCAATGCTTGGACCAAACCTGAGAACCTTCCTATGGCATGAGATGTGATATCCAACTCCTTCCCATTCCAATCTTGAGACCCTTCCTATAGCATGAGATGTGATATCTCAATGCTTCTATCAAACCTGAGTCCCTTCCTTTAGCATGAGATGTGATATCCAACTCCTTCCCATTCCAATCCTGAGACCCTTCCTATAGCATGAGATGTGATATTTCAAAGCTTCTAATACCAAACCTGGGACCCGTCCTATAACATGAGATATGATATCCAAATCCTTCCCCTTCCAAACCTGAGACCCTTCCTTTAGCATGAGATGTGATATCTCAATGTTTCTAATAAAAAACCTGAGACTCTTCCTATAGCAAGAGATGTGATATCCAAATCCTTCCCATTCCAATCCTGAGACCCTTCCTATAACATGAGATGTGATATCTCAATGCCTCTAATACCAAACCAGAGATTCTTCCTATAACATGAGATGTGATATCTCAATGCTTCTAATACCAAACCTGAGACCCTTCCTATAACATAAGATGGGATATCCAACTCCTTCCCATTCCAATCCTGAGACCCTTCCGATAGCAGAGATGTGATATCTCAATGCTTATACCAAACCTGAGACCCTTCCTGTGGCATGAGATGTCATATAAAACTCCTTCCCATTCCAATCCTGAGACCCTTCCTATAGCATGATATGTGATATCACAATTTTTCTAATACCAAACCTAAGATCCTTCCTATAACATGAGATGTGTATCCAACTCCTTCCCATTCCAAAACCTGAGACCCTTCCTATAGCATGAGATGTGATATCTTAATGCTTCTAAAACCAAACCTGAGAACCATCCAATAACATATGTGAAATCCAAATCCTTCCCTTTCCAAACCTGAGACCCTTCCGATAGCATTAGATGTGATATCTCAATGCTTCTAAAACCAAAAATGAGAACCATCCTATAACATGAGATGTGAAATCCAAATCCTTCCCTTTCCAAACCTGAGACCCTTCCTATAGCTTGAGATGTGATATCAAACTCCTTCCCATTCCAATCCTGTGATAGCTCGAGATGTGATATCCAACTCCTTCCCATTCCAATCCTGAGACCCTTCCTATACCATGAGTTGTGATATCTCAATGCTTCTAATACCAAACCTGAGACCCGTCCTAAAACATGAGATGTGAGATCCAAATCCTTCCCCCTCCAAACCTGAGAACCTTCCTATAGCTTGAGATGTGATATCAAACTCCTTCCCATTCCAATCCTGAGATAGCTTGAGATGTGATATCCAACTCCTTCCCATTCCTATCCTGAGACCCTTCCGATAGCAGAGATGTGATATCTCAATGCTTGTACCAAACCTGAGACCCTTCCTATGGCATGAGATGTGATATCCAACTTCTTCCCATTCCAATCCTGAGACCCTTCCTATAGCATGATATGTGATATCTCAATGCTTATACCAAACCTGAGACCCTTCCTATAGCATGAGATGTGATATCCAAATCCTTCCCATTCCAATCCTGAGACCCTTCCTATAGCATGAGATGTGATATCCAAATCCTTCCCATTCCAATCCTGAGACCCTTCCTATAGCATGAGATGTGATATCTCAATGATTCTATTACCAAACCTGAGACCCGTCCTATACCATGAGATGGGATATCCAACTCCTTCCCATTTCAATCCTGAGAAACTTCTGATAGCAGAGATGTGATATCTCAATGCTTAGACCAAACCTGAGACCCTTCCTATAACATGAGATGTGATATCCAACTCCTTCCAGTTCCAAACCTGAGACCCTTTCTATAGCAAGAATCTAATATCCAACTCCTTCCCATTCCAATCCTGAAACCATTCCTATAGAATGAGATGTGATATCTCAATGCTTCTAATACCAAACCTGAGATCCTTCCTATGACATGAGATGCGATATCCAATTCCTTCCCATTCCAAACCTGAGACCCTTCCTATAGCATGAGATGTGATATCTCAATGCTTCTAATACCAAACCTGAGATCCTACCTCTAACATGAAATGTGATATCCAACTCCTTCCCTTTCCAATCCTGATACATTTCTGATAGCATGAGATGTGATATCTCAATGCCTCTAATACCAAACCTGAGATCCTACCTCTAACATGAAATGTGATATCCAACTCCTTCCCCTTGCAAACCTGAGAGCCTTCCTATAGCATGAGATGTGATATCGAAGTATTTCCCATTCCAATCCTGAGACCCTTCCTATAACATGAGATGTGATATCCAACTCCTTCCCATTCCAACCTGAGACCCTTCCTATAGCATGAGATGTGATATCCAACTAATTCCAAATCCAATCCTGATACCCTTCCGATAGCATGAGATGTGATATCTCAATCCCTCTAATACCAAACCTGAGATCCTTCCTATAACATGAGAGGTGATATCAAAATCCTTCCCCTTCCAAACCTGAGACGCTCCCTTTAGCATGAGATGTGATATCCAACTCCTTCCCATTCCAATCCTGAGACCCTTCTGATAGCATGAGATGTGATATTCAATGCCTCTAATACCAAACCTGAGATCCTGCCTCTAACATGAAATGTGATATCCAACTCCTTCCCTTTCCAAACGTGAGAGCCTCCCTATAGCATGAGATGGGATATTCAAGTCCTTCCCATTCCAATCCTGAGACCCTTCCTATAGCATGAGATGTGATATCTCAATGCTTCTAATACCAAACCTGAGACCCTTCCTATAACATAAGATGGGATATCCAACTCCTTCCCATTCCAATCGTGAGACCCTTCCTATAGCATGAGATGTGATATCCAAAACCTTCCCTTTCCAAAACTGAGAGCCTACCTATAGCATGAAATGTGATATCCAACTCCTTCCCATTCCAATCCTGAGACCCTTCCTATAGCATGAGATGTGATATCTCAATGCTTATACCAAACCTGAGACCCTTCCTATAGCATGAGATGTGATATCCAAATCCTTCCCATTCCAATCCTGAGACCCTTCCTATAGCATGAGATGTGATATCCAAATCCTTCCCCTTCCAAACCTGAGACCCTCCCTTTAGCATGAGATGTGATATCCAACTCCTTCCCATTCCAATCCTGAGACCTTTCTGATAGCATGAGATGTTATATCTCAATGCCTCTAATACCAAACCTGAGATCCTACCTCTAACATGAAATGTGATATCCAAGTCCTTCCCCTTCTAAACCTGGGAGCCTTCCTATAACATGAGATGTGATATCGAAGTGCTTCCCATTCCAACCCTGAGACCCTTCCTATAACATGAGATGTGATATCCAACTCCTTCCCATTCCAATCCTGAGACCCTTCCTATAGCATGAGATGTGATGTCTCAATGCTTCTAATACCAAATCTGAGATCCTTCCTATAACATGAGATGTGATATCCAACTCCTTCCCATTGCAATCTTTAGACTGTTTCTATAGCATGAGATGTGATATCTCAATGCTTATACCAAACCTGAGACCCTTCCTATAGCATGAGATGTGATATCCAAATCCTTCCCATTCCAATCGTGAGACCCTTCCTATAGCATGAGATGTGATATCTCAATGCCTCTAATACCAAACCTGAGATCCTACCTCTAAAATGAAATTTGATATGCAACTCCTTCCCCTTCCAAACCTGATAGCCTTCCTATAGCATGAGATGTGATATCCAAGTCCTTCCCATTCCAATCCTGATACCCTTCCTATAACATGAGATGTGATATCCAATTCCTTCCCATTCCAACCTGAGACCCTTCCTATAGCATGAGATGGGATATCCAACTCCTTCCAAATCCAATCCTGATACCCTTCCGATAGCATGAGATGTGATATCCCAATGCTTCTACAAAACCTGAGACCCATACCATGGCATGAGATGTGATATCAAACTCCTTCCCATTCCAATCCTGACACCCTTCCTATAGCTTGAGATGTGATATCCAACTCCTTCCCATTCCAATTCGGAGACCAGTCCTATACCATGGGACTTGATATCTCAATGCTTCTAAAGCAAACCTGAGACCGGTCCTATAACATGAGATGTGATATCCAAATCTTCCCCTTCCAAACCTTAGACCCTTCCTTTATCATGAGATGTGATATCCAAGTCGTTCCCATTCCAATCCTGAGACCCTTCCTATAGCATGAGATGTGATATCTCAATGCTTCTAATACCAAACCTGAGACCCTTGCTATAACATGAGATGTGATATTCAAGTCCTTCCCATTCCAATCCTGAGACCCTTCCTATAGCATGAGATGTGATATCTCAATGCTTCTAATACCAAACCTGAGACCCTTCCTATAATGAGATGGGATATCCAACTCCTTCCCATTCCAATCCTGAGACCCTTCCGATAGCAGAGATGTGATAGCTCAATGCTTATACCAAACCTGAGACCCTTCCTATGGCATGAGATGTCAAATACACCTCCTTCCGATTCCAATCCTGAGACCCTTCCTATAGCATGAGATGTGATATCTCAATGCTTCTAATAATAAACCTGAGATCCTTCCTATAACATGAGATGTGATATCCAACTCCTTCCCATTCCAAACCTGAGACCCTTCCGATTGCATGAGATGTGATATCAAACTCCTTCCCATTCCAATCCTGAGATAGCTTGAGATGTGATATCCAACTCCTTCCCATTCCAATCCTGAGACCCTTCCTATACTATGAGATGTGATATCTCAATGCTTCTAATACCAAACCTGACACCCGTCCTAAAACATGAGATGTGATATCCAACTCCTTCCCATTCCAAACCTGAGACCCTTCCGATTGCATGAGATGTGATATCAAACTCCTTCCCATTCCAATACTGAGATAGCTTGAGATGTGATATCCAACTCCTTCCCATTCCAATCCTGAGACCCTTCCTATAGCCTGAGATGTGATATCTTAATGCTTCTAAAACCAAACCTGAGAACCATCCAATAACATATGTGAAATCCAAATCCTTCCCTTTCCAAACCTGAGACCCTTCCGATAGCATTACATGTGATATCTCAATGCTTCTAAAACCAAACATGAGAACCATCCTATAACATGAGATGTGAAATCCAAATCCTTCCCTTTCCAAACCTGAGACCCTCCCTATAGCATGGGATGTGATATCTAAGTCCTTCCCATTCCTATCCTGGGACCCTTCCGATAGCAGACATGTGATATCTCAATGCTCGGACCAAACCTGAGACCCTTCCTGTGACATGAGATGTGATATCCAACTCCTTCCCATTCCAATCCTGAGACCCTTCCTATAGCATGAGATGTGATATCTCAATGCTTCTATCAAACCTGAGTCCCTTCCTTTAGCATGAGATGTGATATCCAACTCCTTCCCATTCCAATACTGAGACCCTTCCTATAGCATGAGATGTGATATTTCAAAGCTTCTAATACCAAACCTGGGACCCGTCCTATAACATGAGATATGATATCCAAATCCTTCCCCTTCCAAACCTGAGACCCTTCCTTTAGCATGAGATGTGATATCCAAATCCTTCCCATTCCAATCCTGAAACTCTTCCTATAGCATGAGATGTGATATCTCAATGTTTCTAATAAAAAACCTGAGACTCTTCCTATAGCAAGAGATGTGATATCCAAATCCTTCCCATTCCAATCCTGAGACCCTTCCTATAACATGAGATGTGATATCGCAATGCCTCTAATACCAAACCTGAGATTCTTCCTATAACATGAGATGTGATATCTCAATGCTTCTAATACCAAACCTGAGACCCTCCCTTTAGCATGAGATGTGATATCCGACTCCTTCCCATTCCAATCCTGAGACCCTTCTGATAGCATGAGATGTGATATCTCAATGCCTCTAATACCAAACCAGAGATTCTTCCTATAACATGAGATGTGATATCTCAATGCTTCTAATACCAAACCTGAGACCCTCCCTTTAGCATGAGGTGTGATATCCGACTCCTTCCCATTCCAATCCTGAGACCCTTCTGATAGCATGAGATGTGATATCTCAATGCTTCTAACACCAAACCTGAGACCCTTCCTATAACATAAGATGGGATATCCAACTCCTTCCCATTCCAATCCTGAGACCCTTCCGATAGCAAAGATGTGATATCTCAATGCTTATACCAAACCTGAGACCCTTCCTGTGGCATGAGATGTCATATCCAACTCCTTCCCATTCCAATCCTGAGACCCTTCCTATAGCATGATATGTGATATCACAATTTTTCTAATACCAAACCTGAGATCCTTCCTATAACATGAGATGTGTATCCAACTCCTTCCCACTCCAAAACCTGAGACCCTTCCTATAGCATGAGATGTGATATCTTAATGCTTCTAAAAACAAACCTGAGAACCATCCAATAACATATGTGAAATCCAAATCCTTCCCTTTCCAAACCTGAGACCCTTCCGATAGCATTAGATGTGATATCTCAATGCTTCTAAAACCAAACATGAGAAACGTCCTATAACATGAGATGTGAAATCCAAATCCTTCCCTTTCCAAACCTGAGACCCTTTCTCTAGCTTGAGATGTGATATCAAACTCCTTCCCATTCCAATCCTGTGATAGCTTGAGATGTGATATCCAACTCCTTCCCATTCCAATCCTGAGACCCTTCCTATACCATGAGATGTGATATCTCAATGCTTCTAATACCAAACCTGAGACCCGTCCTAAAACATGAGATATGAGATCAAAATCCTTCCCCTTCCAAACCTGAGAACCTTCCTATAGCTTGAGATGTGATATCAAACTCCTTCCCATTCCAATCCTGAGATAGCTTGATATGTGATATCCAACACCTTCCCATTCCTATCCTGTGACCCTTCCGATAGCAGAGATGTGATATCTCAATGCATGTACCAAACCTGAGACCCTTCCTATGGCATGAGATGGAATATCCAACTCCTTCCCATTCCAATCCTGAGACCCTTCCTATAGCATGAGATGTAATATCTCAATGCTTCTATCAAACCTGAGTCCCTTCCTTTAGCATGAGATGTGATATCCAACTCCTTCCCATTCCAATCCTGAGACCCTTCCTATAGCATGAGATGTGATATCTCAAAGCTTCTAATGCCAAACCTTGGACCCGTCCTATAACATGAGATATGATATCCAAATCCTTCCCCTCCCAAACCTGAGACCCTTCCTTTAGCATGAGATGTGATATCCAAATCCTTCCCATTCCAATCCTGAAACCCTTCCTATAGCATGAGATGTGATATCTCAATGTTTCTAATAAAAAACCTGAGACCCTTCCTATAGCAAGAGATGTGATATCCAAATCCTTCCCATTCCAATCCTGAGACCCTTCCTATAACATGAGATGTGATATCCAACTCCTTCCCATTCCAACCTGAGAACCTTCCTATAGCATGAGAAGGGATATCCAACTCCTTCCCATTCCAATCCTGAGACCTTCCTATAGCATGAGATGTGATATCTCAAAGCTTCTAATACCAAACCTGCGACCCGTCCTATAACATGAGATATGATATCCAAATCCTTCCCCTTCCAAACCTGAGACCCTTCCTTTAGCATGAGATGTGATATACAAATCCTTCCCATTCCAATCCTGAAACCCTTCCTATAGCATGAGATGTGATATCTCAATGTTTCTAATAAAAAAAACTGAGACCCTTTCTATAGCAAGAGATGTGACATCCAAATCCTTCCCATTCCAATCCTGAGATCCTTCCTATTGGATGAGATGTGAAATCCAACTCCTTCCCATTCCAGTACTGAGACCCTTCCTATACCATGAGATGTGATATCTCAATGCTTCTACCAAAACTGAGACCCTTCCTTTAGCATGAGATGTGATATCCAACTCCTTCCCATTCCAATCCTGAGACCCTTCCTATAGCATTAGATGTGATATCTCAATGCCTCTAATACCAAACCTGAGATTCTTCCTATAACATGAGATGTGATATCTCAATGCTTCTAATACCAAACCTGAGACCCTCCCTTTAGCATGAGATGTGATATCCGACTCCTTCCCATACCAATCCTGAGACCCTTCTGATAGCATGAGATGTGATATCTCAATGCCTCTAATACCAAACCTGAGATTCTTCCTATAACATGAGATGTGATATCTCAATGCTTCTAATACCAAACCTGAGACCCTCCCTTTAGCATGAGATGTGATATCCGACTCCTTCCCATTCCAATCCTGAGACCCTTCTGATAGCATGAGATGTGATATCTCAATGCTTCTAATACCAAACCTGAGACCCTTCCTATAACATAAGATGGGATATCCAACTTCTTCCCATTCCAATCCTGAGACCCTTCCGATAGCAGAGATGTGATATCTCAATGCTTATACCAAACCTGAGACCCTTCCTGTGGCATGAGATGTCATATACAACTCCTTCCCATTCCAATCCTGAGACCCTTCCTATAGCATGAGATGTGATATCCAACTCCTTCCCATTCCAATCATGAGACCCTTCCTATAGCATGAGATTTGATATCTCAATGCTTCTAATAATAAACCTGAGATCCTTCCTATAACATGAGATGTGATATCCAACTCCTTCCCATTCCAAACCTGAGACCCTTCCGATTGCACGAGATGTGATATCAAACTCCTTCCCATTCCAATCCTGAGACCCTTCCTATACCATGAGATGTGATATCTCAATGCTTCTAATACCAAACCTGACACCTGTCCTAAAACATGAGATGTGATGTCCAAATCCTTCCCCTTCCAAACCTGAGATCTTTCCTTTAGCATGAGATGTGATATCCAACTCCTTCCCATTCCAATCCTGAGACCCTTCCTATACCATGAGATGTGATATCTCAATGCTTCTAATACCAAACCTGACACCTGTCCTAAAACATGAGATGTGATGTCCAAATCCTTCCCCTTCCAAACCTGAGATCTTTCCTTTAGCATGAGATGTGATATCCAACTCCTTCCCATTCCAATCCTGAGACCCTTCCTATACCATGAGATGTGATATCTCAATGCTTCTAATACCAAACCTGACACCCGTCCTAAAACATGAGATGTGATGTCCAAATCCTTCCCCTTCCAAACCTGAGATCTTTCCTTTAGCATGAGATGTGATATCCAACTCCTTCCCATTCCAATCCTGAGACCCTTCCTATAGCATGATATGTGATATCACAATTTTTCTAATACCAAACCTGAGATCCTTCCTATAACATGAGATGTGTATCCAAATCCTTCCCTTTCCAAACCTGAGACCCTTCCGATAGCATTAGATGTGATATCTCAATGCTTCTAAAACCAAACATGAGAACCATCCTATAACATGAGATGTGAAATCCAAATCCTTCCCTTTCCAAACCTGAGACCCTCCCTATAGCATGAGATGTGATATCTAAGTCCTTCCCATTCCTATCCTGAGACCCTTCCGATAGCAGAGATATGATATCTCAATGCTTGGACCAAACCTGAGAACCTTCCTATGGCATGAGATGTGATATCCAACTCCTTCCCATTCCAATCTTGAGACCCTTCCTATAGCATGAGATGTGATATCTCAATGCTTCTATCAAACCTGAATCCCTTCCTTTAGCATGAGATGTGATATCCAACTCCTTCCCATTCCAATCCTGAGACCCTTCCTATAGCATGAGATGTGATATTTCAAAGCTTCTAATACCAAACCTGGGACCCATCCTATAACATGAGATATGATATCCAAATCCTTCCCCTTCCAAACCTGAGACCCTTCCTTTAGCATGAGATGTGATATCTCAATGTTTCTAATAAAAAACCTGAGACTCTTCCTATAGCAAGAGATGTGATATCCAAATCCTTCCCATTCCAATCCTGAGACCCTTCCTATAACATGAGATGTGATATCTCAATGCCTCTAATACCAAACCTGAGATTCTTCCTATAACATGAGATGTGATATCTCAATGCTTCTAATACCAAACCTGAGACCCTCCCTTTAGCATGAGATGTGATATCCGACTCCTTCCCATTCCAATCCTGAGACCCTTCTGATAGCATGAGATGTGTTATCTCAATGCCTCTAATACCAAACCAGAGATTCTTCCTATAACATGAGATGTGATATCTCAATGCTTCTAATACCAAACCTGAGACCCTCCCTTTAGCATGAGATGTGATATCCGACTCCTTCCCATTCCAATCCTGAGACCCTTCTGATAGCATGAGATGTGATATCTCAATGCTTCTAATACCAAACCTGAGACCCTTCCTATAACATAAGATGGGATATCCAACTCCTTTCCATTCCAATCCTGAGACCCTTCCGATATCAGAGATGTGATATCTCAATGCTTATACAAAACCTGAGACCCTTCCTATAGCATGAGATGTGATATCCAAATCCTTCCCATTCCAATCCTGAGACCCTTCCTATAGCATGATATGTGATATCACAATTTTCCTAATACCAAACCTGAGACCCTTCCTATAACATGAGATGTGTATCCAACTCCTTCCCATTCCAAAACCTGAGACCCTTCCTATAGCATGAGATGTGATATCTTAATGCTTCTAAAACCAAACCTGAGAACCATCCAATAACATATGTGAAATCCAAATCCTTCCCTTTCCAAACCTGAGACCCTTCCGATAGCATTAGATGTGATATCTCAATGCTTCTAAAACCAAACATGAGAACCATCCTATAACATGAGATGTGAAATCCAAATCCTTCCCTTTCCAAACCTGAGACCCTTCCTATAGCTTGAGATGTGATATCAAACTCCTTCCCATTCCAATCCTGTGATAGCTCGAGATGTGATATCCAACTCCTTCCCATTCCAATCCTGAGACCCTTCATATACCATGAGATGTGATATCTCAATGCTTCTAATACCAAACCTGAGACCCGTCCTAAAACATGAGATGTGAGATCCAAATCCTTCCCCCTCCAAACCTGAGAACCTTCCTATAGCTTGAGATGTGATATCAAACTCCTTCCCATTCCAATCCTGAGATAGCTTGAGATGTGATATCCAACTCCTTCCCATTCCTATCCTGAGACCCTTCCGATAGCAGAGATGTGATATCTCAATGCTTGTACCAAACCTGAGACCCTTCCTATGGCATGAGATGTGATATCCAACTCCTTCCCATTCCAATCCTGAGACCCTTCCTATAGCCTGATATGTGATATCTCAATGTTTATACCAAACCTGAGACCCTTCCTATAGCATGAGATGTGATATCCAACTCCTTCCCATTCCAATCCTGAGAACCTTCCTATAGCATGAGATGTGATATCCAATGGCTCTAATACCAAACCTGAGATCCTTCCTCTAACATGAAATGTGATATCCAACTCCTTCCCTTTCCAAACCTGTGAGCCTACCTATAGCATGAGATGTGATATCCAAGTCCTTCCCATTCCAATCCTTAGACCCTTCCTACAGCATGCAATATGATATCTCAATGATTCTAATAACAAACCTGAGACCCGTCCTATAACATGAGATGTGATATCCAACTCCTTCCCATTCCAATCCTGAGACACTTCCGATAGCAGAGATGTGATATCTCAATGCTTATACCAAACCTGAGACCCTTCCTATAGCATGAGATGTGATATCCAATTCCTTCCCATTCCAAACCTGAGACCCTTCCTACAGCATGTGATGTGATATCTCAATGCTTGTAATACCAAACCTGAGACCAGTCCTATAACATGAGATGGGATATCCAACTCCTTCCCGTTCCAAACCTGAGACCCTTCCTATAGCATGAGATGTGATATCCAACTCCTTCCCATCCCAATCCTGAGACACTTCCGATTGCAGAGATGTGATATCTCAATGCTTATACCAAATGTGAGACTCTTCCTATAACATGAGATGTGATATCCAACTCCTTCCCGTTCCAAACCTGAGATCCTTCCAATAGCATGAGATGTGATATCCAACTCCTTCCCATTCCAATCCTGAGACCCTTATGATAGCATGAGATGTGATATCTCAATGCCTCTAATACCAAATCTGAGATTCTTCCGATAGCATGAGATGTGATATCTCAATGCTTCTTATACCAAACCTGAGATCCTTCCTATAACATGAGATGTGATATCCAAGTCCTTCCCATTCCAATCCTGAGACCCTTCCTATAGCATGTGATGTGATATCTCAATGCTTATACCAAACCTGAGACCCTTCCTATAACATGAGATGGGAATATCCAACTCCTTCCCATTCCAATCCTGAGACCCTTCCGATAGAAGAGATGTGATATCTCAGTGCTTATACCAAACCTGAGATCCTTCCTATAGCATGAGATGTGATATCCTACTCCTTCCCATTCCAATCCTGAGACCCTTCCTATAGCATAAGATGTGATATCTCAATGATTCTAATATCAAACTTGAGACCCTCCCTATAGCATGAGATGTGATATCCAAGTCATTCCCATTCCAATCCTGAGACACTTCCTATAGCATGAGATGTGATATCTCAATGCTTCTAATACCAAACCTGAGACTCTTCCTATAACATGAGATGGGATATCCAACTCCTTCCCATTCCAATCCTGAGACCCTTCCGATAGCAGAGATGTGATATCTCAAAGCTTATACCAAACCTGAGACCCTTCCTATGGCTTGAGATGTCATATACAACTCCTTCCCATTCCAATCCTGAGACCCTTCCGATAGCATGAGATGTGATATCTAACTCCTTCCCATTCCATTCCTGAGACCCTTCTGATAGCATGAGATGTGATATCTCAATGCCTCTAATACCAAACCTGAAATCCTACCTCTAACATGAAATGAGATATCCAACTCTTTCCCCTTCCAAACCTGAGAGCCTTCCTATAGCATGAGATGTGATATCCAAGTCCTTCCCATTCCAATACTGAGACCCTTCCTATAGCTTGAGATGTGATATCCAACTCCTTCCCATTCCAATTCTGAGACCCTTCCTATAGCATGATATGTGATATCTCAATGCTTATACCAAACCTGAGAGCCTACCTATAGCATGAGATGTGATATCCAAGTCCATCCCATTCCAATCCTTAGACCCTTCCTACAGCATGCGATGTGAATATCTCAATGATTCTAATACCAAACCAGAGACTCTTCCTATAACATGAGATGGGATATCCAACTCCTTCCCATTCCAATTCTGAGACCCTTCCTATACTATGAGACTTGATATCTCAATGCTTCTAATACCAAACCTGAGACCCGTAATATAACATGAGATGTGATATCCAAATCCTTCCCCTTCCAAACCTTAGACCCTTCCTTTATCATGAGATGTGATATCCAACTCCTTCCCATTCCAATCCTGAGACCCTTCCGATATCATGAGATGTGATATCTCAAAGCTTCTAATATCAAACTTGAGACCCTCCCTATAGCATGAGATGTGATATCCAAGTCCTTCCCATTCCAATCCTGAGACCCTTCCTATAGCATGAGATGTGATATCTCAATGCTTCTAATACCAAACCTGAGACCCTTCCTATAACATGAGATGGGAATATCCAACTCCTTCCCATTCCAATCTTGAGACCCTTCCGATAGCAGAGATGTGATATCTCAATGCTTATACCACACCTGAGATCCTTCCTATAACATGAGATGTGATATCCAACTCCTTCCCATTCCAATCCTGAGACACTTCCTATAGCATGAGATGTGATATCTCACTGCTTATACCAAACCTGAGACCCTTCCCATAGCAGGAGATGTGATATCCAACTCCTTCCCATTCCAATCCTCAGACCCTTCCTATAGCATGAGATGTGATATCTCAATGCTTCTAATGTCAAACTTGAGACCCTACATATAGCATGAGATGTGATATCCAAGTCCTTCCCATTCCAATCCTGAGACACTTCCTATAGCATGAGATGTGATATCTCAATGCTTCTAATACCAAACCTGAGACTCTTCCTATAACATGAGATGTGATATCCAACTCCTTCCAATTCCAATCCTGAGACCCTCTTGATAGCAGAGATGTGATATCTCAATGTTTATACCAAACCTGAGACCCTTCCTACGGCATGAGATGTCATATTCAACTCCTTCCCATTCCAATCCTGAGACCCTTCCTATAGCATGAGATGTGATGTCTCAATGCTTCTAATACCAAACCTGAGATCCTTCCTATAACATGAGATGTGATATCCAACTCCTTCCATTCCAATCCTGAGATCCTTCCTATAGCATGAGATGTGATATATCAATGCTTATACCAAACCTGAGACCCTTCCTATAGCATGAGATGTGATATCCAACTCCTTCCCATTCCAATCCTGAGACCCTTCCTATAGCCTGAGATGTGATATCCAATTCCTTCCCATTCCAATCCTGAGACCCTTCCTATAGCATGAGATGTGATATCTCAATGCTTATACCAAACCTGAGAGCCTACCTATAACATGAGATGTGATATCCAAGTCCATCCCATTCCAATCCTTAGACCCTTCCTACAGCATGCGATGTGATATCTCAATGATTCTAATACCAAACCAGAGACTCTTCCTATAACATGAGATGGGATATCCAACTCCTTCCCATTCCAATCCTGAGCCGCTTCCGATAGCAGAGATGTGATATCTCAATGCTTATACCAAACCTGAGACCCTTCCTATAACATGAGATGTGATATCCAACTCCTTCCCGTTCCAAACCTGAGACACTAACTATAGCATATGTGATATCCAACTCCTTCCCATTCCAAACATGAGACCCTTCCTATAGCAAGAAAGTAATATCCAACTCCTACCCATTCCAATCCTGAGACCCTTCCTATAGCAAGAGATGTGATATCCAAATCCTTCCCATTCCAATCCTGAGATCCTTCCTATAACATGAGATGTGATATCCAACTTCTTCCCATTCCAACCTGAGACACTTCCTATAGCATGAGAAGGGATATCCAACTCCTTCCCAATCCAAACCTGAGACCCTTCCTATGGCATGAGATGTGATATCCAACTCCTTGCCATTCAAATCCTGAGACCCTTCCTATAGCATGAGAAGGGATATCCAACTCCTTCCCAATCCAATCCTGAGACCCTTCCGATAGCAGCGACGTGATATCTCAATGCTTGTACCAAACCTGAGACCCTTCCTTTAGCATGAGATGTGATATCCAAATCCTTCACATTCCAATCCTGAGACCCTTCCTATAGCATGAGATGTGATATCTCAATGCTTCTAATACCAAACCTGAGATCCTTCCTATAACATGAGATGTGATATCCAATTCCTTCCCATTCCAAACCTGAGACCCTTCCTATTGGATGAGATGTGATATCCAACTCCTTCCCATTCCAACCCTGAGACCCTTCCTATAGCATGAGATGTGATGTCTCAATGCGTCTAATACCAAACCTGAGATCCTTCCTATAACATGAGATGTGATATCCAACTCCTTCCATTCCAATCCTGAGACCCGTCCTATAGCATGAGATGTGATATCTCAATGCTTATACCAAACCTGAGACCCTTCCTATAGCATGAGATGTGATATCCAACTCCTTCCCTTTCCAAACCTAAGAGCCTATCTATAGCATGAGATGTGATATCCAAGTCCTTCACATTCCAACCCTTAGACCCTTCCTACAGCATGCAATATGATATCTCAATGATTCTAATAACAAACCTGAGACCCGTCCTATAACATGAGATGGGATATCCAACTCCTTCCCATTCCAATCCTGAGACACTTCCGATAGCAGAGATGTGATATCTCAATGCTTATACCAAACCTGAGACCCTTCCTATAACATGAGATGTGATATCCAAATCCTTCCCGTTCCAAACCTGAGACCCTTCCTTTAGCATGAGATGTGATATCCAGCTCCTTCCCATTCCAATCCTGAGACACTTCCGATAGCATGAGATGTGATATCTCAATGCTTCTAATATCAAAACTGAGACCCTCCCTATAGCATGATATGTGATATCTAAGTCCTTCCCATTCCAATCCTGAGACCCTCCCTATAGCATGAGATGTGATATCCAACTCCTTCCCATTCCAATCCTGAGACCCTTCCTATAGCATGAGATATGATATCTCAATACTTCTAATACCAAACGTGAGATCCTTCCGATAACATGAGATGTGATATCCAAATCCTTCCCCTTCCAAACCTGAGACCCTCCCTTTAGCATGAAATGTGATATCCAACTCCTTCCTATTCCAATCCTGAGACTCTTCTGATAGCATGAGATGTGATATCTCAATGCTTCTAATACCAAACCTGAGATCCTTCCTATAACATGAGATGTGATATCCAAATCCTTCCCCTTCCAAACCTGAGACCCTCCCTTTAGCATGAGATGTGATATCCAACTCCTTCCCATTCCAATTCTGAGACCCTTCCTATAGCATGAGATGTGATATCTCAATGCTTATACCAAACCTGAGAGCCTACCTATAGCATGAGATGTGATATCCAAGTCCATCCCATTCCAATCCTTAGACCCTTCCTACAGCATGCGATGTGATATCTCAATGATTCTAATACCAAACCAGAGACTCTTCCTATAACATGAGATGGGATATCCAACTCCTTCCCATTCCAATTCTGAGACCCTTCCTATACTATGAGACTTGATATCTCAATGCTTCTAATACCAAACCTGAGACCCGTAATATAACATGAGATGTGATATCCAAATCCTTCCCCTTCCAAACCTTAGACCCTTCCTTTATCATGAGATGTGATATCCAACTCCTTCCCATTCCAATCCTGAGACCCTTCCGATATCATGAGATGTGATATCTCAAAGCTTCTAATATCAAACTTGAGACCCTCCCTATAGCATGAGATGTGATATCCAAGTCCTTCCCATTCCAATCCTGAGACCCTTCCTATAGCATGAGACTTGATATCTCAATGCTTCTAATACCAAACCTGAGACCCGTAATATAACATGAGATGTGATATCCAAATCCTTCCCCTTCCAAACCTTAGACCCTTCCTTTATCATGAGATGTGATATCCAACTCCTTCCCATTCCAATCCTGAGACCCTTCCGATATCATGAGATGTGATATCTCAAAGCTTCTAATATCAAACTTGAGACCCTCCCTATAGCATGAGATGTGATATCCAAGTCCTTCCCATTCCAATCCTCAGACCCTTCCTATAGCATGAGATGTGATATCTCAATGCTTCTAATGTCAAACTTGAGACCCTACATATAGCATGAGATGTGATATCCAAGTCCTTCCCATTCCAATCCTGAGACACTTCCTATAGCATGAGATGTGATATCTCAATGCTTCTAATACCAAACCTGAGACTCTTCCTATAACATGAGATGTGATATCCAACTCCTTCCAATTCCAATCCTGAGACCCTCTTGATAGCAGAGATGTGATATCTCAATGTTTATACCAAACCTGAGACCCTTCCTACGGCATGAGATGTCATATTCAACTCCTTCCCATTCCAATCCTGAGACCCTTCCTATAGCATGAGATGTGATGTCTCAATGCTTCTAATACCAAACCTGAGATCCTTCCTATAACATGAGATGTGATATCCAACTCCTTCCATTCCAATCCTGAGATCCTTCCTATAGCATGAGATGTGATATATCAATGCTTATACCAAACCTGAGACCCTTCCTATAGCATGAGATGTGATATCCAACTCCTTCCCATTCCAATCCTGAGACCCTTCCTATAGCCTGAGATGTGATATCCAATTCCTTCCCATTCCAATCCTGAGACCCTTCCTATAGCATGAGATGTGATATCTCAATGCTTATACCAAACCTGAGAGCCTACCTATAACATGAGATGTGATATCCAAGTCCATCCCATTCCAATCCTTAGACCCTTCCTACAGCATGCGATGTGATATCTCAATGATTCTAATACCAAACCAGAGACTCTTCCTATAACATGAGATGGGATATCCAACTCCTTCCCATTCCAATCCTGAGCCGCTTCCGATAGCAGAGATGTGATATCTCAATGCTTATACCAAACCTGAGACCCTTCCTATAACATGAGATGTGATATCCAACTCCTTCCCATTCCAAACCTGAGACACTAACTATAGCATATGTGATATCCAACTCCTTCCCATTCCAAACATGAGACCCTTCCTATAGCAAGAAAGTAATATCCAACTCCTACCCATTCCAATCCTGAGACCCTTCCTATAGCAAGAGATGTGATATCCAAATCCTTCCCATTCCAATCCTGAGATCCTTCCTATAACATGAGATGTGATATCCAACTTCTTCCCATTCCAACCTGAGACACTTCCTATAGCATGAGAAGGGATATCCAACTCCTTCCCAATCCAAACCTGAGACCCTTCCTATGGCATGAGATGTGATATCCAACTCCTTGCCATTCAAATCCTGAGACCCTTCCTATAGCATGAGAAGGGATATCCAACTCCTTCCCAATCCAATCCTGAGACCCTTCCGATAGCAGCGACGTGATATCTCAATGCTTCTACCAAACCTGAGACCCTTCCTTTAGCATGAGATGTGATATCCAAATCCTTCACATTCCAATCATGAGACCCTTCCTATAGCATGAGATGTGATATCTCAATGCTTCTAATACCAAACCTGAGATCCTTCCTATAACATGAGATGTGATATCCAATTCCTTCCCATTCCAAACCTGAGACCCTTCCTATTGGATGAGATGTGATATCCAACTCCTTCCCATTCCAACCCTGAGACCCTTCCTATAGCATGAGATGTGATGTCTCAATGCTTCTAATACCAAACCTGAGATCCTTCCTATAACATGAGATGTGATATCCAACTCCTTCCATTCCAATCCTGAGACCCGTCCTATAGCATGAGATGTGATATCTCAATGCTTATACCAAACCTGAGACACTTCCTATAGCATGAGATGTGATATCCAACTGCTTCCCATTCCAATCCTGAGACCCTTCCTATAGCATGAGATGTGATATCCAACTCCTTCCCATTCCAATCCTGAGACCCTTCCTATAGCATGAGATATGATATCTCAATACTTCTAATACCAAACGTGAGATCCTTCCGATAACATGAGATGTGATATCCAAATCCTTCCCCTTCCAAACCTGAGACCCTCCCTTTAGCATGAAATGTGATATCCAACTCCTTCCTATTCCAATCCTGAGACTCTTCTGATAGCATGAGATGTGATATCTCAATGCTTCTAATACCAAACCTGAGATCCTTCCTATAACATGAGATGTGATATCCAAATCCTTCCCCTTCCAAACCTGAGACCCTCCCTTTAGCATGAGATGTGATATCCAACTCCTTCCCATTCCAATTCTGAGACCCTTCCTATAGCATGAGATGTGATATCTCAATGCTTATACCAAACCTGAGAGCCTACCTATAGCATGAGATGTGATATCCAAGTCCATCCCATTCCAATCCTTAGACCCTTCCTACAGCATGCGATGTGATATCTCAATGATTCTAATACCAAACCAGAGACTCTTCCTATAACATGAGATGGGATATCCAACTCCTTCCCATTCCAATTCTGAGACCCTTCCTATACTATGAGACTTGATATCTCAATGCTTCTAATACCAAACCTGAGACCCGTAATATAACATGAGATGTGATATCCAAATCCTTCCCCTTCCAAACCTTAGACCCTTCCTTTATCATGAGATGTGATATCCAACTCCTTCCCATTCCAATCCTGAGACCCTTCCGATATCATGAGATGTGATATCTCAAAGCTTCTAATATCAAACTTGAGACCCTCCCTATAGCATGAGATGTGATATCCAAGTCCTTCCCATTCCAATCCTGAGACCCTTCCTATAGCATGAGACTTGATATCTCAATGCTTCTAATACCAAACCTGAGACCCGTAATATAACATGAGATGTGATATCCAAATCCTTCCCCTTCCAAACCTTAGACCCTTCCTTTATCATGAGATGTGATATCCAACTCCTTCCCATTCCAATCCTGAGACCCTTCCGATATCATGAGATGTGATATCTCAAAGCTTCTAATATCAAACTTGAGACCCTCCCTATAGCATGAGATGTGATATCCAAGTCCTTCCCATTCCAATCCTCAGACCCTTCCTATAGCATGAGATGTGATATCTCAATGCTTCTAATGTCAAACTTGAGACCCTACATATAGCATGAGATGTGATATCCAAGTCCTTCCCATTCCAATCCTGAGACACTTCCTATAGCATGAGATGTGATATCTCAATGCTTCTAATACCAAACCTGAGACTCTTCCTATAACATGAGATGTGATATCCAACTCCTTCCAATTCCAATCCTGAGACCCTCTTGATAGCAGAGATGTGATATCTCAATGTTTATACCAAACCTGAGACCCTTCCTACGGCATGAGATGTCATATTCAACTCCTTCCCATTCCAATCCTGAGACCCTTCCTATAGCATGAGATGTGATGTCTCAATGCTTCTAATACCAAACCTGAGATCCTTCCTATAACATGAGATGTGATATCCAACTCCTTCCATTCCAATCCTGAGATCCTTCCTATAGCATGAGATGTGATATATCAATGCTTATACCAAACCTGAGACCCTTCCTATAGCATGAGATGTGATATCCAACTCCTTCCCATTCCAATCCTGAGACCCTTCCTATAGCCTGAGATGTGATATCCAATTCCTTCCCATTCCAATCCTGAGACCCTTCCTATAGCATGAGATGTGATATCTCAATGCTTATACCAAACCTGAGAGCCTACCTATAACATGAGATGTGATATCCAAGTCCATCCCATTCCAATCCTTAGACCCTTCCTACAGCATGCGATGTGATATCTCAATGATTCTAATACCAAACCAGAGACTCTTCCTATAACATGAGATGGGATATCCAACTCCTTCCCATTCCAATCCTGAGCCGCTTCCGATAGCAGAGATGTGATATCTCAATGCTTATACCAAACCTGAGACCCTTCCTATAACATGAGATGTGATATCCAACTCCTTCCCATTCCAAACCTGAGACACTAACTATAGCATATGTGATATCCAACTCCTTCCCATTCCAAACATGAGACCCTTCCTATAGCAAGAAAGTAATATCCAACTCCTACCCATTCCAATCCTGAGACCCTTCCTATAGCAAGAGATGTGATATCCAAATCCTTCCCATTCCAATCCTGAGATCCTTCCTATAACATGAGATGTGATATCCAACTTCTTCCCATTCCAACCTGAGACACTTCCTATAGCATGAGAAGGGATATCCAACTCCTTCCCAATCCAAACCTGAGACCCTTCCTATGGCATGAGATGTGATATCCAACTCCTTGCCATTCAAATCCTGAGACCCTTCCTATAGCATGAGAAGGGATATCCAACTCCTTCCCAATCCAATCCTGAGACCCTTCCGATAGCAGCGACGTGATATCTCAATGCTTCTACCAAACCTGAGACCCTTCCTTTAGCATGAGATGTGATATCCAAATCCTTCACATTCCAATCATGAGACCCTTCCTATAGCATGAGATGTGATATCTCAATGCTTCTAATACCAAACCTGAGATCCTTCCTATAACATGAGATGTGATATCCAATTCCTTCCCATTCCAAACCTGAGACCCTTCCTATTGGATGAGATGTGATATCCAACTCCTTCCCATTCCAACCCTGAGACCCTTCCTATAGCATGAGATGTGATGTCTCAATGCTTCTAATACCAAACCTGAGATCCTTCCTATAACATGAGATGTGATATCCAACTCCTTCCATTCCAATCCTGAGACCCGTCCTATAGCATGAGATGTGATATCTCAATGCTTATACCAAACCTGAGACACTTCCTATAGCATGAGATGTGATATCCAACTGCTTCCCATTCCAATCCTGAGACCCTTCCTATAGCATGAGATGTGATATCTCAATGCTTCTAATACCAAACCTGAGATCCTTCCTCTAACATGAAATGTGATATCCAACTCCTTCCCTTTCCAAACCTAGGAGCCTATCTATAGCATGAGATGTGATATCCAAGTCCTTCACATTCCAACCCTTAGACCCTTCCTACAGCATGCAATATGATATCTCAATGATTCTAATAACAAACCTGAGACCCGTCCTATAACATGAGATGGGATATCCAACTCCTTCCCATTCCAATCCTGAGACACTTCCGATAGCAGAGATGTGATATCTCAATGCTTATACCAAACCTGAGACCCTTCCTATAACATGAGATGTGATATCCAAATCCTTCTCGTTCCAAACCTGAGACCCTTCCTTTAGCATGAGATGTGATATCCAGCTCCTTCCCATTCCAATCCTGAGACACTTCCGATAGCATGAGATGTGATATCTCAATGCTTCTAATATCAAAACTGAGACCCTCCCTATAGCATGATATGTGATATCTAAGTCCTTCCCATTCCAATCCTGAGACCCTCCCTATATCATGAGATGTGATATCCAACTCCTTCCCATTCCAATCCTGCGACCCTTCCTATAGCATGAGATATGATATCTCAATACTTCTAATACCAAACGTGAGATCCTTCCGATAACATGAGATGTGATATCCAAATCCTTCCCCTTCCAAACCTGAGACCCTCCCTTTAGCATGAAATGTGATATCCAACTCCTTCCTATTCCAATCCTGAGACTCTTCTGATAGCATGAGATGCGATATCTCAATGCTTCTAATACCAAACCTGAGATCCTTCCGATAGCATGAGCTGTGATATCTCAATGCTTCTAATACCAAACCTGAGATCCTTCCTATAACATGAGATGTGATATCCAAATCCTTCCCCTTCCAAACCTGAGACCCTCCCTTTAGCATGAGATGTGATATCTAACTCCTTCCCATTCCATTCCTGAGACCCTTCTGATAGCATGAGATGTGATATCTCAATGCCTCTAATACCAAACCTGAGATCCTACCTCTAACATGAAATGAGATATCCAACTCTTTCCCCTTCCAAACCTGAGAGCCTTCCTATAGCATGAGATGTGATATCCAAGTCCTTCCCATTCCAATACTGAGACCCTTCCTATAGCTTGAGATGTGATATCCAACTCCTTCCCATTCCAATTCTGAGACCCTTCCTATAGCATGAGATGTGATATCTCAATGCTTATACCAAACCTGAGAGCCTACCTATAGCATGAGATGTGATATCCAAGTCCATCCCATTCCAATCCTTAGACCCTTCCTACAGCATGCGATGTGAATATCTCAATGATTCTAATACCAAACCAGAGACTCTTCCTATAACATGAGATGGGATATCCAACTCCTTCCCATTCCAATTCTGAGACCCTTCCTATACTATGAGAATTGATATCTCAATGCTTCTAATACCAAACCTGAGACCCGTAATATAACATGAGATGTGATATCGAAATCCTTCCCCTTCCAAACCTTAGACCCGTCCTTTATCATGAGATGTGATATCCAACTCCTTCCCATTCCAATCCTGAGACCCTTCCGATATCATGAGATGTGATATCTCAAAGCTTCTAATATCAAACTTGAGACCCTCCCTATAGCATGAGATGTGATATCCAAGTCCTTCCCATTCCAATCCTGAGACCCTTCCTATAGCATGAGATGTGATATCTCAATGCTTCTAATACCAAACCTGAGACCCTTCCTATAACATGAGATGGGAATATCCAACTCATTCCCATTCCAATCTTGAGACCCTTCCGATAGCAGAGATGTGATATCTCAATGCTTATACCACACCTGAGATCCTTCCTATAACATGAGATGTGATATCCAACTCCTTCCCATTCCAATCCTGAGACACTTCCTATAGCATGAGATGTGATATCTCACTGCTTATACCAAACCTGAGACCCTTCCCATAGCAGGAGATGTGATATCACACTCCTTCCCATTCCAATCCTCAGACCCTTCCTATAGCATGAGATGTGATATCTCAATGCTTCTAATGTCAAACTTGAGACCCTACCTATAGCATGAGATGTGATATCCAAGTCCTTCCCATTCCAATCCTGAGACACTTCCTATAGCATGAGATGTGATATCTCAATGCTTCTAATACCAAACCTGAGACTCTTCCTATAACATGAGATGGGATATCCAACTCCTTCCAATTCCAATCCTGAGACCCTTTTGATAGCAGAGATGTGATATCTCAATGTTTATACCAAACCTGAGACCCTTCCTACGGCACGAGATGTCATATTCAACTCCTTCCCATTACAATCCTGAGACCCTTCCTATAGCATGAGATTTGATATCCAACTCCTTCCCATTCCAATCCTGAGACCCTTCCTATAGCATGAGATGTGATGTCTCAATGCTTCTAATACCAAACCTGAGATCCTTCCTATAACATGAGATGTGATATCCAACTCCTTCCATTCCAATCCTGAGACCCTTCCTATAGCATGAGATGTGATATCTCAATGCTTATACCAAACCTGAGACCCTTCCTATAGCATGAGATGTGATATCCAACTCCTTCCCATTCCAATCCTGAGACCCTTCCTATAGCCTGAGATGTGATATCCAATTCCTTCCCATTCCAATCCTGAGACCCTTCCTATAGCATGAGATGTGATATCTCAATGCTTATACCAAACCTGAGAGCCTACCTATAATATGAGATGTGATATCCAAGTCCATCCCATTCCAATCCTTAGACCCTTCCTACAGCATGCGATGTGATATCTCAATGATTCTAATACCAAACCAGAGACTCTTCCTATAACATGAGATGGGATATCCAACTCCTTCCCATTCCAATTATGAGACCCTTCCTATACTATGAGACTTGATATCTCAATGCTTCTAATACCAAACCTGAGACCCGTAATATAACATGAGATGTGATATCCAAATCCTTCCCCTTCCAAACCTTAGACCCTTCCTTTATCATGAGATGTGATATCCAACTCCTTCCCATTCCAATCCTGAGACCCTTCCGATATCATGAGATGTGATATCTCAAAGCTTCTAATATCAAACTTGAGACCCTCCCTATAGCATGAGATGTGATATCCAAGTCCTTCCCATTCCAATCCTGAGACCCTTCCTATAGCATGAGATGTGATATCTCAATGCTTCTAATACCAAACCTGAGACCCTTCCTATAACATGAGATGGGAATATCCAACTCCTTCCCATTCCAATCTTGAGACCCTTCCGATAGCAGAGATGTGATATCTCAATGCTTATACCAAACCTGAGACCCTTCCCATAGCAGGAGATGTGATATCCAACTCCTTCCCATTCCAATCCTCAGACCCTTCCTATAGCATGAGATGTGATATCTCAATGCTTCTAATGTCAAACTTGAGACCCTACCTATAGCATGAGATGTGATATCCAAGTCCTTCCCATTCCAATCCTGAGACACTTCCTATAGCATGAGATGTGATATCTCAATGCTTCTAATACCAAACCTGAGACTCTTCCTATAACATGAGATGGGATATCCAACTTCCAATTCCAATCCTGAGACCCTTTTGATAGCAGAGATGTGATATCTCAATGTTTATACCAAACCTGAGACCCTTCCTACGGCATGAGATGTCATATTCAACTCCTTCCCATTCCAATCCTGAGACCCTTCCTATAGCATGAGATGTGATGTCTCAATGCTTCTAATACCAAACCTGAGATCCTTCCTTTAACATGAGATGTGATATCCAACTCCTTCCATTCCAATCCTGAGACCCGTCCTATAGCATGAGATGTGATATCTCAATGCTTATACCAAACCTGAGACACTTCCTATAGCATGAGATGTGATATCCAACTGCTTCCCATTCCAATCCTGAGACCCTTCCTATAGCATGAGATGTGATATCTCAATGCTTCTAATACCAAACCTGAGATCCTTCCTCTAACATGAAATGTGATATCCAACTCCTTCCCTTTCCAAACCTAAGAGCCTATCTATAGCATGAGATGTGATATCCAAGTCCTTCACATTCCAAACCTGAGACCCTTCCTTTAGCATGAGATGTGATATCCAGCTCCTTCCCATTCCAATCCTGAGACACTTCCGATAGCATGAGATGTGATATCTCAATGCTTCTAATATCAAAACTGAGACCCTCCCTATAGCATGATATGTGATATCTAAGTCCTTCCCATTCCAATCCTGAGACCCTCCCTATATCATGAGATGTGATATCCAACTCCTTCCCATTCCAATCCTGCGACCCTTCCTATAGCATGAGATATGATATCTCAATACTTCTAATACCAAACGTGAGATCCTTCCGATAACATGAGATGTGATATCCAAATCCTTCCCCTTCCAAACCTGAGACCCTCCCTTTAGCATGAAATGTGATATCCAACTCCTTCCTATTCCAATCCTGAGACTCTTCTGATAGCATGAGATGCGATATCTCAATGCTTCTAATACCAAACCTGAGATCCTTCCGATAGCATGAGATGTGATATCTCAATGCTTCTAATACCAAACCTGAGATCCTTCCTATAACATGAGATGTGATATCCAAATCCTTCCCCCTTCCAAACCTGAGACCCTCCCTTTAGCATGAGATGTGATATCTAACTCCTTCCCATTCCATTCCTGAGACCCTTCTGATAGCATGAGATGTGATATCTCAATGCCTCTAATACCAAACCTGAGATCCTACCTCTAATATGAAATGAGATATCCAACTCTTTCCCCTTCCAAACCTGAGAGACTTCCTATAGCATGAGAGGTGATATCCAAGTCCTTCCCATTCCAATACTGAGACCCTTCCTATAGCTTGAGATGTGATATCCAACTCCTTCCCATTCCAATTCTGAGACCCTTCCTATAGCATGAGATGTGATATCTCAATGCTTATACCAAACCTGAGAGCCTACCTATAGCATGAGATGTGATATCCAAGTCCATCCCATTCCAATCCTTAGACCCTTCCTACAGCATGCGATGTGAATATCTCAATGATTCTAATACCAAACCAGAGACTCTTCCTATAACATGAGATGGGATATCCAACTCCTTCCCATTCCAATTCTGAGACCCTTCCTATACTATGAGACTTGATATCTCAATGCTTCTAATACCAAACCTGAGACCCGTAATATAACATGAGATGTGATATCCAAATCCTTCCCCTTCCAAACCTTAGACCCGTCCTTTATCATGAGATGTGATATCCAACTCCTTCCCATTCCAATCCTGAGACCCTTCCGATATCATGAGATGTGATATCTCAAAGCTTCTAATATCAAACTTGAGACCCTCCCTATAGCATGAGATGTGATATCCAACTCCTTCCCATTCCAATCCTGAGACCCTTCCTATAGCATGAGATGTGATATCTCAATGCCTCTAATACCAAACCTGAGATCCTTCCTCTAACATGAAATGTGATATCCAACTCCTTCACTTTCCAAACCTGAGAGCCTATCTATAGCATGAGATGTGATATCCAAGTCCTTCCCATTCCAATCCTTAGACCCTTCCTACAGCATGCAATATGATATCTCAATGATTCTAATAAAAAACCTGAGACCCGTCCTATAACATGAGATGGGATATTCAACTCCTTCCCATTCCAATCCTGAGACACGTCCGATAGCAGAGATGTGATATCTCAATGTTTATACCAAACCTGAGACACTTCCTATAACATGAGATGTGATATCCAACTCCTTCCCGTTCCAAACCTGAGACCCTTCCTTTAGCATGAGATGTGATATCCAGCTCCTTCCCATTCCAATCCTGAGACACTTCTGATAGCATAAGATGTGATATCTCAATGCTTCTAATATCAAAACTGAGACCCTCCCTATAGCATATGTGATATCCAACTCCTTCCCATTCCAATCCTGAGACCCTTCCTATAGCATGAGATGTGATATCTCAATACTTCTAATACCAAACCTGAGATCCTTCCGATAACATGAGATGTGATATCTCAATACTTCTAATACCAAACCTGAGATCCATCCTATAACATGAGATGTGATATCCAAATCCTTCCCCTTCCAAACCTGAGACCCTCCCTTTAGCATGAGATGTGATATCGAACTCCTTCCCATTACAATCCTGAGACCCTTCTGATAGCATAAGATATATCTCAATGCTTCTATACCAAACCTGAGATCCTTCTGATAGCATGAGATGTGATATCTCAATGCTTCTAATACCAAACCTGAGATCCTACCTCTAACATGAAATGTGATATCCAACTCTTTCCCCTTGCAAACCTGAGAGCCTTCCTATAGCATGAGATGTGATATCCAAGTCCTTCCCATTCCAATCCTGAGACCCTTCCTATAACATGAGATGTGATATCCAACTCCTTCCCATTCCAACCTGAGACCCTTCCTATAGCATGAGATGGGATATCCAACTCCTTCCAAATCCAATCCCGATACCCTTCCGATAGCATGAGATGTGATATCCCAATGCTTCTACCAAACCTGAGACCCATATTATGGCATGAGATGTGATATCAAACTCCTTCCCATTCTAATCCTGAGACCCTTCCTATACCATGAGACTTGATATCTCAATGCTTCTAATACCAAACCTGAGACCCGTCCTATAACATGAGATGTGATATCCAAATCCTTCCCCTTAAACCTTAGACCCTTCCTTTATCATGAGATGTGATATCCAACTCCTTCCC